>NC_064545.1:19779853-20516978 GCF_023856365.1 Brienomyrus brachyistius
GAACCCACAACCTATCAGACATAAGTCTGCTTCCTCCATTATTGTGAAGCTTTGCTCCGCAATCCCGTGCAGCATTTGCATACATGAAGGTGGCGGATGGACTTGGCCATGAAGAACCAGTAGGTGGTGCATTTTTGAGCCATTCTTAGCTTCTAGCTTGCAATCAACACCAAGTGTGCAAGATCGGGGGAGGGACGTCACGCTTAGGAGCAGAACTGGGAAAAGTTGGTGGGCGGATGTAGAGGCTCCGAGGCAAGGGCCAGGAAGAAAATAAGGACGTTGGAGGTGGGAGTTACGAGTGATCCAGTCAGTGTCTGTTTCCCATGCCTGATTGACATTAAGCCGACACAGGGGGAAGAACAGCATGGAAGCTCACCGCGCTTCCGGACCTCCTCGCATTTCTGTCCTCGCCTCTCCTCCTTCTCAAGTGGTACTTTCTTCGCAGATACACAACACTACACACAGATACTAACCATCCTTCTCTCCACCCACCCAGCCTCATCCCATTTCTACAGATTTCCGCAGGTAGTATGACAGCTGCTGGACCCCCCAGCAAGAAACGAGATCCTGCCTCTGTCATACGCAGGGCAACAGCAGCAGGGTCCCCTCCCTTAAACAGATGCTTTTTTTGTAACGGGAATCGGTAGGATTACTGGGGAGCCAGGGGCGGAGTTTCTCTGCGCTTCAGGACGCAGTGCGGATCAAAGCCTTTTCTTCAGGCCCCTGTCTCAAGACTAACCCCGATTTCCAGCACCAGCTTCTCACTGAGCCTTGAATGCATTTGATTCAAGACACACTAAAGCAGCTCACTAGCAGAAAAGTGTGTGTGTTCTGAAAGTTCCTTACTTTCGAGGGCAGTTTTCAGGTCCCGATTTGGATAACCTCAATTCTATAAAAATATGTGAATGCAATCAAATGTTGAACGAGTGTCCACAATGTAATAATAACCTGTACTCTTAGCATGGTGGGGACCACTGTTTCAATCATCACAAGAGTCATATTCAAATCTGCAATAAAAAAAAACTAAAAATGCCAAAAGTCTTGTTTTTGTTTGGTTACTTATGGTTAAGGTTAGGGCTGGTTAGGGGTTAGGGTTGCCATTGCTGGGATTAGGGTTTTTCCCATAGAAATAGACAGTCCCCACAAAGATATGGACACGAACATCTATGTATGTGTTTGTTTCCCATTCTTGTAGGTTCCTAAAACTCCAATGTCACTAGTTGCTTCCCCAACCTAAACCACCCACTGCTTTATGGCCTGTGCTGTGGTCTATTATAGCCCCCCCCCCACCCCAAATTACTGGTCTATTCATCAGTTATATCCAGCCTGCTGATTGTTAACGAATGCCAACATATTGCATTTATGAGCTCATTAGGCTGACAGTATTGTGCTTAGCACTGGGCCATTATGTGGAAAATTTGGTAAACACATTGTTTGTGCAAGTAATCAGTGTCAGTGGCGAAAGAGTAACAATGAGACAGATTTTCAGGATAAATGAACAACCATAAAAATGTGGTCGCGAGGGAAAACATGGCGACATGGTGGAGTTCAAGTTCTTGTAAGGTAAAGGGGAGAGACGACGCGTGGCGAACACTGTGGTGTGGGGAGCGAGATGGGGGAGTTCTCACGCCATGCCCATACTGTTCACATAAACCCACCTTCCCTAGGTCCGATAGCCGAGGCTGAGGTTTCCATAGAAACCATGGCCAAGCCATTTTCTCTGTGGGAACGGGCATGATGCCGTTATATATTTGTGAAAATATCGTGAATGTCCCTCCTCTGTAGTCTTTCCTGTCATACTGGCAATGCTCACTGTTGTGGTATTTGCGAAACGAATCAAATATTCATGAATGTGTAGCATGAAACTTGTTTGTTTTCCACTGGGACGTTAAGTAAGGCACATCCACTTCAACTGGTTTTGGGTCACGAAAGGAGCTCAAGCGTTTGTAAGTCTAGAACAAAAACCACGAAGAAAGCTTTGGCCATGAAGTGCCTGTAGAACATACCAGTGGAATGAAAGGGCATTACAGGGGCATACGTGAAGACCAGGGCCCACGAGGTCACAAAGTGCGTGGAATCCGACTGTTAGTGTGATTCTCAAGCTACGAGGAAACGGTCAGTGAAGTGTTCAAAAGTCCTGGATGGGATCCTGCAATGGGAAGGACGTCTGTTACAAACTAAACAACAACAATAAGGGTTAATATTAAGCACAGTTAACAATAATTCACGCCTGAGTGGTTATGAGCAGTCGATGAATAATAATTATAATAATACCCCTGTTATGGTGTGGCATCCCGTGCCAGGTGCCTCCTCCTCTGTGCTCAGTGCATCCTGGTATAGGCTCCAGGCTGTCTCTGACCGTCTACCCGATACGGATAGATAACAAATACAAAGGTGACAGTAACCGTTTTTGAGCTGGCAGAGGTAGCACAATTGGTTTATGGGAAACATTGACACGGTTTAAGAAGCGCTCAGCTGTCCTTCCTGTAAATGACCCGCACAGAGCAGTATATGCTGCATGATGGATAGAATGGTGCTTCATTGGTAGCACTGGCACCTCACACCTATAGAGTTGGGGGTTTGAATCCTGCCTTCTGTCTATGTGTGAAGTTTTATGTTTCCCCTGTGCCACTGTTTTATTCCGTCTCTCCTGCATTCCGTGGTGCATATGTGTCCGTGGTATACCCTGCTAATTGGCCTGTGTTTCCTGAGTCAGGCCCTGAGTCACTGCTCCCCTAAAGTGATTACTCAAAAGGAATCATTTATTCAGAGATAACGTGGTTGATGCATCAGGGATAACAGCCCCGTTTGTGGTATACAGTCCCAAAACAAAGCCCTGTAAGAAGCAGATCGCTTGCCTACCATGCTGGGCGTAGATCTCTTTCAGGTGTAACTCGGATGGTGGTCTGGCTCAACCAGAAGCCCTGTCATGATGTGTTAATGCGAGGGCGTCCGTGTTATTTATAACTGTTTCAGGTCTTTTATCATTCTTTTCTCTAACTATTTACCAACTGGAAGAAGAGGCTGACACTGAACTCCTCGATACGGGAGCCCTGTATGACACACCTTTCATTATCGTATATGTTTCATTATTTTATAGCCTGGTGGTTGGTGCTGATGCGAATCCCTTATTTGGAAAAATAGAATCTCTCATGGAAAAATAGAATGAGTAGCAGTTAGATACTTGATGTGGGAGAAAATGCTACTGGAGCCCATTTGCGTTATAGCAGCTGCTGACTGGGGGGATGTCAGCTTTGGGTTAATGACATAAAGAGATGTGCATGAGATATGAGTGATGTAGCCATGCCCTCTGCAGCTCCTACAGCCATCGTTTGTGAATGAAATGAGCTAAAGGATTGACCGGAAAGAGAAAACAAGATGCTGTTGAACTAATAAAATTACAGTTTGTGGGTTTTGTATCATGATGCAAAGGTCAGAAGTATCAAGCGAGATTTCGCTGTAGCTTGTTATGCTGTGCTGTGTCCGCCGAATGTCTGAATGATGCCGGGGCTCTTCAATCGGGACAGGCAAGTTTTACTAATCAAATTAGATCAATAAAGTGTGTTTATGGGTTTTGCAATTATTGTGGGGATGAATTTTGAGTCGTAGTGCCCCCTGAAATTGTGAGATTTGAACCGTGAGCCGCATGAAAATTTTGGCACAGTATGAAGTTCTTGCAAAAATAGAAATGTATGTGTGCCCGTTACGTGAAGGTTCTTTTGTTTGCCATTCTGCGTTATTGGGGTGGGCTGGGGAACAACCAACTGCAGATTTGAGTCGGCGGGATGTCGTCCCAAGGACAGACACGCAGATGTGTTTGTGTGTATCGAAACTGCCTGAAGCATCCAGTTTTAAGTTGTAGCTCCTGAAAAGAGTCTAAGCTTTTTAATGTTCCGAAGTGCAGAACAGAGGAAGCCTGGTTGTGCATGATGAAAGTGAACGACCTTACACCCCTGCCCTTTAAAAGGACCTGTGCAATACATTAAAACAGCTATGGAGAGTAAATGGCCGGTGTCCTTGCTACTCTCAATGAGTCACCAGGTGGGGATCAGAATGTTACTTACACTCTAGGCTAGGTTATGTAAAACAGTTACCCAGAGAGTCACAAATTGAATTTCTGTGACACAAGGCCAAAGTCAAATTAATATTTGAGCAGGGAAAGTGCAGATGACGCGTGGGATGTTTGACGGACTCGTTTCGCTTGGCTCTGCTGTGGATCTGCCTTCGTCGGGAATCCATGCTGCGACCGAGCCGTGTGACTGACAGCATTTCAGCCTCCAGTGAATACACTGCATTTCCTCACCATTTGCCGCAAGGAGAAATGGATGGATAGGTCCCTTTGCCTTGCGATGTTGCCCATGAGTGCTGTCTCTCGCACCTTGTGGCACTTAGGGCTGTGCCATTTGCTTTCTTTAACTACGGAGCAGTCGGCATGATGTTGACGGATGACTGGTCGGGTTGCGTGTTCCTTCTGAAGCTCAGTGCATTTTCAAAGTGTCGTCTATGGGCAGCATCCAGACAAAGAGAATTTCACATCCACTCACGAGGGTCCTCTGGACTCGATACGAGTGTAACCGGCCGAATGGGAAACCCGCCTTCGAATCCAATAAGGATCATCTAGCATTGGTTGCAGTCTGTTAGCTGCGTTGCTGTAGCGATGCATTTTATAAACAGAATGCCATAGATTGGAACAGGTGGGTTTACTCATCTTGTGTTACTCCCCAGATGACTGTGCCTTAAAATGGATTTGATTCCCAGTGCTACAGCCAATGCTGTCATGCTTGGTTTCCAAAGGATGGTAATAACAGCACTGGGGAGAAAACAGTTTACATGTCGTGGTGTTTAAATCAGGATGTGTTGTCGTTCCAGAGCCTGTGTTGGGAGCGTCTGTCTCCCTGTCCTTGGGGTCACTAATAAATGCATTTATTTTGGCTGAATGACTGGAGTCATTTTTAGGCAGTAAGTGCTCTCTTCTTGGTTTTCTGTCATCCATACACATTTTAAAGATAGAGTTTAATGTCATTGGGATGTCGAAATCGATTTTTTTTCTACCTTAAGTTACCTTTAGCCTCATAAACCAGTACATGAAGTCGATGGGACTAAATTACACCGTTGTTCGGTTTTGGGGAGAATATGTCGTACAGAGGTTGGTGTGTTAGCTGGTAACTGTCTGGTGTGTAGATTGGGTCTATGTGTGTGTAGTGGGGGGGGGGGGGGGCTGCAGGGCCTCACTGTACACAGGAGGCTGTGTATTTGCGGGCAATACTGCATCGGGCGCAGGACTATTTTGGGGGTAAATCACATAGGAATCCCCCTCCCCCACATACTTTGGTCACAATCTGTTATTATCTGTAAGGCGATAACAGGAACGTAGAAGCTATCTCTAGATGAAAAGAATATGCAAACCCGAAGCCCTATATTTTACTAGCAGATTATTATTCATAGGTATGAACATTCTAAGCTGAACAAAATGTGTTGAACTGCAGACACTGATGACAAAATAATTACTCTTAAGACTCGCTGTAGCAGGATTTGTTTCATACCTTTTAAGATGTTTCATTATCAAAGTCATTATATAATTTTCTTTTCATTTTCATTTGTTTCTGGGTAATGGGTACGAATGGGGCTTCCGGCTAAAGGTCATTTGTCGATTCATTTATAATATGTTAGGCCAGCAATGCCAGAAAGATGGTTATTGATTTTTCCTGGATTTTTGTCCTGATTCTTGTTGTTTCATTTACTGTATGTGTAATATAAGTGTTGGCTGAGGCAGCGCCCTGAAAGCCGTGGATGTGTGCGCATCCTGTTGTGAGGCTGCCAGGTCACTTTATCACTATTCATACAGCAAAGCTGGTCACAATGAATCAAATACTTCAGTCGGTTTATCTGCTGTTAACATCTGTACAGATTAGCAAATGATTGTACGGCACTTCACTGTAATCTTCCAACAAGAATGACGGAAACTGAAAATCATTTTGCTGGTGCTGGGAGAAGTGAGAATTATTCCCAGACTGCTGTACAAAAATCAAGATTTTTCCATAGACACATGAATTGCAAATATAGTGTAAATCAGGAACATAGTCCAGTAGTCAGTCCATACAGCTATACTGGTAAGTTAAAAAATTAACAGCTTTCAGTAGATGCACAGTATCTGTAATATTAGAACAGTTTTGTACATTTATATTATATATGGGTTGGCACATATAAAATGTGCATTACCCTTGTTCATATAAAGTTTAGCTTTGCCATACAGCATAAAAAGTGTTATAACCCCAGCCATAATTGCTTTGCGGATCTGCTCTGCCCTGCTGGGTAGGTGGGTCTATGGATGTGCTGGAGGTACAAACCACCGCGTGTGGGAAAGTTTGGGGTCCTGGGTCATACAAAGGTTAATTCAGCCGGTAGAGCTTCCTTCAGTGTCCCGCTGATCCCTGCCTGCTGAGTCTGCATTTCCGTATCTGCCTTTCCTCCTGTCTGTGAAGCAGAATGCTGTTTCATTTCCTGAATGTTTTGGAGTTGGATTTAAAATAGAGTGGCTAATATATCGTTTTTAATGGATTTACATTTAGCAGACAGTTTTATTGACGGTGATGTACAATTTCGAACGGAGGGTCAGCAAGTCCCTGGGGGGGGTCGAAGGCTCAAGGGCTCAGTGGTGAAATCACTCTGCTGACCACAGGATTTGAACCAGCGACCTTCCAATCATGAACATGGTGTCCTGACCCTGTGAGCCACGCATTGGCCCCGGGATGAATCTGTTCCCTGTGCACTGCATACACCCTGTCCTGGAAGGAACAATCAATTGGCTGGCTGTATTTCTGGCAGCCTGGCCGCGTAAGTGCCCAACCTCGGTCCGCGATGTCTTACATACCTGCTGAGCTTTAGTTTTTAATGATATCCCAGTAATGTGACGTGGGTAGGCTGCATACTCCATCACTTGAAGAGTCTCAGCATCTATTTATAATTTTCTTTCATGGAGGAAGCTTTTATCCGAAGCTACTCACTACGTTTCATCTGCACAGCGGCACAGCTGAAGTGCTGCTATAATTCGGGTTAAGAAGCTAGCTCAACAAAATCAGCAAGGACAAGAACAGCGGCACAGAAGCTCTAGAGTTGAGTCTTTGAATCGTTTGGTCAGTAGTCTGCCTTAATCCAGTATTTCCCAATCTGGTCCTCGGAGATGCACAGATAGTCCACGTTTTTGCTCTCTCCCAGCTCTGCGTTTCTATCTCTCTTTATCCAGTGGGGGGGCAAACTTCCGTTCCCGTCCGGCACAAAATGGTTGCCAGCCCTGCATGGGAAGGTCGGCTTGCACTCACTGGGTGGCAGCTCAGAAACACCAGTTTACACCCTGTTCTGGGTGCCTTTAGGGAGTCTGCATGTCATAGGGATATGCATTACAGAAATGTCTGCTTGTTCAGGAGTATAAACACCGAAGAGCTGAATAAATAAGAAAACAGGCACTCTGTGGTTTATCAGTAAACCGTAAAAGCCTCTTGGCATCAAGGTGTCAAGCTGCGTCGGTTATAAGAATCCATCCTCAGCTGACACCTGAGAAGCAGAAAACATGAATTTTTTTTTTGTGTTAATTTTACCTTCTGAAAACACGTCCAGCGGGGAATTTAAGATTCCTTCTAGTGGAGGTGTGTGCTTCAAACACACGATTGTGCGTACAGACATTTTAGGATGCCTGAGCCTGGCTGACAACCCCTTAAGACTGTTTACAATTATAATTAATTGCTGTACCTGTAATTCTGTTTCGGAGACGCGTGATTTCTCGCCGAGGGCCGATACCAGCCAATGGCAGTTTTCTCCTTTGAACATGTGGCGGCTCTGCCGCTGTATGGCCTACAGGGGGTAGGACAAATAAATACAGATGGATTTAATTTTTCCCTGTGGCTGTACATCAAAAGGGGATTATGAGAGGGACGGGTGAAGTGCAGTTTTGGTTGAAAAGTAAATTGCATCACGGGAGGTACTGCGGCTCAGCAGGGCGCACTGTCGCCTCACACCTCCCGGGTTGGGACTCTGCACGGTCTTCCAGTGTCGCGACGGTTCCCCTGGCTTGAAGAGGTGCGGTTTAGCTAATTAGTGTTTCTAAGTCGCCTGTAGTATGTGTGTGTACTGTATGTCTTGTGATGGAATGGCATCCCATTCTGGGTGAACCTCAGCCTTGGGTCTTGTGTTGCCTGGGACACATCATTCCATCCCTTAAATGGGAAAAGCAGGAAATAAAAGTATACACAAGGGATCAATCTTAAGCAAAGGAACCATACGGTTACATTAACCAAAGACTAATGGACCAGCGACTAGTCTGGAGGTCAGAAGTGGCCCAGTAGTCACATGCATGCCTCATTCCCCCCGCCCACCTCACCACTGCCACTAGCACTGTTAGCCAGAGTAAGTGGTTGGAAGTTAGATGGATGGATGGGTGTATGAATTGCACCATTGTGAATCAGGTATTGTGTTGTGTGTCTTTGTGTTTGGTCTCAGATTGGCCCAGTACTATAAGAGGTTACAGGTAAATGTGTGGATAAACCCAGCTGTTGGCCGAAGGTGATGAGAGCTAGATATCAGGCAGCAAGCAAATCAGACATGGGGATGGAGGAAGAGCCCCGTGGGCCATGCTGTTAACTGAGGTGATCTCACTCTCTTGTGGATGGGCGCTGCTGCTTCAGGGCCCTGACACTGTTCCCTGGGCTGTCATACGTGTGGGGAGCCCACACCCCCATGTTTATTTGTGTGTTGTGAAACAATCAGAGCATGGTCAGCCTGACAGAACACGCTAGAGGTGATTCCTCCCAGCCCGGGGCTCGGTTATTTCGGAATGATGGACGGTCCCGTCGGCGTATCGGCACTGGGGTTCTGCCCGTCGGCGCCAGCTAGCTCAGCCCCCCCCCAGCAGGCCCCATCTGTTGGATCAGTCTGCAGGACACACTCGCCGGCGTGGCCCAAAGCCCCGGGGGCTGACAGCAGCCGAGAAGGAGAGGGGTTTAGGGTGGCCAACAGACACTTGGCTGCAGAGCAAATGTATCCATAAGGAGGCAGAGTAGCTTTGAGGCAGGATTCCATCCAGCCACTGTATCTCCTTTTTAAGATGGCTGCAGAACTTTTTCTGGTCCTCGTTGAGTGGATCCTCAGATCTGTTATGTTGGGAGTTTGTCGAAGAGATGCGTTTCATGAGAAGGGATACCCAGACCTCTCTCTCCCCAGCCACCTCCTCCAGCATCTCCAGGGCAGTACCAAGGTGTTCCCATGGCAGCTGAGAGATATAATCTCCTCCCAGTTGGACATGCCCGAAACACCTCCCCAGAAAGGCATCCAGGAGGCATCCTAGATACAGCTGTGGTCAAGGGTGCTCTGGTGCCAGGCACAATTATGCTTGAACATGGTGTTTATTATAGCGAAACTGTGGTTAGCGCAGAAGTTCAACAAAAGTCACACCCCTCCTGCCTACAGGAAGGCAGACCCATGTCACTCCGTCAGGCTATGCTCGGCCAGACCCCATGGGTGGCTCGCTGGGGGGCAGACCCACGTCACTCCGTCAGGCTATGTTCGGCCTGGCCTCATGGGTGGGGTTATCCTCGGGAGTGTCCCATGGGTAGAGTGTTGGCCAGCAGGAGCTTGCACACGAGGCCTGGGGGGGGGGGTCCAATTCTCTGCAGTCTGGGTGAGGTCACATGACCCTTATTGTTAATCATCACGGGGATATTCTGTATCTCACTTAGTCCAACTGTTCAACTAAGACCAATTTGCCTTGGGAGATCCTACCAGGGGCATTTGCCGCTGACAACACAGCTGCTAAGATCAGCAAGGCACATAAACCCCTCCAGGTGGTGATTCATGGAAGAGCAGCTTGATATATCTTGTCTTAATTCAGAGTGATTTTCACAGTTTAGAATTCATCGATTCATGCATTTTCCAGAAATAATTCATGTTGTCCTTAAGGATTCAACGGCAGGACCTCTCCTAGGACTGGAAGCAGAACCATAATCCAGCACCTTTTCTGCTAAGCTGCCCAGAACCTTTTTCTTACCCTCACATGTCTTGTATGGCTCCTCAGAATGCAGCATGCCTGTCACTGTTAGGCCGCTTCTGACCTCCATGACGTCCATTAGTCTTGGTCTAATGTAGCCGTATGGTTCCTTTTGCTTAAGATTGATCCCTTGTGTATACTTTTATTTCCTGCTTTCCCATTTGAGGGATGGAGTGATGTATCTACTGGCATCTTGTAGAGATCTTGGCCCTGGTGAATATTAAAAAGCCAAGGTTCACTCCTCGGTCCCCTCCCTCCTGCGAATGGCATAATATTCTCTGATGAGGAAACTGATTAACCTTCAGTTTAGATCTTGATCTCTGCTCCAAGCACGGGGGGGGAGGCACTGTGAGAGATGAGCATAAACGCCCCCTCCCCCAAAGCTTGACAGCGCCACACTCTTCCACTGAGGCCACATGTTTCATCACCGCCGGTGATGGCCAGGGAGACCCCGCTCACTGCCGCGTTCCGCCATGGGGGCCTTGGAGGTGACGAGCCCATTTTTGTGTCCTTTGTTCCTCACAGAATGTTAATGAGATTGTTGGGGATATTAGGTCAGACAATCCTGAGTGTTTTTCTTTGCTTTTAATTAAGAGAGAATGAATAGATGGTAAGAGGTGTCTGTCAAGCAACATGCCTTAAATAATCGCACAGCTTTGTTTACCATCCTTCCCGTTACTGCGTTATATTAATGAGTGCAGATATCGGTTCCCATTCACTGTACAGGGACAGAGACGTACCGCCTACATTCCCTCTGTGACCATGCACCTACGTCAATGGTTTCTGGCTAAATGGAAGCATCGCCTAGTCCCTCATTTGATTTTATTAATATTCAAACATTTTGCAAAGGTAAGACACTTTCCTCTGAGTGGGAATCCTATGTGAGCATCGCCTTGCTCTTTTCCCTTCGTTCTGCAGAAAAACAACGGCTCTTGCAGACATGTTATACCCTGAACTGCTTTTATTATTACTATTTTATCATCTTTTAACGGTACACAAAAAGCTATAGGACAAATGAGCCAGGGGATAGAGCCAAATTGGTTTTACCTTTTAGGGACATAAAGGCCTCTACAATGTACCTCTAGAATTTTATTCTTCAGCTTCATCATTCTCAGTCCGGGCTCTGCGCTAATGAAGCATGGGGAGAAGGCAAATAAACAGCCATGTGGGGGGGGGGGGGAGGCAAGAAGGAAAAAGCAAACAGATTGATTAATCCATAAGGTTTGTGGGAGAGAAACGGCCGCTCTGGCTCAATCGTTGAGAGCCCTGCGGCAGATTACAGCCATTATGGGGGAGGGAGCGAAAGGCTGAGAGATGGGCAAAACTGCCAGGGAAGGAACCACTCCACTGCTGGTCTCCCACCTTGGCTGCCCTTGAAGCACAGACACTTACCTTTGTGACAAAGGATTTGTGTGACAACAGAAGTTCACAGGTCCTTGTTGTAGAGTGCGGCGAGATTGCAGGCCATCCTTACTCTCTGAAAACCAGTCAGTCCACCAGGTAATCTATCCGGGCCTCGCGGTGTCGCTCACATTTTGTTCTTTTTAAAGCCGCATTCTGTGTGGGATGCTGTCTGTAATGACGAGCATAGTCTTCATAAGGATCACTTAGGAGTTCATCACAGCTCATTGGAAGCCCATTGAAGGCATGTGTCCCGCTGTGATTTAATACAAACAAAGCTGATTCATATGTTGCTCTGGCTAAGTGGATTATGTCACTGATTTCCAGATAAGTGTGTGTCAAGCTGGAAGGGTGACTCAGCAAAAATAATATTATAGCTGCACAGGATTAATTTCACCTTGCTATGGCAAGCACACTCGTGCTGACCGACCAGTAAATTTATGAGAATAAGTAACCCCTCTACCTTGTAGATGACCTGTCAGTTCAGGACCAGGCACTGATGTCTTGGTGGAAAAAAAATAGCTTAATTATCTGGGACATAATGTGGAAAAGTAAACTGGGGAGAGAAAGATCTATTTCAGCTTGATTTTATGTTCCAGACCCATTAAAAACCCACCCCCTTCCCCTTAAAAGCTCCAGTGAAATGTTTTCAATCAAAACCTACCTCTACACCCCACTGTGCTCGCCTGAGTTCTGATGCGCTTGTGCATAAAATTTAAAGAAGTTAGGTTCAGATTACTGCGTTAAAATACTTTGTATTTCCTGATTTCTGCACTTGAAACCCACTCGTACTACTGAGAGCAGTTATAAAAATAGCACTCAAAAGCATATTTGCTGTGGCAGCTATACATTCTGCATGTCTACCTGCACAGTATTTCTTTGCTCATTTTTTTTATTAGTGCATCGAATCAGGAATCGTTAAATTGTGGACGGGTCTTTCAGTTCGGTACGCACATATTCTGAATGAATGCAGCAAATGCATGCATTTTTTTTTATTTGTTCCTGTTTAACAAAGAAAAAAATAAACAAATTGTTTTGTGTCTTTTGCCCCCGCTGTACTGAATACATACCAAACCGTGTTTTCAGAACTGAGGTGCGTACTGAACCGTGATTTTAGTGTACTGACCGTTACACCCCTAGTTCATACTATTTGGCTGTGAATGTGGATGGTCGCAGTCAGGGTAAGCATACAACAGTGATATTCTACCAGATCAGGAGAGAGCAGATGTAGTGCAACAGACGCAAATACAAGCAGTGATGTGAAACGGGGAAACTTTTCATTGGTGTAGGCGTGGGTGGTATTACAATAATACTGCATACCACGGTATTTTGATATTTTTACGACAAAATTAGCTACGACACAATTACGACAATTCTTACGACAAAATGCCCCCGCATGGAATTTTATTGCCAAGATTTAAAAATGCCGGATCAGTGTTACTTTTAACAATATTAAAAATTAGATGTGGTTACCTCCAACCCTCCTTGTACAGCTGCTCACCATAACTACCACATTAACAATAGCTGTTCTTCCTCTGCTCTTTCATCGCTGATCTGTGAACTTCAGCGCAGCCACCTACAGGAAATCCCTAGTCAAATATCTTGAACATGTGCAGTTGATGTGCACCATTTCTCCTAGACATCAAAATCTGGGCTACATGTACACCGACCTTGGCCATCCACAGCCAACCCCTGATGACGAAGCTTACCTCCTTTTACCTCAACTTACACGTGAAGAGTGAATTGGCAAAGGGCATGGCTCTAATTCCTACCAGGCCTTTGTAGGTGATTCTACCAAGTGAGATGGCCACCAGGGGTCGGTTGTATTAATGGGGGTGAATTTACTCTGTTTCTCCAGTGGTTCTGTGGCTCCACTTAGAAAACAAATGATATAATAAATAATAAATTATTAGTATACATATTTCATTTTTATTTTAATTAGGGGTGGCAAAAGGGGTGACCATGCATTTAGATTCACCCCTGATTCAACGTTACCAGTCATGCAAGACAATAACCTTGGCATGGACTGGCACAGCTGAAAATTGTAGCTTATGCTTTGCTGTAGTACCGAACTGAAAACTTTTGGGCAAGACAAGCTGGGAGGGAAAGAAACACCCACGAAAGCAAGGAAAGTGATGCTACATTTACGTATCTGAAGATAAGGCTGAGTGAATGACAGCTCAGCATGTAACTCTGTCTTACCTGCCCAGTAATTGTCATCTGTCACACAGACAGGTCCACATACCTATTGAAAGTGCCCTGCATCCATAAACGCAGAAGCTGGGTATGTACCTTCTGTAAATTGGAGTAGAACACACGCTGTGAGCTGCCGGTCTGTTTGTAGAAAACTACAGGCAATGAGGCAGGATTTCTCTGGGCCGACTGCGGCTTTCACACATCTTTGCTTCCTCCATGCTACACGCCTTTTGTTTGTACGGCCGAGGAAGTTGTATAAATTATGACGGCGCGTGCGTGCGCATCCGCCGGGCCGCCGTGCTTCACCGACGCTCCGCCTAAGCCGGCAGTCATCAGCGTATTTGAACAATGCGCTGATAGACAGCAGCCTGACTCACAGCACGTTTTAATAGCCGGCGGCTTGTTTGTGTGGATTTCCGAACGTAGAGCGTTAGAACAAAATGTCTAATGGAGGCTTTATTTATCCCGTCATAAATCTGACAGGGCACTCCAAAGCACCATTTTGGTCCTCTCCCCGGTCTGACAGCAACAACTCACATTTTATCTTTCGTATTTAGATTTGTCTTCACGGACATGTTTCGCAGCTTGTTGACACATGAATGCGACTGCTTGGTTTTCATTTTATATAATGTGCAGTAGGTGTTGCTTAATAGTGGATGCGGGCACCCGAAGCACAACTAAGCCAATTCTTGTTGTAACTAATATGACAGGCATTGTACTCTTTTCAAACCTCTTTCAGCTTTCTCGGATGTCAGAAGATTTAAAGCAGCGCTAGGATTCGGCTGAATAAATGAAAACAGAAACGGAAAGTGCCGAATGAATTAATGCAGACTTCGACAGAGACATATCTCTGGTGAAACCAGCATGAATTTCTAGATTTTCCTAGGTGAACACCTTTGATGTACTGAGTTTGGGCGAAATGGCGGTCCTGCTTCACCCCAGGGTCTACGCGGCGCTCAGCTGCAACGATAGCTCCAGGTGGATGGCAGCCTCGTGGGCGCGTACGCAGCCTGCCTGCTGCAGTTCACAGGACGCCCGCTCTTCCACACTCCATCTTCACGGCTTCCTCACATCCGTCCCCCCACTGCGCTGCATCCTACTTTTTTGTGCATAAACAGACTCTGTCGCACTTGGCCGTCGCACTTGGAATCGGACCAAAGCTGCTGGAGGCAGAACCTCGCTATTCTCTCATTTTTCATTTTCTATCTTATCAATGAGATGAGAACAATGGGAGAACAGTTTGTGCCAGAAAGGAGGGCGATTGAAGTTGTTCCTCTACCTCAAAGACATCTTCTTGTGTCTATTGTTCATTGTGACCTTGTAGTATTATTATGGATTAATGCTAGGTCTTCCCTTCTTTCTTTTGTGAGAACTTTCCCTTCTGTCTTCCACTGCCAGTACAGCTGTCCTCAAGTACAGCGTGCCTGTGAAATGTTTCTTAAGGTGAAATGGAGTTAAGCGAAGAAACAATTACCATTAATTTATATGGGAAAATATTTTGAACATTCCCAGATTGAAAGATACAAAACTATACGAAATAACATATAAAACCTAAAATAACGCTAACATGTAGTAAAGGCAGGAATGAAATAAATACGCTGCTTATATAAAGTAGAAATAGTGTATCACTTATTTTCATTTACCAGAATCAATACAGTGTCATCACAAACACAGTAGTAATGCGTCGCGAAATGAATTTACGATGGCTGTTACAGTTTATTTTTTAATTTTGATTCAAATCAAATCTCTTCTTTTTCTTTTTTATTGCACAGTCTAGGAGCGACGTAGGTAATACACTTCACTGCATAACGTCTGTGTGACAAATAAACGATGTTGAATCTCGAATGGCTTCAGCGTTGCAAGGCGATAGGAGTTTCTAAACTCCGTTCTAATCTTATGTCGCTACCGTCGTACGTATATGCGGCCCCTCATTGACCGAAACGTCGTTATGCGACGCATCACTGTATATCTATAATTGGATCGCTGATAAAATGCCGTTTTTGCTTTCCTCCTTTTTTCGTAGAAGCAAAAATCCATAAAAGCAGATTTTTTTTGGTTAGCGGAAACGGGTGCTAATGCATATTTGTCATAAAAGCAAAGTGGCATAAAGCAGACGGGGATACATGCACCTCCCTCAAAAGGGCCATTATTGCACTATGCTATTAGTGCTGTCGGTATATAACAGGTGCAGAGTGTTAGGTTTGCGTGTGTGTCTAGTTTGGGGGGGGGAGGAGGGAATGACAGCCTAACAGATCAAGAAGCCTAATAATAACTTACAGAGAGGGGCATCCACAAGACAAGAAAAATTAAATGAGTGTGAAATTCCACCAAAATTCAAGGATGGCACTTGCTGAGCGTAATAATTTGTAAAATCGCTCAGCCTACCTAAAGATTTTGATGCACTCAACACTTCAATAGTTGTAATTAAAATTTAAAGTAGAAAAACACACCATGAGCACACTGCCTTTCAGGAGGCAGGCTGCTGCGAGTAAACACTCACATTTTATGCCTGCTGTTGATGTCTTTCATTCAGGGAAACACAGAATTTAGTAGCAGAAAAGCAGAGATCTGCACGGCGCTCTGCTGCGTGCCGGTGCGCTGAATGGGGGGCTTGTTGTGTGCTGGCTTTTCTTCTCTGGTTTTTACGGCATTGATCTAAAACCAGGCAGGCATAAGCAAATCGTGGTGCGATGGCTTGGAAGGCTGGGAGATGCCGAGATTTGAATACACAATGTGTTCAATTGAGCTCTTTTGAAAGATAAATGTAGGTATCATTATGTGAAATTACAGGCTTGTTTCGTTGCATATACTAAAACAAACTAACAAGCTGGTGTTGGCGAAAACAAGTCTTATTAAGGGATGTGGAGCTTTGGCAGACATGTCAGTGCTGCTAAATAAAGATTTAAAGGGAAAATACTAGAACAATAAGGTTTTATCATCATCATAAAGAGTTTCCCTAACCTTACTGTGTGCAGTAGTAAATCTCCCTGCCTGTTGTATTTCAGGCAGTCATAGTATAAAGCCGATTATTGTGTCGTCTGTGTGATCACTGCCTGTTTTTGTCCTTTTAGCGTTTTTGTTGGTAACCTGTTGAATGCGATGCTGTTTGTTCCCATCGTGACAAATGGAGGCGGAAGGTCAAACGAACCACATGACAGTAAGTAATCGGCACAGCTCCCCATCCTGTGGTGACACGCCGCGGGTGTAGGGCAGCTGTGCGTTAACGATCACGGCTCACCCTCCCCCCCCCCCGCCCCCCCCAATTCAGTCAAAACACCTTCGGCGGGACAGGCTGCCTCGCAAAATCACCGCTGTGACCCCCCCCCCATTACCCAACAGCCCCTGCACTCTGCTACCTTCCTGTGCTCAGCCATGCTGATTATAGGAACATTAGGGAATTAGGGGTAAATTGTATTACAGGATAAACAGATGGAGAAGCTAGCTGCATCCAAACTGCTGACATGCTTGTATTTTCCTGTAATTGCGGCAAGAGCGCTGCGCTAAATGTCACTGTAAGGTTGGAATCTGCTCCCAAGCCTTGTGCCCAAAAAGAGCAAGGAGACCCTGATGGTGTCTGCATGAAGGCCTTATGCAGTAGCATTGTGTATCATCATCATCTTCATCATTATTTGTTGTTAGCCGAACATGCTATCTGCTTCCCGTTTTCATTAGTAATTTGCACAGTCTGAGACATTGATATTAATGACTTTTTCTGTAGCTGAAAAAGTCTTTTTATTTTGCTCCTGAAACGAACTGCATTATATCTTTGATTATAAATATAATCCATCTATTAAACTCGTGTGCGTCTTTTGTTTACCCTATACATTTCATGGTTTGGACTAAATTTCGTTTTAAATGAATGAGCAATTAATTTTCTCTTCCAGTTCTCTGAAATAAACGGAAATGCAGAAATTATTGGCAGTGGTACTAAACCCTCATTCTTGTCTGATGCATGGAAGAAAACCAAATGAACCATAATGCATGGCTAGTCTGGAAAACGTGCTTCTGATTTAGTTTGTGATAACTCACGCCTGCTCTGGATGCCAGTCCCATCCCACCAGCTCTGTGATTATTGAAGAATGAGCCAAAACTCACCTGCTCCAATCTCCATTTTCTGTAATGAGCCCACTGATGTATTGTGTTTAATGCTATGGGCACAGAGTGATAGGATTAGGGATTGATGAAAGACCACAAGTGCCAGTAAGCTCTGCCTTTCCCGTTTCCTCTTTGGAGCTTCTTAGACTTCACCTTGAATCTCACCGCTGTCTGCGTGGCCCGGTGTACAGAAGGTGTATCCAATTTGTGGCTAAGCCAGGCGAGAATCGCTGATATTTAGCTGCGAAATTGTTTTATTAACCTTGCCTTGGAGCATCGGGGCGTAGTGCGAAATTCTGGTCGTCCTTTTGTCAGTGGAGCGCTGTCGTTTTCACGTGAAGTCTCTCCAGAACTTCTCACCTGAGCTTACGCTTTCCCGCCGACAAGAATCTTTTTCTGATTCCTTTTTTAAGCTCCGCAACGGTGCCTTTCCTCCGAGAGCAGGCAGGGCCTCCCCTGTGTGAGGCATTAGGCCTGCCGGCATTCTCGCCGCTGCTGCCCGTCTCCCGATATGCGTGCCGGCCGGCGACGGAGCTTATTGCTGGTGCTCTGACATTTTAAGGACTGCGTGGTGTGCCTGGCCAGGCAACGCATTACGTGCTCCCTCTCAGCAGTCGAGCTGTTATTAAATATTATTAAAAATGAATAACCTCTCCAGGCCCTGTTTGTTCACCGCAGCTAAACCCTCAGCCTTAGATCACCTTATTTTTTCTTTGCTTCTCGCTTCGAATCCTTGCAGCCTTTTTTTCATCATTTTGATATGTATGTTTCTCCTTGATCGGATGAATATGTGCAATCGCACGTGTCTTGCGTGCTGGGTGTGCGCTAAGCAGGGTGCAGCAGGCTCCAAGGCTTGAGGATTCAGACTGACAGACAGATGACAAGCCCATCTCCTTCCCCTCGTTAATCCTCTCTGTCACTCGTGGGGAGCTCTTGATTGACACGTTTTGTCAGAAGTGCACCACTGAGGTGACATTTGCAAGCAACAGCCCTGGATTAATCGGCCATTCATACGATTTATGTACTTCGCTGCTGCTCCAGCTGTGTGCTTCTGCAGGGCACTGGCCTCACACCTAAAAACGCAGTTATTTAGCTAAACAACAACTAGATGTAGGGAACAAAAGTCTTCTTTCGCAGATTATAGAGTAAAGGATGTAAGGATATGACTTGACTCACCATCCTGGTTTATTCACTGTCTTACGGTCATATCTTTCCGGGATACACTCCGGATTTCCCGTGACCCTGAATAGGACAAGCTGATACATCGGATGGATGGATGGATGGATGGATGGATGGGTGTAAAGATGGTCTTTCTCAGTATTTCAGGCATACAGAAAACAGCATTTTCCAGTACCAGCTGACACATATGACATCATCAGTGAAACACTGACCTCGTGCAGCCGCTCTGTCCTCCTCCGAAAAAGAGCTTCCACATAAGCGCAGATGTCCAGCGACAATACAAGGGACATGTGTGTGGCCATTTCCGGCTGAATGAAGGGCTCCAACTTGTCATTAATTCGTTAACAAACACATACCGCTAGAGATTTTGGACCCCGTGAGAGAATATGTTGACCTCTCAACCCAGACCAATCCGATTATGTTCCAGGTTTTTTTGTGGCCCCTGTCACTCATGGGCCCTTCGAATCGTTTATGGCTCCCCTGCGGCGGAGCTCTCAGCATGGATGGTCTCTTTTCCAAAGACGCCTCATTTCCATGGCCGGTTGATACGTGGCTGATCGTTACACTTCCGCGTCTGCTTGGACAGCAGCGTCTTGACGTTAGACGGTGGCTGCAGTCCATATCCAGCCATCGCCCAGCCAGCAGCGTGGAATCACACTTTGTGTTTACAGTTTATCTTAGTTTATCTTGCTTTTGTCCCAGAACAAAACCATGTGGATGCTGCTAGGGAACATCCTCCGATGCGAAGGCAAAGGATCAAAGACAGAGAGACGGGCTGTGAGTGCGATGCTTCTGCTGGTTGGTGAGGGGAGGCTGATGAAATGAGGTTTGTCTAGAAATGAGGTTTGTTTCGCAATCCGGTCCTCGGGGATCCGCAGGCAGTCCATGTTTTTGCTCCCTCCCGGCTCCCTAAAAGGTAAAAACGTGGCCCATCTGTGAGTCCTCGAGGACTGGGTTTAGAAACATTGACCTAGAAGATGATGTTAGCCAGGCTGATCGCTAATCATTTTGAGTGAAATTTTATGTAAAAAAAAAAATCAAGTGTTCATGTATTGAATTAGAGATTCAATCACTTCAGTCACAGCAAGCAGTTCGAAGATGAATGAATCCCATTGTTTAGTTATTATTTTGAAAACTGTTTTTTTTTCGTCTTGTAATTCTTCTGTCTTTGTTGGGCCCTGAGAGCCCATCTGTTCCCCCCCCACAGACTGGACTCCGTAATAGCCTGTATTTCGCTAGTCAGCTGCCCATGCAATCTCTTCTATTCATTCCTGTCCCCAGCACCTGCTACCTGAGTGGGGGCTGCTTCTTCAGAACTCGGAGTCTGAGTGCAGACTGCAGCCGGCATCATTTACTTCCTGAGAAGGTAACGTTTTGGAGGAGGGAGGGTTGGGATGCAATAAAAACCTGCAGCGTACTGCAAGAGCACCACATAATGTTCCCCCGCAGCAGCGACAAACAGGGCTAAAGGGGGCTGCTGTGCTGATCGCTGCCCCGGACACTGAGCTGATTCTGAATCCCTCCTCACTTTGCAGCCAGCCAGTGGCTCCAGTTTGATGTGAGACTGCCGGGCTGCCTGTCCACCGCTGTCGCTCTGTCGCTGTGCCGTCATCTCGCCTCTTTGTTAGTTTTAAGGTGTTCTTTAAAAAGAGGGCATTTTAATTAAACTCTTGATGCTCTCAATTCATCATACAGAGGAAGAACAAGATCAGCTAAAAATGAGGTGCTGGGGAGGTTCTGGACCGGAATGGTGTTGCACTTTAATTGAGGATCTTCATTAGAGACCTCCTGAGGTGGACTGCCATGATACCTTTCAGATGCTTAACCTACATTAATGGCTAAAGCTGTATGTCACTTTGGAAGAAAATGTCACTTAATCTAAAGCAGTGGTCTCTGACCTTTTTTACAGTGAGAGCTAGTTTTACAAGGAAAATCATCTGAGGAACTACAAGTTTTCAACAGAACATTTTTCCAACCTCGATATATTTTGCCAAGTTGGGGTGGGGGGTGGGGTTCTCAGCGTATAGCGCACCTGGCCACCTTACATCGTGCTATGGTTCAGTTCCGATGTTTTCGTGCCAATTGTAGGCTCAATCAATCGATCGATCAATCAGTTTATTTGTATAGCACATTTTCAAAGTCAAGACCAAAGACCAAAGTGCTGAGCAAAGGGAGGTGGATACAGCTAAGGAAAGATTGAAACAATAAAAACAGAACAGCAACAAATAAATCTGAAACTTGTTTTAAAAGAACAAATAAACAGACATACTACATTTTAAATGGTGAAAGGGACAGACAGACGTGGGAAGGAGAAATGTCCAATCAGATAGAGCCTTTCGACGCTAGACAGCGGTTAGCATTGGAACTGTGACCGGCCTGCAACAAGCAGCAGGGCTCGATGGACTTTGTCGTGACGCGTTACTCCTGTGACCATCATTAAAATGATCTGTCATTTGTGACACAGTAGCCCGTCTGTTGGTCTGTACCAGACAGGACAGCATTCATTCCCATCCCACGTCGACAAGTCTTGGCCACCCAACACCCTCTTGTCAGTCTGTTGTTTTTCCCTTCTTGGACTGCTCTCAGTAGGTAATCACCACGGTTGACCATGAGCGGCCCACAAGCCTTGCCGCTTCAGAGGTGCTCTGACCCGGCCGTCTGGCCATAAAGATTTAACCTTTGTCAGAGTCACTCTTTGCTCCTGCCCATTTCTGATGCATTTGACACGTCAACTATGAGTATTGAATGCTGGCTAACAATCTAATATATCCCAAACCTTCACATGCGCTGTTTTTACTCACTTCACGTGGGGGTGATCAAAATGTTTTAGCCACTCTATATACAAGCTTAATTTATGCTATCAACCTTCTGGTAATATACGTTTTAAAATATTTTTTTTTATATTTTTTGTGGTATTGAGCTCTGGTTAGTCAAACACATTTAGCTGCTGCTGGTGTTTATGCACTTATTTTCTAAATGATGCTGGGGCCTCAAAAAGAAGCTATGGTGAAGATGACAGTCCGTTTTTAGCAGTGAAAGATTAACTTTAGAAAATACCAGCCTGGACCTCAGTTAAAGATGAAAATAAAAAATGCAAATTCTTAGATACATGCATAGAGAACAGTTATAATAACGATCGGGAAAGTGACCTTCAAAATGCATGAGCGATCACCACTGAGAGTCTATGGCCATTAGGGGGAGTGTGTGCAGGAGTGAGAGCCGAGGGTTGTGGTGCACAACAGGAGTGAGGGTGAGACTGCCATTTCATAAGCCAGGGAATAAATTAGCAAGGAGGTAAGATGGGGCTGTAAAGGCAGTAAGAAAAAGACAGTGGACCTAAGTGGGGAAGCGTATGAAAGCGTCGGTAAGATGGTGGTATTTTGGCTGCGAGATACTTTTAAGAAGTTGAAAGAAATGCATGTGGAATACAGGAGACAAGAAGACAGCACAAGTAATCAGCCCAGGCAAAGGAGACTTTCCAGGTTCCTAATTCTCACTACTTCCTGTTCACATAATATCCAAACTATAGCTGATGGATCCCAGCATTTCCAGTCTGCCTAATTTATTGACATCTTTTCACATTAACTTAAGAGCAGAAATGCACTATTACCTGCCAACCCAAATTTCCTCCGAAGTTGGTTGCCCCCCCCACAAAGATTCAGGGCTCAGTCACACGCCAAGATCCGTGTGGCTCAATGAGCAGTGTCAGTTTGGCCAGTGAGCAGGTGTGTCCAGTGGTACCTTCCAGTGGCTGAGATCTGCCATACTGTACCTGCACTGCTTTTTTCACCAAAAAAAGAAAAAAAGAAACTTAAAAGCTAATTTCACGCACGACTGATAAAGAGTAGATCGTTTGAGTTATTAGGGGAAGAAAAGAGAGGCTTATTTCTGGTAAACCTCAGGGTTCCTTGATGAGAAGTGAAAAATGATGCCTAAATGCTTTTTCACTTAGGGGAGGGCAGCTCTGGGATGCCCCTGACGTGCTGATCTTCCTTCTCAATGTCCTGATCATGTTGAGCTGTATTCTTAGGAGCGGGGAGCATGCTTTTTGTGTTGCCGTTCAACCTTGGCATGTTGGGATTTGTTACTTAGACTACACGTCTGTAACTCTGCGTTTGCCCTGTGACAGCATGAGCTATTACTGGTGCAACCCCATTCATTGCATGGTGGAAGTTGCTAAAATAATATTCATCCAATTTCTTAACGGGGACGGTAAACGAGGATTAAGCTGGACTATATTTAGCTATTAACATCTGCGGCTCACAAATTATTTTGATCTCTTTCTTTGGAACAAACACCAAAAGAACCAAGGTGATGTGATCAGTCTACCAGCTGCAGGTTTTGGAGCCATAACCTTCAGGCACTGATGCTCATCTCTAAGTCGCTGAGCTTCACAGCACCTGCGTTCTGCTTTGAGTTCTCGTTCTCCCCTTTGAGGCGGACGCCCTCTTGGGCTTTACTATTTGAGGCTTTGGCTCGGTGAGAAGTGGGTGAACCTCACAGAGTTTGCACTGTTTGGCACCGAGAGCTGCCTCACCATGGTAACACACAAGCCACATCTACCTATCTAGGATGAGATCATACGTGTGATCGGATGTCCCAGAATGCCCTGCTGAAGAATCCAGCTTCAGTTGGTTGAGCCGGATTTCTCATGATAGTTTGATGGTTTAGCTGGTCATGCCAATTGGTGCCGTACCCAACTAAACCTTCAGTGACCATCTAAGACCATTTTAGATCATCTTAGAGATACCTGTCATATCAAGAATATAAATTTGTTTTGCAACTTATTGTGTGGTAAACGATCATAAACTGTGAGCAAAATCCCAGGGCTGGTGCACTGTAGTAAAATTATGATGTAGGTGTTGGAAAGACAGAATAGAACCACCCCTTTGGACAGACTCCTCCGACCAGGCTCCTCCTCCTGGTTGCCCTTCCGAATGACCTTCACAGCTCCAGGAAGAAACATTTGCACTCTGCTGTGTTCATTCGGGCTACGAACTATACTCACATCTGTGGTTTATTATAGGAGTAAAATTCTCATTCTTTAAACGCCAAAATCATTACTGTCAGGTCAGCTTAAGTGAAATGCCATGCAGTGCCGTAGGACAGGCACTTTCAACAACTGGACAGCTCCTCCACCCAAGCGGAGTCGAGGTTTTCAGGAATGGAACGTGGCACTCGACATGACAAGCTGATTTGCGAAATAAGCTCGCTGGCTTAGCTTTGTGTCGTCGTGGTTTATCAGTCTGCCACTTATTTCGCTGCCACGTCCCCCATAAAAGGATGGTAACTGGGCTAAAGCAATTACATTGATACACATAAGGCGGTTCAGTCCATCCACCGTGCTAATGCATAGATGTTCATTTGCGTCATTTGTCAGGAAGAGGCTTTGTTTTTATTATTTATTATTTTTTTCAGAATACTACATTATGCCGCCTTAATGGCCATAGTGCTGTAGTAATATTCCTATTTCTCTCCCCCCCCAGCCTCTCTCCCCGGTTATTTATCACAATCTAAGTCATACATTCTTGCACAAGAGAAATGGTGGTAGTTGACGGAGTTGCTTGTAAGCTGGATTGCCTTTGCCCCGTCCTTAGGGGGCGCCCTTGAGGTGATCAGTTAAGGTGCCTTTTCAGGTTAGTACGAATCAAGTCTTGCTGGTGCTAAATAGCCAGATTTTGAGTGACAGAGATGGCTGGCCGTACAGCCCTTCTCATCTCCTCAGTTAGGGGAGGCAGACTCCATCACTGATGCAATCTTCGCTTGCCAGCTGCGGGGGGTGGGGGGGGGGGGGCGTGGGGGGTCTGGGTAGGTAAGCATGGTGGTGGGGAGCGAGAGCATCAGTTCATCCACTCTGGAATCCGCAAACTAATACCCTTGTTAGCTCATGACAAGGAAGCCTGCTGGCTCGTGGGGAAGCTGCATTGGCAGAAATCAGGCTGAGACACCCTGCTGGCGTGTGAACAAAGTATCTGTGATAATGGCTTTAAATATATATATTTATATAGATGTGCCTTGTACAGGCTTTGAGTGAGTAGAACATTGGCGCATAAAACTGAGTTTCAATGTTGCCCATTTTACTCAGTCATTTACCTGATCAAATGCTCTTCTTTGCTAAGCTGCTTCCAAAAAATCTGCATCTTTAGAATCATGCCAAGATGTTATTCCTCGGTGAAGCATTTACTCAGTGATTTATTAATTATTTTATTCTTTATTTTACTGTTGTTACTAGATGAAACCGTGCCGTTTTATCCTTGTAGCTCATCCCTGTGATGGACATGCTTTACAGTATCTGTGCCATCAAGTTCTGTTTTATCTATAACTGGCCATGTGACGCTGGGAAATAAGAGCAGGAAGCTCCCGCTGTCCACAACGCCGCTGTTCCTCAGTGCGCTGTCTTGTGAAATTGCTCTGTTTATCATTTGCTTTCCATTACTCTTAGGAAAATACTGCAGCCTCTCTGCAGCTCCGTGGGCCCTAAGAAATCAGGCAGGCCACTTCGCTGTCAGCCACAGCGGCAAAGAGCAACCAGGTGAAACTGGGTCAATTAAAACTATAATAGCACCGAAAAGAGAAAATGATGTAACACCAAACTGTTTGGTTGCTGCACATCGGAATGTTGGGAGGGGGTGAGAAGGAATAGCCTGGAAAGTTTGGAATGAAGCTTTACGGAATATCTCGCACGCCATCCGAGTGTTGATAACTGGTAGCTGTCAGTGTAGCATTAACTCCTGAGGGGCCAGCTGCATGTGTCCCTGTGTCATTCGGGGGACGAATGCAGCTTGACAGGCAAAAGCTCCAGGAGCAAATGGATGGTAATCAATGCGGGGGACTCTGTGTAAATGCATTGTGCAAAACATGAATATATCAGATCGCATGTCTCATAAAACCTCTTGATGGTTAATCTCAAATTCTACTTAGTTGTACGGTATTTCGTTCAGGTCTTACACGCTGTTGTTTTGTACTGGTTAATGCTTCAGGTGTGAAATGTGTAAAAAAATAAATAAGGTATAATCAGGTCTTTATGTTACTATCTAGAACATAATTAGCTTGACTGGTCTGATACTGCTGACTAAACCAGCCAAGGTTGGAAGCTGTAATCAAATAATAAAAAACATTCGTATCATGTGTAGAGGTCGCGGCTTCTGTATGTTTTGTTCTCTGTTTACTGCTTTGTTGGTGATTGTACGTTTCACTGTTCATGTGACCTGTGCTGGTCTGTAGTTGACATGCACACGGTGGTCGTCTGTTCACCCTTGTTAGACCTGCACTCACCCCACTGTGTTAGCTTTTATTTACCTGATTTAATGTCGCTCCTGTGCACAGGGGTGATGCACGCTCCTGTTTATTGTTCTTGATGAGATGTATATTTCTCCTTTAAAACCTCAGTCGTTCTCCCCCTCTATCTCTGCCCTCCCCAACCCCATCTAATTCGAGGTGGGGGGGGGGTGGGGGGCAGTCCCAAGTACTGCGGCCGAAAACAGTATGAAATGCACCCGCTGTCCACATTGGAGAGAGCTGACAGGATTTCAAAGCGCGGAAATGGAAATCAGAAGCGGAGCCGGATGTGGCTGGACACACCGTCCCAAGGGAATGGTGAGTGTGTTTTCTGCTGGGCTGCTATTTCCATGCCAGGCCAGTTCCCGAAATGGCTCCCTCTATTTGTGTTTCATCTTCACTTTCCCCGATTTGCTTTTTTCAGGCTCTGTCCCTGACCTTTGTAAAGAGCAACCGCAGAAACACACAGATACATAGAGGCAGCATCCTTTAGTCCTGCTCCACTGCTGGAATATTTATCTTTATAACAGCAGTAGATGCAAACCTAAATACCACTGTCTTGCCTGGTCTTTCCTACCTTGTGCTTTCATGCTAATTAAGCAGAGATGTGTTGGAATACCTTGTCTTGGCATTAAAACTGCAAATTGCTCATTTTTTCCCCCCTAAGTTTATAGTGACGCCTTTGCAACATATTTTTGATATTTAAATCTAGTTTGATGCTGTCAGATGAGTTTTATTACACGTCCGTCACAAGCGGCCACTGACGGCTGATGGCTGACGCACAGCTCCAGTCTGTGCTGAAAGTGTAGCTTGTACATATACTAACACACAAGCACACGTTCATGCGTGTTCGTTTGCATACTCCAGTCATGCTTAACTGATGGCTTTATATTTAAGTATATTTAACATGTATGAAGGTTATTGTAGGATATGGTCGCATTTGCTCGTGTAAATATACAGCTTCAGAGAATTCATGTACTGTAGACATCAGTGACGCCTTTCCTAGTCTTCTGCTCAGTTTAAGCATGGCTGTGAAGCATTGCAGAGTTTGTCTTGGGCTCTCAAAGGAATCTGTAGCTAACTGTCCACACCTCGGTCTGTATTCTGCAGAGGTGGAAATTTCAGTAAAAATCCAGTCCAAGATTTTGCTTCAACCAACCATTTCAGTATAAAGAGTCACAGTCACTGAATACTCAGCTGCTTGGTTGAAGCAAAATCTTGGACTGGATTTTCACTTTCTGGGCCTGAAATTTCCACCTCTGATATTCTGATGGCTGAACTCCTAATAATTCGTATGACTGACTTTGCACTTCATTGTTTGGACTTTTTGAAACTGGGTCCAGATTAAATTGAAGAGTGACATTTTCCCATTGAAAATTCCTAGCAAACAAAATGCACATTTTGACTGGACCTAAATCAGGGGTGTGCAATCTTATCCATAAAGGGCCGGTGTGTAAGCTGGTTTTTGGGATAACCTTTAGGTCAGCTGTTCAAACCCAGGTGTGAGGTCTCTTCAGCAAATCAGTCCTCTAATTAGTAATCTAACTAGGGAGTTGCAACGAAAACCTGCACACACATCGGCCCTTTGCGGATAAGACTGGACACCCCTGACCTAAACTGAAAATAACATTCCCTGTAAATTTCTTAATTAGAAGAAGTACAAAACAATGTGAAGCTGTGGTATTTAGTCCGTAGAGGAGCCTACAGCATATGTAAGAGTTTATTATGCGGAAGAGGTTTTAGCGCCTTGACGGTGAACCACTGCGAGGAAGAGAACATGTTCAGGAGCAGATACTGATATGAAACCGGCCAACACTGTACTCTCACGCTATGGAGCACATTACCCCGATACATGATGGCTGTGCAGTGAAGCCGGCCAACACTGTACTCTCACGCTATGGAGCACATTACCCCGGTACATGATGGCTGTGCAATGAAGCCGGCCAACACTGTACTCTCATGCTATGGAGCACATTTACATGATGGCTGTGCAGTGAAGCCGGCCAACACTGTACTCTCATGCTATGGAGCACATTGCCCCGATACATGATGGCTGTGCAGTGAAGCCGGCCAACACTGTACTCTCACGCTATGGAGCACATTACCCCGATACATGATGGCTGTGCAGTGAAGCCGGCCAACACTGTACTCTCATGCTATGGAGCACATTTACATGATGGCTGTGCAGTGAAGCCGGCCAACACTGTACTCTCACGCTATGGAGCACATTACCCCGATACATGATGGCTGTGCAGTGAAGCCGGCCAACACTGTACTCTCACGCTATGGAGCACATTACCCCGATACATGATGGCTGTGCAGTGAAGCCGGCCAACACTGTACTCTCACGCTATGGAGCACATTACCCCGATACATGATGGCTGTGCAGTGAAGCCGGCCAACACTGTACTCTCACGCTATGGAGCACATTGCCCCGATACATGATGGCTGTGCAGTGAAGCCGGCCAACACTGTACTCTCACGCTATGGAGCACATTACCCCGATACATGATGGCTGTGCAGTGAAGCCGGCCAACACTGTACTCTCATGCTATGGAGCACATTTACATGATGGCTGTGCAGTGAAGCCGGCCAACACTGTACTCTCACGCTATGGAGCACATTACCCCGATACATGATGGCTGTGCAGTGAAGCCGGCCAACACTGTACTCTCATGCTATGGAGCACATTACCCCGATACATGATGGCTGCGCAGTGAAGCCGGCCAACACTGTACTCTCACGCTATGGAGCACATTGCCCTGATACATGATGGCTGTGCAGTGAAGCCGGCCAACACTGTACTCTCACACTATGGAGCACATTGCCCCGACACATGATGGCTGTGTAGTGTAGCCGGCCATCACTGTACTCTCGCGCTATGGAGCACATTACCCCGATACATGATGGCTGTGCAGTGAAGCCGACTAACACTGTACTCTCACGCTATGGAGCACATTTACATGATGGCTGTGCAGTGAAGCCGGCCAACACTGTACTTTCACGCTATGGAGCACATTACCCCGATATATGATGGCTGAGCAGTGAAGCCGGCCAACACTGTACTCTCACGCTATGGAGCACATTGCCCCGATACATGATGGCTGTGCAGTGTAGCCGGCCATCACTGTACTCTCGCGCTATGGAGCACATTACCCCGATACATGATGGCTGTGCAGTGAAGCCGACTAACACTGTACTCTCACGCTATGGAGCACATTTACATGATGGCTGTGCAGTGAAGCCGGCCAACACTGTACTCTCACGCTATGGAGCACATTACCCCGATACATGATGGCTGAGCAGTGAAGCCGGCCAACACTGTACTTTCACGCTATGGAGCACATTACCCCAATACATGATGGCTGTGCAGTGAAGCCGGCTAACACTGTACTCTCACGCTATGGAGCACATTTACATGATGGCTGTGCAGTGAAGTCGGCCATCACTGTACTCTCACGTTATGGAGCACATTACCCCGATTCATGATGGCTGTGCAGTGAAGCCGGCCAACACTGTACTTTCACGCTATGGAGCACATTTACATGATGGCTGTGCAGTGAAGCCGGGCCAACACTGTACTCTCACGCTATGGAGCACATTGCCCCGATACATGATGGCTGTGCAGTGAAGCCAGCCAGGCCGGGGACGGTGGCCAGTGCCTTTGCTGACTTGCAAATAGATCCAAAAATTAGCCTATTAGGCAAACATCTAAATGTCTTTCAACCAATCACGGCGCCCGCACTTCCTCCACTCACAGCTGCAGCCCAGTGTGCAGGATGTAATTACCGTGGCAGGGTGTCCACACTTTTTTGGGCTGACACACAGCATCCCTTCAAGGTGTTATATTGTATGAAATGTTGGCTTTTGGCTTCTTCACAAGTGTAATGATAGGAAATCTCCCCTTTCTGTTCTCTTCCAAGTCAGAAATGAACATCAGTTGAGTTGGGTACACCCACCCCACCTTATAAATCCACTATATGCTCTGTTATTTATCTATGCTCTCTTTAATCTTATTTATTTAATAGCTTTATTTTAATATTCTTCATAAATACATTCCTTTTAGCCAGGTGCTGTCCTTTTACATATTACCATCTCCAGCATAGTAATATCCAGTGTATTCCCCATTACTTCAGCTTTGGTTTTTTTAGGAGCTGCTGACTCACGCCAAAGGACTGGACACATGCATAGTAATCCACATTAACCCACATTAATCCACAGTAATCCACAGTAACAGCCGGTCTGCCCTTGCTCTCATGTCATGGTCCGCACAGATGGAACGGGAAGGAATCAGGATACAGCAGCCGTGTTTTATATTCTCGGCTGTTCTGGAGCTAATGCAGTGGCACTGCTCAAGTACTTCAAAGCTTTCCAAAGAAGGGGGACATTAACCAACAAACCATCCTCATTTTAACAAAATGGACAGAAAGACCACCGGCTGAACTAACAGCAGGTAATCTGGCTGGGGTTATCATTAGGTATTAGGTACATCGACACAGAGAAGGTACGTAAGGGAACTGTGCAGCCTATTGAATTAATGAAGGGAATAATTACTAAGCATCAAGAATTTCTACATATACCTCCTCCACATTACCTGCCCTGCCCTCCAGAGGGCAGTGTTGAGAGGTGGCGCACTGATTTGGCTTCACTTCAGCCACGTGAGCCAAGCATCGAGTCTTTTCAGAAGAGTGTCCAAACGTGGACTTGCAGAGTCCCCCCCCCCCCCCCCCAGCCTGTGTTGCCCCCCATTTCTTCTCTTTATCCCCCTTAAATGCGGCAGGTGTCCTGACCACGTTTTGCTGTGTCTTCATATTTGTGCCAATCATCACTTTATTTTAACATCGCCATCTGGGAATCCCTTAAGGGAGAGGCGCGTCCATAGTGCCGCAGCAGCATTGCCATTCGTCCGATGTCAATGCGTTGAGGACAAATTGAATATCATTGTCGCCGGAGAAATCCGAGGTCAGAGTGTGAGCATGGTTCGGCAGTGGAAAGCCCTAAAAACACCACCTAGTGACATGAAATCAGAATGATAGATGAAGTCCTCCAAAAGCGTGTCCATTAATGACCAATCACAGGTCACTTCCTGGGTGATGGGCATGTGGTAGGGCAGTCCAGCAGACAGTAACACAAAGGCAGCCAGTTCTTGCCTTTGACTGGACATCCTTTTCTTCGCTGTGACAAGTGGGCCTTGCAGTAGCACATGCCCGTAGCAGCAGGACTCCAGCTATGGAGTATAATTTCTTTGATTACATAAGGTGAGCTGACAGCTTGGTGAGGACTTAGCGTTCCCCTTAGTAACGCATCTGCAGTAAGTCAACGGAGAATCCGCCAGCTCAGCTCTTTAACTATCAACAGAAAATAGATACACTCGTGCGGCGTATACTAAGATGTATCCCACACTTCCTGCTGCAGCGTTCTCCCTCCATGGAAGGAATCCTTTGATATACAGATTTATACGCTGCACGAGTGTGCTGGCTTGTGTCGTCGCACTGAATGCCAGTGAGTGCTGAAATTTTTTCCGAATGTGATTATCTGAGGTTTGACCTGCAACCTTCGAGAGCCAACCTTTGTGCTCTGCACGGCTGCCAGCCGGACGGCTGACAAGACACGGGGAACAGAAAGAAAAACTATACAGGTCCTGGTGATGGGGGGGGGGGGGGCTGTGTCTACTTTTCCCTTTTGTAACACATTACACTGTCCCATTGTTTGAAAAATTGCAGCTTGTGCGAAACGCGATACCTTATCATCACAGAGTGACTTATTGCTAAGGCTAATAAAACACCACCGTTTTTTAGCCTATGTTCTTCTTATCATTTTGCTGAAGTGATTCAGCCACATGGTCCTCAGAGTTTTAATCTCTTTCAATTACGCTGTTCTTAATTTTCCATGAATGAATGGAGGAAAGTGAAGATATTCTGTACAGGAGTGGGATGGAATGCGAGGTGCGCCTGTCAGGGAATGGACGTCGGTTCAGATTTAGCTGCTGCAGAATAAGTTAATTAGACTTTACTTGTGCTATGTACTATTACGTGTGTATGAAAAAAACTAGGGTAACATCTGTAGCAGATGTTCAAAAGCATTTGCTGACCATTCTGTGAGCACTGGTGTTTAACATCTTAAATTCTCTAGTATGTGTATTAAAAAATGTCCACTCATTCCAGAAATAAGAACTGTTAGAAGGGTACAGATTGTTAGCTATTGACACCTACTGGTCTTCAGCATTTTCAGGGCTTGTAGCTGCAGGAAATACATTCCAAGAGTTTGGATTACAGCTTATCTGCCTGGGAGCTGCATAGACCTGTCAAACAACACAGCACATCTGCAAGGATTGCAATGATAAAACACCCATTTATTTTGCAGAAAATAAACGTGCAATTCATATGGTGAGCAAAGCCTAGCAGGATTTAGGAAGACATTCTAATTAATTATACAAAGCAGGTTTCCAGTGGCCCTGGCCTGCACACGGTGTAGTTCTCAGCACGGCAGAACGTCTGTGTTATGACAGCTGATCCTAAGTCTGTGGCAGGTTGGAGAGGATCAACCAAAGGGGGGGGGGGCACCCTGATGGATGAGCATGGCATAGAGCAACAGTTAAACTCATAAAAAACCACAATTCATAACTGGTTTAGTTCAATAAAAAAAAATTAAAAATCTGTGCGCTGGTTGCAATTTATTTTGAAGTTTTTTATTCACAAGTTCAAGATGAAACAAAGACAGGAGTAATTATCTTTCATATGTGCAGATATCTGACAGTTAAATACTGTAAAAGGTAATATTTGCGAGAACAGAGAGAATGGGATACTGCATGCTGGCCCATTCCAGCTCATCAGATTCCTCCATCTTCCCACCTAGCCTCTCGCACACTCGCTCAAATAATTATTGATCTCCTTTGAAGCAAATTGCCCCGTTTACCTTTCTCTGTCACGACAAAATTTCAACAAAATCTCACTTTCACAGCATGCTTTCTAGAGATATGGAGATTCTCAGCTGTGTGTGTACCTTTACTGAAAAGGCATTCAAATCATTGTGTACACTGGTTTAACTGGGGGTTCACTATGTCCACTGGTTTAACTGGGGATTGTAGGTGTTTTTAGTGCTCTGCTTTTTATATATGTTTGTTTGTTTTAGTCTTTATATTGATATTTTAACCACTTATAAAGCTAAATTTATGTGCTCAAGGTGTTTGCTCTTCCTAAAATTTTACCCGTGGGTCTGAACAACAGTAGATCATGAGCATGAAACTTGCGGCGTGTTTGCGGCACATTCACAGCCTGAACTAGTACCACGGTCCAGAGAAAAGCAGTCGGAGCGTGTTTTCACTCAGGTGAAGGTAGCCTTGACACCTCGACCGACTGGCTGACTGCATGGAGGCGCTGCCTGATGCACCCGAGTGTAGGGAAGGCCCAGCTCCAGGTGGGAAGAGATTAACTGGGGGGGGACGTCACTTTAGAAATTAACATGCTCGACAAACGTGTCACATCTCACCAGTAGCTGCCTGTGGAGCTGTGACTCTGTCAGAATAAGGAGCCTAAGCACAGCTTCGTCCTGCCCCACCGACTCACCTTCACCTGTAGGGGGCATCGTCTTATTGTCTTATGTTCTTCGTTGGTTGCATCTTTTTTGTGTCCACTTGAAATGATTGGTAAGTTATAATATGTTTGGTTTATTCCACTAACACTTATGCACTGCCAGTCAACGTTTGGACACACCAAGCCGCCTACAAAGTAAAGTGATAGCGTTGCATCACATGACCTGGTCACCTGACCTAAACACAGTAGGAATGGTTTTGGTGAAGTTTGACCAGAGAGTGAAGGAAAAGCGGCCAATGAGAGCTCAGCATTTGTGGGACCTCCTTCAGGACAGTTGGAAGATCATCCCAGGAGGCCACCTCATGGAACTGGTGTAGAGGAGACAGTAGGGTCAGCCAGTCCCAGGAGCAATTGGGGTTAAGGGCCTTGCTGAAGGGCCCAGTGGTGGCACCATGCTACTGACTATGGGATTTGAACCAACAACCTTCTGAATTGCAGCCCACAAAGCTGCCCCCCCCCCCCCCCAAACAAATTAGTATTTTCATAATTCCATGTTTGTTATTTTATAGTTTTTATGTCTATATAATTCTTCTAAAATGTGGGGAATAGTAGAAATAAACCCTTTTATGGATAGCTGTGTCCAAACATGACTGGTGCTGTATATATAAACTTTATTTTGGGTGCTATTTCTGCAGATATATCGATCTGGTTGAGCACTGAGGGTGTGGCCTATAGCTGTCAGGTGACTGGCTTTGTTCCATTTCATTTCTTTCACCTTCCCCTCCTTAGGCTAAATTGGACCAGTGTTCTGCTTCGCTTCACCTCCAGTTAACGGCCCGAAATCCTGACACCGTACCAGACCTGTTACAGCCCTAAGAGCTTTTTTCCTCCATGCCTCAAACAGCTGTTTGTTTGTTTTGTTTCCCCCCGATTTCTGTTGATGACACATTTTTTTCTGTTGCATGCCGTTATACTGAGTGTTTTGTCGGCCCCATCGCTGCCGATTCTTGTAACACAGCCCCAATTATCTGAGAAGGACATTATTTCCCTGTATATCTGTCCCCTATGCTTCAGTTATCCCCCATTTTATTCGTAATGGAGATGTTTTCAAGATGTCTTCAGCCCACATGCCTTTTGTTTCCCTAATGTAGGTTTAATATTTAAGCTCAATTTTACCAACTTCTCTATCCAAAAGAGATGTCGGCTGTAATTCCCTGGTCAGTCAAGAGTGGGCAGAGACTGACCAGGCATAATTGTGCCAAATGCGAAGAGGTTATTCTGGAGGAATTTAGTTCACCGGACTTTTTTCCGCAAAGGACTTGTTGAAGGAAGTTTGCTAAGAGAGCAGCCAAAATGCAGCATTTGTAACTATATGGCCCTTATTCTGTCACTATGGCAACCAAAGGCATTTGAAACACCTCAAAATGGCTGTGGGGAGGCAGTAAGACGTGACTGGTGTAGCTGGAGGTTTACGGGAGCCCCCCCTCACACCCTCGCCCCTCCAGCCACTGGCTTCCATTTGAATAATGCAGCCATGTTTAGATGAGGCACAGAAATCAAAGCATCAGGGTATGAAAAGAAGGAAAAATAATCCAGCTAAACCCATGGCAGGGCCTGTTATTAAAGCCCCCATTACTACCGCTGCCTCACCGGGTTTGCAGCTATTTATTTATTTCCTCACCCGCATAGGAAGTCCTCATCAATCCTTTCTGGCAGAGTCGCACCGTTGTCAGCCGCCCAAAGGCACCGTATCTAATGAATTGCTCTGCGTACCTCAGCCGTGTCCTACATGGCGGTCCGCGAACCTGAGGCATAGGCTGCGCGCGAAAGAAGCGAAACGCGACGAGAGCAGCCTGCGCCGCATGCATGCTTCTCCACGGCACTGTTTTCGAAGGGGAAGGCCTAGCAGGTTTGCCTGTTCAGGGCTCTACATGCTCTGCAGGCTCCTGTTGTAGTTAAATTGTGTATTTGAAACCCCCCCCCCCCCCCCTTCCAAAATTTGTTTGTGCCTGACCAAGCAGATTGTCAGGTAGTAAAATTACGAGTTTGAACCCCCATCAAAATTTGCTCCCACCTCTCTCGGTCAGCAAGATCTACCAGTCTATCTATAGGTTTGGCTATAGGCCTGGTGCCTTGGGCCCTGAAAATGGTCCAGGATTTGGCATCTCATTACGTCTCATGGAAATAGTGCACTCGGAAGAGATCCCATCGAAACACCATGTTCACTTGTCAGCTGCATAAAAATGCCAAACTGCCCTCCTACCCACTAGACGGTAAGAAGCAGATCCCCAGCCTGAATCAAAAAATCAGCCGATTTAATGCCACCAGCAAATGTCTTTGTGTCTCCTGTCATCAAAGCACATTCAGAATGAGGGATGCATAGAATTTAGACAAATGCAGGCCTGACTATAATGTGGTGATTGTGTAAATTACACACCAGAGATCTCTTCTTTTAATGTCTGTCTGTGCACATTAAATATGTCCTGACAGTTTTAGCCGGAGGAGTTGTGCACGGTGGCCTTGTTCAATTAGAGATTTTATAATTTCTCCTGCTGCTGATGCCCTGTGACAAAGTGTCATCAGGCAGGGAAATAGCAACCACCGTTTTTACTTCATGGCGGAGACGAGGAGGGAAACCCTGACTGAATGCTCGTTGGGGGCCAAGGCACCTGTGCATGCTGGGAAACATGCGACATTTCTGAGCTGACCAATTTCTAATGACATCATTAAGTGGCACAACAACATGTCATCAAGCTGAGAGGAAATAACTTTTGTTGCTATAAAATGCTGGGTTTGTTTTCCAGGTAAAATACAGAAAAAATATTTTGTGCTTTTTTTTTTTTAGTATAAATCTATTTTGTTCTGACAAGCACATTGCTGTGTGGCTATCTATTCCTCTGTGTGAGTCTATCTTCGGTAAACACCCACTCCCTGTCCCTGAACATGCAGATGTACGGTTCTGTGGGCAGACAGGTCAGCCAGGCTGTTTTGTCCAGTCTGACTGAAATTCTCTAATAGGCTTTTGAGGTGCGGCTGGAGATGTAACAGACACACTTCTCCCTGTATAATCTCCTCCCCTTCTGCCTTTTTAAACACAGAAATGAAGTTTTCTCATAAAATAATTATAATCATCATCTTGGTCATTTTATTGGAAATGGCCAATTGAATTTACATATTACTAAACTGAAGACAATCTGGTTTTTATTATTTTATCGCATAGTAATAAATGAAATCCAGGAGGCCTCAAGAATTCGTAATTGTTGTCATTTGTGATGATCTTTTTCTACATTAAAACGGTGCTATTTAACTTTGCTTAAGTAGCGATGCCCAGGTGTACCGGTCATCATTTTTATCTGTCTTATGAGTTTTGCATTTGCAGTCGGGGCGCGATGAAGGCTGGACGAGGCTCAGCCGTTTGCCCGGCATCACAGTCCTGCCGTGACCCCTGCAGGGCTTGTCATTCAGCCGTCTATTCTGCCAAAATGGCGACTGTGCTGGGAATCCTCTCACTGAGTGCACGGATATGGCTGGCGCTGAGCTCCATTCCCACTACCCTGACTGGGATAAGTGCTTAGAAGGTAGCTGGTGCATCATGGGTTACACCGCAGCTGTGGTGGGTCTTGGTCACATGTCACAGCAGCTGTCTTTTATTACATCAGATCACTCGAGAGTGAACTCCACCTTCACAGCATATGAGCGGTGTGGAGGACTGCTCAGTCATTTTGGGATCATTTATTTCAGCTGGAGGAAATGATCATTTGACTCAGCCGTGAGATTGATAACTTGTAGATCTTCTGTTTATCGGCAGAAGGAAAGCACAACTGTAATAAAATGGATTTTATTGACACAAAACAATGCAATAATAATGACTACGGAATAATACTAAGGGCCTGACAGATACTATAATGAATACTCTGAATGGATAATGATGTGAATGACTAGCAGGACAGTAAAATAAAGGAAGATAAGTATATGCTTAAATGGAAAACATAGTAATTAAAAACGATGTAAAATGAGTGTGGAAGCTACTGTAGGTAGATGGTGGGTTGATAATGTGGTACTGCAAGGTAGCTTGTAACTGAATAGTGCTGTCTAACATTATCAGTTACACGCATGAAATATCGATGCACAGAAAGTGAGTACATACACAAATACTGGTTGCCACTGGAAGAGAGCTTTGATTAGTGATGTTTATGTCTCGCACAGCTGGGTGATCAGACCGGAGTTGTCTTCTACTGGCAACTTGGAGGCAGCAGAAAAGCACAGATTTCTCAAACACAAAGCACTGGGGAATGTTGGACTCCCGTTGTGCGAGGAAGGTCTTCACCAAAACACGTAGCAGGTGGAGCTGTGATGTTGCAGAGAAGGTCCACAGAGGTAGAACTCACAGCTGGAGGAGCTGTGAAGATCAGGCAGTAATTGCCAGTGCTAAGGCCCTGGATGGCTCAGCCGCTGGGGGGATTAAATTTTTCTTGCAGTGTTCTACAGATCAGCTTCTTAACTTTTCTAAGAGTGAGTAAGGTATTTTTTTTTGACAGTATAACCTGACAGCAGATTTACCTGCTACAAAATCACCTACCTCATAGAGGTGGAAAACGAACAAGCTGTGTTCATCTGAAGCATCCTTTATAACCGTTAAGACTGCTGTGATTGGCCAGTCTTATGCGAAATGCGCACAAAGTGAGCCCCCCCCTCCTTCCCCATGGGGAGCTTGTTAGTATATACAGTCAGAAGCCTCTTGAGGCTTCTATCTGGACACTATATGCATTAAGCCTCTTTCAGAATAACCCTAACCTTGTATTGAACGCACAATGTCTAACCCTGCCAGTAAATGAGTGAACCATCAGTATTGCATTCATTTATATGTCTGTAACATATCTTACATGAATTATTTCAGAACAATTATTTCTGAAATAGAAGTTAGAGTGTGCTATGATTTAACATCCATCTTGAGATACCATACAATGAAGACTTAGACCTTACCTTTGTTTGAGTCAAGGGCTTGTCATTAACTAGCTATTTGATAGGTCCTAAGGCAGGGGTAGGGAACCTGATCCATGGAGAGCCGGTGCCGGTGCGGGTTTTTGGGATGACCTCTCAGTCAGCCAATAATAAAGCAGCGATTCTCAACTCCAGTCCTTGGAATCCACTGTTATTGGCTGATTGAGAGGTCATCCCAAAAACCTGCACCCACTCCGGCTCTCCATGGATTAGGTTCCCTACCCCTGTCCTAAGGGATTTATTACCATCACAGTCCCTGTCTTAGGTAAATAATTCCTCCTGGGTGACAAGGCTTAACAACCAGGAAGGTGTAACCTTCCAAATGCGACCTGCTGGGTGTCTCAATTCCCGCCTTGTACAAAGGGTCTAGTGTTGCTTCATTCTCCATACTGGTGGATATTTGCATGAGGGGTGTGTGAGAGGCGACCTCCCTTGCTGTGTCTACCACATGACCCTGTTCAGGATGGATGAATAACCCTGGACTGCAAAGCGTGTCCTTCTTAAATCATTTGCTAACATAGTCTGCTTCGAACCTTATTGCAAAACTTAGCATGAATTTTTTGGTTATATAAAAGATTTTGGATTCCGGAGGATACACATTTAATTATATTGTTTTCCATATACATTTATTTCTTATCTTTAACCAAATCATCATTCAGTGCCCTGCTTAATAATGCGGCTGCATATTTTACAAGAACACTAGGATTTATGGGAAACCAAACCAAAGATATAAATCGGAAACCTTCTGGCTTATGAGTGAGGGCAGTTAATCTCTGTACTACCTGGTATGTCTGACAGAAATGGGCTCTTTCCATTAGATTTCAGTGTAACTGCTATGGGGAAGTAAGGCTGTATTGCTAGACAGTATTGCTTGCATATGAGACTGTGCTTGTAAATGAATTTTACTACCCCTGCCTGGCTGCCGTTTCGTTAGAAACACTCGCCATTAGATGTTCCTGGAGTGGAATGTGGTCTCACTGCAATCTGCAGTGTCTTTGTTTACTATGTATGAGTATGAGGCATGGTCATCGTTTTGTATTAGTGCCTTTTATTTTCTACAGTTTTGTGCAGTTATGACATTGGAATGAAATAAATCATTGGTTCTGCAGACTTTTACATTTGTATAGCATGCTGGGAAAGTTATTCAGACAGTTCCCATAGCAACTCAATGACACGTAACGTACATTTTCTTATTAAAATAAAATAAAATAAAATTAATTAACCTTGCAGAATAGTCCAATGACATTCAAAACCCAGACTATGATAAAGAAGACTTTTAAAAAATATATTATTTGTTTAACTTTTTTGATATTTACTGTACGAAACGCAGTGAGAAGCAGTGAACTTAGACAGAAACTGAAGTATTTCTTCGTATTACCAACAATAATCATTTATATGAACCATGTTTAATCCCATGTTTGGGTTGCGTAGACTTGAGGTCTAGATTTCTTTGGGGCGTGCACATCTTTTTAGCATTTTGCAGCATAGTTTCACAAACAGCCAACAGTTATTTGCTCCCCGTACACTTTAAAGACGTTCTGTGCCAGCAAGCTCCGGTCTCGCTCCATGTCCGTCTCTGCAGGAGAAGGTGGCGTCTCAGTGGGATGCTTTTGTCACCAGTTCTCATCACAGTTAGAGGGGCTTTGAAACAAACGGTTCAGTCATACAATACCTGCAAACCGATCTTGTGGATGAGTCCTCTGTGTCCATCTGTTACCAGTCCTGGTGCACGGTAATGTGCAAAGCGGATGAAGGGCACTTTCTAAAACACCCTAAAGCAGTGTTTCCCAGTCCAGTCCTTGGGGACCCGCAGACGGTCCACATTTTTGCTCCCTCCCATCTCCCAGGGCAAAAACGTGGACTGTCCGCAGAACCGCAGTGTTGGGAAACACTGCCTTAAAACGACAGAAAACTTGATTGGAGTCTGCAGTTCAATTTAAGGCCACTTCTAGAACGCTGCCCTTCACCGCGGCCCTGGGTCACGCTGGTGTCCGGTTAAACGGGTTCTTTTTCCGATTCCGTAATTTCCACGTCACGAGAGCTTGCGCGTGCCTGTGTGTCCCAAGGCCTTGTTCTGCTGTCATCCTCTAAATGGCCGTCTAAATTGTTCTGCTATGTCTCCCCATTTTTTTCCAGTGTTCCTACTGCAAAATATAGATAAGAAGTTTTGTTTAATTTCTAGTTTGACAGGTAGTGGCTCGCGCATCCCTGTAGGAGCTGTCATCTTGGCGGGGGAAAAAAGCGAGGAGCCGAGCGGCTTGCTAAGAGACGTCCGATGGAGGAGATATGAGGCTCCTGAACACATACGTGGAAAAGTACAAGTACCGAAGGGCCGCAGTCGACGGCCATAATTGGTAAGTATTGATTGTACCTGCCCTGTGTGGATAGGAGAGTGCTTCTCAGGGGTTATCTGTGATGAGGCGCATGTGAGGAGAGGGAGGGAGGGTCACGTACGCCAGAGACAGTGGGGGAGGGGGGGCGGGCCGAGGGGCTGTGGGGGACTCCCTCTCCTGTATGACGGCCTTTTCGAGACCCCTGGATTAATTTCTCATTCTTACGATCAAATGACGATCAAATAACACCCCCTCCCCCCCCCAACATATTATCACATACAGTAGCTACTGCACTGGGGGTGTTGGACCACTGAAAGATCCAACAGCCCCATGCCCTCCCTGCATTGGGCTCTCGCCGAACTCATGGAACCGGCCTATCAGAACACAAGCATGATAGTCTCTGATATTTCTGATAAGTAGCTTCCATGTTTTGTAATGGACTCAACTGGAGAAAGCCTTGCATTACTCTTACAGTTTTTTATTCCCTGAATTTAGGATTTGTTTTTGTAGATTTTGTGCATTTCATCATGTAAAGGAAGTTTAGTGCTTGCATTGGTGTGCCTGGTCTATGGTGTAGCTCTGTGCTCTTCCAGAAGGGGGCGATGTAATCATACTTCTCAGTACGTTTTGTATTATTCTTATTTTGTCACACAGACTGATTTAGGTCTCATAGGTTGTCTGATGCCAATCAAACAAACTCAGATGTAAGCTACCAACTTTGCCGGCATAAATTTAGTCAAACATATTTTTAAACGGGCATACTTAAAAATAAATGTTTTATTTTTTGTAAACACTCGACTGAAGGAGCTTAATGAGGACTTGCTTCTTGGATTTATTACCTTCTAAAGTGATCTGCTGGGGAATAACACAGTATAAAAAAGTATTTTTTTCCCTTATTCTCATTCTAGGATTATGTCTGAAGTAGATCTCTTTATTTTGCTAGTGAAGATTAACATGATTACTTGTTTTCAATTACCATCCATCCATCCACGCGTCTTCAAGCCGCTTATCATGGTCAGGGTCGTGGGGGACAGAGCCTACCCCAAGCACTACAAGGGTACATCCAATGCAGGGATATACGTACTTCTGTTCAGTCTTTCTTAACTTAACTATTTTTATAACCATTAAGTGACTGGTTAGAGAAAAACCTGCCTGTATCATACTGTATGTGTATTTTCAGCCATGGAATGTTCTCTGTTCTCTTTTGGTATATTTACTTTGTTAGTTGGGTGTTTCTCTGTTGGCGCATGCGGACAGGTCAGTGGATGGATGGAAGGTGTTCTGTTTTGGCCATTTTACTTTGCAGTTAAGTCTAGTTTATTGAGAATCAAACTGGTCATTTTCTCTTCATCGGCAGTCTGTTTCAGGAATATAAGCAGGAGGATGCATCCGTCAAGGAATTGAAGAAACACACAACAAGACCCAAGACCTTGCATGAATCAGAATGCGAGGTGTGTCTTGCATGCTGGATATTATTCATATTTTACAGCAGTTGTTCTATTTTGTTTACTACCATGGAGGGAAGTTCTGGGAGTAATCTTTTTTTCTATTTGATTTTGATGGTGAGTAACTTTGGCCCCCAGTGGAATTTCAACGCAAAGTTTGATATTTGAAATGAAAATGAAGCTGGAGGAAAGACCCCTGCAACACACAAAGTGTGTCTCGCAGACTCGCGAGGGGCGGGATGGAGGTGCAGTTACTCAAAAGGCCTCCCGCAAGTGTTGTTTATTGAAACCCAACCTTGTATCAAAACATAATTAGCAAGGATTAACGGAGAGGCAGACCTTTTCCATTATCCCTTAAGAGCATCCGAATCTCACAGAGATTTTAATTACGGTCAGCCGCTGAAGTCCCGGGTCCTCCCCAAAGCCTTTGATCTTCAAAGGCCTTCTGTGTTGTGAGGAAGGAAAAAAACACAGCTGGGCATGTCTTGGTGTCTCTTGGCGGTACCCATGCCTGTATGATGTCGAAGGCTGCAGTAGCGCCCCCTGTGGTCTGGCACAAGAAGTAGAATAGTACCTATTCTTAGCAATTTTAAGAGTGATCTCTGATTATTGGGTTAGTTACCTTTTCAAGGGTGCTACATAAAGGAGTCTTTCTTTAATGGGATTCGATCCGTCATCCTTTTTTCCGATTACAAGCCATGAGCTTTACCTCATCCTACCAGGTTATTAAGAACAGCTAAGGTGGGGAACTCTCACCTCCTTGACTCGAGTTGATTACTGATTGCATCGCTAAGGGGTAGCTGATTGATGACCTGTGATCCTGGGCTTTTGACTCACTCAGGTTGCCTCTGCGGTAAAAAGCTTCGCAGCATATTTCTTGTCTCTTATCATATGACTCCAGTTGGAAGCAGCTGGTGGGTTGCCAGAGTGGAGGTGGGGTCAGTCAGGCGCAGCTCGCAATAGGTATCTCTCCTGAATCTAACCGTTATACCAAATTAACAGTGTCACAGATTTAACAAAGGTTAGGTCCGGTCTATGCCAGCATCTGTTTTACCGAGTCACTGTGCTGGTATTTTTGAAAGGGATTAATGTGCACAGGGGCCTCCTAACCCTAGCCAAGCGGAAGATCCTCATTCTGCACATTGTTCAAATCCATCTTCTTCCTTTTTGCCATTTTCCTCTACATGCATCTTGAATGAAACTAAATGAATTAATTCATTTAAAAAAAATGTACAACTATAGTTATTAAAATGCAGAGTTATGAGTGACAGTTGAAGTCGACATCTGTTTCCACATAGATAATTTGTGCCGTGAATGATGCAGTCTGAAGAGTAAGTAATCCCATCGTGGCAGCTGGAGATTCCAATCGCTCTAATCCGGAGTTAATGGCACAAATCACTGCACTACAGCCAGCACGCTATTCCCCTGTTTCCTCAAATTAGCTGTTCCGTAGTTCCACATGTCACTCTAACTTGCACGTTCCCTCACTGTCATAACAGAGCTCAAAGAGATCCGTACCTTAGGGCAGCTCGACACGGAGGCGGGTGCGAGGAATGGTTTTATTTGGGTTCAGGACCATTGAAATGCTCGGGGAATGGGATCAGAATTGTCGATCAGGCCAATGTGGAAAGAGTGTAAGAGCAAACAACTACTGTTTTGTCGAAGTGGAAGAATGAAACAGTCTTGTGTAAGCTGCTGCGAAAGCATGGAGGTTGGGGATGGCCAAAGCCAAAGTAGATTTAGTGATGACACCATGTCACTCCAACCTACCCTTCTGAGGAAGCCACACCCTCTCAACACTTTTCAATGCAGAGTGAAAAGAGTGCCATCACAGGACATAGTGCAGAGCGACTGGGGTTCCTGCCCTAAATGCTTACTGCTTCAAAGGGTCCTGCTGTTGGACCTTTGAAGGACAGCATTAATTTCACGTTTCAGTAAAAATGTAAGGAACGATAATGGTATTGAATGAAGAGTGAAGAGAGTGTCATCACAGGACATAGTGCAGAGCGACTGGGGTTCCTGCCCTAAATGCTTACTGCTTCAAAGGGTCCTGCTGTTGGACCTTTGAAGGACAGCATTAATTTCACGTTTCAGTAAAAATGTAAGGAACGATAATGGTATTGAATGAAGAGTGAAGAGAGTGTCATCACAGGACATGGTGCAGAGCGACTGGGGTTCCTGCCCTAAACGCTCACAGCTTCATGGAGTTCTGCTGTTGGACCTTTTAAGGACAGCATTAATTTCATGTTTCAGTAAAAATGTAAGGAACGATAATGGTATCGTTGAATGAAGATGTCCATTGTACAACTACAAGCAGCTATTCATGATTTTGCAGCAATTTCAAAAACAGGCATGATGTAATTAGCACAAACGGCTTCTGATAACATAAATTAAATAAAAAGAAAGCTCTGTAATTTTATTCTTATTTGTAATTTTCCCATGGTATTTACTGATCTCATGGTTTGGGTATAGAAAAGGTATGACATGCAAAAATGTTTAAAAAATCCTGCATAATTGCTAGAAAATGAAAGCAGGATTTAATAAGACAACTGGGTTAGTGTATCCTTTGGCCAACATATGGTGATAAGCCTGAAGTAGACGTGTGTTGCTCCTTTCCACACATCCAAGGACGCTGCCCTTAAACTGGTTTATCTGGAATAATTAGTGCTGGGAGAGATTATACTTTCTGGTGGTATAGTTTGTCCATCTCACTATCAACACAGACTTCTTATCGCTTTCGTCCTAATTTAGATATGAGTAGTTTCACTTTTCTTAAGTAGACTTTCATTCAAACTGAGTGCTTTTAATTAATTCGAAACGTTAATGTATGTCTAATAGAAACGCAATACATACAATTTAGGGGTGTGTATTATCAGGGGAGTAATGAAAAACGTATTTGAATCACATCCTATCTTACAATACAGCTCAAATTTTGGAGAAAATTGGCAAAGAAATGATAAAGGCCAATCGATTCATGCATCACATCAATACATATACCACATTCTTCATGTCAATATCTGACCATCAGCTTTGCTAACCTAAAGTTTAAGATGGTTTTTAAGTACTCCTTAAATATGGTGACTTCTTTTGAAAATATTTTGCGTAAAACTAGGACAAGAATATGTTAAATAGATCTGAATAAAATATAATCAAATCTGAATCGAATTATAAAATGATTGCTCAAACAGTGCTGGAATTTATCAGATCATTATATGTTCAGTTATATCTTTTTTGTGTGATATTGTAGATCCTGTATATCAGTGTATATGCAGATATGCCCCTAGTGTTCCGGTTTATGCTTTATGCACATTCATTTGCTTGTCCATTGATGTGGCCTGTATCTTCACCCTAAGACAAAGGCTGCCTGATGAGGCTTGGATAGATTGATGAATCTAAATTTATCTATTGTTGACAATGCTGTATAAAAAAAGAAAACGTGTTTGAGCTGATAGATACAGACCGCGTGTGTGAATTTATTTAAGATAGAGGCTGGGAGGCTCACGGCACGGGCTTGCTGTGTGATAAAAACACACTGTTCATGCAGATGAAAGCTGGCCAGGCCTGAGATTGCCTTTCTGTTTTGTGTGTCATGCCTGAAAGCCGTCTCCTGCACACCGGGGAGGGTGTTCAGGCACGCGTTAACTCCGACACAGAGCACGGCAGTTTAGGGAGGCAAAATCACTTTCCTTGGGTGCAAACCCAGAACCAGAAGGATTATTAATTGATTTCCACAACATTTTCCTCAGCTCCCTGAGGTAAACCTGTCCCCCAGGCCTAAATCTGTCACGCTCTGAAATCATAATGATATTGTGTTTCCTTTCCCATTGAGCTCAGCCGTGTTTCTCTGTACACACGTCAGAACGCAGCTTAGATGGTGTGATTGTCAGTTAGCGAAGCCTTCTGTAGTGGTGCTCTGTCACAAGACCTTGGGCTGCTGACATTTAGGAAATGAGAGGAATGAGGGGATGCTACGAGGGCTATGTTTGGGCTTAGACTTGGCTTGCAGTGGCTGAGAATTATGCCGAAAAGCGCTGCTTCTCAGTATTTCCCAGTGGGATTAAATAAGCATGCAGTTCCAACTGAGTGAAAGATTCAGTAATACCCATGCCGCGCATACAGTACAGTGGTGCTCCTTCGTATTGTTGTAGTTGCTTAGCGGGATCCTTCATCTGAAATAACTTAGCGCGCAGTATTGCTTAGGTTAAGTGCTTTGCTGAAGTAAAGCAATGGAAAGACTCTCCTGGGAAATGAACCAGCAACGTTTGGGTTACAGCCTCTGGTCCTTATCTGCTGCATAGCAGAGGTCAGTGTGAGGCAGAGCACTGCATAGATCACTGGGGATTACTGCTGTATTGGAAGGTCCAGTGATGGTCAGGCCCACATGTTACTCCCGAATACATTACTGATCAGCATATGCAGTCGGTACCAAACGAAGCTTTTCTCTCCTGCTCGTACCTGGACTCCTAGCAGCTGTGCATAGCTGTGTAGCCTGGTTGCCAAGTTCTGCGCGCGCCGTTTGGGCTCTGCGGCGCTGGCTCGCAGGAAGAAGCACCAGCCGGCTGCTGAAGTGGCCGACACGAAGCAGATGACATGGGATCGGTGTGTTTCTGAGAGACCCAGTCATCGGGTCCAGGCCGTATCCTCCCTCGTTTCTAAAGTCCCTGAAACCTGCAAGTTCTTAACTTTTTTGAACACTAGGGATGCTATTTTTGTAATCCTGTTCATCGGGTTCAGGGGTAGCTTTGTTGTATTGGTGCAACCACATTTGTACAATGACAAGAGAAATCCGTCATCCTTGAAAAACACATCCTTGATGTTTCTTCTTATAAATGCTCGGTGTGGGAGTTGTTTTGTGCCTAATTAGAAATAAGTAGTTGCAGTTTTTGCACCGAGCAATTTTCATTTTTTTTAGGTGGAATGTTTACTGTTTTCAGAAAGAATGCATTTGAATGTACCGTGAAAGGTCATAATAAAATAAAATAAAAACTTGGAAAGGGTACTATATAAAAGACAGACGCCTAGTTCTTCTTCCCTTAATCCTGAGAATGCTTAATGGTAGCGAAGGCACATTGGGGGCATGGGCTCAAAGCCGTGTCACCGTTCTTCACTGCCTGCCGTTAAAGTGTCACTGTTTTGTCTGGCGACCTTGCAGATCCTGTGCAGCAGTGACCCCCTAGTATTCTGGGAAGTGCACGTCCTGACACCACTAACTCAGACCTGCGACCGTCCTGACACACATCGTCTCAGGGTTACCATGATGCTGCTGCTGCTGCTGCCCCCACTGGCAGCAAGGAGGACAGCGGCTACATTAATTTTCAATTGTTCACTGCGATTACAATTACAGTTGATAATGATATCAGACCTCATTACATTTCATGAATAATTAATCAGTACAGTAGGAATTTACTAAGGTAAAATAACAGTAATACTCATCAGCCTTATTATTATTTATGACAACATTATATGTAGCAAATATTATATTTAAATAATTATAGCACAAATGCAAATAAGAAATAACTAGGAATTGGGAAGTTTATTGCAATGATTATAATAAATCTTGATAATATCCATCTTCCAATTACTTTTGCTGACTGATGCAGGGGAATTGGAAGGGCCAGGCCCTAAACCAATTACAGTTATATAAAATTGATGAAGCAGACTATGAATATCTCAGTTGTTTCTGTATTTAACATGTTTATAATTTAATTTATTAATGTTCTTCACACACTTTTTTTGTGCCTGTTCGGCTGAAAAATGGCAGTGGTCCCTAAATGGCCACAGCGCTTACAAAAGGGAAGGGACTGCATGCGATAGTTTTTTCAGGCACAGAGAATTCATTATCAGAAGATAAGAAGTGAAAAGGTCCATGGCAGAGGGGCTGAAAGCAGACATGTAATTGGCAGACAGTGAGTGAAATGTTTATCTTCCTGACAACCCATTGGGCACCCGCTCAGGCTTTGGGAGGAGAAAGCAGAGATGTATATAAACAATAGTGGACTTCAGCCAATAAAACCATGTCAACTCAAATATTATTGGTACCCTTCGTGAACATGGGTCACATGATTGTATAAAAAAATAAAATATCCTACTCAAGCACTTGTGGACGCTCTATACCTTGATTTGGGCACAATTTTTTAAGACACAAATTTTATTCAGTAGTACAATTTCTGAAAGGCAAATTAGAGGTTAAAAAATTATTGGTACCAAATGTCTGTCATTGAATTATATCCTTAGTTGGCGTCAGTCTCTTTTTTAACCATAAAACTAATATTACAAGAAAATTGCAAAATTTGTTTTAATGAGCTGTACACTTGCCTTTTACAACATGCTTATCATGCCAAAGATCATTGATATGTGCCAGCAAAGGGCATCAGAATTACTGAGCTTAAATCGTTTGGCAATAATCTGTATTGCATCCGTTATTATATCTGCTGAATTTCTGATCTCCTGTGTCCTAAAGTATCCACCTTATCCTTTGATGTGTTTGGCTCTAATTTGAGGCGATTGGACGAGCAGAGAAAGAAAGGCCTGCGTCCCTTTTTCCAGTTTCTTAGAAGCAGCATCTATTTGCCCAGTCCCTGGGGGCACACATCTGCCAGAGTGGGATGGAACGGCGGGAGGGATCAGTGACAGCACCCTCGCCGCTCTGACATTAGACGTGCTCACACCCCCCCAGCACTGCCCATCGGGGCTGGTGTGACGGGACCATCTCCCACTCGCAGGCGCCTTAATCGAATTATAGCTTGGCTCATTTTCGTCAGGCTCCCAGCTGCAGCTAAAACGGGCGACGGCTCTGGACTCTGGAAGATTATCCACTGGTCCGCCTCCTGCCGACAGGGCGAGATGCTCGACGTCGGGAGGTATTTTACAGCGAAGGAGACAACGGGCAGGAGAATGAAACGCTTTGTCTGTTCATCCTTTTCTTCTTTAGAGTTCCTCTTTGCACAGGAGGTGAGTCTCCACTACAAACAGGACGGCAAGTCATCCAACACCTATAGTAACGATCCATCTACAGTAGGACCACCATAAAGCTGTAGAGAAGCACTGTGACTGTCGGGCACTGCCTAGGCCACCTCGGGGTGCTGTAAGGTATGTGCTGTCACAGCTCCTTTTCTGTGTGCCCCCTCACCCCCACCCCGCAACACCTCCAACTGCTTTGCTGATTCCTGCTAACAGCGATTCTTCACATTTGAGTTAGCTGATGGCCCCGGGGAAGCAGCAGGTCCCGATATCCCAGATGCTATCCGCTTCCATCAGGTCCGTCAGCTAGCCGGTGTGGTGGTGGTGGGGGGGGGTGACGTTGGGAGTCTGGGGATGGGTGGGGGTGGTGTAGTGTGGTGTGGCGTGGCGTGTGTCCCGGAAAAGAGCAGCCTTCCAGACACCAGGCCTGCTCCTAATCGCATTGCCCCGCTAATGACGTGCATGCAGTGTGTCTCACACTGGGGCCTGTGCGCTTAATTCCGACATGAGGTGCTCTTATTTTTCCTGGCCTGTGCAGCCGCACTCCATCCCTCTAAAAGATGTATATCAGTAGTGACAGTGAGCCCCTGCCTCCGGCGCTACTTTTCTGAGTGAACAAACAAGAAAAGGAACCCAATTAGCCACCAGCTATTTTATTTATTTATTTGTGTTTCTGGTCACGGCTCTTTCTTTGTCGTTACGTGTAGAGCGTCGGGAGGAGGGACTGATGAGCTAGTGCCGAGAAACCAGAGAAATGTCACACAAACAGCTTCAGCTACAGTTTTTTGTTTTTTTTTTTGCAAAACAATAACATTACGTAATAATAAGTAACGAAATATTTAACGAAATACTGAGCAGGAAGAAGGGGAGGAAAAGCCCGAGTGTCATCAAAAGGCAGACAAGTGTGGAAAGCGGGGTTATTTTGCGTTTCCTTGACGCCCTTCTAGAAAAACTCCTTTTAAGCCAGCCAGTGCTGGGGTCTAATTGCATGTGAGCTGGGGACGGAGCTGCTTCGCTGGTCTCTGCCCCTTAATAGTGCCGCTGCTCGCTGTAATTAATGGGAAGCCTGAGGAAATTTACCCTCGGTTACGATGCAGTCGTCGCAGAGATGCACACGTAGAATGAGCTAAAAACATATAGACCCGCCCTCCCGGCAGCCGGAAAGAAGGGAAATGGATAGAAATGAATCATGTCCATGCCTAGTTCCATTGTTATACTGACTTGTAGCCACCCCCACTTTCCACATCTTCATAATTGAAATTTAATAAATGTCGTCAATCCACTGTGTAAGGGAAAAACAATTAGCTATGTCCCCTAATACATTGCAAGTGTTGTTTGTTCATTTTTCCGAAAGGGAAACCGTACTGGAGGTTAAGGGAAAGGGGCATGTGTGCATTTCTGCCCCAGACGGAAGCATCAGAGGCCATCGCTCTCCCGATTATCACAACCTAACGATAACGGAAACTTTCTGTGCCCTTGTCTCCTATGAGCTGTGTTTCTGTTCAGTTGTTCTTATGTCCGACTGTCAGACTTCGATTTGCAAATGGAGCAGGAGACGTCGTCAGAGCTAACATGCTAACAGTGAATTAGCACCGGACTGGACCTGAATACCTAATAAAATGCAGGTGTTCAATGCAAAGGAGAGCATGAGTGCTGATTAGGATGATCTTCTGCAAGGTCTGATATGCAGCATAGTCTTGCCATTTAAGTTCATGTCTTCACTGTGGCACTCTGGACAAAGTAGAGTGATACATTTAACATGCTGTATTGTTTTTTTTTTTTTTTAAATAATAAAACACATTTTCAAGACACTGTCTTAGCTACAACATATAAACCCAAACAAAAAAATTTTCTTTCATTCATTCATTCATTCATTCATTCATTCATTCATTCATTCACCCATCCATCCATCCATCCATCCATCCATCTTCTAGCCATTTTTCCCATCAGAATTTGGGGCTTAGATGAGATATTCAGAAAATAAATATTAAATAATCAAGAAAAAGTGTTATCTTTGTCGCCCATGACACAACCCCTTCACTGCCGTCCTCCCAAGCGCCATGCTTCATTGTACTGTAATGGCGTCCGGCTGCTCCCTGATTGCGGGGACCCCTGTCACGAGGTGTCGGTGACACACAGGCTGCGGTGCATGGCCGTGTGTGCGTGGAAGCAGCCATTCTCCAGACGAACAGGGCTTTAAACCTTGTGAATATGCATGTGGCTTTTTTGTTCACCAGGGCCTCAATGAGAAACCCTTTTGCGGTCTGGTGCAGGATGTGTAAAAGCAATTTATTGTTCCTTGTGAAATGTAGCACAATATAAAACAGGCTTCTGGCATCAAACGGGATTCTTCTATTCTGTACCGAGTTACTAAAATATGCTAAAAAATATTGTTCCATTGAATCCTAGTTATTTTTACGTTTGCCTTTGGCTTCTGTGCGCGAACTGAAGACTGATCCATAAATTCGTGAATTTAAGGCTGTCGTGTAGATGGAGCGAATTGATTGGCGCTGGTGGCTTGTTTTATTCCCTGGCACAGTGCAGATGCCACCAAGATGCAGCCAGGGGCCGTAAAGTCTGGGATGTGCGGCGATCTCATTATACAAAACATACTTTTATGAATTTTTTTTTATCATTGAGTCACTCTTATGCCCTCGTTCCTGCTGGAATTTTCAAGTTTCTTAACCTGGGGAAATAAAACGGTATTCATATTTGTTGTTTTGTCACTAAACACAATAAAATGTTTGCTTTATTCGCAACAAAAACTATTTTATATGCATACAATGTGATGCACATCTTGTGTTCTTTTTCTTTAAAGAAAAACCACTGCAGTTGTAATAAATTGGAAGAGCACTTCCACATCCATTACAATTCATCATTTCAGTTACCAGAAAACTGGGGAAATGTCTGTGCTTTTGATATATCCATATGTGTAGCAGTGCCGCTTACTGGACCGCTGTTTAAAGAAAGCATATTTGTGCATGCAAACAGTTAAATGTCATCTTTTTGTGTGTGTAGCTGTTTCCCTTTGGAGAGTGTTTCGAGAGGGAGAATTTGCCTCTTATATGTGTAATCTCTTCTGGTGAGGCACTCCATCCCCTAAATATTACAAATATGAAAAAAGTGGATTACAGTGAGTCTCGGCACAGAGAGCATAGCGAAGTGCATTTTGGTTAATATCTTAAGAAACTCACTAATCGTCAGTTGGACTTCAACTGTTTAGCAGTTGAGTGGTCAGCGTACATTTATTTATTTTCTTCAGAGACGCAGAAATATTTTTCATAACTGTCTCATTGTGGTAAAAAAAACAGGAAGCAGAATAAGAAAAGAGAAAAAGGAGTTTTATTAAGCTTAAACAGGGACTGGAAATAACATCGCAAGGGATCAAAACAAGGGGACTAGAACAAGAACGGAAACAGGCAGACAGGGGTAGTGACGTTAATGACTGGACTGGGGAACTCGGGACTGGGAAGCATGTATGTTTATGTATATAAACAAGGGAGCTAACAAGGGGCAGCTGGGGGTGATTAACACAAGGGTTGCAAATGAGAGGTATGACAAGCGAGTGACAGGCATGGCTTGTTAAGGTCACGCTAGGGAGGAGACAGGTGGACATGGTGGGCAGGATGTGACAAAAAAATAATACCATGTGTGCTTTTAGTGTTATAGCTAGGGTTCATATGCGGGTTAATGTTGATTATGAAACAAAAAATCTCTTTCACTAAAACCTCAAAAATAAAACTTGCTGCTTGTTTAAAGCATAAACATTTTCTCTATTACTCATTTTTGGGTCGGGATACACAAAAACAAAGCAGAAATCTTTAACTGGCTCATGCAGTGCAGAGCCTGTTATCACTTTATATGGGTGCATTGATTATTGTTCTTTTTGTCCAATCCAAAGTCCCATTTTGTACCTTGTTTAAATGTCTTCTCTTTGTGGTATATAAAAGTATGAATTAAGTTAGAATGGAGTGTAATGAACGTAGAGTGCAGTATAAGCTCCTCCTCCAGATGCTGTGGCCAAACAGCACCATCATGCTGCTCCGTTCTTCTCCCCTCCCCCACCCCCCAACCCTCTTCCATTTCACCGTAATACTATCTGCCAGAAATTGAGAGAGACACTTAATTATCATATTCATTGAGCCATTTCTTTTAACAATTTCTGCACATGCATTTTACATTTTCCCAAACCTGTGGCTGCAAAGATTAGAGAAAAGGTTTCCTGAGTGCAGTGCATGTCTGTGTGCATGCAGTGCATTTACGTAAGCACACTGTCATCTTCATTTATTTCATTTTGATGTCAGAAAAAAAACAGCCAGGAAAGCAATGCACTGAGTGGCTTCAATGCACTGTCCACACATTTTATCAGAAATTATATTACATTTGGATATTTAATCTCTGTTCTTTGATTTTCATATCTATTATCACAAAACAGCTACATGACTGTACTACATATTATAGTATACATATAAATATATCGTAAATATTTTTTATTATTTTAAATGGGACTGGGAATCGATTAAAATAAGAGTCGCCTAGATTTTTTGTGATTATTCGCACCTAATATTAAACCTTATAATCATAAATATTTCTGCAGATTCCCCAAATTAATGTAGAATTAACATAAATGGGAGTAGATGGGTCAAACTCATTACCATATTAATTTTCTCTAATTTTTTTAATTAGTTTTAAGACAGACTGAAGGTATACAACTTCATTGTCTCATCTGTCAGTTTTGCGTCTAGGGTAGTTAATCAGTTTTGATAAGTTTATTTATTTCTGTAATAAACAAAAGTACTTCATGATATATTGGGCAAGAGTTACTGAGATGAGAAAACAATTAGAAAACTAACAAAAAATTGCGCAAAAATATACTTATACAAATGGATTGTTTGTTGTGAGTTACATGCAATAAAGCTGAAAGGCTTAAAAACAGTTTATGTATTTTTTGTTACTGATTTTCGGTTACTATTTGGTAAAAGTGGTTTTAAAAATCATCAAATCAGAACAACAAATTACATAATTTGAACATACCTAGTGTCAATTGCACTACAAAAACACAAACATTATACAGTGTAATAACATTTTTTTTTTATTCTACAGTTTCTGAGAGTGACACCATTTAATATTTGTTTAATAGTATAACTTAAACTTGTGATGTACGTGTATTAATGGTATTAATTTCTGACAGAAATGCAACTTGCAAGCAAGCGGCAGCAGAATTTCAATGCCTTCAAAAATGTTTGATGAAAGTGAAAGAGGGCATTCTCTCTTTTAATTAATTTTAAACTCTTGTACGTATTAGAAGTTCATATTAAGCTATTATTTTTTTTACGTCTCACACCTCGATGATTAATAGCATATTCCTCATTTATGTATGTATACTAAACGGGCAGATTGAAACACTTTTGATCCCAATGGCGTAATCGGTCTAAGATCTTGAATCTATTGGGCTTTAAAAACAGAAGACTGTCAAACACTGAAAGTACAGTTTATAACATGTAGGATCTTCAGACTGTAAGGTATAAGCCTTCAGTCAAATAAATGTGTGAATTACAATATTTTCATCCTATGTATGTCTTTTTTAATACAAAATAAACAATATTCGATTTTCGCTCTGAATTCTGGGATTCTCTGCAGCAGCATAATATTGTCCCATTTGGGTAACAAAATACTGCACATGTTAAGGCCATCAATATAATAACACATACATTTCTCAGTGCAATTTTAAAATTTTGTAATATTTGGAGAGCACATCTGGCCATTGCTGTTCGTGGAATTTTAGTTGTAAATCTTTAGCTAGCCAGAACTCTAATGCTTTCTTAGCCCTGTTTCAAGCTCAGAAAGGTGGTAATGGCATCAAACAGTGTTTCACTGTTAAATCTCAGGCTTTCAGTCAAACATCCAGCCCGCTAACTACTAGTTTGCTTACATTTTGACACTTCTGGCTAAAAGAAGGACCTACAGACCAGATGCCACCAACTCGTTATATATGACCTTGATTGAGCTAGTCATTGAAAGTGTATTGGCTATTACACATCTGCTGCTCTCAGTAGAGCACTGAATGGGTGCAATCAGCTGAAAAAAGAATGACAAGAGAGTAACTCTCAAGGCAGATGAAGGCAGAAGCGATAGGCAGGTCTGGGAAAAAAATATATTTATCGAGGGAGCTGTTTACGCTGCAAACCTGATAGCTGTGACTTAGATTGAGCTGGCCATTCAGAGGGCATTGAATTCTCTGCTTTCCGAAGCAATTTATAGAGTTTTAAAATGACTGTGATCCGGTGAGAAATGACTGAAAGGCAATGCCCTGCTTCATAAATGCAGGTACAGAAATTTTATACGCCGTTTTATTTACCACTTATGAATGTGTCAGATGTATTTCCCGGGGCCACTTGTACTGCATGACCTGACGTTACTGTTCCTGAAATTTATTTCAAATAACCTCTTTGGTAATGTTTTTAGGCCCCTGCCCAACTCCGGATGTCTGTCAGACTGGTTCTGATCCAGGCTGCAGTTTTTGTCATGGTAACAATTTTTACTTAACAGCTGAGTCAGTTCAACAAACACAGAAGTTTTGTAATTTTAGCAATTATCTGAATCCTTAAAATGTTTTTCTTTTAAACTACAAAGAAAGCATTCACATTTATATCAAGCATATCCTGGTTTTTTTTGTGTGATGACCATTGTCAGGATTATGCCCATCTATGTTTAATATTCTTCCATGCACATTACTTATTTATACTTTCGTGATGAACATTCGTGACGTGTATTTCCTTTGTAATGTATATCCCCTGCGATGGGTGAGCGGCCCATCCTGGATTGTTCCTTGCCTTACGCCCGTAACCTCTGGGATAGGCTCCAGACCCCCTGTGATCCTGAATAGGACAACCAGTTTCATAAATGGATGGATCTGTGACGTATATTTGTGATGAATATTTTCTTTTCTTGCCATTATCCCTTTGAACAATCCACTCCTGTGTCTTATGTCTGATATTCAGCTCTCTGTCACCTGATCATATGGCCTATTTATTCCCGAAACATGTGATACAGCTGTCAGACGTTCGCATGCATGCACAGAGACCAATCAGTGGTGTTTCCAGAGCAACTAATAAGGAGTTTTCCATTGACTATGTTGTCCATTGACTTTCCTTCAGCGGGTGGGGATTTCAAGAGTGCCACAAAGTGTTTTTTAACATTCTGCATCTGCTGGTGTGGTTTCCCCGGTGAGAGCGGTAAACCTGGGACATGACAAGCGGCTCCTTGTGGTGAAATATCACCGCCGCGTGGCCAGATGCCTGAGTGGCCCCCCGCCTGTCTTTTCTTCTTCACCCTTCTGCCCAAATCAACTTGTGCTTCAGTGTAATTGCCTGATGCAGGGAGGGAATGATTCCATACCTGCCAGTGAAAGCCCTCGTCTCTGGGGCTGCCTGAAGCTGTATCTCCTGCAATCCTGAAAGCGCAGAACAGTCGGTACATGTGGAAACCAAGGCAGACGCCATAGACGACTCAATGCATTGCCAACGATCGAATGCATTAAAGATACGTATGAAGCAGCTACTAATGAGATGCAATGTGATTCACCACTATTGCGATGCAGTGTGAATCAGCACGGTTTGATTCAACACAATGTGATTCAGCGCGATACGATGCGATGCAAAGGATATGATGCTATGCAAATCAATACGGTACAGATGCAGAAACAGTTTTAAAACCGGGAATCATTTTTAATATAAAATTATTGGTCACATTTCTAGGGTCTAGGCATAGGGCATCTACTAACAACTATATGTTAATAAATCAGATTTTATCGATTCAAAGATGGCAGAAATGATGCATCCTGAGTTCATCCCAGTGTATCCAGTGTACACTTTTTTCACCAGGGCAGTTTTATGTGGTGCACTGACGCGAATCGGTGAATCACACCATCCCTAGAAAGCAGGTGTTTATTCACTGCATGGTTGAATTCAAAGTTAACAAGTGATTTCAAAAGTTTCAAGCAATAAGTGTCACACTTCAAATGCAGATGCAGTGGCTGAGGGCGACCTCGGACGTCGCTGAGCAGGGGAATCGGTTTTACCGCGGGGAAAGCAGTAGCTCTTTTCAGTTTATTCTTTATATAGCACCTGTCATACAGCGTTTAACAATGAACCACTCAATGAGAGCAGTTTAAGGTAGCAAGACTGAAGATGAATAGTGAATAAATCACAGTAACGACAAAGTGCTTGAATATGATCTTTGCTTTAATGAGGTTCCCAGCATACAGAAGCTGATTGAGAGACACTAGCTAGAATTATACTGCATGGGTTGTTGGTTCATGTCCCGAGAAGCAGCCCGCTATACAGCTTGTGAGGCTGCTGCTTAGTCTGGGTTGTTCCAGGAATATGTCAGAGAAACTTTTGAATGTGACTGGCTATTTGACGGTGGCTTTAACTGTATACCCTGCAGTGAGCCAGCATCCTGTCCAGGTTGTACCCTGCATCATGCAGTGCGATTTTTGGGACGGATTCCAAGTACACCACGAGCCTGCACTCAAGAAGCAATTATGGAAGATGAATGGCTGGATATTTATACCTTAATAATAATACTAATAATACTTAAGTGACAATTTAGTGACGGTTGTACATTAGGACAACAAGTCCAGAACAACATCATGCCTGTATGGGTACAGATGTCGACTGGGTGTTCGGTCCCGAAACAGGGGGGGGTTTCAGACACTGGGGGAAGGATTAAATTTACATCACCTTTGAGTGGAATCAAGACACATTCTACTCTGGGAGCATATTCGTATAATTTTGGATATAAAATCCGACAGCGCAATTAGAAGGGCAAATGAGATGTTTAAGTATGGTCACACTTGACAGAGTCGCTGACTGCAGTTGGGGTAAAGCGTCTTAAATGTGGTAGGTGGTACTGGCTGAAGCCAAATCTGAACGAAGCCACTCATGAGTCTCTGTCATTTCACTGCTATTCATTTACATAGCAGTCCATCATGAAACCAGTGTGACCCCACTGGGATTCAAATCCACAACTGTCTGATCCAGAATCCAGGGTCGGTCTGCTCCTGAGAAATCTGTGACCCCTACTGCGATTCAAACCCACAACCGTCTGATCCAGAATCCAGGGTCGGTCTGCTCCTGAGAAATCTGTGACCCCTACTGCGATTCAAACCCACAACCGTCTGATTCAGAATCCAGGGTCGGTCTGCTCCTGAGAAATCTGTGACCCCTACTGCGATTCAAACCCACAACCGTCTGATCCAGAATCCAGGGTCGGTCTGCTCCTGAGAAATCTGTGACCCCTACTGCGATTCAAACCCACAACCGTCTGATCCAGAATCCAGGGTCGGTCTGCTCCTGAGAAATCTGTGACCCCTACTGCGATTCAAACCCACAACCGTCTGATCCAGAATCCAGGGTCGGTCTGCTCCTGAGAAATCTGTGACCCCTACTGCGATTCAAACCCACAACTGTCTGATCCAGAATCCAGGGTCGGTCTGCTCCTGAGAAGTCTGTGACCCCCACTGGGATTCAATCCCACAACTGTCTGATCCAGAATCCAGGGTCGGTCTGCTCTTGAGAATTCTCTGTCGGATGGCATTCTGACAGATGCATGCACGGATTCCCCCCCCCCCCCCCATCGGCTTGTGTGCCCCGGAATCTTAGAAGGACCCACTGCGTCTTTCTCTCGTGGAGCTGGCGTGGGCAAGGGGGGGGGGGGGGGGGGGGGACCACATTTGAAAGATCCCACATGGTGCCAAATAAATTGTTGTCAGACCGGGGCTGAAGTGATGACTCACGCAGTAACAGATCACATCGTCAGCACTGTGGCTGCACTCTTGTTGTTGTTGTTTATTTATGATTTTTTTTTTCTGGATGCAGAGGGAAAGTGTTTCTGAGCAGTTCAATTGTTCCTGGGGTTTTCCCTGGAGAAAGGAAGCAGGAAGGGGCTTTAAAAAGGAGTTTATTTTAAGGTCAGGGCAACCTTCCAACACGATACATGTATAATCTCAGTATCACAAAATATTCATTACTCCCTCTCACTCATTTTCATGAATGCCTTTTCACTTTAAGGTGCCTCTGAGTCGTAGCTTGTTTCAGCCAGCATAGGGCACGGGGGGGGGGGGGGGGGGGTGGGGTATACAGCTGGCAAGATTAAGTTGGCTAGATAACTGCTTCTTGATCCACACTGGGAAAAAACACAATGCTAACTAGCCAGCGACATGTAATATGACAAATATGTGATATTCTTACTGCCAATACCCCGGTCACCCAAATTTACTTATTTCGAATGGCTATTTCTGGGTTCAGCTCACTAAAAGTGATGGTACCGAACAGGACATGGTGAGATGTTTATAATGGACCAGTAATCATCATTAATGTAGAGGCATGAATGTCGGGGATCTACTTCACAGAAATGCCTAGCTATTAATAGCTATTTACTTTTCAGCGCACAACATCGTGCGACAGTGTTGCTGCATTTTAACGCAGCTCTGCAGCTTGATTATGTCCCCATGGGTGTAAAAGGCACCTGATGAGGCTCTGATTAAGTGAAAGGCTTTTTTTGTCCTAGAAAATGTAAAATTGAACAGAGTTCGGAAATGAGGCACCAGCGCTTTTGTGATTAAGTGAGTCTTACTTGTACATAGCCTAACAGGCGATATCTGACGTATTAGAAAGCCCTTTGGATTGGGGGACTGCCACCATCGTAACACGCTTGTGGGAGTTTTACTTACTTAATGTTTTGAGCGCAGAATGAAAAATTATTGGTTCAGAGAGATAGCCAATCAGATCGTACAGTAGTCGTGTCTAAGTAACTATAGGAGGTGGGACCAAGGCATCTGATTGGTTATCTCTCTGAACCAATCATTTTTTTCCTCTTCCCTCAGAACAGTTCTGTGTAAGTCAAACACATAATGAGCTCATAGCAGATGTTTGTCCCGAACATTTAAAAAATGTTGATAAGACACCTTCATTTGCAGTTTGTAGGTGGGATAAAGATTTTATCATGGCTAAATGAAAATGACGGTGTCTATGTTGATAAAGAGCCAATAACGGCATTTCAGAGCCCCTGTGTACCACACGGAAATGAGGCTGTTTGCTGAAGCAGACATTTGAACAGATTACATTTTAAGCATTGTACCAACTGTATATTAATTTGCATTCTTTGCTGAAAATTTCAATACATTTTTAATTTTTTAGTCCCCAGCCTTAACAAAACTTATCCGATTTTAGAGGTTATACAAGCGGTCCTATAAATGGATGACAGATTGTCCCTTCTTCTCTGATTACGGACATTGTACATTAAAGTATCCCATTTACTTGATAGGAACCCCTCACTATTAAAACATAAATAGAAAAATTTAAATTAAAATCTGATACACAAATGCTCGAGTTTTCACTTCCAGTTCCGAGGTTGCTGAATAAAAAATGTATTACAGCTCTGGGGTATTGTGATCGTGATTCAATGCTTATTATGATTTAAAAATAGAAGAAATATTGTGTAATGTTTATGTGCATATATATCAATACAATAATAAGGCAAACTATAGGATATGTCCTTCAGATTGGTAAATTTAGCCTGATGTCTGTACAGTATGTGCCCATGTGTTACATGCTTTTATCCATCCATCCATCCATCCATTTTCCAAACCGCTTATCCTATTGGGTCGCGGGGGGTCCGGAGCCTATCCCGGAAGCAATGGGCACGAGGCAGGGAACAACCCAGGATGGGGGGCCAGCCCATCGCAGACATGCTTTTATCCCACTGCTTAATATATAGGAAGTTTGCAAGTTATACACTAGAATGCCTTTGCAACTCCGTCGTTTTTTTTTCTGTTTGGAATTGAGATCATAAAATCAATGATCAGTGCAACAGTAATGCCACAGCAGTCTGCTATGGAGGACAAGGTTTTAATGTGACACCTAACCAAGGCATGTAGGGGGACATCATTCTGCTCACTGGGCTGTGTGTACCGCAAATGACAAGTGCACACACCCTGGTAGAGGGGAAAGCTGGGCGCAGCTCTGCATAGACAGACACTCTGCCAGTCAGGATCCTTGAACCAGAATAGCAATTTCCTCACACTTTAATTAGTTTCCAAATCCATCCTGAATGACCTCTCATGCCTGTGTCTTCTCTGGATTCCCCCCCCCCCCCCCCCCTCCCGCTGTTTCTTTCCTCACTTGTGTGCCTTCTCATGATTTCACCTGACTACAACGAAGCCTCCCTACTCCTAGGCCCCCATCTCCTGCCTGCCGACTGTGAGTATGATAACACTTCCTAAGGTTACTGCACCTTTAAAGTGTGTAATAGCTCGCAATAAATAGTAGCAGTTCTAGGCCTTTGGTTCACTTTCGTCACATAAGTTCCCAATTGTTTTCTTGTGCATTGTTGAAAGATTAGAGCAGTGTATGCTAGTGTTTCCCAATCTGGTCCGCAAGGGCCCACAGACAGTCATTTTTGCTACCTGAGCTGGGAGGGACCAAAAACGTGGACTGTCTGGGGTCTCTGAAGGCCAAGTTGTGGTGGACGCTGCAATAGAATGCCTTTGTCATATATTCAAAATGGAAACCTAGATATCTAAATAAATGTCAGCATGCCTTGGAATAGGAGGCCTGTTTTTTATGCAGACAGGCAACGTCACCTCAGCCTCTTTTTCTTTACTTTGACACATTTTTTTTGTTGACGCCGGGTCTCTGCACGCTTATCTTCAGCCTAGGATTTATGGGGCGTCTCTGTCCAAAAGTGCTTCCTGATACAAGGATGTTGTCTGGGTCTAAAGTGCAGCAAAACTGGAAATAATTACAACTATTCAGGGTTTCAGAAGGAGTTGGGGCTGGACATTCAATTCAAAAAGTGCACTTTTTCCCAGCAAAAGGACATTAAAAGATGGTGCTTTCAGTTTGTCTGACCAGAAAGGTGCCCCACACATACTCAGGATAAAATCCCAATCCATGCTTAGACTTGGCTGAAATGGAAGGGAAAAAAAAACACTTATTCAGGGGAGGTTGGTGCCTGCGAAGAAGAGTGGGGCAGAAAGACATTTCGGCTGATAGAGTCGAACCGTAGCCTTTCACGGGAAGGCATGTGACATCCCAAGCTGCCATGTCCTGGGGGAATACTCAAGGCCGTCTTACACGGCACTAGGCAGACATACGGGACACGCTAAGCTTGCTGCAGGCAATTTTAAAATGAGTGAAAGTCTTCTGGCTGCACACGACCCATGGAGTCAGACAGCGCCAGGACACGGTGAACTGCTTGTGTGCAAGTAACTTAACTGCTTGTGTGCCGTAACTTAAGTTCGACTGGTCAAGCTCCAGCTGTCTCTGTAGCTTCTCCTTAACCTGCTAGAATTTCTGCCAGCAGTCCAGAATGTTCTCTTTCTAATAGTGGGACTAAGCACAGGACCTCCTGGATCTTCATCAGAGGTCGCGGTTATCTAGTCACCATGGAGTAGACATCTCCCCCAATATCCTCACGTGAGTGCCTCTTCTCTGCATGTATAACCCACTAAAAAAATGTTAGTTGTGTATAACCCACTAAAAAATATTATCCCACACGTACCAAACTATAGTTGGTAGAAATGGCGCTATCTGGTGACCTACGAGATAAAAGCATATGGCACCAAATTGGAATAAATAGTATTTAAAAAAATAAAATAGATTACCTGAACTTATTAATGCGATATTTTAAATATGTTTTAAGGCATAATAAAACTTTTAACATTTTTAACGGGGTCACTGGACACGTCAAGCTTTTCTAGCTAGAGAGGAAAGAGAGACTGGCAGTTTTGAATGGTAAAAGCAGTAGTTGTGTATTGTTAACGGGTTATTTTTTAAACAAAATGTCCTATTTTATATCGGTATAAACACAGCCATCCTGTTTTTAAAGGGGATTTATGTGTATTGCATGTCCGCGACGGTGGGTAACGGGGCGTCGGCGCGAGAACTTTCGTAGTCGTGAGCGATAAGCCCATGAGAAGGAAGCGTCAATTACACAAAATGGCCGCCGGCTGACAAATTGTTGCACAGTGCCTGCAGAGTGACTGTAACATCTCGTTTAACCGCAGGTCCGGAGTGTGAGGAGCACACAGCTAGCACCCCCAACCTGGCAGAAAGCACATTACCTCTATTTGTTAATCTGTCTTATTTGTAAATAGTATAAAGTAATATATTCCTAATTTAAATAAAAGTCGATCTCTTACAGCACAGCTCTGGGGCTCTGGCATAGGCCCGGACGTCCCGCTGCGGGCCTGGGGGTTGGATGAAGTACAATTGTTTAATCAGCGAGATAAAGTGCCGTAACTTAAATGGTTGTATGACAATTTAGTATAAAATTTTAAATCAATAAAATTTAAGTAATAAAACAATTTAGCTGTATTTTCTTAGTTTTATTTTAAATAATGTGCTCCCAGTTTATGATTAATTTAATAGCTGTAGGAACTAGTGAGCGGTATTTAACAACATACATCAAAAACATCTTCAACATTCCAATATGGAAGGTAACCGATTTCAAGCAAATTTCATAAAACAAGACACCGCAAGGAGGGCATTCGATTAGCAGATGGTGCCGTACGTAGTCCTGGATGGAAACTATAGTGAGCGGTATTTAGCTACGTACTTCAAAAACATTCTAAAAACTATGTTAGACTAATAGCTTAGTGGCATTATAACAAAGTGGAAGAATAACAGCAACTCAGCCACAAACTGACCATAAAATCACAGAGCGGGACAACACATGCTGAGGCACATAGTGTGCAGAAGTCGCCAACTGTCTGCAGAGTCAGTAGCTGCAGACCTACAAACTTCATGCAACCTTCAAATTAGCTCAAGAACAGTGCATAGAGAACTTCATGGAATGGATGTCCATGGCCAAGCAGCTGCATCCAAGCCTTACATCACCAAGTGCAATGTAAAGCGTTGGATGCAGTGATGGAAAACACGCTGCTACGTGGTTGTTTCTCAGAGGTTGGGCTTGGCCCCTTAGTTCCAGTGATAGGAACTCTTTATGCTGCAGCATTCAAAGCCATTCTGGACAATTTCATGCTCCCAACATTGTGTTTGGGGATGGCCCCTTCCTAATCCAACGTTGACTGCGCACCAGTGTACAAAGGTCCATAAGGACATGGATGTCTGGTGTGGAGGAACTTGACTGGCCTGCACAGAGCCCTGACCTCAATCCGACAGAAGACCTTTGGGATGAATCAGTACGGAGACTGCGAGCCAGGCCTTCTCGTCCAACATCAGTGCCTGACCTCACTAATGCTCTCCTGGAAGAATGGTCAAAAATTCCCATAAACACACTCCTAAACCTTGTGAACAGCCTTCCCAGAAGAGTTGAAGCTGTTATATCTGCAAAGGGTGGGCCAACTCCTTATTAAAGCCTATGTATTAAGAATGAGATGTCATTAAAGTTCATGTGTGTGTAAAGGCAGGGTTCCCAATTCTGAGGGGCCACATAGCAGGTTGAGTCTGAACCGGATCCGGGTAAAAAGTTGTTCAGAAATCGGCACAGATCTGTAAACTGGATCTGCTCTGACCCGTACGTATTTTGAGAGTCAAAATTACGAAAAGATGAGCTCCAAATGGGATTGGTGAGTGGCTCAGTGGACTAAGTCGCTGTGCTTGTGATCGGAAAGTTGAGGTTGGCGGTTCAAGGCCGCCCTCAGCAAGATGGTTACAGGTTGGGTCCTTGGATGCGCTGGCTGACCCTGCAGTGTGGGAGAGAGTGGAGTGTGTGTGTGTGTGTGAGAGAGAGGAGTGTGTGTTTGAGAGAGAGAGCAGGATCAGTCAGTGTGCTCAAGGGTCTGTCCTGTAACTATTCCGCTGAGGGCAGGCTTGAGCACACTGACCCGATCACAAGTGCAGAGATTAGCCACTCACCACCCTTTTTTGGAAAAAAATTTTTTTTTTTTTTACAATTTGCTCTCACGTCCCACTTGTCTCTCTGTGGCTCCTCCTACATCTCAGTGGCTCCTCCTCCATTGCTGTGGCTACTCTGCTGATGCTGGATTCGAACCAGCAACCTTCTGATCACAGATGCAGAGGCTTAGCCTGCAGCACCACTCACCACTCTTACTTGGATGCTGTTTTTCGTATATATGTCTTTTTTTTCCCTATCTTGCCAAATAAAGGATTCACACATGCACCACCTATCTCTTCTGCAAAGGCTGGGCTTGAACCAGCAACCTGCTGGTCACAGATATAGCAGTTTAGCCTGCAGTGCCACTCGCCACCCATGTTTGGGTGCTGTTTTTCGTGTATATGTCTTTTTTTTCCCTATCTTGTCAAATAAAGGATTCACACACGTACCACCTATCTCTTCTGCCAAGGCTGGGCTTGAACCACCAACCTGCTGGTCACAGATACAGCAGTTTAGCCTGCAGCGCCACTCGCCACCACTGCTTCGATGCTGTGTTTTTCGTATATATGTTCTTTTTCCCTATCTTGCCAAATAAAGGATACACACACATACCACCTATCTCTTCTGCCAAGGCTGCGCATGAACCAGCGATCTCCTGATTGCAGGCACGGTCACTCAGTGTGTTGCACCACCCTCCACCCTGTGACCCAAGAACTCTTAAGGCTTCATTATGATGACCTGCCGGGTGGCATGACGCAAAAACAGAAACAACTCTGGGAGGCTTGAACCAGGGCCCTCCTGCATCACAAACACAGTCGCTCTGTGTGTCACACCACCCTACATCCGCTGATGCCTCAGCACTTAAGACTTCATTATGATGATCTGCCGGGTGACGTGACCCAAAAACAGATACTGCTTAGCCTCGGGCTCAAACCGGGGACGTCCTCCATCGCCGGCATGGTTGCTCTGTGTGTTGCACCAGCCTCCATCCTCCAACCCCCCAATCCTTAAGGCTTCATTATGATGATCTGCCTTAAGTGACGTGACGGCAATAGAAGTGACTACTCTGTAAGGCTTGAACCAGGGACCTACTGATTGCAGACACGGTTGCTCAGTGTGACGTGCCACCCTCCTTCCTCTGACGCCATAACCCTTAAGGTTTCAAGATAATGATCTGTCGGGTGACGTGACGGAAATAAAGGATACTACTCTGCCGTGGTTCGAACCGGGGACCTCCTCGATCACAGACATGGTCGCTCAGTGTGTCGCGCCACCCTCCAACCGCTGACTAACAAGCCCTTAAGGGTTCAAGATAATGATCTGCCGGGTGACGCGACGGAACTAAAGGATACGACTCTGCCAAGGACTTCCTCGATTGCAGACACGGTCAGTCAGTGTGTCACCCCACCCTCCATCCTCTGACCCCTCAATACTTAAGGGTTCACTATAATGACCTGCCGGGTGACGCGATGGAAATAAAAGCTACTACTCCGCCGAGACTCGAACCAGCGACCTTTGGATCGCAAACACGGTCGCTCTGTGCGTCGCGCCACCCTCCATCCTCTGACGCACCAACACTAAAGGTTTCAAGAAAATGATCTGCCAGTTGAACAGAAATAAAAGATACGACTCTGCTGAGGCTAACCCTAACCCTAACCCTAACCCTAACCCTAACCCTAACCCTAACCCTGACCAACAAGCCCTTGAAGCTTCAAGAAAATGACGCGACGGAAATAAAAGACACAACTCTGCCGAGGCTGAGGTTGCTGGTTCAAGCCAAGCCTTCGAGGAGTACTCACAGCGCAGACCCTAGAGGACGGGCCACAGAGACAGAGTACCACGCAAAGATAGTTTCGGAATTTTGACTCTCAAACACGTAAGGGTCAGAGCAGATGCAGTTTACGGATCTGTGACGATTTCTGAACAACTTTTTACCCGGATTACATTCAGACTCAACGTGTTCGCTTCTGCCTACTCCTAATAACACATGGCGGCATCCGGACGGACCCCGCTGGACATGTATTGCATTCATCCTGCCATATGTTTATTATTCCTTAAAAATGTAATTAAAAATAACACATAAATAAATACATGTAATGTATTTTCATTCTATTAAAGTTTTAACGGCAACCCTTATCTCCCAAACCATATGGCCCCTATCGGCAGCACGTGGCATAAGCATGTAAGATACCATATATGGAGATAACCCCTCGACCAATCAGAATAAGGGTTACGCCCCATCTAGCTTATGGTGTCATAGAAGGGGGGAGCATTAAGCTCCGCCCAAGGTACCAACTAATATTTTTTTTCCCACTGCTGTTGCACTCAGTACTCTCCCAAAACGCCTGTGCCAAATCTTGATGTGCTGAAGAATGATGCTTTGCAAAGGCACTCCACATGTACTGACTTTTTTTTCCCCTCATCAGCTCCCGTTGCTCTGGTTGGCAAAACCAATTTAAAGCCTGATTTCCTGAATGATCCAGCTACAGTATTCCGACCTTCACCGAGGCGATGGACTGACAGTGAAGCGATTCCGAATATGATTGCCCTGGAGATAGGCAGACAAAGTTGTTGATGCAGAACAAACATTGTATGTTTTTATTATTTATTTACATTTTGTCACTGTGAATAAAATGAACTGTTGGAGTTGAAGTGGGCTTTGTTCTTGTAACTGTCTCGTTACACCTCAGGTTAGATGCATGCATTTTTTGCACTCTCCTCTTTAAGCATGTCAAGAACCAGCAAACTGACCTGGACACTACCTGCCGATCGCTGGTGTAGCTCCATGACCTTAGTAGAGTTTCACATCCCAGGCCTTTGTGTCCAAACTATCTAGTATCTGGTATAACATCCCCTTTCCTTCTGAAAAGGCATCAGGTAGAAGAGTTTTTAAATACTATGTGTAGTGTTTGACCGTTGAGTGAAATCAGAGCACTTTATTGTCTTCCTTTATCTCCTGTGTTCATTTGCTGCCCCTTCAGAGTGGAGTAAAACATCTAGGTCCCTTGTTAGCCTGTCCTGTGCTCACTCTCTCATCCATAATCATGGTCGTTGCCCCAGTTTTGTTGTTGGTCTGTTATGGATGAGCTTCTGTCTCTGTTCTGGGTGACGCGTCAGCAGGCCAGAGACTGGTGGCGGTGGACTCAAATGCACCTGCCTATCTGAGGGAGAGAGAGAGAGTGCTAATCTGGGAGTAAAGGTTCTCTGGTGATGAACTGTTTGGAAGCTGATCCCATTATTTTCAGCCCTGCGCCTGGCAGCAGCAGTAAAAGACATAAACTCCTGGTGCTTAATCCTGTTAGCAGTAACAGTCTGACATCACTGCCTGGCCCGGTGGCCAGGTGGCAACACTCATAGTTTGCCCTTTCAATTTTTTATTATTATTATTACAGTTATTATTAAATTTCTGCCCCATTCTTCTCCGCCTGTTCAATTAACTGTAAATGTACTGAAAAAAAGATAATTAAAAGGTCATATACGTTAAATAAAACATGCCTCAGTCTGAATTTCTATTTTCAAACTGTGTCCCGTGCGGAGGGGACGAGCTGACAGTAAAGGTTGTTTTAAAGTTGTGCAGGGAGATTGATTGGCCTGTCAGCTGGGGAGTGTTTGACAGTGCTGGTGTTTGATTGGTCTTTGTCAGCTTGGGGTGGACGGGGCATGCCGGGGGGGGGGGGGGGGGGGGGGGGAAGCGGTGCACACATGAAGGAGGGATGGAGAGGTGGGACGAGGGAGTCCCTTGGGATGGCAATTGCTGCTCCAGTGTCAATGTGGCAAGGTGGAGAGGAGACGTGCATTTGTTAAGTTTTAAGTTTCAAGACACTTCTTCTCACTCTGTCTCCCCTCTCTGTGCCTATTTTCCCTCTGTCTCCCCTCTGTGTGTCCATCCCCTCTGTGTGTCCATCCCCTCTGTGCTCATTCTCTCCATGTCCATCCTCTCTGTGTCCATCCTCTCTCTGTATAACCTCTCTGTGTCTCCCCTCTTTGTGTTTCCCCTCTCTGTGCCTATTTTCCCTCTGTCTCCCCTCTGTGTGTCCATCCCCTCTGTGTGTCCATCCCCTCTGTGCTCATTCTCTCCATGTCCATCCTCTCTGTGTCCATCCTCTCTCTGTATAACCTCTCTGTGTCTCCCCTCTCTTTGTCTCCCCTCCCTGTGTCCATTGGCCCCGGTGTCTCCTCTCTCTGTTTCCAGAGGATAGAAACTCAAACACTTTGGTTGAATGCTTTATTATCCACCAATTATACAATGTAAGACCCTTTGCACCACTGTGATAAAGTCATTTTACTTGTAATTGACATGGGTGTAATTACTTGTATTTAATCTCTATTTATGTAATGTGACCAACACATCTAATTGCCTTGATTGCATTTAATAAATACAACGTAATTGTATGATAACTGGTATGCATGGGAATGTCTGGGTGGTGTAATGCACAAATATTTCACATGTTTGATCAAATTAACTAATTAACTTTGCTTCTGGAAATTTTCTGTGAGAGCAGATGGCAAAAAGATCCCTGTGACACAGACCAGCGGCAGGGAATAACGTGCTTGCAGATAATGTTCTTCTTATCATTGATAACGTGCAATACAGAGACACAGCATGTAAGCATGAAAAATAAGGCCGCCAATTTGATAGGTACAGAAAATAAAACCAAATGGACTTTTGTGTGGATTTTGTTTGAGGGGACAAGTCGTAACCTTAAATCAGCTTACAGCATGCATCACTGATATACTCAACTCAGTCACCCGATTGTCCCTTTTAGTATCAATAAAGCTGTATGTCTAGGAAGCAAGTATATTTGCCGTTCCCTCTTCAGTGTAACCATGACTTGTCTGCGCTGACATCACATCCAGCTGTGACCCTAGGCCTCAGCTTGGGCAATGGATGAATGGAATGATTCATACATTCCCATTGTGAAATATGCAGTTTGTTAAAAGGGCTTACTGCAATATATTTAAATAAACTGATCATATATATATATATATATATATATATATATGTGTGTGTGTGTGTGTGTGTGTGTGTGTGTGTTTATGTCATTTGAACCTGTTTTACAAAATGATTCTGTCACACAGTTCGGTGCAGTTTCCCACCCACACGCTATGAAACTTTGGAATCCGAGAGAAAGTCCAAAAGAATATGTTTGACTTGCATGTAATTCTGAATTTTATTTGAGGAGCAAATTCATTGACTTCTGCTGCTTATCAATCCCATATGAACCTGAAATGATGAACAACATTAAAGCTTATCAAGCTTCCTCAGATAGTGATGCTCTCCAGCTTTGGTCTCGGTTAAAATATTGCCTGCAAAAAAAAATTGCACCCCTTTCAGTTTGTGGCATAATTTAAAGTTTTGAAGTGCACAAGAAAGCCTGTCACTTTCCCCGCCCGGCCCCCTGCTCAGTGATTACGTGATAAAGGCTTTGCTACTGTAAACTCCATTTATATGCAACAGATGAAATCGACCGGTGAATTGCCCGTGAAGCATTTTAACTCACCTATAGTTATGTGGAAAAGTTAGTGAACCCTTTGGAATTATCTGGATTTCTGCATGAATGGCTGCAAAATGTGATCTGATCTTCATATAAAAGAGCAAAGTTGGAGTCAGGTTCTGCTATAGCTTTGATCGGCCCGGCTGTATAAAAAAAAAAAAACGCAGCATTTTAGTTAGCTGCTCTTCACAACAGAATTCTTTGCTGTGTCTGCGGTCCTGAGGGATAAAGAGGAGACTGCCAAAGGACAGTTAAGCCAAGCGACTGAACTCCCCTTTTGTCCATCGTTTCCCTTCTACCTCTCAGTTGTCTTTTTTCTCCTTTATACAGCCTCCAAACATTAATGTTGAATGAGCTTCAATGTTCTTGCATAAATATTTCAGCCCTGACACACAGCCAGCTCAAGCCCCTATTTAACAAAATCCTTGGTGTCCACTGTCTACTTCCCTCATTAAAATGAGATTTAACAGGGATTTTCATTTTCTGTTACAAATGTATTCTCGGCTATGCTATCAGTCACTGTCAAAAGTAATCTCATTTCCTTGGTGCTGAAGCTGACTTCAGACAGGGGAGGAACCATAAAAGAGGGAACCTTTTCCCTGGTAAAGCTGAGGAGGATCAACACCTTCAGTTGCACAGAAGATGCAATAATCTACAATGGTAGCAGAAAGAAAAAAAAAACAGTATTAATTACACCGCAGGTAATACAAAGTGACTTCTATGAGGTGGCAAATAGATAAATTAGCAGCTCAATGCTACAGTGCCCTTCACTTGTTACCTCCTTTGTGGCAATTTGTTATCTCCCCCCAAACAGCTGTGTACCTGCCCTGCTGTAGCACTCAATCTTTCTCTGACATACTTACAGATGCCGCCTGGTTTCTCTAACAGTAAATATCTGTGGTGGTCCTCTGTCACAGGCTGTGTTTACCTACACACATGGATAAAAGTCAGAGGCGGGGTCTCTGTTCATGTGCTACTTAAAATATTATGTCGAAAGCATTTCTTTTGTGGATGCCTCGTTATTCACTCTTATTATCAGTATGAAAACAGGGCGAGTGTAATGCGGTTTCCCTAGTAGTTGGATTGTAATTTGTAACACGGTCATCTTACTGGTCACCAGAACTTGGTTTTTTACTGGCGGTGACTGGGTAATGGTCTATGGGAATTCAGCCTTGATCTACCCCTACTGAATTAACAACTGTTCATTCTGTCACATAGCTGCCAAGAACAGTTTTGAGTTATGAGCATTGTAGTTCATTCTGGTTTTGAGTCTTTCTTTTCTTTTGAAGCTGGTTTTAACAACCAGCACGCCGTTCCACAATCATTGTCATGACATGCAAGATGTGAAGGTCTACGTTTTAAATCCATGTATAATCTCTGCAGCACCTGGTGATTGTGACTGTGGGTTTGCTACTCAAAACTAGATATGTATGTGGCACAAATATTTTTCTACTGCAATGAAGATTTATGATTTTCTAACTTTTACAGGTTCATCTTCAATGCAATTTACAGTTTCTGATTAGACATCTGTTTATACTGAAAGGACATTAAAGTTTTAATTGGATAAACGCAAAATACTGGATTTAAATAAAGCTTGGGGATAGAAGCTAAAAGATGATTTTCCATCCTTATGGTACTGGTGTACATGCATTATTTTATCGTATCGTTTCTCGGGGAAAACTTGACTGTTCCATGTGACTCTGCTTCCTCAGTGTACGTTAACGGTAAGTAGTGATAATGAAATATGTTCGGTGTCGTGACCCTGACTGCATCCCTCAACAAGACTTAAAAATTTTATCGATGGTGACACTTGACCTCTGTCATAAAAGTACGGTGGGTCTCTGTGGGAGCACTCCTGCGCTTATTAAAGCCATTACTGTTTGTGGCATTACATGCCTGGGTAGTGTACGAATATAGGTGCAGTCACATAAGTAGCTATGAAGACCTACATTCATATCGAGTGACAACGATTACTTTATACTTATTTTTATATATATGAAGCACTTTGAGCTGCATTCCTTGTATGAAAAGTGCTATACAAATAAAGATTATTATTATTATTATTTTTATTATCTGTGCTGATGCTGCACTGACCAGTATAAACTGAGATTGGCTCAATGTGAGAATGGTATGGAATATAGCATTTATTTCAGGGGTGTCCAATTACGTTCCCTATTTTTTAGGGCCCCGTCACTCAGGGGCCCTTGGAATCATCCTAACTTTCCTCCCTTTACGATTGCTACAATTTATTTCACTGAATGCCCGAGAAACTAAGGTAGTACTTTAAATGCATTTACATTGTGATCTTCTCATTGTAGGAGCTTAGTTATCTTTTATTTCTTAAGACCCACGAAAGGAATTCAAATTAACTCGGAACATGAATTCTCTGATGTTCTTGCTGATTTATGTTCCCTGGTCATTGCTGAAGTGCTCTGGGACAGCCCTTGAGAAGGCGATTAAATGGTTTGTTAAAATACATGCTTTACAGTCTGGCAGTTGATTGGAAATATGCGTGGTGCCGCATTATCCATTAACAGGGTAAATGTGTTCTTCACAGGACACAGCCTGATTTTCCTGGCTATCTGATTATTAAGATGACACAGTCATTATTTCAACACCTAGTGAGTTGTGTAGGTGATGCCAGTGTTAAAATGAATGTTAGTTAGGTAATAGGGTATTGATAGTGTTGACAGATTGCATTACCTAACAGTGTGTAATTTAATCTGACATCCACACTGTTATATTCTCATAGTTTATGAATAGCGCATAAATGCTTCCTGCTGGTAAATGCCTATAATGGTCAGTGTCTGGGAAACAGTTTTGTGTTGAAATTCAAGAATTTATTCATCCACCTGGTAGTAGATGCACCCATGTTGCCAAGACTATGAGGATGATCTGTTCACAATCAAAACATCTATGGTAATTAACTGAATGATATCTCCTGTTAATATGACAGGTTGGTGTTTATGTAACAAACATTCAAAACCGTTTTCCAATCAGTGGTGAAACTCACATATAGTTCATGTCAACGATCCTCAATTCCGGTCATGGAGGGTCTGAATCTGACACGTTTTGCTGATTTTCCTGCTCAAACGCATCTTAATCAGTTTAATTGCCAGGTTTAGTGGGTGAGTTTAAAAGCAAAATCTACTGTGTTGGATTCAGGCGTTCCAGGACCAGAATTGGGGAACCCAATCTACAAGGCTACTCTGTGTGTTTTCAGTATGGATTTCTTGAGTTTCAAGAAGAGGTTTGTCCCGCATTTCTAAACCACAGGTGTGTAGATTGGCAGAAGGTAAAGTATAATCATGGCCAGGCACAGTTATTGTGAAATAGCTGCTGTTTGCAAGCCTGCATGAACATAAGGACATAAGAAATTTACAAATGAGAGGAGGTCATTTGGCCGGTCAAGCTCATTTGGGGACAACTTAAGTACTGTAATAGCTCAGAGTTGTTAAAATCTTATCTAGTTCTGATTTAAGGGAACCGAGGGTTTTAGCTTGCGCTACACTAGCAGGAAGACTACTCCATATTCCGACTGCATGCTGTGTAAAGAAGTGCTTTCTCAAATCTATTTTAAAATGTTCTCCCTAAAGTCCAGACCTGCTAGAATCCTATATACCTGGATCATATCCCCCCTTAGTCTCCTTTGCTCGAGACTGAACAGATTCAGCTCAGCTAATCTCTCCTCATAAGACATTCCTCTAAGACCAGGAATCATTCTTGTAGCCCTATGTTGAACCCTTTTCCAAGGCAGCAATGTCCTTTTTAAGGTATGGTGACCAAACCTGCACACAATCTTCTAGGTGGGGTCTTAACAAGGAATTGTACACTGTAACCTTAGCATCACCTCCCTTGACTTAAACTCCACATACCTAGAGATGTAACCCACCCACCTTGATGTTGTCTGCTAATTTAACCAGTTTACTGTATGCTGTATTGGTGTAAATGTCATTAATGTAAATAAGGATCAATAGTGGTCTTAAAATTGAACCCTGCGGTACCCCACTATGAACTGTAATATTGTGTCTCTAATAGCTACCCGCTGCTTCCTGTCTGTTAACCAGTTTTCGATCCAAGCTGCTACAGGTCCTTAAAATCCCTGCAGCTTGGTTGTGATTGTGTGCATGTAAACGTCAGTCATGCATGGTTTTGTTCACTGCATAGAAGGTCTTTCAGCGAGGCTCTCCTCTTTGACATCTAAAACCAGACCTGAAGCATCCAGGAAGGAGTTGTTGTTGACCCAAACTGGCTTTAGAGCAGAAGGAAGCTGCATTTACAGACATGGTGAGAACAATGACCTTATCATTATACTGCGAACTGTGCATCTTAGATTGCATTTATATGGAGCTTGAACATGTAAAGACTGTGTACTTATTTTCTCCCAGGTATCCAGACTGACAGAAATATGATGTCTCTCATTCTTAGTTTATCAGTATATTTTTATCGGTTTTTGTCAGTGATTTTCTTCTGTGAAAGAATGTCCATTCCCTCTTGATTCTGAATCTCTTTCATGCGTCCTCTAGTGCATTTTGAGTTCTCTTTTGTCTGCCCTCCTATGATTTTTTAATTTCAGTCAATAACTCACAAGCCGTAAGTGATTTTTTTTTATCTGCACTTTAATATGCAGCTTGATGGCTGCTAGGATCTCCATCTCCCTCTTGAGCTCCACCTTCTACACCTTCTTCACATCCTCAGCGTTAATAGAAGAGCAGTTTTGTAGGCGGATTTACAGCCTTTTGAAAGTGTTATGAAACGTGGGTTGGGGGTGGTTACTGAGCTCTGCTTCTCCAAGTGCCTCTGCTCATGTCTGTCTTGGTCCTTAGACCAATTTTTTCCACCACGTGGATCTTTAATTAATGTGCCAAGGTAATACAAGGCATTGGGGGTGTGTACAGTGTCTGGCACGTGCACTCACACATGGGTATCTCTGTTCAGGCCTGTGTGCAGTGTCTAGGTAGTTGCTCTCCAGGCCAATTTCCCTTCCCTGCCACTCAAGGATAACTATTTACACTGCACGTCACAATAATTTATTTGCTAAATCATTATTTCCTCAACCTTGAAAGCCAGCACGAATAGCAGACTCCGCGATGTAGCGTGAAGCCTGACTCTGATGAACCCTCGCCTGATTTTCATTAAGTGCCGGGGAATGTCGCACAGTTGATCTCAGTGTGTGTATGTTTTAATGATTAAACTTATTAGCCTCCACTTAATTATGCTAATGCACTGTAAAGACCAAGAGAGACTGCATCACACGCACATACGTGTGATTAAAAATGAGGGCTTTTCCAGCATGCATTTATAGCTTTAGAAAACATGTACTATGAAGAACATGGTGTCAGTGTCTTGATGAACATGTAGGGTATGTAAGAGAATCGCCTGCATATGCATCGTGGTCGGCTGTGCTCTTCATATTACCGACGATTTCAAAATTAATTGCAATTACGGCTTCAGTGCATATGGAAGCATATTAAGCGATCTGACACATATCTGACAGGGACTGAAGCCACGCTTCTGGCATAAACGATGGCCTTGCATTGGCTGATTCCGAGGTCCCTCTTTCATGCCAATATGTGGCTGTGCTGAGAAATGCAGCAGATCTCTTTCTCTTTGAACGTGGGGCTTGGAAAACCTCTAAAAACATTGCAGAGTAAGAAGGTGTGACGGGAGTGGAAGGTGAATATGAAGTAAACGAGAGCGATCTTAATACCGCCGGAGATTGTGAAGGGGAAATTAGATGTGTATCATTGTTTAGCATGGAAATAATTTTTGGGTGGGGGAGGGACCTAAATGGTAATTTGACAGGTATTCATGGTGTCAAAAAGCACAGCTCTGTTCTTCTTATGACAGCAGATGTGTATATTGTTGGTGTAAATAGACCTTTACTATGGTGTAAATAGATCTTTTCAGAATATAATATTTGCATGTGACAAGCAAACACAGGTGGTTTTCACAGCAGCATTCATGCCTTTTTCTTTTTTGATCGGCATGGTGGTGCAGTGGTTAGCACTGTTGCCTCACACCTCTGGGACCTGAATCGGATAAACAGTTACGGACAATAGATGGATGGATGGATCCATGCCTTTTATCCTTTTTCATATTTTATCAGTTCCTCCTGTTTTATCCAGGCATTTGTCATGTACAGATATTCCCCTGGTTGCTTTTCTTCTGTACTGGATTTGGGTTTAAGATCTCAGCTCTTTGCATTTTTTACTGCCCAAATGCTCTTCACTCCTTTAGCTGCCCCCCCCCCCGCTGCCACTTTTCATTTCGTCCACCACCCCGGCAAACGGTCTACGCTCCCACAGGAACTCCAACTGCTTCCTGTTTGAGGTGGTTTCACATCGAAAAGCCCCGCTCGTATTTACAAAGACCGTCCGCTGGTCCGAAGCTTTCCTTGAACATATCGCACTGGAGAAAATGTATTTGAAGAGCAAAGAGATACAGAGGCTTTCGGGGAGGTTCCGTCAAAGCGCTTCGTGTGAGAGCTGTCGGCTCTGTGCTGAGCTTCACGGCTTGAAGAATGGCTGCTTCGGATGAGTCCTGTGTTCAAATAAATGTATCAGTGTCCTCTCGTTTACACGGTTTTTTGTGCCTGTCACGTCTCGCCAGGAATTGCAGTTAACAGAACTAACAGCTTAGGTCCATATCAGCGTGCCACTGTCATTTTGCTGTCTGTAATGCTCAGTCAGGGTGTTGTGCTGTAACATTAGCTGATAGGAGTCACACAGGGCAGGCTACTGTACAAAAACAATAATTAAGACAGAATATTAGCGCTGATGCTTAGAGGGAGCCACGGTAATGATGGTGGAATTACTCTGATGGCATTTTAGGGTCTTTTTTCCGAATTTCAAGGCTTTTTGAGGCCAGTGAATTTGAACCATCATCATTTTCTCCATGACACAGTGCTCATCAGTCTACTGTTAGGGAAGAAAATTACTGCACAGGGCTGGACAGATTATTATGGGGCCATTTGAAACATGTAGAGGATCTGACTGCCTCAGTGAAATGCCTGAAGTGGACCCAAAGGAGCAGCCGGGAAAGTTTAAAAAAGTTAGTTTGTGTCCTTTAGTTCGTTTCTCCCAAAAGCAAAGCTGGCAAAAAAAGTGCAGGCGTCTGTCTTGTTTAACAGCTAATGGAAGAGAAAAGTGAATCAATATTCTTAAAAAAAAAAAAGGTATTTTGGATAATGCAGTTTTCAGTAACGCAAAAAGAAAGCGTTTGGGCGAGACAGCGAAGCCTGTGATGAAAGGAGGAATCGTGCGCCCCGAGTTGGGGTGGGTGGTTCCATTCAAATCTGGGAGGATAGTTTTGCTTCTGAAGCTTACAACATGGTACTGAGAAGCAAAGGGAAGGACCAGAACCCCAACGGGCGGAGCCCAGCTGTCCCCATCCGACGCGAAGAGCAGCTGCGAGAGAAATAAACAAATAAAACTGAATTAAATTTAATACAAGTAAATGTGAAAGTGGCATGGCTCAAATGCGAAAGCGGCCTGATTTCGCATGGCTAGGCAGGAGCCATTGCAGCAAAATAAATTGGTCCTCTGGGGAAAGAGTGGCCCTGATTTTACATGTAATTTTAACATCAGACATTCGTAATTAGGGTTATGTTTTCTCAAATGCGTTTATCTGGAACTACTTGCTCTTCTGTTTCATTTTTTTTCAGTCCGAAGCATACAGTGTCAGCCTCGTCGGTGTGGTCAAGTACAAGTTTCATAATTGGGTTTGCAATGCCCTCGGTAATTTGAGTTTTTCTTGTAGTAATTAGAACAACTTTATGGAGCATCCGCGATGTCCCTGATGGAAGCCGATTCGCGCTGTCCCTCCCTCTTCTCAGTACGTACCTGCCAGTGATTTCTCGCTTAATATGCTTCCATATGAACTGATTTAAAAACGCATGTAGGAAGTTAGAGGCATGAATTAAATCAGCAGTTGAGGGTAGTTATATATACTTATTTTTTATTTCAATAACACTTTATTTGACGGGGCACAAATACTTATTAGTAACTCAGTTACTACTAAAATACAAATCATGAACAAAGCATGAACAAATATGGTCGCTACTTGAGATGATGCGTCACAATTCATTAATGATGAACATATACGAGATCAATATTCCACTTGTGTTGTTCATGACTTGTACCTTCAGTGGTTCAGAAAGGTTTACGGAATTGACAGATATAGTAATAAATATGGTACCCAAGTTAAAACATGTGTCACCATTCATTAATGATGAATTAACATGAAATTAGTATGTAACTAACACTTCATTTGTGGTTAATTAATACATGTGCTATTTTATTTGTGTAAAGTATTACCATTATGTCTGTCCATTTTCCACAGGAACTTGTGCAATGTGAGGTCAAAGCAGGCTTAGAGTTAGGGTTAGGGTTAGGGTTAGGGTTAGAATGTCAGGAGATGAGGGTGGGGACGGTCTCGCTGGCATCGTAGTCAGATGCAGGACGCATTCACACAAATTGCCTATTTGACCGCAGGAGAAAACCCCTACATATACATGGGGAAAACATGAAAGATCCGCACACCACGGTGTCACATTACTGCATGCTGAGCCAACAGAACGCTCTTACTTTTGTATGTTTCTTAAAGTTTGTGTTTAGTTTGCGAGGATGTGGCCTAACGGAATTTCACACAGAGCATTTCTATGACAGACATCTGTGCCATTCCTTCCGGTAACTTTCTGCCTGTTGACGCCCAGCCTTTTGGTATCGTATTTTGAATGTATCTCATTTTTTGAATAGTATGTGTTGGGGTACATAAGGACTGGCAGGCGTCTGCTTTGGTTTTTATTTTCAGCGAATGCATAATCCTGGTGTGAATTAGCATAATGTGTTTGAAATTCGGAGGGCCGTTTATTAATGTGCATATTTGGTTTTGAAGTGACAGCAGATTTGCTGGGCTGCAAATAACCACAGCCGTGGCCGGGGGCCCTTGTGCCAGGTCCCACTGGAAAACCGGCACTCACCGATAGGGGGTCGGACGCTGGCAGTTTGTGCGGAGTTCATGTAATTATTCGGTTGAGCGGAAGACTGGATTCCGCGGCCCCCCTAGAGGGAGGTAATCGTAGCGGGACTCTTTGATATCACCCTGGGGGCCACGCTCTCCAGCCCCACAACACAGCAGTGAAGGCGCCCAGTTTGGGGGCACCTTAGCCACACCAAGGTAAATTGCACATGGGCGGGGCGGCCAGGAAACAAGCTGCGGGTGGATGGAGGAGAATCTGAGTGGGTGGGGCAAAATCTAAGCCGGATTACGCAACCACACATACATTTAACTTTTAATTTTGCTTAGTATATGCCTTGAAAATATGGCATTAATAAGATTACCAACTTCTATTACTAAACTGACATGTGGAAGTCAGAGATTGTGCCAAATTATACTGCACTAAATATTCTCCTTGTTCAAATTATATTTTAATCACATAAGGTTTTAACTGGATTTACTGTAGTGATTTTTAAAGTCTGTGATATTTCAGTGTTATTATGTTTAAATCATAGCATAATGCAACACAGATCACTTGAATATTATATCTGTTTTTTTCAGTTTAATACAGATTTTTCTTTTGTAATTTATTTTATTCAGTAATATGTTTTTTGTGATGAAATTAAATGATTTTTTCCTTGTGACTTTATACATCTTTTGTTTATTAATATTTACAGTAGTTGTGGCATAAAGTTTGTCTTTGCAGCCTTGCAGCTCCCCTGAGGGCTGATGTGCTGACTGAACAGGGAAATTTACATTATCAAACATACACGGCTTCGGCTTTGCTGTCAGTTTCTCTTGTTTATCACATTCGGCTATCGGGTCGGCTACCTGTTTCATTATTTCTGTCTCATATTCCAGGTCTAAACTCCCTAAGAAATCGCAGTCTTGGGGAGACTAAACTGAATTCAGCAAGTTCCCTGATAATTCGAAATAATATTACTTACATTATGATGTTGGCTTCTAGATCATTTTTATCCCATGTGTTTCACCCGGCCAGATTAAAATATAATAAAGTTTCTTTGCTCTATATAAAAGTAGAGTCTTGTACAGCTAAGCAATCGGGCTGCTTGATTTGGCTGCTGTCATACTGCCAGCTGATGTAACCGGCCAATAATAAGTTCAGCAAAGCGTCGACTGACCGGCTGGTTGATACCCGGGTCCACAGAGAAGTGTCGGAGGTGGGCCATCGGAACCCCCCCCCCCCCCCGCTCAGGAGGCGATGGCCTGCTAATTAAAGCATGTTTATTTAGCATTAGCCAAAGCCTTGCCCCACCTGAGGACCGGTTGGCCTGAGGTCTGTGTTCTGTCCTTGGGTGGGTGGTGAAGAGCAGCTGGTCGCTTGGAGGGAAATATAACACAACAGCAGCGTATCCCCATAACCCCCTCCACGCCCCCCCTCCCGACCTGTCGCCCCTGTTTGTGTTGCACACAGTGGCCCCTCGGCACAGATTACGCGTATGCCAGAAGCCCCCACTTGACGACCCCCAGTTTCCAGCTCAATGTCACACTGTTACAAACCAGTGTCGTGGCAGTAGTGGCTGTGGCATGTGAGGCTCCCATTAAGCCCGATAACAGCGTCAGGCAGGTGCTGATCATGTGACGCTGAGCTGGGCAGACCATTGGACAGTTTGTTAATGCCATGTAATTAGCCTGTCAATCAACTTTTAAAAGACATTTTATACACTACAGCGATTTCCCCCCCTAAAATTTCTAGTTTTAAGTTGTTTTACACAGAATAAATGGCCACTTTATTATATGAATTTCTTCTCATTGTGATATTCAGTCTATATTCCTGTCCCTTTCAATTTTGACACGGAGACCTTTAGACTTTCTAACTTTTTACAGACATCCTTCCTACTGCTCATAATGAATTGCAATAAAACACTAATAAGTCATCCATTGTCCAATGAATGTTCTGCAGTCTTTTAAATAGATCTGTAATACCGGCTACTTCAGAAGTATAGGAGCTTCTAGAATGAATATTTCAGGATTTTTTTTTAGGCTCCGTAGATTTTGCTAATCTACTTGTTTTAAAAAAAACTGTTAATTGAATATGGATCTTGGGTCTGCTTCTTATCTACTTTTAATAACCTGAAATTTGAGTAGCAACCGAAATTTGCACTCAGTTCTTTGCTCAAAGAGTTTGGTTAAATGAAAGATGGACGTTGAAAGGTAGTGTAATAACCAGCACAATGTTCTCCTGTAAGGCAAGTATATATCACTGCAGTCGGGAGCTGAGTGTTGAGTGGAAGGGGCAATGTCAAGTAGGAGGGACAATGTCAAGTAGGAGGGGCAATGTCAAGTAGGAGGGACAATGTCAAGTAGGAGGGGCAATGTCAAGTAGGAGGGACAATGTCAAGTAGGAGGGGCAATGTCAAGTAGTAGGGGCAATGTCAAGTAGGAGGGACAATGTCAAGTAGGAGGTTCAATGTCAAGTAGTATTGGTTTATCATCAGGGGTAGGAGGGGTTTATGAAGAGGGTAAGGGTTAGAGTTAGGGTGTCAGATGATAACAGGTCCCTTGTTATAATCCCCTCCCACATTGTACCATCTGTTTGACATTGCCCCTCCCACTTGACATTGCCCCTCCTACTTGACATTGCCCCTCCCACTTGACATTCTGTTCCCGGCTCCAGCGATGTGTCTCCCCTGTAAATTCACACTGGAATGTGGCCATGGGTGTTGCTGGGTGTAGAGTGAACCGTGTCTCCAGCCAGGTTGTGGGGGGTGGGGGGGGTTTAAAGTGTGCATTTCCAGACCTCTTGCTCATGCGTTGACTGCCAGTTATACCGGGACCATGTGACTCATACATAATTCTCAGGCCTGTATTTTAGCTCTCAACAGTCAAGTAAACTGCGGCACATTTGCACTTACGGCTCATTCGTCAGCAGTAAAGGGCATGTTATTTGGTCCTGGGGGCCCTTTCATCATCATGCAGTGAGGAACATGGTGTCCATTATGCATTGCATAGCGCCCTCCACCCATCCCCCCCCCCCCCCACAACCCCTGCCTCGCTCCTTCCCCAGAATAATGAATTTTAAATAAGAAATGCTTCCAATCAGAGGCGATTGGTTCCAAGCTACGGCAACGGATGTAAACAACTGATTATCATATTTAGCGGTGGCTGGCCTGCTTCTGCTTAGATTCTGAAACTCTTACTCAACCGATTCTTCTTGGCTTGTGGATCTGCTTGGGCTGGAAGCTTGGCGCGCTCCCTCCGGTGGCCGAGGGTTATCGACATGAATGCCGAATCTCCCAGGCATCGCTCTGGGTCTCCACCGGCTGCTTCAATTGCCCACCTGTCAATACAGCTTTGTGTCTGGCGTAGTGACGTGCGACTACTTGCGATTAAACAACCGCCGCGCTCATCCATCACATTTTGCTCCAGACACGCCGGGCCTCCGAAGACGCCACTTCTGTCGGCCGCCCGGCTCCAACTTTGACCTCATAAGCCCTGTGTTGTTAAAGCCAGAAGGAAAAGACATGAACTTCGTAAAGGTTGGCCGTCTGCGGCAGCGGCAGCAGAGAAGGCTGAAATACCGCAGACAAAGGTAAACTGGCACTCCCCAGTTCAGTACTTCAGAAGTGATCAGTGATTTTCCAAATGGATTTAAAAATACTAGGAAGAAAATGTAAGGCAAAAATGCTGTCTCTGGATAACTTCAGATTTATAGCTCCATATCCACAAAAAACAAAAGTTTAGGACCACTTTTTTGGACTATGCAGTAAATTTTAGCCCATAAACATACTTTGATTGCATTTCTGTTGAATAGTTTCCACGGTTATGTATTTTCTTAGACAAGCAATTTAGGAAAATCCTGTTAAGTTAGATCACTGATACTCTTAGGAAACACCAGTTATTTCAAAGAATGCAGAGGCTGTTGAATCAGGGTAACATTAATATGCAATAATAGTCTGAACTGGCTATTTTTCTGGTGTGTTTAGTTTAGGTACATTTGAAAAGCAGAGAGAGACACTATTCTCGTAAAGCTTTTTAGGCTAGACGGTGTAAAATGTGAGAAATATTTCAGCAGGTTGTTGTTTTGTAGTGAGGCGGCTTGATCTGGGGCTCCCCGTGGCCCAGATGCTGCAGGCGGGTTGGGCCGGGCGGGGCTGGGCCTGAACTCCTATGTGCTGGGTCAAGGTGGGGGCCCACTGTCTAGCAGAAACAATCCAGCAGAGTAACGCACCTTAACATGACCCTCGGCTCATGCATTATTTATGAGATGGCGCAGAGGACGAGGGGTGATGTTATTAAAATTTTTACTGACCCTGATCAAGGTCCCTGTTTTTGCTAAACTTCTATAGACTGTTCCAAAGTTCTGTCCTAGTACTATCCTAAAATGTGTATATATATATATATATATATATATATATATATATATATATATATAGTGCCTGTTGAATTACCAGTGTTCTGTCTGTTAATCCTGCAAACATATTTGGATTCTGCATTTTTGGCTTTACGGGAATTCCACTTTTAGGTGCTCCCCTTCCATCTGCAGAAGCACGTGAGCGTTATGTAAGACCATTTGCCCTTTGGGTTATCTGTGTGCGTGTGTGTTTGTGCGTTTATGTTCCTGTGTGTAGGCGGATACGCGTGTGTACATACGAAAACTTATTCTGGCATCTCCCACTCACCCCTGGGGAGGTCGAGAGTCGCTAGTTTAAGCTATCCCATGGAGGAGGACAGGATGTACACGGCATTGTACATCGCCATGTAACTAATGCGACATTCTGGTCTCAACGACCCCAGAATTCTCAGCTGTGCTCACAAGGCGAACATCTTACAAATGGCTAACTAGAACAATAATATTAAAAATTAAAACTTGGCAACCTGAAAGACGTGAAAATTTAAAGACATATGCAGTGCAGGTCTTTTCTGAGGCGGTGCTTCCAAACAAGGATTACAAGCATGAGCGAGAATCCTACACCAGACAACAGCTTAGGCATTAAAAAAAACGGGATTTTGCTCTTAATCCACTGGAAATGAGATGGGTAAAAACAGCACGACTGCAGAAAGCCGCTATTTCTACTCATACAGGGATTGTGCATTAGAAGTAAAAGGCCAGTGTTTTTTGTTTTTTTATTAAAAAAAAAAAAAAAAAAAAGATCAGATGGAATGAGATGCTTAGGAAGTTCTGCTATAATGGAGCCTGAGAGGTTGACATCTTCTCTATAACATTAGGCAGGAGTATCCCGGGTGACCTTCTCCGCACACATGACTGGCTCTCGCCGGAGGCTCGGCCAGGCTCTGGTTGTGCCCTGTAATCTAATGCAAATGTTGTGGCGAAGCGGCAGAGGAACCCTGGTGACGCGTCATTAGACTGCCTTTGTTGGGGAGGGGATTAGCAGCACAGATAATAATTGCCTTTTGGGTCAGCACCATTAATTACCTCGTAAAAAGGGCCACGGCGGTTTGTGGACACCGAGTCGATCCTCAGCGAAACCCCCCCTTTTTAATTATTCGATGCTTTTTTGTTAATTACGCTCGGCCTCGCCGCTCCTGTCGCCCTTCTGAAGACGCAGATTCTCGTCCAGGCCTGTCGGTGGCGTCCTTGCTCTCCGTCTCTGGTGCGCCTTCAGCTGACTCACCAAGCCGTGCAGAGTGCTGAGTCAGGGCTGTGGCGGACACCGGGTCGAGATGAAAGGGGAGAGGACACGGGTTTAAAGGCATAAATCTTTTTTAGCTGCGAACACTGACGCCCTTTTTGATTTTAGAGGTTGAAATGAGCATCCTTCACTCTCCCACCTCTATTCGCGTAAGGCGGCGGGATCAATTAGCCTGAATCCTAACCTTTGGCGATGACCATCTGCTCGCAGTCACTTGCTTATCAAGGCCGTAACGGTAGCTGCCAAATTATGGGTCTTGGCACACGCGGGAAGGCAGCAGCAGCCTCGTGAGAAAACCCATAACGCCAACACACACGTATTAGGCATCGCATGATGAAAGGGGTCTCGCCAGAAGAGGGCTTCTTATAGATACATCAAGCACTTCGTAAGTAGTTTCCAGAAGCTTTCAAAAGTCATAGCAATTACTGTGAAAGACAAAGGCAGGACAGCATAGTCAATATGAAATATGGCAACTTTAATGGAAGAGTGTAATCGGAGGGATGCTATGTACTCCCGTTTGGTCTCTGGGGTGGGATAACTAGCAAATAAACTTCTGACAGGGCAGCTGTACCAGCTCAATATGAGAAGCTCCCGTCTAATTTGCCTAGCAGAAAAGTGAATCCAGTCATCCTCCCGCATACGGAAGTGCGTACGTTTTCATTTCGTGATTTAATTCTGGTCTCACATCAACCAGTTTGAAAACTAATGAATGACAGGAGAACCATGAAGCCGAAAGACAGGAAGACCTGACTCACATGCTTGCCTTATAAGTTTAACAGTGCCATATTTAATTGGAAGCCACAAGAAGCTTATTTTCTTCATAAACTGCGAAAAGAATATAATAGAATGTTTTTTTTAATAGTATTTATGCTGAACTGTAGAGGAAAGAGGGTTATAAAGTCATTGAATAATACCGATTCCAAATGAGCACTAGTCTGGTTTAGAGTGTATTGAGACAATACTTGTCCATTGCAATTACATTTAGCACAGTATATTAAACCCCCACAACATGAGCAGCATCAATTTTGAGCTACTTAAATTCACATACAAAAAGGATTTTTTTTCCTGAACATGTTGTGAGTAAAATTGTTTTATTTTAGGGGTTTTGTTGAAAGGAAGTTTTGGATCCGTCTGCAGTGGGGCACATGGACTCCATGTTTACCCAGGAGGCCAAGCGGGAAAAATGGCGATGATGTCATAGACAGTGGAGTTTACACGCACTCATCATTGGCTCATTTGGAGCTTCTGTGGGATCTCACTTGTTAAAAACGCACCTTATAACCCCCCTCCCTGAACTTATTGATTAGTCAAAGACAGACCTTATGTAAAATGCCACACGAGATGCAAGTCACTTTTTAATCATGTTAAAAGGAGAACATTTGCACCCCATCGACAATTGTATCAGTGGAGTGACCAGCTAATAAAATTCCTGTCTGTGTAAGTCTCAGTGAACTGCCAACACTAAGTTTATTGGTGCCTGGAAACGCAGACCGCTGTCCTAAATGCTGCCACACTTTTAACTGTTTGGGTGCAGCCAAGCATGGCTAAGGACAATTTGGCTCATTGCTCTGTAGTGTATTTGGCCCTTCACCCATCCGTTGCATGCTTTTTGCTTCTTATATTTCACGCCACAGTTTGCCTAATGTATCTTTTTCTCCATGTGGACCACAGGGTATTAATCTTTATGGTGGTATCTAGTGGTGGTAGCACATGAATGGCTGTCAAAAGACAAAGTCATTGGCAGAATTTGGGAATGAGGCTGTGATTGAGTTTCCCAGGGCTTTTGGATGGAAGACAGACCCTAAGAGGAGAGTCAGAAATCCCCGCTAATGAGGTAACGCTCTTGGTCAAATCAGATCACTTTGGTTCTGTCTGTTTTCGCATCACGTTGAGGATACAATCACTATTCTCTCAGAGCCAAGCAACTGCTGTAAGTCTGTAGTGTGTGTGTGTTCTCACCCATAAACTGAGAAATGAGTGTTGTGGTCTCTTAATTTTTTCCATGGGTGTATATGCAGAGTATAACTTGATGTAGCCCTTATAGTCTTGCCTCCAGGTATTAGTTGCATGTCTGTTGTTTCCTCCCTTTGGCATTTCTCAAGACATGTATGATAGTGTGCTGCTTTGGTCTGAGGATGGTGGAGACAGAACCATTGTTATCATCGCCACGGGCTCTTTCTGCTTGTTAACATGTCGCCTTCTCATCAGTGAGCGATTACTAAAGGGGCAGAGCTCCACACGCGGACGACGTGTGGTCCACAGCACGTCGAGCTCCTCTTTGCGGCGATCTCCCCTGCCAGCTTCAGCCTCTGCACAGAACGCGGAGAGCAAGAATCCCCGGGCGAGATCACAAGACGGGGAAAAATAGCCTACTTAGCATGCTCGTGACCACTCCGCCTTTCCTGTGCGTCCGTCAGTGGAATAACACCAAAAGCTCTGGACGAGGGACCAGTACAAATGACCAGTTCCTTTGTGCGTTGTGTGATGTGCTTAGATAAATGAACAGAAAAAGGACACTCAGTGTTCTGGAGGGAAAGTGCGGGCAGACGCAGGCCGGAGAGACACCGATGTGTTAACGTCCTTTATAAACCACCCCGTATTAGCAGTAAGTGGAGCCTGCTCTACATTTCAATAAAGCAGCAGTGATCAATAACTGTCACAGCAGCTGACTACATCTTATATTAAAATGGCTCTTCGCCTGCCAGTGGGGCTGAGTCACAGAGTCAGCAAAGCTCATAGTTACTTTCTCACAGCGTCTGAGTGATTTCAAAGACAAATACGCTGCTGTCTGCCTCACTTACGGGGACATTATTTGGTGCAGCGTTGAAACAATGCAGATATTATCCTTTGAGGAAAGCTCTGGTTTTGCTGGTCTTGGCTGACAGTGACTGAGGATGTGAGGTTTGGCAGCCCCCCCCCCCCCCACGGGTAATGATTGACCGGCACACTCATGCAGGCTGGGTCTGGCACGCTAACCAGCCCGCAACTTCCTTTTTCTGAATAAGATAATTTACTGCTGATTGGCTCCCGTTGGATTAAACCGGCCAGTGATTGACAGAGCACAGGAGTCCCACCTACTGCGGATTTCATTGCTTCACTTCCTCCATCACTAACTGCTATGAGTCGTTCTCCCTGAGGAAAAGCACATCTAGAGATGTTTCTGTCATCGGCCGTCATCGGCAGTAGCTGTGTAATTCATGCTGTCCTTATTTTCTCCTGAAAAGGAGGGAAAGATCTCAAAGGCTGAAAGCAAATGCCTTTTAGGTCGACTCGCATCTCACCGGCATTAGATGAGAGCCATACACACGTTCAGGCTGTTCTCCCACCTGGCACCTGGTTTATAGTGCATTACTGCCTTTAGCTGTCCTCGGTGTCCTTATAGAATGAAATAAAGATGTTTAAACCAGCGTGCGATAGGGCAGGATTATATTCTCTCATAAGCACATGGCCGTGGAGTTTTTACCAGACACTCTCCCGGGATGGTGGGCACATGCTCGTCCGTGCAGGTTGGACAGAAACCAGCCTCCTCTGCTCATGCATACTAGCGAAGGTGAACGAGAAAGAAGGTGAAAGTTTATGTGTGGTGAAGATCTCTGTAAAAGGTGGAAGAAGAAGTATGCAATAGTCTGCTGACAGGTCCACAGAGTGTCTGTGCTGTAATTGGAGGTGCGTAAAACAGTGATGGAACCGAGCATAGATGTGACTCATTCTTCTCTACAGGAAACGGTATCTGAATGTCGGGCAGGACTGCCTGACTGTAAACAGATGTACTATCGCAAGGAAAATTTGGGAAATAAAAAACATACAGGCTGGATGTGATTAACGGGTTAAGTTATAAAATGCCCTTTGAGTCTTCAGTCATCATCAAGGTCATCTCTTCTTGGTGAGGGCCGTGGTGACAGCATGCTGAGCAGGACAGACCAGCACACTTTTACCATCATCTCTGACTAGCTCGTTCTGGGGATCCCTAGATGTTTCGAAGTCAGCTGAGACGTATAATCCCTCCAGCGTGTTCCCGGTCATTCCCGGGGCTTTCGCCGCTTGGCAGCCATCCAGCTGACATCCATATGAGATGCTCAAAAAGCCTCAGTGACTCCTCTCAATCTGGAGGAACACTGGCTCTATTTTGAGGTCCCTCTGGATCTCCTAACTCCTCGCTCTTTGACAGAGTTTCGCAGCCATGTGGCCCATAGTGTCTGCTACCTCATTCTTACGGACATCACCCACAGCTCATGACCACAGGTGCGGACGTGCAGGTAGATTGCCTGGTAAATTGTAAGTCTCTTTTGCCTTTAATTTCACCAGCACAGACCCCATCATTGCTTTCTCACAGACCCAATCCTCCTGTCAATCTCATGTTCTCTGCAGGCCACACTGTCCCGCCTCACCAAAAAGGAGCAATCCACTCTTTCTGAGAAAATACCATAGCCTCAGTCAATCTGGTGTTTGAAAGATGGCAGGATAGATGGACATACTGTATTGGGAACACTCTGGGGAAAAGTTAACGGTCATAAGCCTGGCTAACTTTGTTTGGAAAGAGAGGACAGTCTTATTCATGCATAATAACAGTTTTAACTGTTGACAATCAACATCAGCAGATGGGATTTCATCTGTCCTCCTCCGTTAGGTTTTATGTTGCTTTTGGGAGGGGCTACATACTTGTCACTGCACCCCACAAAAATGCCAAACCTTGACAACGGCAAAAACAACGCTACAGCTGCAGGTTTGTCACTGCCAAACTCAGAAGGCTGTACGCATTTCTTTAACGTGGTTAAAAATAAAATGCCCCAATCTCTCAAACTATGTTTGTCGTGATCTTGTGGTGTTAAAGATAAGTAAAGTCCTTGCGTGTAGTTCACCTCTTGCGTAGCTGCGTGCACCTGAATTTTAAGTATCTGTATTGAACGTTGTTACCAAGACCAATATCGCTAGTCGTCGGTGTTACGAATAGTAATTACAGCAACCACATTCCAATGCAGTGGTATTTTCCTGCTTTAACTGGACCTGTCCTGTTGCCAAGTGGCAGCCAGGCATCCTGGGAGGAGGGCGATCCTGTCTGTTGTAAGTCCTTAGTGCCGCGGTGACGGTCTCTCTCCGAAGGGTACAGGAGCCGATCGATACCGCTCCACAGCGGGGGGACATCGGTGCTGCTGACATTCACGCTACAGGTGATCCAGCCTGGCGGTACTTCAGCGCGGCTTCCGAGCCAAAGACACAGAGGATTCATTAACACCAGGCCCCGCGGTGTGCCTCCCTCCTCGGGCCTCCGCGTGTCGGCTTAAGCGATTACTCTTCCGGAATCACCCCCCTCCACGCGCGTCTGCATCCACCTAGCTCTTATAAATCACAGACACTGGGCAGTTGACAATGTTCTTATGTACCAAAGGGTGTGTTGCAGGCGTTGCCGGCAATAATGCAGAATGAGGGCGAATGGGATTATGTACGCATTCATGTTTAGAGCGTCAGTACGTGGTCCGCTTCACTAGTGAAATAATTTATTCTTTTTTTTCCCCCTCGGTAATTTGCAAAGCTGTTCTTGTCTAGCCTCACACGTTACACCTCAGATAACACTATTGTCGTGATTTTTTTTCAGAGAGGCATCATCCCATCGAACTATGGCATAGCATGGGGTGTGTTTGTTTGGGGGGGATGGTTTCTGTCAAAAACCTCAGCTGCAAAGAAGCTGATAATGAGCAGCTTATTTGCGTGACATATTAATCATCCGGTTATTGAGCTGCTGTGGCGCCCCCTGGGGATATAAGCGGGGATCTCTGAGGCTTTTTAAAATGTGGTGGAGGGCCAACCTTACCCACCGGGGAGATACCCATCGATAAATCTCAGTTAGGATCATTCTGTTCGTTTTACGATGAGGAAAGGGGCCCATTGTTTTATGTCTGTAAAGGCCAGCATAATGTCTTAATTTTGCAATAGACAGAGTACCGGTTAATACTTTTATCACAGCCTCTTTTAACTGTAAAGCTATAATAGGACGTTGTCATTTGCAAGTCACGAAATGCTGCATAATTGTTTCGCGACCATGGAAACACCCCAACTACAAATAACTGTTGTCACATTCCTGGACCATTTAACATTACACCGAACATTGGTGTGACAAGGTAATGCCTTGTTGACAGATAGAAAATTTCAATGCAAGATGAAAAAAAAAACATTCCAGTTATTTCCTAGAAAGACAACAACAGTTATTGAATGGATGGATGTCATTGAATTAGCAGCACTGAAATTTTTGTAAATGTTGACATTTACTGGGAAATATTTATTCACCTGCATACAGCAGTAATGCATTTTGCGGCAGTCATAAACATGAGTGCAGATAAGTACAGCCCTGCTCCATGTATAACATGTTGCAGACACACTTATAGAGTGGTTTGCCAAGTGAAGGCAGATGTCTAATGAGTTCAGCCCAAAACTAAAGACACCCTATCAGATCCCACTCCGGCTGTCTAAGACAGAAGCTGCATCGGTGACCCTCCTATATCACATGAAAAAGATCACTTGCACTGCAGGGAGACTTTGTGAAAAGACTGTGCTAATGTCATTTGCCCAAAATCTAGTATCCAGCTCATCAAAACACCATAAAAATTACATATGAGGGAAGCACCTTTCTCTGCACCATATACATCCATCCATTTTCCAAACTGCTTAGCCTACTGGGTTGTGGGGGGTCTGGAGCCTATCCTGGAAGCAATGGGCATGAGGCAGGGAGCAACCCAGGATGGGGGGGCAGCCCATCACAGGGCACACTCACACACACACACCTATGGGCAATTTAGCAACTCCAATTAGCCTCAGCATGTTTTTTGGACTGGGGGGGAAGAGAGAGACTGGACTCCCCAGAGGAAACCCCATGATGACATGGGGAGAACATGCAAACTCCACACACATGTAACCCAGGCAGAGATTTGAACCCGGGTCCCAGAGTTGTGAGGCAACAGTGTTAACCACTGCACCACCATGCCGCCCCCCACCATATACACCATATACACCATATACAAATATGTCAAATAAATAAACAGAATGTTTAATCATATTGAGTATTTCTGTGGATAAGGTGGGTCAAGGTTGCAAATATTTTATCTCTGAAGAAATTGTATGAACTCAACATCTGTTTTCCCACATGCTGTCTCTCTGAACTGCTAATTTGGTACAAATGAGGTGAGGAACATTAGACAGAAGATATAGTAACTGATATATTAAATATGCCTCCTTAAGGCAAAAAAGAGTAATCTTATGAGCCTTTTGGAATTTTATCTTTCATGTTCTCATTTACAGGCCATAACAAGCAAATGGAAGAACCTTAATTGCATTTTATGTTTTACATGCACAAAATAACAGTAGAATCAAGTCTCTGCCAAGGCTCTATGTGTGTGCAGTTTGCATGTTCTCATGGTGGGGTTTCCTCCCGATACTCTGGTCCCCCCCCCGACAGTTGAAAAACATGCCGAAGTTAATTGGAATTACCAAATTGCCCGTAGGTGTGAGTGGATGGTGTGTGAGTGTTCAGAATGCTATTAGAATTAGCCAGCATGTACATGGAGGGTCTCCTGAAAGGGGGGAGATACTGTCTTCATTGGCCAGGGTGAATTCCTGGCTTGACTGGTTTTGAGAACCCGCGCACTTGAAAGTGCTGTCCACAAGCAATTCCCCAAGCAAATCCGCAAGAACTTGAGCAAATGTAGTAAGAATTGTCAAGAATTCCAACATTTACCCAAAACTGAAATTAAATATTAAGCACAACGGTCTGAATATCCATAAACTGACTTTTTATAACTGCTTATCCGATGCAAGCCTGAAGCATACTCCAGAAGGCACAATGGCATAGGCTGCTCTGTGGTTGAGATGCCAATCCATCTCTAGATTAGTGCCCAGAGGCAAGTTTTGGGTTTCCGATCTGCCTGACTCATTGGAAGATACCAGGCTACCTAGAGGAAACAGGGGGAGAACATGGCTATTGTACATGCACAGGGTTGAGGTCAGATGGTGCAGCCAAAAACCCTCAGTAAAACCCCTAAATAGTCAAACTAATCGGCGCGTAATGATATGTCCATCACAAAAAAAAAAATATTCACAGTTTTCTGCAGCGTAAAACTGCTAGAGACAAGCATCGAGCAGGAAATGTGGTTAAATTCTAACTTGTCCCACACAGCCTGAAGTATGTTTTTGTGTATTATTATTTTTAGACACATCTCTGACTCTGGCATGTTTAGTGTGGACCCTGCCAGCTGGAAGCCTGATTTAACAATTTACAGAGCTAAGGGGATAAAGGACTGTTTGGCACAGACAGGAAACTTTCTCCGTATTGTTCTGCAAATTATTTTGTTTTCACTAGCAAGCTACAGTCTGTCTGCATTCAAACGTTTATGGTCGGAACTTATATGGATATGATACTTTTAAAGACAAAAGTCATCACGTGAGCCACATTCGAAGGGAACAAAATACCAGGAAGCCACAATCTCACACCAGGTAGCAGTTATCCTGTTACATGTGTCAGAACAAGGCGTGTAAAGCTGCTAATAATCCTGTTTATCGAAAACCGCCAGACTCCATAACGGTGTGTAGTTCAGTGGCTTGGGGCACGTGCCAATGATCGGAAGGTCGCCGGCTCAAATCCCCGGGTCAGTAGAGTGACGTCACCTTCGCCCCCTCCAGCAAGGCCCTCGCTCCACACACTGGCTGACGCCGCTTTCTTTAAAAAATTTCGCTACGTAGAAGTGTCTGGTAAGTACCTGTAAATAAGAAACGTGTCCGGGAGTGTTGCTCTGACCTTCTGCAAACGGAAGTTTAGTGGTTTTAAGAACCATAGGTTCGTGGTGAACTAATCTTTATAACCATGATGACATTCACTTGTTTTGCTGTGTTTTATAGGTTGTTATTTTATTGTGTAATGCTATCGTGATGTTATTTGTAATTATTTTTATTAATGCTAATTTTGGCGTGGATGGTGGGATGGAACCTTTATTCTCTATATTTTATTTTTGTTGAGGATTCCTGCACTGTAAACATTCGACCCTGTGACCAACAAACGTGTGTTCCCAGTAACCAAAATTCATTTTAATGTCCATACCCTTGTCTTGGGTGAAGTATGGGCAGAGGTTGGGGGGAGGGGAGCGGCACTGTGCCCCCTAGTTGCCTGAGTCAAAATCGCACTTATTTGGCAAGACCAGCATTGCACATCACTTTGCAGCTTTGGGTTAGCAGTTTGTCAGTTACCCTATAGGTAAACAAAGTAATAGGTTATTTGTGCATCAGATACATGCGTTCACACATAAGTTAAGCAAGATGCACGTTTTTTCCTCCCCCCTAAGTGCAAACATCAAACTCCGCTTATGGTGTGAAGCCCTCACAGCTGCATACAGTACCATGGAAAAGCCAGTATGATTCCTATTTGCATACAATATACTGTAAATCTGCTTTCTGGGACGAACTAGATGAGGAACAGGACTGAGAGACAGAAGGAGCATTCGGGAATGGTGGGAGACGTCCAGTTTGTACAGGATCGCAGGTGAAAACAAAAACGAGGCGGAGCTCAGAAACAGGCCGGCTTTTCTGCCGCAAGGTCAGCGGTCCGCCTCCACAGCGTTATGATAATCTCTCCACAGCACTCGTGGGTGAGTCCTAACGCTGTTATTTTGTCACATGTGAATGGAAACAGGTATGACTGACCTTTATAAATAGCTCCTGTATGCTAAAAGCTAATTCAGCCAGGACAACTGCTAAACACGGGTGATATATTCCCATTGATTCCCTTTTGCCCCACGGCTCACGTCAATACTTTATTATGGAACGGACTGCCCCTGGGAATTATGGGACATTACCCTGCAACATGAGGAGTGACAGTGCTCGGGAGCCTTAGGGTCATTCTGCGGCAGCCCCCTGCCGCACATGTTGCCTGTTAGCTATCGGTCTCACACGTGCTTGTCATTGTCTGGCTGAATTTACCCCAAAGATGATCAGAATCGCAATCAGAAGCACATCCTTAGACATGGTACTTTATACACGCGAGGAATTTGCCTTGGCGTTACTCCTGAACAGACATTTAACGCTAGACATGGTAACATATATAAGTCAAGAGATAAAGGTGGGGAGAATAGTGAGGAGAAGAAATAGTGTTTCCCAATCCAGTCCTCGGGGACTCACATTCGGTCCATGTTTTTGCTCCCTCCGAGCTCCCTGCCAGACAGTCCACATTTTAGCTCCCTCCCAGACAGTCCACATTTTTGCTCCCTCCGAGCTCCCTGCCAGACAGTCCACATTTTTGCTGCCTCCCAGACAGTCCACATTTTTGCTCCCTCCGAGCTCCCTGCCAGACAGTCCACATTTTTGCTCCCTCCATCTTCCGGAGGGAGCAAAAAGGTGGATTGTCTGTGGGTTCCTGAGGACCAGATTTAAAAGGTTCATGTACCTCTGCAAATGGTATTAATGGTGGCCGAATCAAGTATCAGAGGGTGTACAAGTGTACAAATTAATTGTATATTTACTTTTTGTGCTTTTTGGTGGAGTCTCTCAGGCAAATAAGAACAAAGAAATCAGTATACTGCAGAGCTCCGAGACGCAGAACCAGAGTAGTGGCCATGGGGGAAATATTATGGCCGAGATCAACAGCCTTAGGTAATTCGTCTGATTCGTGGAAGGGCATCTGCTTGCGAATTCTGCCGATGTCTCGATGTGATTCGCCGGCTGCCAAGTGCCACGTCTGCCTGGTTCGGGTTTTGAGAACAGAATGATTAGAATTTATTTAATATCGGACATGTACCCGACGTCGGCTTTAAATGCATTTCGGTGATTTAAATTTATTTGGTCAAACATACGCTACCTTGTCAGTGTTTGCAATTCAAATAGGTTTAAGCCTTAAATAACTGCGGCTGTTTACTGCCGGTTACAGACAGCAGTCCACTGTGTATTGAAATTGCAGATCATTAAAGTAGAATTCCTTCCAACGGCCGCCACAACACACCTCTCTGCACCATGAGAAAATCTTTTCCGGATTGTTGCCTTCGAGTCCCCCCCCGCAACAAGCCGGAGCACCTGCCAGAATTCCTTCGCTGAAATGCGGTTTTATCCTGCGAAGCCTGCATGTTTGCTTGCATGTTCTCAAACAGTTGAGCCTGGATGGTGGGGGGAATCCTTATGAATATATTTTGGTTATTAAAACATCTATCTGTTTATGTGTCTCTTTGAAGTACTAATTACACTGAGCTCTAAAGCAGGATTGTCTGTTCCCTCTTCCTGCAGTGATCATTAAGCAACGGACCAGGCGAGAACTCTTCCCCATCGTAGTGGCCTCAGGTATCCAGAATACGCCTCTGTATTGATACAGTTGATACTGCCCGAAAACACCGTTTTGCTAAAGGGCAATGTCAGTTTTCCAAATATAAGATCAATTCATCTTAATGAGATCTTTGAATATATTACCACGTATAATTTGAGGTTTAAAACCTCTAAGCTGATCCTTTATGCTAGTTAATGTCTGGCTGTACTGAGGAATGAAACAGGGTTTTGCTTTTACGATAGTGGGCTGCCCCAGTTTGACGAAGACTCCCCTTTTTAAGTACCAGGGAAGTGTGATGGTGATCTTGGGTAAAATTTATGGCGTTCCCGTTCTCAGTGAGGGACTGAGGTGAAATCTAGCTTCAGACAATAACACCCATGTTAACTGAGTCCACAGGATTAGAACGATTAAAAAAATGGGCAACCAAGGACAGCCTCTGAAAATGGGGGGGGGGGGATTCATCCTGGTCTTGTGTTCTAAGACCCATATGAGAAGCCTATTCCCCTGGAGCGGCCTGTGTGGTGGCTGGGATCTGGACCAGCTGTCGAGTTACTTTGCTCTGCCGGCCGTCTCTGAAGTAATTTTCTTTCCCATAAATGCCATTGCCATCTCATCACATATCAGAGGCCCAAAGGGGCCAGTGTTGGCGATCAAAGAGGCAGGGGGGTGGTAGAGTGCAGACTGATTTCACAGTTTAAGGTCTGTGTGTCTGTTGCCTAAGTATTGTATTGTGAGCTGTCCCCGGCACAAGCTGCTTTCAGTTTCATTCATATATGTAAACGAACATCGCTATAAAAACAGACGACCAACAGAAAGCACAGACCGCTGCCTTCCTGCCTTAAGACATCAAGCTGCGTAATGGTGTTATGAAAATTCAGACAAAAATAAAATAAAAAAAAACAAACATAAAAACTAAACAGTTAAAATGAGGTTAGGGCATGATTACATACTGCAGCTCCGCAGGCTGATTTTCTAAATGCCAATTCCCACAGTGCCAAGCCCCTTTCTCCGAGCTGTTAAGGTGCTAGAGTGTTTCCTTGCTTGCAGTTGCCTCCTGTTGCCCTGGTGGTGGCACCGATGAGCCTCTTCATAACTTTGGCAGCGTATGTTGGCCTTTAGAGGGCCACTGATCCCTCATTAATGTATTTAGCACAAACAGTCCCGCTGAAGCCTGCGTGCTGATTCCAGAAAAGGTCCTCCAGGCCATACTGTCCTATCGAGCAGTGAACGGCAGAGAGACAATTACCGTTTGGTTTCCCCACATGGGTAGTCGGGGGGAGGGGTGGTATTTTAATTAAAAAAAAAAAAAAAAAGTGAATCTTGTCCTCAGGTTAGTGATTCAGTTTAAGACAAGATCGGGGTTGGCTATAGAGGATGAAAAATATTAGCCATTGATTTGTTCTTTATCATTCTTAATGCCGTTTTTTATGACGCAGGGATTGCGTGGTGATTCGGTCTTGATTGCACAGAGCAAATTGTTCAGTCTGAATGGCTGTTGAGGGCACGCGTACACGTCCTTTATAATTCAATAAGAGTGTTGAATTGATGGGGATAGGCAGGTATAAATGATGAGCGGTCTTGAGACTCGGCCATCCAGGTAAAAATCGACACAAAAGAAAAAGACTGTCCTGAATTAAAGCGGACAAGCCAGTGCCCCCCCCTCCATGTGCCCCCCTCCATGTGCCCTTATATATTTATTACCCAGCAGGGGAATCGAAATCCTTCTCTTGCCCTACTCTCTCGCATCAAGATTGGACTGTGATAGCATCTGAGTCATTATCGCTGGATGATAGTGTTCGGCCTTCTTTAGGATTATGGGTGATAAACACGCATTCCATATGTATGTGGGTGACAGCGCAACACCAATCCATGGTGAGGGTTATGGGGTAGAAGAGTCAGAGTAAGCTGTTTACCGTCTCATAGTCAACAACGTGAAAATGTTATAGGGTGATTTTTGACCCAGGTAACCGGGGGAGGGAACTCACCTGTCCTGAACATCACCCATGAGCTAATGTTTACCAGATGCCACAGACAACAGTTTGGAAATGAAAGTGCACCTTGAAATCCAACAGTGACAACAACTTGACACCAGAATAAAGACATTTTTTAACGTCACACCCTCCACGATGGAACCACCAGTAGGAGGCATTTTGTGCCGCATCCCATTTTTTTAATTTGTAATTTATCGATTTATAGATTAATTGGGAACTAAATATATTCTAAAATCAATAGGTCACACATTACCTCATTGTGGGGACACACCATATTGGCCACTGGGGGTTTGTTTTACTTGATTGTAGTGGCTCATTCTTCAGAGTGCTGGAGTCCGCTGACCTTGCAGGCCTCCACAGCCTTGCTTAAACGTAAATTCATAGCACAAAACGCATCAGTAAAATGCACTCCGAGGCGCACCTGAAGCAAGAGGCTGTAGCTCTGATGCTGCCACTAAATTGATTGAAAGGTTTCCATTGGGACTGTGGAGTAATGTGACTTGCAATCCAAATAGCGACCTCAATTAAATATTTATGCGGTGAGCTGGGCCCACTGATCCTGGAGTTCTCGGTACTGAACAAAACAGAAATTGCTCTACATGTTCTCGCTGCATTTGCACAGTGAATCACGTTATATAGCTCCACGATTTCAAAGTTCAACAAATTCAACCTCTTTATATAGTTCCCTTACAGCTTATTTTTTCCAATAACATTTGTAAGATCCGAGACAATCATCTAAATATTTCTCCTCGCGTACGTATGAAAAAGCTTGTATAGCGTATAATGCTTTAAGGACATATTTTTTATTTCAACATAACATAAAAAGGCACTAGAGTAAGCGCAATACAGAATTGTATAATTTATTGTTGCTCTGGTAAACTGCTGATGATTATATCTGAAGCACACTCCAAATATATTCAGAATGTCTTCTCAGACTTGCTATCCCCTGCCTGGACAAAGGCAGCCCCTTTGGTCACCACCTTAAATCAGACACCAGTGCGGTGGACTTCACTACAGAGTTTGCCATTACTTATCAGAGACGTTGACAGGCCCAGTTCTGGACCCAGGATTTATTTCAAAGGGTAACAGATGTGGACGCAGCAGAAAATAGGGTCAGCTCCCTACAGCAAGCGATGTGCTATTTCATCACCCTGGTCCCACTTGTTTTACAGAGATCTTGAATAGCGGAGCTCCTCACGAAACCAGAGCAAAGAAACTTACGGGGCGTGTTAATATTACTATTCAGTATGATGAAGACAGTTCCTGTCATTCCAACTATTTTAACAGTTGACTTGGTGGTTGAGTAGGTGGTGCTAATGTATTTTTCTTCTTTTTGCCAATGACTATGCATGAAATTATGTTGTGAATTATAAAAGTCATATTCTGCCCCCAGATTGGCCTCAGCTTATTATTTTCTACTTCATTTGTTTCTATGTTTGCTTTTGTTGTGTATGTTTTTTTTAATTTCCTTTTAACATGACCGTTTCTTGCTTTCATTCGTTCAGATAATACGGGCAGAGCTCAGGCCATTTGATACAGGCATGTGTCATATCCCTGCCAGTCTCCAGCCTGTCATGGCTCTAAAAAGCCATGCTTGATACTTGTGTATCCGTCTTGTCTTGCCTCTTGTTCCTAACTCTTGTGTGGAAATCACTACCAGCTGCCTCTCGTTAACCCCCTTTTTAGTCTTTATATTTAATGACCGGTTTGTCTCATCATCCCCAGTCCTGTCACTGACGTCGAATCTCCTTGGTGCCTGTGCCTTTCCTTGTTCCACTCCTCCCGTTTTGGTCCCTCGAAATCCTGTTGATTTCCAGTCTCTGTTCATTGAGTTCAATAAAACCCCTTTTGTTTCGCCACGACCCCTGCCCTCGATTCTTCCATCCCGTATGTTGTGATGGCATGTTAAAAGTCAGCACAGAACAACATGAAAATGCCGCATTTGCCAAAAAAAAAAAACAATGAGAATAACAGTCTTGACAAAATATAAGAGTAATGTGAACATTAATTGGAGTGCAATTAATTTATGCCAGTCTAAGTAAAATAAGGTAATATATATGTTCTCACCACAAGTAGTAGAGCAGTGAATTTAAAATGCATCTTGGACATAGAAGTGACAGAACAATGAGGCATTATTCACAAAAAAGTCATGACCCTCGACCATTCCGGCAGAATGTCTGTACCTGCCTGGGTTATTGTCATAGAGATGCTTTTCGTTGCACATTCAGCTCCATCTCATGTTTACGCCTTCCTGCATTTATTCACTGCCTTTACCACGTTGCGTTTTTATGAAGCCTGCCCTGGGTCATGATATCGAAACGGTAATCAATTACGGTAGATGATCTCCATAGATGCGGCAGTTAGTTGCAGTATTAGTAAAAAGATGAATCGAGGGAGAGAGAGAGAGAGCACTTAAAATGCTGTTTCCGTCTTGCCTGAAGACCTGGTGCTAGAAAAAAAAAAACCTAAGCTGCCAAGAAGGCTGTTTTGTACCCTTTCTGTGAGGTAGGGGGCACTTAACCTGAAGGAGGATCACGATGGGCCTAAGTTATCAGGGAAGAGGAAATGAGAATGTAAATAAAATGGTTTGAAAGTGCATACAAAACACTTTGTGTGCCCTTGATGGGTCTGCGTGGCTGAAATGGCACTGTTGCTCTATGGAAGTTGACAGCACCCGATAGATGTATGCGGGGGGGCTTGCATACGGAATGAAGGAACACGCCGCATGGAGAGGCCAGACGATGTTGTTTTCTCTAAGAAACCATGGTCTGAAATGCCAATCGGACAGTAAAAAAGAAAAGATGCAGACGCAGTGATTCTGACCGGGGCGTACCAGATCCATAGTGAGGCCCCAGCGCAAAATGTCACGCTCACTCCTGCCTACTGCAGCACAACTACGCGCTGTCCCTCCGAAAGGCTCCCGCGTGACAGTGACTCGGCTTAATCTTCCACCGTGTCTCAGGCTACACGCCACCGTGCATCTCCCTGTCATAGCTGAGCTGCGACATTTAGGTCATGTGCGTTCAGTGTGCAGTGTGCCTTCTGCTGACACCTCCGTAAACAAAAAAAAAATATACAGCCCTAGCAGGAGATCTTGAACCTTCCAACGCAGGCGCGGGAAACTGCATCGCATCCTTCTCCCAGGGAAAAAAAAAAGAAAAAAAGAAATGGTACCAATTGTGAATCATTTTCTTGAGATGTGCAAATCATCAACCGTCACACTGCCTCCTAAACCTATGGGCTTTCCATTTTTTTAATTTTCATTTTTCTGATACGATGGTTCAGCCAAGATTGCAGTTGCATTAAAAAGTAATGAACGCAGCAGTATGGCCAGGTAATTTGTAATGATTGTGGCCATTCATCAAAATTATCCTTGGTCTGAACATAAGTTAAGCATATTATGAAATATTAAGCATGGCAAGGGCATAATTGGATTGCAATTATACGGGATCCAAGTATAGAAGAGGCTAGCAGGTCATATCACTGTAGGCTTAAACACAAAGTCAACATCTCCCAATATTTTACTAACAATTCTTCTTAAACTCAGCTTTGTACTAACCAAGGTGACTCCCAAATGTCAAAGATTATTTATCATGTCCCACGTCACAGAGTGAAATACAAATTATAATAACCTTTCATAAGTCATTTGAGTGAGTGATGCTGTAATTTAATACTATTACAATGGATATCACAATTGGAACAGATGGGGAGCGATGAAGTCATGAAGGGAATGCAAAGGGTTGTAATATCTAAATACTTCACTTTCCCCCCCTATTATTTCATCCTGTTTCAATTTATAACATCAGATTACATTTTCAGATGCAGTGAACCAAACTCCAAGAAATCCCATTGACATTATTGCAGTGTTTTTTTTTTCTTTAATTTAATAGCCGCGGCCCCGCTCCGTGTGCCATGTGCTGTACGATTATCTCGCTTCAGCCGCATCATGGATCATTGCGTTTGCTACAATCTGTACATTAATGTGTGAAACGGATTTAATAGAAATTCAAACGTGCCAAATGTCAGCCATGCATCCGAACTCCTTTCCTGTATGGTTAACCACACTTTTTGGAAATAATGCTAACCCTAATAATAAAAATCACTACATTTAAATAGCTTTTGAGCTCTGGATAAAGCACGGCATAAAATATTTATTATTTATTATATTTTTTAATATGTGACAGCTTGGTATGGAATTGAACAAGGATAATATAAAGGTACTTTAAAGCATGTCGTAAAATTTAAAGCAACAGTATATATCTCTGGTTAACTTGGTCTGTACTGCAGGAGAAATGTATATCTATAATAAAAATAATAATACTAAGAGCCAAATCTGTAGATATATAGCAGATTCCAAATCTTTAGATTCTTCGTAATCTTGAACAGCCCCTAAGCACAGCGAGATCTGTAAGCACTTTATATTCCTGTAGTTTATCTTCATGCCTGGGGTGTACCAGACAGACATACTGTAGCTGGATAATGTGGCCCAAGTTACATTTTAGCCGTATTTGAATCTTCTAAGCCTTCTGAAGTTCATCCATACCAGAAAATAAGCTTTGCACTTTAGATACATCATTTACGTCAACACAACTGTATAGATAAAAATGACGCTATTGCCATGCTGTCGAAAGTTGCGGTTTTTAATGTGTTTTGTGATTTCAAAGCGCTTCTGCTTTGTCAAGCAACGTCCCCGATATAAAGAACTTTTCTAAATTTGAATCTACAGGAGACTGAGTTGTCGTGTTAGACCGTTATTGGGCCTGCTTAGGGACCTGAACTGGTCTAGTTACGGATATCGTGGAGTTTTAAACAGTAGAATGACTGAATAAATGAACAAACAAACACACACACACACACACACACGCACACACACACACACACACACACACACACACACACACACACAGAGCCGGCAGCCACCGCTGGTGATTGTGCACGAAAAAGCATTCATATAGTGTGGGTCTGAACTGCACTTCCCTGAATACATTTTCTAAAATGAGGGGAAAGGGAGACCCTAGCGCCCCCTTCTGGCTGGGTGAGGAGAGTCAGGCAGCATCAGGCAGAGTCAGGCAGCATCAGGTAACATCAGGCAGAATCAGGCAGCATCAGGCAGAGAGAGTCACACTCACAATGTAGACACAGAAGCACACGGGTGAACCTGAAAGCCAGCAGCGTAGACCACATCCCGCCAAGGCTGATCAGGTCAACTCTTACAGGACCCGACATATGCCTTTGGGGTCAATTTGACCCCAGGGTAGGTAAGAGCTAATGATGTGGTGGGGGCGGGGGGGGGGGGGGAGATAGATATTGATTAGTTTTACCTGTCTCTCATTTTCTCAGAAATGTGCATAATGGGCTGTACTGTTTCCTCTCCCTTGGCATCCTAGAACTTCATGTTGCAGCCAGTGCTATGTTATTTATTTACTTGTTTGTTTGCTTGTGAATCACGCTCATACGTACATAGTACTGCCATCACCCCTGGCCAGCCCCTGCCCCTGTTGCCATACACCAGTGTTTCCCAATCCGCAGACAGTCCACATTTTTGCTCCCTCCCAGCTCCATAAAATGGGGATGATCTGACAGGAAGCTGAGAGGGAGCAAAACCGTGGACCAGTGGGGGTCCCCATGGACCAGGTTGGGAAATACTGCCATAGAGGGAAACTTTTCCAATAAACCTGTTAAATGCTGTCAAGTTCCTGTCTCAGGTGGCTCACCGCCACGACCTGAGATGGCCCTACACTGTGACATCCTTTAATAGCCTTATTGACAGCTGTGTTACAGCGACCCTCTAGTGCACTGTGCAGAGAGCAATCAGCAGAGTGTGCAGCTTAATCGAAGCTGTCATTGAAAAAATAGGAAAAAAACAAATCTGCTGCATAATTACAGGGCAAATCCCATCCACATGCCTTTGGAATTTAAGGACGAAATCCACCAAAGCCTCACACGAGCATGGAAACTCCATGCAGACCAAGCCGGTGTCAGTATTGAATCCACAGCCGTTTGTGTGCGAGGTCACAGCGTTCCCCTCGGAGCTGGCCTTCACTTTCTTCGGTATTTATGTAAATATCGGATTAAAACATCCGGTAACGCTTTCCGTTAACTTTACCTTCATAATGTATTCGTTATGCATTCCTAGTGTGAATAGTGCCAAGTCATGGGTAACATTTTACTTGAGGCAGTAAAAGTAACTAAGTGACTCTACTACTCAAGTACGAATCATGAACAAATAATGTAACTGCATGAAATACATGAACTGGTATAACTGATTAATGATGAACCGACATGGGAGCAGTAGATAACTAATGCTTAGTTTATGGTTAATTAATACATTAAGTAAAGGTGTACTACTACATTATTTGTGCCCCTCACCGCAACTAAAGTCAGTTAATGCTTCCCATCAATGGGTGACACTGTGCTTTGGGGACGTGGGTTTGAATTTCCCCACGTACTTCGGTTTCCTCCTGCACTGAGAGACATTCAGGAAGGCTCACTGGTTTCCCATACTGAATGATCATGTGTGTCCTCCCATCCATCCTTAGTGCCTCCCAGCTTTGTGCTGCCTGAGACAGACTCCATGTGACCCTCACCAGGATAAGTAGTTGGAAGCTGGATTGACTCTTTGGTGCCCATTTTGGTGCTCGAAGAAATTTCAGCCATTAGTCATAAAGTTGCAACATGTTATACAAGCGAAATTCCCAGAAGCGTCTTTGGGTTTCATTTGACATTTGTGCTTAGAGCTGAAACTGTAGCATCAATAATAAACATGAACCAAGACATTAAACTGGATTAGGCTAAATCTTTTAACAGCAAACACAAAAAACAGCCACCATGTTCGGCTGTGTTGAACCGCATGGTTCTAACCAGCAGAGCTTGACCGCTGAGAGGGGCATCACAGTAGTGGCTTAATCCCATGCATGGGGATAGGAGATCCCCACAGTCAGAGTGGACACAGGCAGATCTGTGTCTTCCACTCGCATGGATTGCAATTCAAGCCATGCTAAGTTTCAGATGCCTGGTGAGGGCAGAGAGTCACTTTGTTTTAAAAACTAGACGGACCAGGGCATGTGGAAGGGGACAGATCGGTCGGTACAGGAGCAGTTAGTGACAGATATCCAGCTTATGTCATAAACCAAGCATCAACCACGCTGGCCCTTGCCGGCACTCTATCGGGTGTCTGAGTGACAGCTCATTAATGGAGTCCTACTTCCACGGATGATTTCAGGTCCGGCCTACAGAGCCTCATAACAAATTCATTAACAGCGGAGGCCAGAACACCCACTTTCCCCCCACCTCTGGAAAGTCTGCAAAGTTTGCTATTCATCAATGTTGTTTGAATAACCTCCCACCTACAAAATGACACTCGGGTGCATCTTTCCTGACCCGTAAACTCCGCCCCCCCATCCACCTCCACGGGGTGGGAGGGGGGGGGGGGGGGGGGGGGGACACTGAGCTGAATGACTTTGCTCTGGCTTCTGCCTTCAGTGCTGAGAAGGGAATATTTCAAATTGTACAAACCTTTCTCTATCACTGCCTGCTTCATGTTTCCTCCAGCCAAATAGTGGAAATAAGGCTTATGAATGTATTATTTTTCCATTAAACACAACAGCATGGGCAAACAGATACATATTTAACTAGCAGACTGATAATATTGTTAAAATACACATATGAACAAAAAATGGTTTGAGCAGCTCATATTCCAGAGATAGTGGAGAATGTGACTTTTATTCCTATTCATCATTCTTGGACATGCTCATTGATTTCTGCAGGAATATAAAGTCTAGCGACAGCAGAGGACCTGCATCTTTGGACAAAATCTATGCACGCCTTTCCGGAATATTTTGGATTTGATTAATGGCCCATTTGACTGTTCTCCATGAATCAACAGCCTGCATTGATAATACTTCCAAATGGAGTTGCAGGTTTTGAAACTGGTGTGGAGATTACGCAGACGTTTTACAGGTGTTCAGATTTTTCTAGAGAATTTGAAGTACAAGGGGCAACATTTGTTGCACTAGAGCCTTGTGAAACTTCTAGAATGCAGGACCTTGTCTGCAACTCAGCCTCGCAGCTGATGGTAGAACCCATGACGGATTGCTGTTTTGTTTTTCGTTTGTGATTTACGATGGAAAAAAGTACCATTTGACAACTCGATATGGGATTTTCGCAGATGGGTCTGTTACAATATGGCTGCTGAAAGCTTTAGAAATACATTATCCAGGATCCCATGCTTTCTCTGTCACATGGCAATAGTGTCAAGCTAATAGTGCTTTGCCAAACAGCTGCTATTTAAAAGCACCACTGTGGGTAATAGTGCATTATGTGGAGCAAGGGAAAGGTTTGAGATGAAGATGCTGTTGGCTTTATGGAGTCATGAACCAGCCAATCAAACATGTGTATTTTGTATTAAAGTGTCCCTGATGAATTATAAAGAATGGCAGATCCTTAGACATCCTTTGTGGATTTTGCTTTGTTTTATATTATGCTAGTATGATTCCTCAGCATTATATTGTATCTCTTGCCTCTGGGTTGTCTAAATACAGTGAAACTCCTCTTGTATCACCTAGAGGAGCCCTACTGCTGACTCTAGTCTCCGTCTATGATTTCATGGTGCTCATATCAACTTTATGACTGCACCTCTATTCGGAGCCTCCATTACGGTGATTAAAATGTGGAGCTGCAACAACAACAGTGGACAGAAGATGGATAGGCAGCTTACGGCGATTAACAAAAAGACGGTAACACTTCATGTAGGATTATGTGCTCAGTCACTGCTTTATTTATCTGTATTACCGTTTAATTCCCCACCACCCCTTTTCCAATTAATTTAGTGAAAAATAATAATAATAATAATAATTTTAAAATTTAAACTATTATTCAAAATTGAACACGAATAATGTTTTGTACCATGTTCAAGATGTTATTTATATTCAGTTTAAGACTTAAGGATTCAGTTTTCAGACTTAAGAATTATATACTAATAAACTTAATTATCTCTTTATAGGTTACATGTTTAACTTCTGCAACGTGCTTTGAGTAGTTGAGGATTAGGTTGTCATACATTAGGTTCTCTGAACTAGAAGCTCTACGAGGTACTGAGCTTTTCAAAGCATAGCCTGGCCTCGGGCCTTGCTTACGGATTGGGATTTGGCTCTTGACACATGAATTACTCTGGAATATTGGTGACGTGTGTCCATCCCTCGACCGCATTTCTCGTATCATGCTTTGTACCTATTCTTCTGGATCCTGATTAATGAAGCAATAACTCTCCTGATTGCTACACATTTCTCCTAAAAGAAATATACAAAACCAGCAACAAAATAACCAGAGGGTCAGCGTTAATTAAATTAGCAAAACGTTGAGTTATAATATTATAATACTGTGTGCTTTCTGAATTTTTACTGTGTTATGTGATTATTCCTGAATGCCGTAAGCTGTCCTTGAATAAATAAAATGCACTGTTATTATTATAGTATAATGCAGGTTCCACATACTGCATGTACATCTCGTCTCATATCTCAGTGGTCTGGTCTGGAAACGGTAATCACACCATTGGCTGGTAACCACGCCTGGGCATCTCTGGGCAGCTCTCATTGCAAGATTCCAAGCACTAAGTAGCATTTAACACCAATTACAGCCCCCAATTCTGGTGTCCCATCAGCACCAGACAGTCTCCTTTGGCAGTCAGTCGTTTCAGGGGATTTTTGATGACTTTGAATCAGATCAAAAACCCTGTCAGAGACCTGAAACACTTATAGTTTGATTCAGGAATATCTGTCACAAAACATTTTTTACCACCGGATCAGGAGGAATATGGTCCTGCTGCTAAAAATGTGGTTGCCTGGATAGGCGGACGTCAAGCACGAGCCGACGAGCTCTGGAACTGTTGTGTGCCCTTGTCATTAGATCTGTACGGCTTCAGCGTAGGTCACTTTGGAGAAGAATGTCCATTAAATAAATGAAATCATAATTCTGGTCAAAGGTGATGGCTTTTATGCCAGCCACATGTGGCACTGGGATCATAGCAGGCATAACAATAACACACGAACACTATCAGATAGAGTACTGTGCAAAAGTCTTCAGCAGTCGGAAGTAGGGTATATCTGCTCAGAAAAAAACAACGTAGCATTATAACACATGCTAATTCTTCTGTTCTCAAAAGGTTACTGATATCTTGTTGGGTAGCTAGATGAGATTCCATGTGTTTGTTACATTTCAGCACCAGCTCAGTTAGTTAATTAGTGAAATAGCTCAGTGAGGTGTTGGTTAGCTATACGAGGTGTGTTAGTGGGTGTATGGGATGGCCGCTTCAGCTCTCAGACTTTAGGACAGTTTGTTAAGCTGACACACTTTGACAGAAATAACATCATACTTCTACAGCAACATAAAATGAATTAAACATTTTTTTCTTTTACTGCTTGACAACTTTACATAGTGCTGTATTAAAAAAAAAACTGGTAGGGCTATGGACCCTGGTTCTATAGTATTTTCCCGCTCATCTTGTATTAGTCTTGAGCTAATGTAGCTCCCTGTTCCGCTGTTCCTCAGTCTTTCTCTGTTTCTCATGTTCTTCAGAGTTCCCCCTGCTGTCTAAAAACACGCGGTGGGGCCAATCGGTGTCTCAAAATTGTCCTGCATATGTGTGTGTCCCCCCCCCAGGTCTCCTGCCCTGAGCTGCCTTTTGGTGGGCTCCATATTCACTCCAACCCTGTATCCGTTATGGAAGACAGATGCTTGCAATTGAAACAGAACTGCCATAAATGAATTAATAAATGCTTTGCTTTAGTTGACTAGATTTACAGTCAAAAAAGTGGCAGGTCTGAAAGCACAAGCAGCAGCATCCAGTGAGTTTTCGCTGGAGAACCGACCGTGTTACAGCTGTTAAACAAACACATGTAAACAGACAGGATTCATACATCCCACAAGATTCCCACTTAAATTGCACTAGTCGATAATGCTTGTTTACAACAGACTTTTGGGAGCGAGGCATGCCACAGAGCATTACCTTAACCCTACCCAGCCCTAACCTTACTCTTAAATAACCAAACAAAATACAAGATTTCTGGCTTGGAAAAATGTCCCCACAACGTCAAAATAACAGGCTCCCGTCACATTGTGGGGACATCTGGTCCCCACAATGTAATCTAAACATGACACTGATTAAACACTTTCTACTTCTAACACAACAGACATCATCCTTGTATCGGGGTTGCTGGGAAGATGCCCTGGCCGCAGACCCCTTTCCGCATTAGAGTCTCACACATGAATGATTCACTCGGAATACAATTGTTGCTATTAATCTGCTACGAGGTGGTCGCCGTGCCCCAACTTTAATCCGTCTTCCATTCGCCGTATCTGAACACGCAACATATATTCCCTTATTAATGGATGAAGTTCCAGCCCCCTCAGGTCACATAAATGATTAGAGAACATGAGACAAACTAATTAAATGATTTGATAAGGCTTCTGACATATTCTGAGTTATATTTCCCTTAAGCGAACAAGTCAAAAAGTACTAGTGAGTGATTATTAGTGTCTCTGTGCCTGTGGTTATTCTATAGGACTTGCACATCCATTTTCTAGACCTTAAAACAAAATTAAAAGAACTAGGCATTATAATGGATGGAGAGAGTTTAAAATATAATGTACTCAAACTAAATGTAATAAAAGTTTCAAGCATTCTTCATAGAAATAAAGTCATCACGGTTCCATTTTCTAACCATTTACAACCTTGTACTGGTTCCTTAACACAACCCTTGAATGATTTTAGTTTGAGAAGAGGCTGGAGTAGAATACTTTAATGGCAGTGAGAGCCCTTTCCTGCAGTAGCAACATCCTGGTACAACAACATCCTGTAGGGCAAGTTGCTGGTATCTTGTATATTTTGAAGAAAATTGCTAGAAAGAGTTTTGTTTTGGCTTTGTTAGGTTTATAACTTGTTTTTGTAGAGAACAAATGGAAATCCGCAAAGGGCCAGTGTGTATGCTGGCTTTTGGGATAACCTTTAGGTCAGCTGTTGAAACCCAGGTGTGAGGACCCTTCAGCCAGTCCTCTAATTAGTAATCTAATTACGGAGTTTAAGAGAAAACCCACATACCCAAGGGCCCTTTCTGGATAAGACTGGGCACCCTTGCCGTAGACAGCTGACCCTGTGCACAGACTCCATATTTTCTCTCTATGTATGTCTTAACAAAGACAAAAAAATGAGCTATATTTTACAAAAACACAAAACTCATTCCAATGTACCTGTACTTGTACAAATGGCAAACAAAAAAAAGCTTAATTTCATTTCACACTGTTAAGCATCATTACTGCCTCACAGCAGCAGGTTACTCTGAAAGTCTTCCTGCAGAGAGCCCGACCCAGATCTAAAGTCCTTTAAAACCGCACTAATGTTTATGTCTGTATCACCAGGTTGCTGCAGTTTCCCCTTGACTTCAGCCTAGGATGTGTAAACAAGCCCTCTGGGTCATACGCCGACTGTCGTACTCTAAGGGGTGGTGACTCTTCTGGGAAGAACCCTGAGTCAGAGGCCATTAAAAGCTACGCAAAAAGACACGAAGAAAGAACGATGCACTGGAAAATAGATTCAAGGATGTGCTCTTCTACCAGATCAATAGAATTACTTCTGCAGCTGAAGACAATGCTGGCAAGAGAGCTGGCCTTACATTATTACAGAGGGTTAGTCAGATGGATTTATGCTGTGTATCCCTGACCTTGACCACTGCCTACGGGACCATGCTTGTCAGAGCCTCAGAAATGTAATTCCCAGCTGACAGCATTCCACCACTGACCCCTGGACAGACTCCTCACGCCGGGACAAACTTTGGCAGTGAGTCGGACTGACTGGCCTTTCGAAGCGACATTTTCATGCAGGTTGCATGGCAACTTCCAATTCTGCCTCTGTGAACGTTTTAAACCCTTTCTATTGATTACAGACTTAAGACTATTTTGGTGAATCTCTAATGTCGCATTTTAGACAAGAACAAATGCGGTTAGTTCACTGATGTGGGGCAGTCCCCTGTTTGCTGGTTTTAAAGTAATGTGGGATGAAAAGCGATCTCGTGAAATTTGGCCGTGTGTCATTTTGGAGCTGCACACCTGTCACCTGTCATCCCAGAGGATGTTTCATTTTCCCCCCTCTACTCTTTCTGTCAGTACCTTTGATTTTGGGCAAATTACAGCGTGCTGTTAGCTAATTATTTTCTGTGTGTCACAACAATACTGCCAGTCACAGTGTTCTTACCGTAAGACATGGTAGGCTTCTTCCTGGTTAGTGATGACCGCTGATTAAGGTCACGTTTTGTATATTCATTTTAAAATAACTTCTGTTTGCCTCGTTATGTTTACTCCATTCTATACTGCCTGAAGAGGTTGCATGTGTAGAGAATATGCCACGGTAGAAAGACAGAAAATTACATTTAGAAAGCCATACAGACCCATAATGGGATAATAGGGGCCCATTACTGGAGTCCTTTGGGATTTTTTCTGTCGCAAAATAAAATAAAACAACAGCTTGTCTGAGGTCATACAGGCATGACACCAACAGAAGTGTTTTTTTTTTTTTTGCAGAAAAAACAGCTCATGGGAGTTTTACTTAAACAAAAATGATCTGAGGGCAGAAGGAAGAATGATTGGTTCAAGGAATAACCAATCAGATTGGAGAGGAGGTGGGTCTAAGCAACTAGCCCAACCAATCAGATGTCCAACCATTCAGCATGTATGGGATAGGTCTAACCTCTCTACATGAGAGCTGATATGAGGATACTTTCATACCAGGCGATCTCCTCATTGTGCTGAGGGGAAACGGGGAGCAGGGAAGGGGGCAGCCGCCGTCACCTCAGCTCTGCCATCTGCATAATCGAATGCAGTTTCACTGCAAACTTCGAATGTTCATAAAAAAAAAAAAAAAGTTTTATTTATATGAAGATGGCTGTGGTTCCCTGCTTCTCCCTGCAAAACCAATCGCAGTTAACCAAATGAGAGGCATTAGTTTTAAGATGCGGGAGGGATTCTTAAACTTGGATGTGGTCCACAGGCGGTACTGTCGCGGTTCCTCTGCATCGCTTCTGGGGATTTCATGGGATTATTTCACAACGTAAAAGGATTATTACTGCATCCAAGTGCAAACCCAGAAAGATAAAAAAAAAACAAACTAAGACTAAGTGAATGGGTCATTTTGTTAAGTTATTTGTGCTGGGAGAATACATCCTAACCCAATAAGGAAAAACAAATAAACGCTATTACATATAGGTATTTCAGATCTATAATTCATATTGAACCATATACTTAAAATGGAGAATGTGTCATGTTTAAAATTTATAGGGTATTTTATGTACATTTTCGCCTGCAATCAAAAAGTCTGTGTTTAATAAATAAGTCCGAACCTGAAAGAATATTAAAGTGAAATATGCTTATTCTTGTTTGCATCGTTTCTCTATTACACTCCATATTTGCAAAAGTAAACAAGAGTTTTCCAAATATGGAAATTGTTAATAGTAATGAAAGCTGTCCTCTGCTTTTTATAAATTTAAAACAACAAATAAGACGTAATGAAATCGAAATGGGCTAAGAGAACAATCGGAATCAGTATTTTAATTCCGCCTCGTAGTCATGTGTCATGAATGGCATTAGCAGCAGCCGATAGCAGCAGCGTCTCGCTGTGAGCTTAATACTGCTGGCATTTGTGTGGGTAAAGGGGTGGCATGGCAGAGCCCCGTGCCGTTAGGTCAGTACTGCAGCCCCGAGATTTAGGAGCAGTCCACAGTGTGGCTGTGGATGTTTCGCGAGATTTACTCTTGGCAGCTCTGTCAATAACGCCAGGACCTTGTGCAGATTGCCATCAAAAGGAACAATTTATTGGTTGATCTCTGTGCTCTTACACCTTGTGCCTCCGCATGTAACTTAACTGAAGCAGAGCATTATAATAGATGTAATAGATATAATAGGCGCTCAGACTGGGATCGGACTGCATGGGGTCTACGTTGCATATTGCATATGGCCTGCATGTGTGTAGGTGCATTTGTGTGCATGTATACTGTATGCACATTGTACGTAGTCAAAGAAAATCATGTTTAAATGATCTTCCTGTTGGTGTAAAACTATAATATCTGTGTGTCAGCCGTTTCAAAACGTCTGCTAAAGTCACCCCGGTGTTTGTAGCAACCACCCAACACACCCATGCACTTTCTGACTCAACCACTAACACACCTCGAATGGATAATCAATATCTCATTGATTTTTTTTTTTAATGAAATAAATTAATTCATTAAGTGAGGTTGTGGTAAAAGGTAACAAATACATGGAATGGCTGAGGTGCCCCTGAGGAGAGGCTTGGGAGCTGAAAAACTGAAAAATCTGACAAGATATTAGTAACTTTTTATAGGAAAGAAAAACCCCTTCTTCATTTTTATTGTTACTGTTTTTTTTGCATATTTTTTAAGGTAAAATTTTATCTGAGCAATTCTGAGCAAAAATAAACTACCCAGTGTGTATGTGTCATGACCTGCGCATCCAGTCCTCGTGTGTGCCACGCCCCCTCATCATCCACGTGTGCTTCCCCGATTGTGCCCAGCTGTTCCCTGTTATTTCGCCCTGTTTTTGCGTTTATCAGTCCGTGTCTTCCTCAGTTGGGTGTCCGTCATTGATGTTCCCTGATGTTATGTCATGTTACTTCGTCGCTGTCTGCCCTGCCTTCCCCATACCCGAAATAAATCCCCGGTTTTCCCCATAGTTTGCCTGCATGCCTCATCCTTCCCCGCTTCTTGCCTGCCTGTTTGCCCCTGCGACCCGCGAGGCATAATAGAATGATGGACCTGCAAGAAGGAGCACTGCAGCAGACCGAGAACCGGCGTCTCAGTCTGCTGCAAGAGGTGATCTATTGGCTAAACCAGCCCGAAATCCAGGAGGACCTGGTAGTGCTGGATTTGGCCAGCAAAAGTGGCAATCTGCTGGCAAAGATGTCCCCACTCGAGGGCATGCACCTGCTAGGAGAAGTGCACGCGAAGCTCCAGCAGTTGATCCAGCGCGTGATGGAGTGGAGGTTCGAGCTGGTCGCACCACGTGTTGCAGAGAGTTTCAATCCCGCCGTCTGTCCCATCGGAAATGGCGCAGCCTCCCTCCAAACCACGAGCCGGAGGAAGAAGAGGCGAAAGCCGGCAAAAGCCCCGACGATTGTCCTGGGAGCCACTTCTCTCGGGAATCCCCGATCACCCCTGACCTCACCACCGCCGCTAAGCTGCCTTTGCAGGCAGCTTCCCCCTTCCAGGGAACGCGCCTAGACGCCGCGGAGCTACCGCTGCCACTATCGAGGTACCCCTTCCGGGAGTTGTGGCTGGCTCTTAAAGGGGCCAGAGCCGTGTTGGACGCTATCCCGCGGGCTCTTAAAGGGGCAATGCCCGCTTGTGCGGCAGCCTCACTGGAGGCCGTGCCTGATTTGCCTGTCCCGCCGGCGCCTGATCTGCCTGTCCCACCGGCGCCTGATCTGCCTGTCCCACCGGTACCTGATCTGCCTGTCCCACCAGCGCCTGAACTGCCTGTCCCAGCAGCTGCCGTGCCACACAGCAAGGCTCCGGTCACTGCCCGAGGCGCTGCCTTCGCTGCCTGCTGCAGCTCCACCTGAGGTCTCTCTGCCTGCACCGCCTGCTGCAGCTCTGCCCAAGGTCCCTCTGCCTCTGCCTGCAGCTCCGCCGGCTACCCTTGTGGCTCCTGTCCCGATCCCTGACCCAACTCCAGTCCCCCCAGCTCCAGTCCCTGAGGAGGTCCTGGACAATCTGACTATTGCTCCTTCCTCCTGGGAGGAGGAGCTCGAATGGGACCCCTCGGGGACCTCCCTGATAACTCCTCTTCCCTTGCCCCGGCGAAGTTGACCCCAGCCTGAACCCTGGATGTCTGTGTCCCGGATTGGGAGAGGACCCACCCGCCCTGCCCCCTGGCTCACCCTTGCTCGCTTCGGCTAGGGCTCGGGGGGCGCCTGCGGGTCCCCCTCTAACACCTCATCGCCCTGCCTTGGTCCCTCCTCCAACGCCTCGTCGGTCACCTGTGGGTTCTCCCGCTGCAGCGCCTCCGTCGCCTGCGGGTCCCCCCACTCCGGTGTGTCGGAGGACGTTGCATTGGCCGGCTGTGGCTTCGCCGTCGCCTGCTGTGGCTCCCCGTCCCTCCTTGTCTTTGCCAGTGTCCCCTTCAGCTCCCTCATTGCCTCCCCTGGTGCCCCCTCTGGCTCCCTCCATGTCCCCTTCGCCTGTCCCTCACCCTGCCTCCTCGGCCCTTCTGAGGTCCCCTCCTGCTCCGGCTTCCCGTTTGCTTGCGGCACCTCCGGCTGCCGCCCGTCACCCGCCATGGCTCCCTCGGGCTCCCCTTTGTCCTCCATCCTTTCCTCATTGGTTTTAGGTCTCTGCTCCTCGTCCTCCTGTGTTCCCTCCATTCACTCTTGGCCCTTTCGTTCCACCTGTTCCCTCCGTGTCTCCTTTCCTCGTCTGTCTGTCTGAGTTTTCTGTCCTTTGTCAGGTCCTGTCTTGGCTTTCACCCCTGTGCCTGTTCTGTGTGTCTGTTTTGTTCCCGGTCCCTCGTTGATGGTTTTGCTCTTGTTTTCCAGGTCCTGTGTTACCGGTCTTGTGCTGTCCACCGCTCCCCTTGGGGCACAACCGGAGTGCGTGCCTTTGGGGAGGGGGTTCTGTCATGACCTGCGCGCCCAGTCCTCATGTGTGCCACGCCCCCTCATCATCCACGTGTGCTTCCCCGATTGTACCCAGCTGTTCCCTGTTATTTCGCCCTGGCTTGCGTATATCAGTCCGCGCCTTCCTCAGCTGGGTGTCCGTCATTGATGTTCCCTGATGTTATGCTATGTATATGATGTCTGCCCTGCCTTCCCCGTACCTGAAATAAATCCTCGGTTTTCCCCGTAATTTGCCTGCCTGCCTCATCCTTCCCCGCTTCCTGCCTGCCTGCCTGTTTGCCCGTCCAACCTGCGAGTCATAACAGTATGTATGTGTATGTAGGGATGGTAAGATTCATCAATTAGCATCAGTACATTGCCATAAAAGGTCACAATGTAATTGCCCCAGTTTTAAAAAGCATTCATCCGATACAATTTAACAGATTAACTCAGGATGCATTTTTCTACCATATTTGAATTGATAAAATCTGATTTATTAATATGTAGTTAATAGTAGAGTCCCTTTGCCTTTATTATTTTTGAAATGTTATATTTTGAATCGTGTTGAATCGCATTGTGTTGAATTAAATCCTATCGAACTGCACTGCATCGCAATGGGGGTGAATCATATCGTATCTCATTAGTAGCTGCTTCTTATGTATCTTTAATGTATCGGATCGTTGGCAATGCATTGAGGTGTGTATCGCGTCAGCCTCAGTGACGGAGATGCACATCCCTAATGAACATGTGTGTTATGTATATTTTGATGTATGCCTGCTCAGCTCTTATCTTTTAGATATTCATCTATGTTAAAAAAGTATCTAGATTTTAATCATGTGTTTTGCATTAAAATGAATGCTGATGGAAATGCAAATCTATGTACGTGCCGAGGTATGTGTATCTATCTATGTGCATATCTTTCTATGTAGGATGGTGGCCTGCGCAGAACATAACTCCGTTTTTTGTATGAAAACAAAGGAAAATCCAGTCTTAAATGTGTTATTGTTTGTAACTCTTGACTGATGTAGCATTTGGATGAAATCTTTCATCACATTTACACTTTGAACATTCAGATTCCTTTAATGGTCAAATTTGTTTCTTGTCAGGAAATATTAAACTTTTTTTGGCAGGTGATTCAGGAAAAGTCAGAAATGTTCAATTTAATAAGTTGACTAATTTGCATTGCAATTCTCTACAGTAGAAAATTCACAAGATACTGAACCAGATATGACACAGCGATGGGTGGGAAACACAGACCACCAGTATGGCTGATATGGACCTACCAAGAGTCTGAACAGACCAGGCATAAAAAGCACCGAGGAAGATCAACCCCCGCAAGGCAGCTGGACAGACAACATCCCTGGGTGGGCCCTCAAAGCATGTGCTAACGAGCTGGTTGATGTTTTCACCTCAATCTTCAACCTTTCCCTCAGCCAGAGCACTGTTCCCACCTTTTTCAAGACCACAACCATTGCCCCCCTCCCCAAAAAAAGCACCGCCACCTGCACGAACGACTACAGACCAGTAGCACTCCAATCATCGTGAAGTGTTTTGAGAGAGTGGTGCTGGCCCAGTGGTGACGTCATTGCTGCTGCCCTTCACTATTCCCTCTCCCACCTGGAAAACAAAGACTCCTACATCAGGATGCTCTTTGTTGATAACACACATGGCGTAAACTGTAACCTTTAGCAACAGCTCCGCCTTCAACACAGTCATCCCCCACAAACTGACCACACTCGGCCTGCACCCCACCCTCTACGACTGGCTCCTGGACTTTTTGACTGGCAGACCTCAGTCTGTCAGGATCGGTAATAGGTCTTCAGCCAACATCACCACGAACACTGGCATCCCACAGGGTTGTGTCCTCAGCCCCATCCTCTATACCCTGTTCAACCACGAATGTGTCGCCTCCCACAAAGACACCATCATTCTGAAGTTCACGACTGACACCGCAGTGATCGGTCGCATCACTGGAGGGGACGAAGCAGCCTACAGGAGAGAGGTGGCTGGTCTGGTATCATGGTGTGAGGAAAGCAACCTCACCCTCAACAAGGACAAGACAAAGGAGATAATAGTGGACATGAGGAAAAGGAGGAGGCCTCATCAGCAAGTGTTCATCTGGGAGCTTGAAGTGGAGAGAGTGAGCAACTTTAAGTTCCTGGTCGTCCACATCAGTGAGGACCTCACCTGGACACTGAACACCACACAGCTGGTCAAGAAGGCTCAACAGTGGCTGTACTTATTGAGGAGGTTGAGGTATGTCAGTCAAGATCCCCAGCAACTTCTACAGCTGCATTGTGGAGAGCACACTGACCAGCTGCATCACCTCGTGGTATGGCAACACTACTGCTATGGACTGTAAATGCCTGCAGGGAGTGGTGAAGACTGTGGAGAAGATCATCAGGACTCCGCTGCCCTCTTTGCAGAGCATCTACCACCACAGAGTCCAGAGGAGAGATGCCTCCATCCTCATAGACCCCACGCACCCCCAACACGAACTGTTCACACTTCTGCCCTCAGGTAGGAGGTACAGAAGTGTGAAATCTAGAACCTCCCAACTCAACAACTGCTTCCCCACTGCCTTCAGACTCCTTAACAGCCAACAGGAGTATGAATAATGAACATTAAGCTCTTTTGCACATGTTCTTCATTTACACAAATGCACAGTTAATATTTCTCGACATTCTACCTCATAATGTAATTTTTGCACATTAAGCTCCTTTGCACATCTTCAATTTGCACCAATGCACAGTTAATATTTCTTGACATCTGCACATTACACTTTAAAGTATTTACAATTTTTTTTATTATATTGTACCTTGGCATTTTGTGTGGACAGCAAAGAAAGAATTTCACTGCGCAGAGAAATGTACTTTTCTGCTGTACATATGACAATAATGGTGTAGGCCTGGTGGTGGCCAGGCCTAAACCCATGGGGCCTGGTCGGGCGCAGCCCGAACAAGGCACGTGGATCCCCCCTCCAATGGGCTCACCACCCATAGGAGGGGCCATAGGGGTCGGGTGCGAGGTGATCTGGGCGGCGGCCAAAGGCGGGGACCTTGGCGGTCCAATCCTCGGCTGCAGAAGCTAGCTCTAGGGACATGGAATGTCACCTCTCTGATGGGGAAAGAGCCTGAGCTGGTGCGCGAGGTTGTGAAGTTCCGGCTAGATATAGTCGGACTCACCTCGACGCACGGCTTGGGCTCTGGAACCAGTCTCCTTGAGGGGGGTTGGACCCTTTTCCACTCTGGAGTTGCCCGCGGGGAGAGGCGCCGAGCGGGAGTGGGCATACTTATTGCCCCCAGGCTGGGTGCCTGTACATTGGGGTTTACCGCAGTGGACGAGAGGGTAGCCTCCCTCCGCCTTCGGGTGGGGGGACGGGTCCTGACTGTTGTTTGCGCTTATGCGCCAAACAGCAGTTCAGAATACCCACCCTTTTTGGAGTCCTTGGAAGGGGTGTTGGAGAGCGCTCCTCCTGGGGACTCCCTTGTTCTGCTGGGGGACTTCAATGCTCACGTGGGCAGCGACAGTGAGTCCTGGTGGGGCGTGAATGGGAGGAACGGCCCCCCCGATCTGAACCCGAGCGGTGTTTTGTTATTGGACTTCTGTGCTCGTCACGGACTGTCCATAATGAACACCATGTTCAAGCATAAGGGTGTCCATATGTGCACTTGGCACCAGGACACCCTAGGCCGCAGTTCGATGATCGACTTTGTAGTTGTGTCGTCGGACTTGCGGCCGCATGTTTTGGACACTCGGGTGAAGAGAGGGGCGGAGCTGTCAACCGATCACTACCTGGTGGTGGGTTGGCTCCGCTGGTGGGGGAGGAAGCCGGCCAGGCCTGGCAGGCCCAAGCGTATAGTGAGGGTCTGCTGGGAACGTCTGGCGGAATCCCCTGTCAGGGAGAGTTTCAACTCCTACCTCCGGCAGAACTTCTCCCATATCCCGGGGGAGGCGGGGGACATTGAGTCCGAATGGGCCATGTTCCGTGCCTCCATTGTGGAGGCGGCTGACCGGAGCTGCGGCCGTAAGGTGGTCGGTGCCTGTCGCGGCGGCAATCCCCGAACCTGCTGGTGGACACCGGTGGTAAGGGATGCCGTCAAGCTGAAGAAGGAGTCTTATCGGGCCTTTCTGGCCTGTGGGACTCCAGACGCAGCTGACGGCTACCGGCAGGCCAAGCGGAATGCGGCTTTGGCGGTCGCTGAGGCAAAAACTCGGGTGTGGGAGGAGTTTGGCGAGGCCATGGAGAACGACTTCCGGACGGCTTCGAGGAGATTCTGGTCCACCATCCGGCGGCTCCGGGCGGGAAAGCGGTGCAGCATCAACACTATTTATGGTGGGGATGGTGCGCTGCTGACCTCAGCTCGGGACGTTTTGGGTCGGTGGAGGGAGTACTTCGAAGACCTCCTCAATCCCACCGACACGCCTTCCGATATGGAAGCAGAGTGTGGGGACTTGGGGGTGGACTCGCCTATCTCGGGGGTGGAGGTCGCTGAGGTGGTCAAAAAGCTCCTCGGTGGCCGGGCCCCGGGGGTGGACGAGATTCGCCCGGAGTTCCTCAAGGCTTTGGATGCTGCGGGGCTGTCCTGGCTGACACGCATCTGCAGCATCGCGTGGACATCGGGGGCAGTGCCTCTGGATTGGCAGACCGGGGTGGTGGTCCCCCTCTTTAAGAAGGGGGACCGGAGGGTGTGCTCCAACTACAGGGGGATCACACTCCTCAGCCTCCCTGGTAAGGTCTATTCGGGGGTCCTGGAAAGGAGGGTCCGCCGGATTGTCGAACCTCGGATTCAGGAGGAGCAGTGTGGTTTTCGCCCTGGCCGTGGAACAGTGGACCAGCTCTATACTCTCAGCAGGGTTCTGGAGGGTTCATGGGAGTTTGCCCGACCAGTCTACATGTGTTTTGTGGACTTGGAGAGGGCATTCGACCGTGTCCCTCGGGGGGTCCTGTGGGGAGTGCTCCGGGAGTATGGGGTACCGGGCTCCCTTTTAAGGGCGGTTCGGTCCCTGTATGACCGGTGCCCTGTTTGGTCCGCATGGGCGGCAATAAGTCGGACTCGTTTCCGGTGAGGGTTGGACTCCGTCAGGGCTGCCCTTTGTCACCGATTCTGTTCATAGTTTTTATGGACAGAATTTCTAGGCGCAGCCAGGGTGTTGAGGGCGTCCGGTTCGGTGACCTCAGGATTAGGTCTCTGCTTTTTGCAGATGATGTGGTTCTGTTGGCCTCATCGGACCGTGACCTTCAGCTCTCACTGGAGCAGTTCGCAGCCGAGTGCGAAGCGGCTGGGATGAGAATCAGCACCTCCAAATCCGAGACCATGGTTCTCAGCCGGAAAAGGGTAGAATGCTCTCTCCGGGTTGGGGATGGGGTCCTCCCCCAAGTGGAGGAGTTTAAGTATCTCGGGATCTTGTTCACGAGTGGGGGAACGATGGGGCGGGAGATCGACAGGCGGATCGGTGCGGCGTCAGCAGTCATGCGGGCGCTGCATCGGTCTGTCATGGTGAAGAGAGAGCTGAGCCAAAAGGCGAAGCTCTCGATTTACCAGTCGATCTACGTTCCTACCCTCACCTATGGTCATGAGCTTTGGGTAGTGACCGAAAGAACGAGATCGCGGGTACAAGCGGCCGAAATGAGTTTCCTCCACAGGGTGGCTGGGCTCTCCCTTAGAGATAGGGTGAGGAGCTCAGTCATTCGGGAGGGACTCAGAGTAGAGCCGCTGCTCCTCCGCATCGAGAGGAGCCAGATGAGGTGGCTCGGGCATCTGATCAGGATGCCTCCGGGACGCCTCCCTGGGGAGGTATTCCGGGCATGTCCCACTGGGAGGAGACCCCGGGGAAGACCCAGGACACGCTGGAGAGACTATGTCTCTCGGCTGGCCTGGGAACGCCTCGGGATCCCCCCAGAGGAGCTGGACGAAGTGGCCGGGGAGAGGGAAGTCTGGGTCTCCCTGCTGAGGCTGCTGCCCCCGCGACCCGACTTCGGATTAAGCGGGAGATGATGGATGGATGGATGGATATGACAATAAATGCTTTGAATCTTGAAATGGAGAAGAAGTGAAACAGGGAGAGATCTATCGGGGCCTATGAATGGTCACTATGACCGTAATGCTACAGTGGTGGCTTCGTTCACTTCACTATTTACAAATCCTCTGTGGCACGAGTATGTACAGCATTTTTAGGCCAAGAAAGGCGGAGGTTTTTTGGAGGTTTTTCCATACCGTATACAAATCATATAATTATTTGAGCTGGTGACATGACACTGCAGCCTGGAACACACCCAGCCCTCTTCCCTGCTGGTGGAAGCCGTCGGGCTGTCGGTGAAAGTTGGTAACTGCCTGTCAAACCAGTGTTTGCGGTACACATTCGGGACCCATCAGCGCCGTTTGGGTCAATTGAAAATGCTGGATCAGCGTCTAATCTAGCTGGTGAAACTGAGCTCTCGGATTGGGATATACAAGTACTCAAACCTTTTAATTTTTTGTATTTTTTTTTTACAATTTTTTGAATCCTGAAGGATCCTTTACTTTTGTCGCCAACACTGCTGTTGTTGCAGCTGACAATAGCACCCCTGGCCATGACTAACTTGGCAAAAAAAGCACAGACTGTACACACAGAGTATCATGCACCAGGCAGGAAACCCACAGGCTTTGTTTAGCACGGAACACATGGCTACAGTGTGACATCACCGGCAACCCTCCTTTTCTTGGTCGGAAGGAGGAGGTGACGTTTGTTAATTTTTCCCGGGGTGCTTGGTTGGCACTTGCCTGCCCTGCCTTCACCTCTAGTCATGCCGATGTGTTCCAGTGCAAATCTTCACAATCAGTGGAGCCGGCTGGATCTGACCATTTGTTTGCCTTGGTTGGTGCGTACCCAGCTCTAAAACGGACTGTAACTGAAACATGTGTCATTGCATTACAAGGACTAAATATTTTACAGATAATGATTTTCCAAAAAAGATTTTCTGTTTATAATTTCTTAAACTGCATAATGATTCGTAGCGATTTAAAAAGCAGTTATTCCTTGTATGTTTTATTAAATCATTCCGGTTGACTGTGGGCTGGGAATTATCAATAAATGAGTCATCGTTCAATAGGAAACAGAATACTAGGTCCACAGATCTCCTCCCTGACAAGTAAGCCTTTAAAAAAATTAATTCATGCACAAGATGTGCAACAAAGGTCTATGGGATTTTACACGTGAGAGGGTGGGAGTGGGGAGCAGACGGTGCAGCAGCAGGACGCTGTGACACATGCAAAACCTAGTCAGAGTGAGCGAGGAAGGCGTCTCCGAAGTTTTGGTGTGTGTGGGGGGCCCCCAGGGCTGGAATTTCCCACCCCTGCTAAAATGAATTTCCAGGGCCGCTGTTGAAGTCAGGAACTAAATGTGAACATTCCGGTGGCACGTGCAACAGAAAGGAAAGTGTCTTCTTCCACGGTGCTTTCTATTAATTACCGGACACTAGAAATTAAGTGCAGCCAATATATTCAATTACAGCCAATGACAACGTAATGACCTCATGCATTTAAAATTAGCTCTAGTCCTAATCGAGTGGCAATCAGGATGTGCTATTCCGATTTCACCTACGAATAGACTGCCTCGCTTCACTTTTAATTAGTTTCATTGGCCGAGATGGAGAGGTTTGGTTTTTGGGCAGAAACATTCAGTTATTCAAATAGGGGACTGCACTGAGCATTATGGCACCAGGATCTGTCACCGAAAAGGACACTAGATGGCTCTTAATTAGAGCTAGAGGACCATTTCAATGCAAGTTTAGGCAGAATGCAGGCCCACGTGAGTGTTAGCCATAGATTGTTGAATTAAAGATAAGTCAGTGCACTGAAAAGGCCAGATTCTGATCCGCTTCTGTCTGTGCCTGCTTTTTCCCGCGGAGCTCACTAGTCAAAGAGCTCCCTCGCCGCACACGCGAATATAAACATGACTTGTCCGGTGCTGTTCCACTTTCCCTGGCTCTTCCAGCGTTGCACATTGTATTTAGATCTGTGCTTCACGGACTCCCAGCGCATTCTGTAGACAAATAATTTCCATATTTATAGCATGACTGAGGAGCATTGCCTTTTTCAGTTTTCTTTCTGCTCTTTTTCTTGTCCCAGTGAGTAACCTTATCTGGATTTTCTGCTCTCAGCTGTTTTTTGATAGCTTACTTCATGGCCGCCCGTTAGCTTGAGGAATGCCACGTCACCCGCCATCACTCAGCCGAACGCCTGTTTTGTCCTGCTGCCGTCCCGGACGCCGCATTACCAGTTGGCACCCAGGATTATGAGCTTTTACATAAACTGCACATTAAGATATTCCACTGTTTCTGTGGTACCAGTGTATTTTCTGGAATTCGTTTCAGCCCGGCCTAGCTTCAGGCTAGTTTGAGGCTTGTCTGGGTTCTCTCGTTACTGAAAAACACACCTTCTAGAAAGGAAGTTTAGCTATGTACAGCCAGTTTAATTAAAGTATTTTGTTTAAGCAAACTGCTATCTACTCACACTTGTGTGTGGAGTATTTGCAGACATAATTGTCTACATATTTAATTTTGATAACACGTGGGTACCAATAAAATATGTGATTTACCGAAACCTTAAGTGTTATCCATCCATTTTCTGTGTGCATATTGAGGTCAGGGTTGTGCAGAGGTCTTAAAGCGAGCTCAGGCAGCAAAGGGCACGAGTCAGATGCCACGCTGGTAGAGGAAGGGCTCTTACACACAAAGTCACACACTCTGGGCAAAGTGGAGATGCCAGGTAGACTGGCTGCATGTCATTGGACGGGAATGCGAGGGAGTGCCGAGGAAACCCACACACAACGCAGTGCTGGGCGGCAGACCCGCAGTGCTGTGGGTCGAGTATATGATATACAGTACATATTCTGTAACTGCAATGATAAGATAAACCTTTATTAATCCCACAGATCTGCAGTTTTATAGCAGCAAATTGGACAGTACAAGAGTAAATGCGGCTTAACCTGTAACCTTTAGTAATAAAGACTACTATATATATATATATATATATATATATATATATATATATATATATATATATATATATATATATATATAAACTGCCAGTGACCAGGCATGTCTGATGTCACTTCCTGTATATACTTATATATGTGCTGTTTCGTGAGTTGATTGTATGCAAGTAGTTCAGCGTTTCAGACATTTATAATTGTATATGTCACAGTGTGTATAACTGCAGATAGTTACCTATATAAAAAGCATTTCACATGTTCCCCACCGGGTACATTTAACCTGACCTTAGGCTCCTGATTTGGACTCCCTATTACAGCCTATAACCCTTTACTTCAAGTGGTTCTTACCCATGTATGTCTGTTATTGTCAGTTCAATACTTCCATTAACTACGGGGCCTGACCATAGGCACATGTGTTAGTATAATATATGGTTAGAAGCAGACCAGTGTGCAGAAAGCAGATTTAATAGACCACACGTGAATCCATCTTTTGCCAGAACGAAGGAAAGGGGTTGAAATTGAATCATTCTTCAAAGGACGGTATCCAGGATCGTTCCGATTTATTTTTCCTAGGGCTTTGCCAAGAAAAGAGCAACAAATCGATAACCTCGCGAGGGGGAAAACATGAAGGGGTGCTTGAGATTATCTTATAACAAGATAAAAAATAAATGCTTATAAAATGATTCTGGTCTTCTGGCTCCTTTGACATGGTGAGTAATTAAGCCATTAAACGGCATCGCCAAAAAACATCGATGAAGGAAAACTGGCACGTCTTAAATCTTTGTGAAAGTGGGAGGCTTTGGTAGAAGGTATCATTTGTGTTTGGGTAAACAGTTTCGGTTTACAAAAATCATGTATGGCTGCATCTTAGCTGAAGGGAGACAGATTTCTTATGCGTGCTGTTACCTGATATTGATGGATTTTTGCATGTGTGTTCATGTTTTTAGCAAGTACCAATTTGGGATCAAGCATCACTATAATGAAGGTCACTTTCTGAGACCTGGCAACACTCATACACCAGGGGTGATGCTGCAGTCATGCCTGCCCCTTCGCAGTTACCAGCCACAACCTTTGCCAAACCAAATGACACCAATGAAACAAGTGTGCCCCTGACTGGAAACTCATCCTGCATTGCCACAACCAGCACAGCTGGGAAATAGCATAAAGCCTAATTAGCTAATAAGGTAATAAGCAAATATTTTTACAGGCAAAAAGAACAGGGATCATTCACAGAAACTCTGCCTGCAGCCTCCAGAGCCGTTCTGAGATCCTATGAGAAGAAGCCTTTCACAAGCCCTGCTTTAAGTTCAGACCCAGGTTTGAGCTCCTGGGGGGGCTGGAGGGTCTCCAGCTGCTGTGTGATTGGGAGCTCGCAGCTGCAGACGTGAGGTCCCGTGCGGAGCAGGTTGGGGTTCCCAACCCGCCACGAAGACTGTGGGGGTTGGCGCTGCCCCCCCGTGTGTGCCACCTCCCACTGCTGCTCCACGTGATCCCCCCAGAGAGGTGTACAAACCACCCCTCCTCCGTCTGCCTTTAATTAAATACATGATTCTGAAATCCTGAACGGTAGATCAACAGTACAAAGGAAATAGTCTCCCAGATGTCACAATTGTGAGAGATTCCAGATATATCACTATTTTATCATACAATAAATTCAGAATGCAGAGTGCATGCAGGGACATGAAGGGGGTGCGCAGCTGAGTGATGAATCTACAGCAAAATAAATATGCTCCTAACATGCCCCAGCTATATGAAAATAATCATCTCCATTTACATAAATTAACGGAACACACTGTATGCGATCGAGGCCAATTTCTTACATTAATGTAGGCAGTACCAACAATATACGTGACATAAATGGGAATTTGAAGAAATACATAACATAAAAATATTTTTTAAAATGCACCACTGATTTACCATCACATAAATATGACAATGCATGTATACATATATATATATATATATATATATATATATATATATAGGCACTTACATATAATCTATACTGACATTTCATTTTCTGGAATTAGGATTCCCAAGAATTTCAGGCTTTTATCTGACCAGAAAATGTAAGAATTTAAGAGAACTTAAAATGTTGTTTATACATATCATTCATAAAGTATATTGTCTCAAAATTCCCCTTCTCATTCTGAAATGCCACGGTCCCCTAATTACCTTGCAAAATTACCTGGGACTGTGCACCTATGAACACAGTATATGTAACTAAATGACCCTTGAGTTATGATTATAACAGGTGTAAGCTTTTATTTTAAATCTTACACTTAGAGATTTTAATTTGTGTGATTACCTATTATTTTGACCGAAGCAGATCAATTCATTTGATTGCTGTGCGACCGTCACCACTGGGTCTCCCTGTTCGCTGAGGCCAGACACCCTGAACCACTCGATTGGTGTCCTATGCAGACAAGCCTCCCCCTCCCCCACAAATCCCTATTCCCTCCCACCTTATCTTCAGATGTGCACAGATTGGGGATTATAAGCGATGGCTCTGGATTTCCATGTGTGGATGTTCTTGGTCTCTCTCTCACTCTCTCTCTTCCTCTTACTCTCACATGTACAATTGATTGTTGTGCTTGGAGGGGAGAGTACCTGCCGTCTACCCATCAGCAACCCTCGGAAATAGGAAGAGGTGCTTCAGGACTGCTAAGAGGCAAATATGGAGGAGAAGAGGCAACAAGATGTTAATGAGCTGGGGAAGCTCCTGAAAGATCTGGACTATGGAAGTAGGTGGCTTGGGTAGAGTTAGGTCACATGGACCCATCAGCTTCAGTAACTCACCAGCCACATTTCTCCACATTTTTTTAAACATTTTAAATTACTGTACCTGTAATACCAAACAATTTTCACATATTACAAATCCAGGTGGGGGGTTTATCCCAGCACAGAAATCCTCCACTCAATAATTTAGCGGGCTGAGGTCAATCAGGCACAAATAGCGTAAAGAAACATAATCCCTCATTTTAGGTCAGATACGCGCCTTGTAGGTTATACCTAAGAAACGGCAAAGCGGAACTAACAAGACTGGGACTCGTGAGAGTGAAACATGGACAGTAACTAAGGGGAAGGCATAGTGGTTTAATAAACAGAGGCCCAAACAGTAATGAGATACAGGCGAAAACAACCGTTTGTGCATTTCATATAGTTATGCTTTATTTGGAACGGTATATTTCTCTACTATTTGTTTTAGTGTTAAACATTAAAAGTCAAATAAAAAAAATAAAGTATTCCCCAATAATTATAGTGGGATATGCCCTCCCTGCACTTCCAGGGTCAGCATTATAGGGGACAGTTGCATTTTTAAATTTAATTTAATTTAATTTTAATAAAGGTGCTCATCTTGAAACAAATCAGGCCTGTGTTTACCAGGGGTGTGGCTACAGATGGTTCGCCTACTCAATGTCCCCCCCCCACCCCACCCTGGTCAACGACTTTTACCATCTCCAGCCCTTGCCACCCCCTGCATGTCCCCCCCGTCAGGTTTGTTCTGGCAGCAGCACTCTACACTTTACACACAACTGCACATAGGCACTACAAACTCGAACCCTGATTTTTTTAAAAGGCAGCGCTGAAAATATAAACCTTTTCTCAAATGAAAAATTTATGTGAGTCTTAAATATTTATCCTGCCTCCCCATCAGAGGGACACTCTGCATTCTGGCTGTGTCAGAATGTACCCTCCCCCCCAAAAGTCTCCGTTCACGGAGTTCTGTATGTAACTCACGTTGACATCCAGTGTCAGACATTGAGTCAAATGACATCATCATCAAAAAAAAAAAAAAAAAACCCATAAAGGGCCATAAAACATCAGGAATCCAGCGAGAGGCTGGAAAAGCTGACAGGGGAAACCCTGTAATGCTATACACAAAGCTACCTAAAAATACAAAATAAGTATACTGAGTGATAGTAAGTCAGTTTGAGAGGTATGATAGGTAATAGAGCCGAAGGTTATTTGTAAGAGACTGACAGTCAGACAACCCAAACTGCCTTATAAGGGAGGCATGGCTACTGGCAGAGTCTCTGAAACGGGATCGCTGAGCAGGCAAAGCCTCTTTGACTCCTGGTTTGCTCTTGTTTCCACGTTGAAGGACGAAGGTCTATAGTGACCATGGGCATAAACAGAGCAGATGAAATCCTCAGAGCAGAGTCTGACGGAGCAAACCCATGTTCCTTTTGTAGCCTGAGGTGTGACATGGGCTTGTCTGCCTTGCTGAGTTCTTAACCATCAGCCAGAAGTTGTAATCATGTTGTCTTAGACTGCATTTTCTCCTTTTAATCAAGTTTTTTTTCCAAATTTAATCATGATACAGAAATACAGTGCTGTGTATTATGTCTGTCAAAGTGTGTCAGTTTAGCCGTTTCAAATCTTCTGCTAAAGTCACCCTGGTATTTTCAGCAACTGCCCAATATACCCATATAATTTTTAACTCAACTAGTGCCTCACCTTGTTTGGCTAACCAGTACCTCATTGAATGATTTAACTAATTAACGTATTCAATAATCAGTCAGTAAATCAATCAATCAATCAATTGGAACACTTGGAATGGCTGAGGTATCTCTGATGAGAGGTTTGGGAACCGAAGCGGTGTTCGTCTAGCCGTCCAACTAGGTAACAGGAAGTTTTTGGACAACAGAAGAAATTAGTGTTTATTTTTTATTGTGTTACTCTTAATTTGCATATGTTCATGTCACACCCACACAGGCGGAAACCGCCAGGTGCACGACATTAAGGTTGTCGGACTAACCGTGTATAGATTACTGGGGCCTGAATGCCATCACTGTAAAAAGGAGAGAACTGCTGCCCTTAATCCCCTCCTCCCTCGAACAGCTGCGAGAGGCTCGGGTCTTCACCAAGCTCGACCTTTGCAGTACTTATAATTTGATTCAGAGTAAGAGGGGGGACAAGTGGAAAACCTCTTTTGTCACCAGTAAGGGGCAGTATGAGTACTGTGTGATGCCTTATGGGTTAGCTAACAGCCCCTCTATATTTCAGGCATTCATGAATCAGGTGTTAGGAGACCTCATTCATCGCTGTGTGATTGTCTATATTGATGATATCCTGATCTACTCACCAGATATGGAATCCCATGTCCAGCATGTCTGCCAGGTACTGCAGAAGTTGCGGGAGCACCTCTTTGCCAAGGGGGAGAAGTGCGACTTTCATCAACCCTGGGTCCAGTTCCTCGGCTATATCATCGGCCAGGGGACCGTGGCCATGGAGGAGCGGAAGGTAGCAGCGGTCCGTGACTGGTTAAGACCACGTACTCTCAAGGAACTGCAACGGTTCCTGGGGTTTGCAAATTTCTATCGCCGCTTCATACGTAACTTCAGCCAAGTAGCAGCTCCTCTAACGTCCCTAACCCGGGGTACACCGGCACGACTGTCCTGGTCGCCTGAGGCAGAGGCCGCCTTCGTAAGGTTAAAGGAGGCTTTCTGTTCAGCTCCAGTCCTCGCCCAGCCTCAACCTGACCTCCCTTTTGAAGTAGAGGTGGATGCACCTAAGGTTAAAGGAGGCTTTCTGTTCAGCTCCAGTCCTCGCCCAGCCTCAACCTGACCTCCCTTTTGAAGTAGAGGTGGATGATTCCGAGGCCGGGGTAGGGACGGTCCTGATACAAAAGGACCCCCAGACGGGGCGGCGACACCCCTGCGCCTACTTCTCAAAGAAATTGACCGCAGCAGAACACAATTACCCCGTGGGGGAAAGGGAGCTGCTCGCCATCCGTCTAGCCCTAGAAAAATGGAGGCATTGGCTGGAGGGAGCACGCCATCCCTTCGCGGTGCTCACTGATCACCAAAATCTGGAGTACCTCCAGTCAGCCAAACGCCTCTCAGCTCGTGGTTTTCACGCTTTGTATTTCAGGTCCGGTATCTACCAGGGAGCCGCAATGTCAAAGCGGACATGCTCTCCCGAAAATTCGATCCCCCTTTCTGCCCGGACAGAACCAACCCCATCCTGAGTCCCACATGTTTCGCGGTCACAATTACCTGGGATCTAGAGGAGAGCATCCGTCGAGAGAACGAGGGGAGGGCCCCTCCCCCCGGCTGTCTGCCGGGGGTCCAATTCGTCACCCGTGAGTATTGCAGTGTGCTGCTACACTGGCTGCACTCCCAGCGAGGGACAGGACACCCGGGAGTAGCAGCCACCCTGCACCTGTTGTCTCGCCGATACTGGTGGCCCGGTTGGAGGAAACAGGTGAAGTACGTGGAGTCATGCCCCGAGTGCGCACAAGCGAAGACACCGCCCCAAGCACCAGCTGGTCTACTGTTTCCCTTGCCGATCCCTGCTCGTCCGTGGTTCCACCTAGCCATGGACTTTATTACGGACCTTCCCCGGTCGGCAGGGAAAACCACTATCCTCACCATAGTGGACCGCTTCTCAAAAATGTGTCGGCTGGTCTCGCTCCTGAAACTTCCCTCCGCCTCTGAACTAACCGAGATCATCGTCGAGAACCTCTTTAGGTACTACGGACTCCCTGAAGACATCGTCAGTGACCGAGGGCCCCAATTTAACTCACGAGTATTTAAGGAAATGTGTCGTAAGCTTAACATCACCCTCAGCCTCTCCTCAGCATACTATCCACAGTCAAACGGCTTAGCCAAGCGGACGAACCAAGAAGTGGCCAAAGCTCTACATCTGCTGTGCCGGACCGACCCCTCCGGATGGGCAGCTCACCTCGTTTGGGCGGAATACACCCTCAACACCCGGGTGAGTCCCATTACTCACCTCTCGCCTTTCCAGTGTGTCCTAGGTCACCAACCCAGGCTTTTCCCTTGGGATTCTCCAGAGGGGCCGGTCCCGAAAGTGGAGGACTGGTACCACCAGAGCCGCCAGGCATGGCAACAAGTCCAACGAGCCCTGCAGGTGCAGGCCAATAAAAGGAAGACCCAAGCGGACAGACGCCGTCGCTCGGGACCCACCTATCGGGTGGGCCAACAGGAGTGGTTATCTACACGGAACCTCCGCATACCTGGATATCAGAAACTAACCGCTCGATTCATCGGTGCCTTCCACATCTTGCGTCGGGTGGGGCCCATGGCTTTCTGCCTCCAGTTGCCGAAGGTATACTGTATCTGCCCCACCTTCCATATGTCTCTCCTGAAACCTGTCAAGTACAGTCCCCTATGTCCGGACTCTCCACCGGTGGAGGACCCACCCCTGGACCTACCAGAGGAAGGTCCCACCGACCGAATCCGCTCCCTCCTAGACTCCCGCCGGCGTAGAGCACGTCTATACTATCTGGTCGACTAGGAGGGGGGTGAGGCTGAGGAACACAGCTGGCTGCCCGCCAGCGCCATTCCCGACCCGAATCTCATAGCTGCCTTTCACCTCGCCCACCCTGCCCGTCCCGCTCCTCGACCACGGGGACGTCCCCACAAGTGGCCCTGGCCTTCTGGGAGGCGGCCGTCGGGAGGGGGGGGGGGGGGTACTGTCACGCCCACACAGGTGGAAACCGCCAGGTGCACGACATTAAGGATGAAGAGCAGGGGTATAAAGACTGCCAAGCCACACCAGTTCCCTGCGAAGTATTGAGCTAATGTTTACCAGCCATACCGAGTGTTTACTTGTCCATCGTCTCCCCCTTCTACCTAACCCATTCTGTTTACCTGTTGTCCGTTCCTTACCTGCCTTCTTTCTCCGTTCCAGACCCGTTCCCGATCCTGACCCGCCTGTCCCGGCACGTCACGTTCCCGCTCCCTCATGTGGTCCCGTTTCGTGCTTCTTTGTAGGACTGACTACCCAGCAACCGACCCTCACGCCTGTCCACCGACCTCGCCTCTCGATCATCCCTCCTTGTACTTTTGCCCTACGAGCGCCAACAAACCTAGCGCTGGTTCGCATCCCTGGATCCTTGTCTTTCTGTCCCGGGCTGCCTGACAGTTCAAATGTTATATTGTGTTTTTTTCTGAGCAAATATATTACTACCCTGACCATAGCCTTAAGCATTCTCTTTGACTGCCTAAGACTTTTGCACAGTTTTAAATGAAGTTCACTTCCCTTACATCTTCCTGTAAAAACAGAAATGACCTCATCAACAAATGTGCATGAGATAATGCTTTAGATGTGATGTCATCGTAACTGGGCCAGAAGGACACACACAGCTAGGAGAGCACTGTACAGTAAGTGAATTAAAATCTCCATTTTAACGGACTCCTACTCAACATTAGGCAATGCTCTCAGGCCTGGCGCACGGAACGTACCGTCATCACGTCTTCATCAAACTCATCGCGAATGGACTCAAGACAATCTAGGTTTCCGTTTGTTCTCCTTGCACACCGCTAGCACTGTGTAAACATTTCTGCTCCCCCCACAATGATATTTGGGATTTTGTTCGTTTGTGTTGCTGCTCCAGCAGACACAGTAAGCGCAGACTGAAATTTGTCAAACCCTTGATCATCTCCTCTCAGCTCATTTTGTATCCATATTCCTTCTGTAGCATTCCCCTCCGGATTGATGGCCGAATGACTTGACTGATGGTTCACGATTTATTTAAAATAAATTACCAAAAAAAAAACGTAACCAACGTAAGAGCTTGTGCCTTTACCAGAGGGGTGCTTAAGCCATTTACAAAATATCATAAAGCACCGTTCTCCGCTTATATAAACGTACATCAAAAAAAAAAATGCGCAATACGCAACTCAATATATTTTATAACATTAATTAGTTTGTCTCATCAAACCTTGGGGTTATTTACACTCCCACCAAAATTATGTGTGTTCCAAGAATACCCACAAACACAAATAATTTTCACATCTGTATCATTTGGAAAATAAACCATAAACATCACTGAAATGTACTTAAGTAGCTTCTAATAAGACAAACTTCTGCACTGGACGTTCTAGCACTGACACCTTACCAAGGCGTTCTTTCTTGTTAAGCCTCTTATCTCCTATATATATTTTACCCTTTCTTACCAGTCTATCTTTATCAGTGACAGTTTCTAAAATCCGTCCAGGTTTCCATTCACATCTGGGTAACAAGTCATCCACAAGCATCACTATATCTCCCGCTTGTAAATTTCTCTTCGGCGTGTGCCAACAATGTCTTACAATAATGTTGTGGAGAAAATCCCCTTTTCAACGACTCCAAAATTGTTCCGCCAGATACTGTACTCTGCGAAATCTCCTTTGTCCATAAAGGTTCTGAGAAACTTCCCTGGTGGACGTAGAGCCATGTTGGATTTCACTGTAAGTAGATGATTGGGTGTGAGTGGTTCCATACTATCAGGGTTGTACAGGTCGTCCACAGTAAGTGGGCGACTGTTGACTATAGCCATGACTTCATAAAACAACATTCGCAGAGAAGTATCGTTGAGTCTGCAAGAGGCCAATGATAATGTGGAGTTCAACACGCTCCTTATGGTCTTTATCTGGAACTCGCACACACCTCCAGCGTGACAGGAGTGAGGTGCGTTGAAAAAAAAAAATCACAATGTTTTTCGGATAGAAATGTGGTGAGTCTGGGAGTGTCAAGTTCTTGTAAAGCTTTGTTCAATTCATTCTTTGCACCCACAAAGTTGGTTCCTTGATCACATTGGATTTGCAGATCAGCACCACGAATTGCAATGAAACATTTCAGACCATTTATAAAGGCATCAGTGGACATATCCTCTAACATTTCAATACTGATTGCTCGTGAGCAGAAGCAAGTGAAAAGCAAACCATATCTTTTATGCTGCTTTCTTCCCTCTTTAGTGGTAAAGGGACTAAGACAGTCCATGCCACAATATGAGAAAGGTGGGGAGGGCTCTACACGTTCCTTTGGAAGGTCACTCATCCTTTGACCTTCTGGAAATCTTCTGAGTCTACGGAAAGTGACACATTGTCAGATAAAAGATGCAACTGCTCTGCTTATTCCAGGAATCCAATAGGCATTGGATCTGATTTCATTGATAGTAAAGCTCTTGCCTTGATGTTTTACTCTTTCATGATAATGACTAATTATCAGCTTAGTCAGATGATGGTTTTTTTGGTAAGATCACTGGGTGTCTGAGTAAGTTGGAGAAGGATAATCGACTGAGCCTTCCTCCCACCCTGATTATGCCATTTGCATCTAAAAAGGCATCTTGGTGGTGCAACTTGTGATGGTCAGGCAAATGACTTCCCTTTTTTAGTAACTTTATTTCTTGTTTGTATACCTGGTTTTGGAGGTCTTTGATGGTAACACGTCTTGCACTTTCCAATGCACTTACATTAGCGGGTCCATTTATTTTTCCTTTAACTCATCGTAAAAGGCATGAAATGGCCTTAGTAGCCTGCAACCATGATGAGAACTCGGACAAGCGGTCAGCAAGACTCACTTGTTCCGTGGCCCCTGTATGCAGTGTTACAGTTCTTCTCACCTCTGGATCACCTATTAGAGGTTCCAATACTACATCTGTCGTTATCAGTATTTCCTGTTTCCAGAGGAACACAGGACCACTAAACCAATTTGAGGAAAAATCATTTATGGTTTTCCCTCTAGAGGCATTGTCTGCTGGATTCTCTTCCGTTGAGACATAAAGCTATTGTTGAGGATTTGTACTGTTGCAAATTGTCTGAACCCTATTGGCTATGAGCGTGTGAAAGCGTCGTGCATCATTATTTATGTAGTCCAGAACTACTTTGGAGTCAGTCCAGAAGAACTTCTCCAGATTGAAATAGCTAAGCTCTTCTCTAGGCATATTGCTGACTGTAACTGAGACTACTGCTGCTGATAATTCTAGCCTTGGTATGGTGGTTACCTTTGTGGGAGCTACACGGGACTTTCCTATGATGAGAGCACAATGGACCATTCCTTTCTCATTTTCGACTCTCAGATAGGAGCACTGACCATACCCTAAGGTGCTTGCGTCAGAGAAGTGGTGTAACTCTCTCTTGACAACCCTTCCAAAATTGAGAGGTAAGGAGCATCTATCTATGTTTATGGACTTTAACTTGACAATGTCCCTTTGCCAGCTCTCCCATTGTGGCTTCAGCTCCTCTGGCAGTAGATCGTCCCAGCCAGTACCTTGGCGACACATTTCCTGGAGGATCCTTTTCCCTTTAAGGAAGAATGGAGCAAGGAACCCAAGAGGATCGAATATAGAAGCAATGGTAGACAGTATTCCCCGTCGTATCATTGGTTGTTCCTTTAGAATGATGTTAAACTTAAAGCAATCACTTTCTGTGTTCCACTAAAGGAAGTGACATTTCATAATGTCCTTGGTAGTTATTCTTTATACCTTCCTTGAGCCTGTCCAGGAAAATTAGATCCTCTTGAGAGATTGCCTTATCCTCTCCTCTGACATCCTTGAAATCCAACCCCAGGACTTGAAGTATATTCGTTGGTGTAATTAGAGGGAGCTCCTTTACCACAGCTCGGTGACATAAGGCGAATTCTGCTGTTGAATCAAGGTAAGGTGTTCAGCAGCCAACAATACTCCATCCTAAGTCTGTTAGCACAGCATATGGTTCATTCTTTCTACCTAGTATCACCTGCCTAGGTGCCAGCATTCTTGAACAGTTGTACCCAATTAAGAGTCCAACATCACAGCTGAGGAGGGGTGGTATCTTGTCAGTTATTGCAGCAAGGTGACTCCAGCGTTTAGCAGTTTCGTGCGTTGGAATGTGATCACGATTTAGAGGTATGCAGTCTTTGGTATATGCAGGAGGGAGATCAATGTGCACCGATGAATTGTAACCCCTTACACGGAGTCCTGATACTCTCTCACTCTTCATGACCGTATTCTCTCCCAACATGGTAGTGAGTTTCACTGGGTTTACTCAGCTGCACTGGGTAAGTGTCCATTTGTAATTCATTGCTCACCTCTTTGTCAATGAAAGTACTGTCACTTTGCGTGTCTAATAAAGAATATATAAGTTGTTCCTTTGCTGGATTTTTGACAGAGGATACCCACACAGGTACAATCATGGAGGTGCTATGTGACTGTTCTTGACTGGTGGCATTAAGTGACATAGCAGCTGTAGTTTCCTTTACATTGCTTGTAGCTGTGATTATATCAGGCACAGGTTGGTCTCTACTTCCATTCTTCTCATAGCTGTAATCATGAAGACTAGTGGGGCGCCTTCTCCTGCATACCTCACAGCTATGGCGACGACAGCATTCCTTTGCACAGTGACCTGGTTTTAAACAAGCATAGAACAGCTTATTGTCCTTTACATATGTCCTTCGCTTCTCAAGAGACATTTTCATAAGATCGGCACATCTGTGGAGTTGATGCTTGTTACACTGGTATAAGATGCATGGAGCCCATACTCTGTCATTAGTTAATGTCTCTTTATCCCTGCCAACAGTTGCTTGAATTCTGAGAACATTAGCCTTGTTTCTTTTAGGTTCCCTTATGATTATTTTATTCAGCTTTGAATCTAATGAGTGATGTGCATGTAGGCAGGTGACAGGATTGCATGCAATTACTGCCTCAATTGATATGAATTTGGCAAAGTCTTGGAAAGATGGGAATTTGCCACCTTCCATGAGGGCTACCATAACCTGACGATTACAGCACAATGCTACCCAGTCAGGTAGCTTCTGAATTAATTTTTGATTTTCCTCACAGTCGCTCAGTATGTCTAGGCCCTTTGCATGAGGCATAGCTTGCAGACAGGCATTTAAAAAATCAGAAAATGTTCGTAGCCCTTCGGCATCTTTGGTCCGTATTTGTGGCCATTTTGAGAGCTTCTCCCAAAATACTCTTTGGAAGATGAATGGCTGACCGTATCGCTGATTAAGCTTATTCCAAGCATCTTTGTATGCCTCATCATCACTTCGGTAGAAAGTGCCCTCAAGACATTTATGAGCAGGACCACGAATATATTTCTTAAGGTAATACAGATTATCTGCTGAAGAGATACCTGTTCTCTGAATGAGTGACATAAAGGATGCCTTCCATTCAATAAAATGAATTGGATCCCCGTTAAACACAGCAGGCTCTGGCATTGGGAGCCTGTTAATGGCTATGCTGTTCTGAATAGCTTGAGCCAGGTAAGACACATCAGTGAGGGATGGTTTTGTGACATCATGCAAAGGTTGATGTCTGTCATAGGTGCTTTGTTTGTTACAGTCAAACAAAGGTCTGGCCATCCATTTCATGTTTAATTTCTCTATCATAGGCTTGTACTCTGGCACAAGCAACCTCTATATGCCTTTCAGCCTGCAGATTTTATAATTCAGATCTCTGGCCTTCTAATTCCTTTCTATGTTGCTCCTCTAGTATTCTTATCTTTTCTTGTTGCTTTCTTTCTGCTTGGGCTATTTTATACTCTGCCTCCATTGCTGCAAGCTCTGCAGCTGCTTCTGCCCTTTTTACAGATATACTAGAGTACTCTGAGTGGTGACTGGCGACTGACTGTTCGTATCAATTCCAGTCTTGCGGTACCTTCAACTTCCTTTTCGAGTAATAAGCTTTTACATTTCTGGATTTCCTTCTCTATATTTTGTATTTGTTCTTCAATATTTTCCATATGAATACGATTTTATTCCTTACCGAATTCTTTCGCCGTCCGAAACTCCCTGCTGTCCTTAAGCAGTTAGACCGTGAAAACCTTCAGCAACGCGAAGTGGCGGGCGAAGGTAAAGCTCTGATTGTAGCATTCCCCTCCGGATTGATAGCTGAAAGACTTGACTGATGGTTCATGATTTATTTGAAATAAATTAATTACCAAAAAATAAAACGTAACCAACGTAATAGCTTGTGCCTTTACCAGGGGGGTGCTTAAGCCATTTACAAAATATCATAAAGCCACGTTCTCCGCTTAGCTTAACAATGTTCTGGTAACAAAAAAAAAACAAAAAAACGGAAGTCCCTCAAAATAAAGGGTCCCACTAACAACATGGGAAATAAAACTACATAGGTATAAATGAATGTAAATAAAAATGTACATTAAAAAAATGCAATACGCTACTCAATATGTTTTATAACATTAATTAGTTTGTCTCGTCAAACTTTGGGGTTATTTACACCTTCTCCGGGCAGTGCAAGCCTTCCTGAAAGATTAGAACCTGGGTAAATGTTACTGAAAACTCTGTCAAAGAGACATTTCTCATTGGACGCCTGCAGGCCATTATCATGTATAATGACATTGCTGCTATTTTTTTCTCTTTTTCTTTCTCTTTCTATACGTACTCATTGAATTTGAAACCAGATCATGCAGATATTAGCGTTTTTTTGTTTAGTCATCGCATGAACAGGCGGTTAAGTATTAGTGGGAAGAAATACTTTGGCAAACATAAATCAGTATCTGCGATTTCTGGGCTCCTCTTCAAATGGATCTAATTATTCTATACACCAGGCTTGATGGGGAAGATAATGGATGTGCATCAGCAAGCAGAAGAAGATCTGGAAAACAGATATGCTAAACATGATTGTTGGGCTTTTGGGTCAATACTGCGATCCCGCCATGGATCCTGGCTTTCCCAGGCAGCTCTTTCGTTGAGAGAAATAAAGCCGTGACTTAATAAAGCTGAAATGTCACAAAATTAAAGTCATGGCACATTTACTGTTGTCCTGAATCAAGAGTTTGGCTCTCCTTCTTACAGACTTTCGGTCATGGATTGTCATGTTGAAATGTTGCTGTAATGTGGGGTGTAGCGGACGTGAAATACAAACTTCAGTCAGAAAGTGCCAAAGAGCTGTCAAGTGCTTTGAAGTGGTACCGTTGCGACTAGGACCCATGAGGTTATATTACAGCAGGGAGCTGCCTTAGGGAGATCTGGGCCAATCGCTACGCATTACTCATAAATGTGCAGGACCCGGAGGTGGCTGCACTGAGCATGTACCCAAAGGTCAAAAGATCAGCTCATTAAAATGCATCTGGCTTACTATGAACCTACTCCTGTTGTGCAAATAAATACAAAGCCGGTGTCTAGATGTTGTCCCTCTGTAGAATGAAAGAGGAACACCTACATGTAAGAGTCTAGTTAGTACAAATTGGATACCTACCAGTGGAAAGCAGCTGAGCAGGTAAGGAATTGCATATATCACCAGAAGGTTGTGAGGCCCAGTATCAGAAGGACCTGATGTCCTTTCAAGGAATATACAGGGAGCTAGCAAGACCATGCCTAATAAGGTTGCAAAAGAGCAGCATTAGGCTGAGCAGCCGTGATGGATAATAAGCATCACATTAGCTTTGTGAGGCAGCTTTCTTCTGTGAGCGCGACTCTCTTTGGAACTGGTCACACACTCCAGTATGCAGGCTGGTTCGGTTAATGGTGGGCCGGTTTTCCTGGTCCTCTTGAAAATGAGCATCCAAGCTGTCCGGCTCAGCAGTTCAGTGTGGTATTGATGGAACCGATTTTACAGCCTGATCAATTCACATAGCCTTTAGGCTTAAGATATCCTGACTGCTGCCGTTTGACGAATGGGCTCGCTGCCACCTTCCAAAATGTGTGTGTGTTTCTTTTCAGGTTAAAGCGGACCACGTGTGTTCCCAGAGCCTGTGGCGGTAATGAGTCTCGCTGATTAGACCCACACTTTGCCAGAGGCCCGAAATCAGCATTTGCCTCAAAACGTGTGTCTGACCCCATTCAGCGAACCATAGGCCATTCATCTTGGGTCTGCCAGACCTAGTCCTCTGTGCCTTCGTAGGGAGTGTTTAGCTCAGCGGGGCTTCTGCAGAATGTACTCCAGAGAGTAGATCATAGATTATCTGTAATGGTCTGAACCCCGAGAGATGCAAGGCAGCCATTAAGGGAGTAGGCTGTGGTCTGCATGTCTCTGGGGTTCAGGGTTTCTCTGGAATGTCTCTGACTGGGGATGGTCACCTGGGAGGCATTTATGGCAGCTGACTATACGAAGGCTGGGCTGCGCCAGCATGCTCCCAGGCTGGGAATATCCTCTTGGCATTAGGCCGTCCCGGAGAGGCGAGACGCATGCACACATGGTATATTGACCACCGCCCGGCCTGCGCCACGGGGATCGGAGGCGGCCTCATCAGGATCACCTGTAGGTGGCGTCTCATTATCCTGACAGGTGTGATGGCGGAAATCTCACCCGTCGGCTCGCGCACAGCCGGAGCGTCTCCCGCTGTCATCCACAATTAGCCAGCGCTAACTGGAGTGATGGCAATGGAGGTGAATGGGGGGAGGGCATGCAGGGTGGGTGATGTTACTGCCTGTGTCTTCTTTGGCTATGGGGTTGCTGGCTGTGGCGTCAGAAGGAGATCAAGGCTGCTAGCGCCACGTACCAGGCCAGAGGAAGCTCGGAGTGGAAAGCCAGCCCCCCCACCAGCTCTGGAAATTAATTAGGCTCCCGCTTCGGCTTGGTGACGCCATCATGGCAGATTGGCAGTGTGCAGTCTTTAGATTTCAGTTGCACGTCCTTTGAAAGGGCACAACCTCATGTTTAAAGACAAATTCCAGTGTGGCTAAGTCCATAGTAATTGTAGTGAAATACTGCAGTTGAATTTGGTAACATAAATTAATAAAAATATGCATAAGTTGTCATTGGTGGGTAGCTCTGGGCCGGGGGAACCAATCATAATGGGCTTTTCCAAAAGATTTTCATGACCCGAGAGATAACTAATCATTACTTTTGCAATGCAGATTGTTTCAGTGTTACTGTTTATCTTAAAACATTTTCCTTTGGGCCTGTTGTTTGGCTCCATTATCCCTGTAATAAATTAATTAAAAAATGTCCAAATAAATTAATAACTACATTAAAAAACTGAAATCATGTAATCCAGATTAGGAAGGATAATGATTGTTAATGCCCGGCGGCCGGACGTGGATGTAAACACTGCTTTCGTCCCAGTGTTTGTAGGTGTTGGGAAATGGATTTATTATGGGTGGGGGGCATTACCGTTAAGCAGACCTGGTGGAGATGATGTGTCTCCATCAGCAGCAGCCTGCACCACCTTCCTATAGCATCTCCCTGCCCTTGCAACCAGTCGCCATGGAGCGACAGAACCCACGCCTGTGCGTTTCCACCATTTAGTCTGTCTGTGATGATTCAAAGATTTCATTTTGATTCCAATCCCCCCACCTTGAGGCTTAACTCTTTTTTAAAACTCTATTTTAAAAGACCAAAGACAGGTCGAATCATCAATTACAACCACTTCGTGTGGAGAAAGGTCACGGAATCACCGAGAAATGGCCGCATTTAACTTGGAGCAGCAACAGCGCAGATGTCACTTTTGTCTACTTCCAAATGCGGCCCTGTGAGTCAGATCAGAGAGGGCACTGGGTGTGGGGAATATAGAGATCTGCACAGTCAAGAGGTCCTCACCTTAGCGCTGCGGGGAGAATCTCATTAGAGTAGACAAAAAAATGCTCAGGCGAATGACACATTTCCCTGGGGGCCCCGGGGGCTTTTATAGAATCACGACAACAAATTCCTCTTTTGAACATAAATTCCTCAGCTTTGGGGCTTGACGTCTGACATTTTGTGAAGAGCATCCTTGTAATAGCTGGGATGACTTACGCTTGCCCTGTTCCAAACATTTATCAAATAGTGGAACATGCAGGGAAACAAGCAAAACAGGAAGTTGGACTGAAGGCGAAGGAAAGACAAGGAAAAGGGCTGTGCCACACCTGCACAAAACAACGGAAGATGCTATGTGAGGGCAGGACTGTGGTTTTGACATGCTACATGGGATGTTCGCTGTTTGTCCCATGCCACACCACTCCCACTCCTGCCTGAGTGAAGGGCCGGGCTAACATGTGCTGTTTTGGCAATCTAGGCAAGGTTCGGTTGAACCCACCCCAGAACAATAAAAAACAAATTTTGCTAATTCATTCATTACAGAAGCCCTGAAGGGCAAAACGCATCAGCATATATGAAAACATGCCAGCAAATACACAAACATGCCAGAAAATAGGAAAACACACCAGGAGATATGAAATCATGCCAGCAAGTGGGTAAACACACCTCGAAATACAAAAACACACCAGTAAATTCGAAAACATGCCAACAAATGTAAACATGTCAGCAAATGGGAAGAACACCAGCAAATATGAAAACACACCAACAAATATGAAATCATACATTCCAGTAAGTAGGAAAACACGCCAGCAAATACAAAAAACATGTCAGTAATCACAAAAACATGCCACAAATACAAGAACACCAGTGAATGAGAAAAATACTAGCAAATATGAAAACACACCAGGAAATATGAAAGAATGCCAACAAGTGGAAAAGCAGACAAAAACTAACCAGCAAATGGAAAAATATGCCAGCAAATGTGAAAACATAAACTTGCCAGCAAATGGGAAAACACACCAGCAAATACAAAATAAGCCCACAAATGAGAAAACACATCAGCAAGTGAGAAAACATACCAGCAATTATGAAAACACACCAGCAAATACAAAAAAACACCAACAAATGGGAAAACACACCATAAAATATGAAAACATATCAGCAAGTGAGAAAATGCAAAAACACACTAGTAAATACAAAATAAGCCCACAAATGAGAAAACACATCAGCAATTATGAAAACACACCAGCAAATTCAAAAGCACGCCAGTAATTACAAAAAACATGGCGGCAAATATGAAAACATACCAGTAAGGGAGAAAACATGCCAGCAAATACAAAAACACACCAGCAAATATAAAAACATTCCAGCAAATACAAAAACACGCCAGCAAATATAAAAACATTCCAGCAAATACAAAAACACGCCAGTAAATACAAAAACACATCAGCAAATGAAAAAACACACCATCAAATATGAAAAAACACTGGCAAATGGAAAAACACACCACCAAATATGAAAACAGGGTGGTGTGTTTTGCCCTTCAGGGTTTGTGTAATTTATATTAAATAATTTCAATAGCACAGGGTATCTGGCTGCTAACTAGCTAGCTTGCTTCTGTTTCACAAGAAAATTGATGAAATATTAAAACTGGAGTAAATGACTACTGTCATGGAATGCGCCCACAGGCATTTCTTTGGATTTTATTTTATTTGATATTTTGCGCCCCCTGATCAAATAGCGCCCTGGGCAATCGCCTTTGTCGCCTGTCCAGGGGAAGGGAGTCACACCCTTAATGTAAGGGGGCCTCTGTCATGTTCACTATCACCACCATGCACGAGTCCAGCAAGCACAGTGAGAAGCTGGGAGTCGGCGAGAGTCTCCGGCTTCCGTTCCACATGCTGCCTACCTTCTGCCTCTTTTTAAAATTCACTTTCCTTTTTATAATTTGCTGCAAGTGGCCATGATTCAGAGGCAGGGTTAATTAGCCTGTAATGAATGCTAAATAGGGGTTGCCTAACATCAGCAGCTCGAACGTCAAACTGAACACTTGCAATATATATATGCAGACACACACACAAACATACACACACACACACATATATATATATATATATATATATATATATATATATATATACATACAGTACTATGCAGAAGTCTTAGGCAGCCAAAAGAAAAAATGTTTAAATAACTGTCATGTTGGTGTAAAACTATGCTAGCAAAGTGTGTCACCTCTGCTAAAATAACCCTATTATTTCCAGCAACCAAACAAAACATGTATTTTGTTGACCTGACCACTAGCCCACCTCAAGTATCTATTCAATATCTTGTTCACTTTTTTTTAACTAATTAAATTAATTAATTAAGCGAGCTGGTGGTGAAATTTAATAAATACATAGAATGGTTCGGGTGCCACTGAGGAGAAGTTTGGGAACTGACGTGGTGTTCATCTAGCTATCCAAGCAGATATCAGTAACTTTTTGGAGAACACAAGACATTTTTACTAGTTTTTATTGTGTTACTCGTAATTTTCATATGTTCTAATGTTAAATTATATTTTTTGTTCTAAGCCAAAGTACACTTGCTACCCAGATAAACAGCTCTATACATTTCGTTGGACTGATAAGACTTTTGTACAGTACTGTATATATAAATATAAACACACACAATCTCCCCATCGAACCAATTAGTGCTTTTTACAGAAATAGCTGTCATTTCATATCATTTATATAACTTGCCGGGAACTTTTCCTTGTCTAGTGTTTTGGACTACACATGCACCCTGGACTGTATGGGGCAAAGTAAATTGATGATAGATAACAGAGATCAGCTGACCCCAATGTGGATCCTTATTCATTGCTTCTTTACATTTGTGCCTCATAAATAAACATAGCATGTCACATTGATGTCAGTCGTATTCTGGGTTTGGGGTCAGTTTGGGGTAAATGCCCTGCAGCATAGCCTGTTTTATCAGACTATATTACGATGCATATTCCTGCAATGTACAATCGCCCTTTTCTAGATAGTAAACCTCTCAGCCCCGTGGTAACAAGCTGCATAAATTTCTACCTAATTCAGTAATCCTTTTTTTAATCCTGCAAAAAAAAAAAGAGTTTATGTGCATATAAACCTATCAATAAATACATGTATTATAGTAACGGCAACCATGAAATGGATACACTGTGAAAACAAAGAACTTTTTACTGTATTTTGGGATACTGCCATCTAAAATAAATTAAACAAAAAAAAAAAAGAAAATCTCTCCATGCTTATGGTCAGAAATGAATTGACTGGTATTCAGGCGGTTCCTTACTTAACGACTCTGATGCGATGAATACTAATGAATTTTACAAGCCCTCTAGGAGCGACGGGACCTGTTATTGCGGTTTAGCTGGATGGTCCCACCTGCTAATAGCTAATAGCTGAGTGTTTCAGCGGGGTAGTGAAAATGCTCTGGTTTAAGGTGAATACGAAATGATGCTACAGGGTTATTGACCACCGATGGCTACACTTTACTGAATTATCAGTTGCAGCAGTACTGGGGGTTTTCGTACGGAATGAGAAAAATCCCGAATGGCAGGCGGCAGTATCAACATCGGAATGGCCCCCGCAGGTCACATTGTGAACGTCTGCCGCTCCCCTGGCCTCGCTCCCTCTCTGCCTCCTCATCTCCCACTCCCCATCGCTCTCCCCCTCTCTATCTCCTGATGCCCCATCTCTCACCTCTGTCGCTTTTTCTCCCTCTCCGTCTCCCGCTGCGCCCCTTCCCCGCGTCACTCCCCCTTCCCCCTCTCTCTCCTTCCTCTCTCACGCCTGCAATGCGCCACAGTCCAGGGGAAGCAGCTGACAGTGGGATGATGCATCTCTCCAAAAATGAAAGGGGAACGTTAAGAGGCCGTAATGAAATGTTTCTGTTTAGCACCAATATTGGTTTTCGGATATACACACTGCAGCCGTCTGTAACGATTCCTAAAATGAAATTAGGGTGACTTTCAGAGGCCCTGTCTGGACTGGCCTTGTCGGCCTTTTCAGTCATCATTCTGCTTACATGTGTGTATGTGGTCAAGACTGTGGTTTACAAAAAAACTCGGGTAACACTTTGAGGGGCACAAATAATGTGGTATTAAGCTATTACTTATGTATTAATTAACCACAAACTAATTGTTAGCTACATACTGATCTCATGTTCATTTATCATTTATGCATCATGATGCATCTTTTATCTCAAGTAGGTACTATATTTGTTAATATGACTTACTACTAAGTATTTATGCTCCGTCAAGTCAAGCATTACCAAAATCTATCTATCTATCTATCTATCTATCTATCTATCTATCTATCTATCTATCTATCTATCTATCTATCTATCTATCTATCTCTCTCTCTCTCTCTCTCTCTCTCTCTCTCTCTCTCTCTCTCTGTGTGGAGTATCATCCTTAGTTTTCAGAATTTGTGGTGTGACGTTTGACAAGGTCCTCGGAGGAAGTGACTGTGTAGAGAGCTGTTGCGGCTGCCTCGCTTCGGGTGAGAACAGAAAGACCCGAAATCTCAGGAAACCTGCCAGGCTGTTCGGGATCGACCACAACAAAGACACGCGGGGAAAAGGTGGCCCTCTGGCAGTCAAAGGACCCGTCCGAAAGACAGGCGCAATGCTTCTCTCAGCGCCATGCAACCTGAACCATTTCAGGAAAGAAAAATTATAATAATAAATGGATGACACTTAATAAATAATAAGCTGGACTGGATAGAAATACGGGTTAGGAAACAGGTTGATAAGCTAGTGGAGCCCAATAAATAGACCAGTGTGGAGCAGAAAGGTCAGGGCCAGTCCTGGAGGTGAAAGAGGGTAGGTTACTTTAGTGCTTCAGGCCAACACTAACCAAAAAAGGCTGATATAACACTGAATGTGGTGTAAAGTAATTGGGGTATGCATGTTGTGTAGGGAGGAGCAGCAAGCAGAATGAACCCTCTGGTACACCCCATATTTTGGAGGGGGGGGGGCAAAGGTACCCACTACATCCACCAATCCCTGTGTGACGCTATGGGGTGGCACAATCGTACACGCAAACGCTTTCACACTGCCTGGCTGAGGCAAGATCTTCAGCCATGGAGAAAAATGAATAATCCTGTCGCTCGCCAGGAAAAGAAATGTCATATTTTAAAATCTTTTAAACTTTTTTTTTCTTTTTAACTTAAAAACTTATCAAAAGCATTTCTGTGAGTTGCCGTTGTGCTGGCTAGGTGTGAGAGGAAAAAGTGATGCAGTGCATTGCGATTAAAGTGTTATAGATCAGTTCTCTAATGCCGTCCTATGGAAAGTCAATCCAATAAATGTTCTTGGCTTACTTAGACTGAAAGAAAATCAACACTAGCCCAGCTGCTAATCTAATAATTATCCGCCAATCACAGCGGAGGCCAACGTCCTTGCCTAGCCCCGCTGTCCCTGGTGACCATATATCATATGCATGCATAATGATCTGCACAAGTGAGACTTTTTATGCGGTTTACACCCCACCATGCTAATGCACCCACTCTTATACACCAATCCTGTGGTTCTTTCTCTCCATATCTTTTAAGATCAGACTCCATTGATAAAATGGATATTCCTTTGTTTCTGTGTTATAATATTGTCCCCAAAACACCCTTCCCTCCTTGGTAACAATACAGATGAACTGAAATTGTATTTTGGCAATTCTTCGATTTCTAACTCCTGACCTCTGACCTTTATCAAATCCATTGCATATAGGGGACTGATGAATAAGAGCACAGTAAGTTGTCTAATAGAGTGCATAGGCCAAAAGACAAGACAGAGCTGGTCGGCATGTGTTCATAACCTGTTGAGAAACACCGTGCCACACAGTAATTCAGCAGACTGTCGGAGCTGATGTCCAGCAGTTCATTTGTGAATCATGAACCGGTGGAGTGCGGTATGAATTGGGGAGGCTGGCAAATTAGGAAAAATGAACCCACAGGAGCACAGATATCTGACAGTCTGCCCATAATATATAATGCCAATTGTAATGTGCTTTTAATGCCTATTTGAGCTGTCACTCTAACATGAAGAAGAACTGTTTTCTTCATTTACTGGTGTAAGGTGCCACATTCCTGCTCTATAATAGTGAAGCTCAGCTCTATAGTGGGCCAACTTTGGGAAGTTTAGTTCATTTGAAGGTTTCAAAACAACCTTCTAAAAACTCACCAGCTTTGACAAACAAAGAGAATCTGGCAGTAGTGTTTATTTTTAATTGGTGCTTCTCTGTAAGGTCAAGATTGCAAGTGTGTAATGTAACAGGCAGTAATGTTACTCAAATAATAACATTTACTTTAAGGAGATCTGTACAAAAGCCCCTGGAAAAAGGCCCCTGTGAGAAAATAAAGAAAAATTTTATTCTATAAGAAAATTAAGTATTTATGAATACCCCTTGGGGTGCTGCTTGCGTTCCCTGCCTGCCTCATGGGATTGACTGCAAGATCCCTGCATCCATGTGCTGGATAAACAGCAAAGAAGGACGCATGTATGTATCTCTATACAACATTTAAAAGGAAAAAGCTGTAAACCAGTCACCACAGCCGGCAGATCTTTATGTTGCCATCAGATTATGGAATCTCAATTACAGGTTTAAAAAGCGTAGTTCTTATTTCCTTTAATGTCCAGAATTATGGCCTCATTTAAAGATTTCATATTAATATGACACACACAATGTATTACTGGCGTACTTTGGAAAGCGGGCACAGAAACGTAGTAACGTTGACGATTATGAATTAATTTAAAGACTTCATATTCATAAGCCCAGAGAGCTGTGTTACTATGTAAAATGATCAGAGAGACCCAACAATGGTTGCAATTATAGGCTGATTGAATCAATTTAAGGTTGAGACTGATTTAGGATAAATGTTCCTTTCTCCAGCACTATCCATTATCCCCATAAGCAAATCCAGAAAAAGGGCCCCAAGTCAGTGAGGGTGGATGTACTGATTTCTTCTTACAGACGGCTGTTGTATTCCCAAGCCTGGGCGGGCAAATCCTTTGCTTTTCCCAGGAATGCAATCATGACCATTTTGGAACAGCAGTTGGGCATTTTTTTAAAGCAGTAAACATGAAGTTCCCATTTTTTTCATTCTTAATTTGTATTAAAATTTCTTTCCCGAATCCTGTATTTACTGCACCAGTGAGTCGGCTGAGTGGGAATCGTTTTAACCAAAGCTATTTTCATGTCGTTTTTCAAGTTCCCTGACAACAATATTTAATATTTTTCACGCCACAGTTGATTTAATTCCCTCGATTTAGATTCTGGCACTGATTCATTTATCCATGTTTCTGAATTCCAGCATTGCATCATCAGTGGGAATCAGGAACCTGACAAATCCTGCACTTTTCAAAGACATGACACTATGCGAAAAGTTCTGTGTCTGTAAGCTTGTCTGTCTTTAGACATCATTTTTTTTCTTGGCCAAAAAGTATTTTTCTATAATACAATCTTATTAGAAAGAGTACAGTATGATGAGCGCTGCCTATAGCCAGGGATAAGGGTTATTTAGTTTCCTGGTTATTAAAAAGCCAAAACAAATTGACTAGTCAGTAAATCTTTGTTTCATATGGAGAGTTTATCAGGAAAACTTCTTCTCACAGGATGTGGGGGATTTTCAAAAACTAATATGGTAATACCTCTGGAGGCGCCATCTCCTAATGGAATACCCTTAACTCTGAAAGAATGAGACACAGGCGAACAGGATGGGGGGGCGATGGCCCCCTAGGATGAGGAGTGTAATTTTCAGCCAGGTTATTATGGTTAATGAACCCTCAAGCTATAAGAAAACAATGACTGTGAACTGAAATACAGCATTACCGTTCATTATACTTGGAATACGTGTTGCCGATTTTGAGGACATTAATTCCTAATTTACACCGTTGTACATGTAAGATTCTCTAAAAATCAGACACATAAAATATCTCTGCAACTTCCAGTCTATCACTAGAAGTAAAATTATTAAAACTTAAACTGAAACTAAATTATATAAAAACTAAACAGAAATGTACATTCAACATAAAAAAATGAATAAAACCACACTGAAAACTAACAAAAACTAAACTGGATTTAAAATAAAAATGAAAATGAAAGATCAGGGCAATAATAAGGCCCGCCTTCCTGTGTCTGGTCCTGAACGCCAAGAAGGGACGTACATATGGGGGTAAGCACGCAGTCCAAAGCCATTCCTGCTCAGCTGTGCTGAAGCTACCTGTGGTCTCCAGCGCATACCTGCATTCCGATACCTTTATGAAATGTTGCTGTTACTCAAGTATAAAAATGAGTTGTGCATGTGTGTATCCCCAGACAAAACTGATATACCCCCTTCCACCTCCTAAGTCTTGCCTCCCTGTGGGGATTCTCATCATAAAAAGTGTATTGACACACTTTGCCCTCTGGACGCTGTGCCGTAGCCTGTTTCAGTGAAATCCGAAGATAGCCTACTGTTTTTAAGCCCTGCCTTGCCAGGGATCAGTGAGCGGAGCCTGTCACCCCCTAATAGCTTTTATAGCAATGCCTTTCCCTGCATACAATACATAGAGGGTATAGGGTAGCTGATAGCATGGTGACTCAGACCTGTAACCTTAGGGTCCCAGAAAGGAATTTGCCGTTTTACCTTTGAGTCATTGCCTGAATGGCTTCAGGAAAAATTTCAGCTGCATAGGAATCATAATATAAAAGACTGTACCTTCCTAATTGTTACAGAGAGCAGCTGGTTACCTGTAAACAGGTATCATGGTATAAACCGGTATTCTTGTGGGTCTCTGATGCATGGTCTCCATTTCCTCCGTGATTGATTGGGCAATTTACAGGATGAGCTTCTTCACTGACGCATACATTTGACTGATTGATGAATGGTTGATAATCATGCTGACCTCCAATACCGGACATATCCTAAGCTGATAGTACCCTGGATCAGCCACTTATTAACTGAACAGATATCGTCATATGCTGCTTCAAGGCTTGCAGTAATTATTTAACTAAGGACATGGGCATGTATTCTAAATATTTAATTTAGGGCCTCTGCTTGTTCTCATTACTAGGGAAGATGGAGCAATTAATATTCTCCGATTGATCTCCCTTTCGTTGCCGTCCATCTGGTCGGGCTACTTCTGCATTGTTATTGTTATTTACTATTACACATCAGCACACTTGATATTCGCTCCGGACTAATCGATAGGTTCCGTATGGCACGAATCAGCGGACTGGGGAGACCTAAAATCCTGCACACACTAACAATACCTGATAGCTGTAATTGCCTTCGAATGCCAATAACTGGATTAACAGACAGCGATAGTGTATGTGTCTGCGAGTGTGTGGACATGTGGGACGGCAAACGGCAGAAATTCACAGCAAAGTCGGGCATTAAATGCAGCCAAACACAGGAAGCTGCATACCACTTAGCCAAACAGATTCAAACATTAGTACTTTCTTTAGAAATACGTTATGTCCTGCATGAATACAATGTAGCAATTGTTTTTACATATCCAGCATTTCCTAGTCCCTTGATTCAACTTAGGGCTGCAGTGTTTTACGTTTCATGTAACATAAATCATTCAGCATCTTATAGAAATCGAGTGACAACCAGTGCTAGTGCTAAGCTGTATAACACAGGCAGTTAATATGAATTTTGTGTATGCCGTGTCGTTAATATTGACCATTGTCCTGTGCATTATCTGAACCCTTGAGAAATCTGAGTCAAAGGTGATCGCTCACTGTCTCAGCACTGCACCTTTAGCCATGTAACTCAGATAGCCATATCCCTAGCACAAGGTGTCCAGCGGCTAATGCACTGTCAACTATGTGCTATTCTTCATTAGCATATGTCACATGTAGTGACTCTAATACCTTTATGGGATTTACTGCTTTATTGATCAAGTAAAATATGTTTACCTTCAGTATTGTGGAAGACAGTAGCTTTTCCTAAACACCAACGCTCATTTTGTACAATAAAAGATGCTGCTATGTTGAAATTTAAGATTGTTTTCGATGAATAGTAATAGACCATGTATGCTGATGATTTCAAATGATTTCACATGTATGTTTCAAGCCTAAATAATCAAAATTGTTCAGATACAGTACATCACACTAATAGCTATCCAGAAATTGTGGCTCTGATGGGCGTAGTCTAAAATACCCAAAAACCAGTCCAGATAAATATCTGTGCTACTGCACAAACCCTAAATGGCCTAAAAGAGGGCTTACAATTGGCAAACAATCCTTTTAATCCATAAAAAGTGAACGGCATACTGTCACAAAAGAGTACTACAAAACATATGCAGTCAGAAAGAGCCATTGTTTAAAAAAACAAAGAAAATAGCAAGACAAAGTAAGGCAGGAGCCTGAGTTAAACAGTGTAAAATCTATTGTTGCACTGCATAAATGCAGCCTTTTACATCCTGACTGTTTCGCAAGAGTAAACAGTTTCTTTGACAGGATGAAAAGTCAAATGGAAAATGCACGTCTTTTTTTGCAGTGGATAACAAAATTACATGCTCTGTGCATTGGATGGCTCGGGGCTTGTCATATTCAGTATCCACGAGGATTTATTTTCATTTTTCTTCGCCGGGACAGATATTATTGTGTTGCTGTTGATTTATTGTCCTTAAATGTGACGTGCGACCTGCCGCAATCCCTCAGCCGGCCTCCATGAGCGTGATGGCCAGTCTCCTTTGCAGTAAGATAATTCACCACACAAGTACATTAAGGCGTGGACTGATAGGCCACCTCAGTGAGGGGATCTTTAATGAGAAATGTTTACCTTCCCACATACTTACTTCATTAGACCTTAATGGAAATGACTAAAAGTAATACTATTTGAGTGTAAGTTTAACAGGTCAGTAACCACTGTAATTCATCCATCTTTCTGCGAGTCACTTATCCTGGACAGGATTGTAGAGGGATGGAAGGGAATTTGCAGCCATTCCCAGGCAGTGTGGTACACTAGACAGGGGTATATCCGGGATGGGATGCCCAGCCCATCGTGGTGCACACGTTTCGATTATGGGAAGAAACTGGAGTACTGAAAGAATGGTCATTGTCGGTAATGTAAGGTATCACATTTTTTTGAGGTGGGGGGGGGAGGTATTGGTTGGGCTAGATCATGCACTTCTGCATTATGCTGGGACTGTGCTTGCAATCGCGCCGACTCTTTTCGCTCCATCTGAGGCATCCAGGTAAAGGGTTTTTGTGAAATAACCTTAGGTTGCCCTGCTGTAATATAACGTGCATTCAGAGTATATTGTGGTGTGGTTGCCGGTATCATAGTGGCTGCCGGGCCCACAACCATGTGACAAAGTGGTATCATCGGCACTTCATTACTGCTGCACAATGGCTGACAAATTCAATGGGGTCTCTAATAAATGGCAAGAGCCACACAGGCTGGTGCGTACGGGGAAGGTCTGACCCCCGCCGCCCTCATCTCCCTCTGTGCTGCTTCCACTCTCTTATAATTTCAGACAAGTCACCTATTCAAGCTCAGCACCTCCGAGCAGCTCTTGCACACTGCAGAAAATCAGGTTTTCCACATGTCCTGGGGGGAGAAAGGTTAAAGAACATTAAATTGAATCCCTCCATGTAGTTAGTGGGAAACACAGTATAGCCATGTGTAATCTGTGGCGTAGGGATTTAAACCAGGCAGGGTCAAGGGTCGTCGTTTTATACTCACTTATTTATTTATTTGTTGGCTAGAGGGAATAAAATGGACACGAGATTCTCACTGTCAAAAGTCCAAGTTATTACCCAGATGCTGAAGAGTCCCAAGTTACAAATTCATCGAAATCCAGACGATCAGAGGAAGAACCCTAAAGATAGACATTCCAACAGGATTATTTACTTATCTATACAGCTCTGGAGGTTTGCACTGTACACCTATAACTCCCTTTGAACAAATAGGATTTTAGGTTTGTCTTTGGTTAAGAGGCACTGACGTTTAATGCAATGTTAAAAATCTCATTTAAAAAGTATCTAACGTCTTAAATTGTTATTTTAATGGCCCTTGTAAATATTGCAGGTCCATAAACACATCTGTAGCTCCGTCTGATCTTTCTGGTATATTTTGAAATCTGCTGCTATATTTGATTGCATGTTATTTATGGAGATCCATAGCTTATTTGTTGTGAAAAATATAGTAAAAAGAGAAGATATTATGTGGCGGAGAAAATGGCTATCGCTACAAAAGAGCTTTGTACACTGCAAACTGGATTTTAACGTTATTCATTCGTTACAATGAGGGATGTACTCCGAGACCCTGAACTGACTTGAAAAGCTAACTAATATTAAAGCATGTGGGATTTGGCCCGATGAGGGATTTGTACACCACTAAAATCATCAATCAAAGTTATCAAAGTGATAATTTATAACATTTCATCAAATAATTTCCACTGGAAACCAATTGGTTTTGGTTGAATCTGTGCACCGCTAAAATGTAAAAATTTATGCCTTCTCAAAATGAATGCTGCTAACATTTCTGCATTTGATTTCCACTGCCAAGCTTTGGTAGATGTAAGGATTTTGTTGAATTAGTCATATAATTAATGTTAACACTGTAATTTTTAGCATTTCTGCAGTTGATTTTCACTGCAAACCAATAGGCTTTGGTAGATGCAGGGATTTTTGTTTAGTTCCTTCAACACCATCGGAAGCTGCGGACCTCAGTGGGTGATACCGCAGGATCTGTGATAACCAGTGGAGGATGGCTGTTGGTCACCATAACTCTAATTCCAAGACTGATGTGGAAGTCCTATCACGCTGCCACCGAGCATGGTAGGAAGCCGTCATACTGCATCAATGCTGTTGTTGTTCTGGAATTCCTTAAGCAACAACAAATAACCTCTCAAACACAGAGTGGGGTGTTTGAAGACCTCAGGGGCTTTTCAGTTTATTACTGATTTACTCCTAAAACGGTAGAACGAGTTATTGTCCAAATATCTCCTTGAGGTACACCCTTGGGTGCTGAAAAACACCTCATTCTGCCACAAAAAAATGTAAAATGTGAGCAATGTAATATGTTATACATCTATACAAAACAGGCAACCAAAGTAAGCAGGAACCAACATGATTATTCAATTTCCCGAAAAAGATGAAATTGAGAAAAATTAAGGCTGAGGCAGAAATCATTGAAACGTGTAATAAGCTATCATACTGAGGCTTATAAAGTTTCATCCAGTCTTTATAGTTAATTCTGTAAATTCAGCATATGGGTGTGGTCATGCTTTTTCTGAAAAACACAGAATAAAATGATGAAAACTTCCTTTGGAGAATCCATTTGCAAGATAACGATTCCAAATATCACCATTGTAATTCACATTTTATACATCCACCATTTTTTAAATGCACGATGCGTAGCTAGAATTGGCAGAGATAAATTCTCCCATTTTCTCATCCCATTTTCATATCTGAATGCTGGTTCGTAAGCTGGTTTCATCATGCAGGGGACAGCAGAACATTAGTCCACAGTGAAATTGCCGGAATGCCTACTTTCATATTGGACTGTATCACTTACTATGGAGTTATAACAGAAGATTATGGACCAGTGGTAAGGTGGTGAATTTGTGCTGAATCGATGTTGTTTACATGGGTACCTTGGGTCAACACACCAGAGGCGAATTAAAATCTGCCATCCGACCGTATGTCTAAAAATCAGCTAACTTCCAACTGGCCAATATTTTTCACCAAAACAAACAAACAAAAAGAATCAAAAACAAAGTCAACTCATTCTTTGTTGGTTATTTAGCACAAAAAAAATATTGTTTTGGAACAATGTCAGTACACAAATATCACTTCCTTTCCTTCTTGGACACGCACGAGTAGAAGTTTGGATGCACTCGTGTCTGTGATTGTGACTGGACAGCGCTGACGTGGAGCGCTTGGCGGCCACCTTGGGCATGCTGCCGTGACGACGAGCTTCTGTTTTGCCTCGGTGGCAACGACTTCGGCCATTAATAAATCATCATTTTCTTCAAATTACTATTTGCTCAGCCATACCAAAAAAGCAGAAACATATCGACTGCTTGCCAGACACCCACCGTGGGAGAATCGATTGTCTCGATTCCCATCTGAGAATATTTTTTGCTCTGGTTATTCAGCTAATGCACGGAACAACTTCACTGTGCAGCCGGCCTTTCTGAGTACTGTATGATGAGAATGATAACACATTTAAACTACAAATATTACAGCATGTTTCCCATAATAAAAAGGAAAGCATATATACATAGCAGACACTCATTGAGATTATAATAACCTAAAGCATCATAATAATAATAATAATAATAGTTCATCTTTGAACCGCTTACCCTGTTAAGGTCCCAAGGGTCTGGAGCGTATGCCCTGTGGTATAGAGGACAAGGTTGGAGTATACCATGAACTGCATGCAACTCCATCACAGGGAGCAATAATAATAATAATAATAATAATGCCCCCCACAGTCAAAAAACATAGTGAAGTTAATTGTACAGTAGTTACCAAATTGCCCATAGGTGTGTGTGTGAGTGGATGGTGTGTGAGTGGATGGTGAGTGAGTGGATGGTGTGTGAGTGGATGGCGAGTGAGTGGATGGTGTGTGAGTGGATGGTGAGTGAGTGGATGGTGTGTGAGTGGATGGCGAGTGAGTGGATGGTGTGTGACTGGACGGTGAGTGAGTGGATGGCGAGTGAGTGGATGCTGAGTGAGTGGATGGTGTGTGAGTGGATGGTGAATGAATGGACCGTGTGTGAGTGGATGGCGAGTGAGTGATGGTGTGTGAGTGGATGGATTGTGGCTGGATGGTGTGTGAGTGGATGGTGAATGAATGGATCGTGTGTGAGTGTATGGCGAGTGAGTGGATGCTGAGTGAGTGGATGGTGTGTGAGTGGATGGTGAGAGTGGATGGTGTGTGAATGGATGGTGAGTGAGTGGTGGTGTGTGAGTGAATGGCGTGAGTGAGTGGATGGTGAGTGAGTGGATGGTGTGTGACTGGATGATGTGTGAGTGGATGGTGTGTGAGTGAATGAGGTGTGAGTGGATGGTATGTGAGTGAATGGTGTGAGTGAGTGAATGAGGTGTGAGTGGATGGTGTGTGAGTGAATGGTGTGAGTGAGTGAATGAGGTGTGAGTGGATGGTGTGTGAGTGAATGGTGTGAGTGAGTGAATGAGGTGTGAGTGGATGGTGTGTGAGTGAATGGTGTGAGTGAGTGAATGAGGTGTGAGTGGATGGTGTGTGAGTGAATGGTGTGAGTGAATGAGGTGTGAGTGGATGGTATGTGAGTGAATGGTGTGAGTGAATGAGGTGTGAGTGGATGGTATGTGAGTGAATGAGGTGTGAGTGAGTGAATGAGGTGTGAGTGGATGGTGTGTGAGTGAATGGTGTGAGTGAGTGAATGAGGTGTGAGTGGATGGTGTGTGAGTGAATGGTGTGAGTGAGTATGCCCTGCGATGGGTTGGCGCCCCATCCTGTGTTGTTACCTGCCTTGTGCTCATAGGCTCTAGATCCCCCACAACCCTGAATAGGATTAAGTGTTTTCAGAAGATAGACGGATAATAACAATGGGACTTTTTCCACAAAGCCCCTGTTCACATTAATTATGGCAGTTATGCATTGAGCATCGCTTGGCTAAGTTTATTTGCCATTTGCAAACAGCCCTGCATAAGGCGCGGTGGCTAGAGCAGTCGGCTTGTACATGAAAGTATGGCTGCCACCAGCTCTCCGGGGGATTGTTCTGCAGCACACTAGTTTGAAATTCTGGTGATCGTTTGGAGATTCGCTCTTTTTGACATTTTAAGCGTAAGGCTTCCTGGCTGCATGAGTACCATGGGATGCGGCCTCGAGCGGATTTTTTTATTCCAGTTAAACAGAAGAATGCAGATGCTGGACTGTGGAAACACAGGAAAAATCTTAATATCAGGCTCTTTGTGCCAAAAGTACAGCCAACAGGGTCTTTCTGTGCCTCAAAGGACTTCACTCCTTTTGGTAAATGTTTCATTACACTTCACACCCCTGTTCTGTTGCAGCGCTCTGTAGCTTATCAGTGTTTTTAACTGTTGGTCTTTACTTGATAAAAGTATGACCAGAATCTTCATTCATCTTGACATTTCATTGAGGTCCCAATCTTATCACACCAACCCTAGAAGCCTTATTCTGAAGCCTAGGTCTTTTCGTGGCATGGTTAAAGGAAGGTGCATTCAAGTTAATTAACTGAACATTATCAACAGTATTTTGAATACACGGATTGCTGTGATAAGTGGATTGTTCCTGAAATATGTTATGGTACTGTTATCAAAGACTGAGGTTTAGGAGAACACCCCAGAGCTGGTAGTGTTTATTTAGGAAGGGACCACATGACTTTACTTATGGTTGAGGTGAGGTTTGTGGTCACCAATTGGCAGTAACTGTTTCTCTCTCCCAAACTGATGGGCACAGGATCTATGCTGTAAAGAAGCACCAATCTCCTCAGGGTATGTAAAAACACATTAATAACACACAACATATGTAATGACAATAACAAACAGCATATGTAAAAACACATTAATAACACACCATGTCTGTAATAACACATTAATAACATACAGCATATGTAAAAACATAACACACAGTGTATGTAATAACACATTAATAATACACCATGTCTGTAATAACACATTAATAACACACAGCGTATGTAAAAACATATTAATAACACACAGTGTATGTAATATCACATTAATAATACACCATGTCTGTAATAACACATAAATAACAAACAGCGTATGTAAAAACACATTAATAACACACCATGTCTGTAATAACACATTAATAACACACAGCGTATGTAAAAACATATTAATAACACACCGTGTCTGTAATAACACATTAATAACACACAGCGTATGTAATAACACATTAATAACACACCGTGTCTGTAATAACACATTAATAACACATTATGTATAAAAACACATTAATAATAGTCCTCACTCTGCACGCATCTCTGTAAATCTTTTTTCATCTATTGGACATTATATATTTTCATATCTTTATATTCCAATATTGACCAAGGATGTGGAACGATGAGCAGATCGCTAACAAGTTCACTCTGTCTCCATTTGATACCTACAACGTAGGTTTTAAGGCGTCTAGGGGGAGTGATAAGCAGGCACCAGGCACTTTCTGTCTGTATTCCTCATGGGCAGCTCTGTGTGGGGAAAACCGCAAACTTTATATAGTGTTGTAACGCAGGAAGTTATAGAAAGCTTTTTTCCTTTACTTGTTCTCTTGTATTTTATAGATTTCATTTGCTACAAAAAGAGATTTTGTAATTCCAGATTTCTAGTGAGTAAAACTTTAACACGTCACTTAGTTCTGCATTGACTTCTAGTAAAAACCATACTAGTAATAATTATAAAGATGACTTGTGAGATTAAAGTGGGAATAATGTGTTTTATCGAAAGAATTGATTGTTGGAACTTTTAGTAAACATTGTATTTCTGGTGATGCATCTCTAAAGGTGTTAGCTGTAGCACAAGTAAGTTTTATTTTGTTAAATTGCAGTGCAATAAATAGTCAGGACAATGTTGAGAATATCAGTTATTAGAAACTCGTAGTAGCAGCACGTTTACCAGCGCTGAAGGCTGGGTTCGGTGGATTGTTTCAGCCACATAATGAATCATGTAACTGCAAAAATTCCTTCCTTCATGTTTCTCCTTGTAGTGCATCTTGTAATGCAACAATACTACTCATTTTCTCAATTGATTCTTTCAGTGGTAACTAAAATAGGTATAATAGGGGGGCAGGTTGCACTGCAATCCGGTCCTAGGGCACCTGCAAACAGTCCACATTTTTGCAAACAGTCCTCCGTAGCTTGAAGGGAGCAAAGATGTGGACTGTCTGGCAGAGAGCTGGGAGGGAGCAAAAACATGCACCACCTGTAGGTCCCCGAGGACTGGGTTACGAAATACTGCTCTATATAATTATATGCGTACCTATATTATGCCAAGATGATCAACAGAACTCATTAGAAAATGTGCTTTGATCAGTCGTTCTAAAGACCTAAAGACACAGCAGGAGAGGTTGACATCGGGCAACACACTGGATACCAGCGCATGCAGATAAGGTAATCTTCAGGTGTCATCAAGCAAAACAGCAATGTATAGCCAGTGGAGCAGAGAATCGAATCTGCTTTGACTTCATAAGCAGAACCGTTGCTTTAATTGAAGCCTTTGCTGCATCTTTAAAGGCACCCATTCGGTTGCTGTTGTGCAATGTGGGCTTTGCACAGGAGCCAAGAGGTGGTCTATATAAGTATGCAGTAATGCATCAAGTCTCTTTATCTGTGGAAAACAATGTTAAATCCTGAAAGAATAGCATATTTCAGAAATCAAAATTTCAGTGAGACCCGGTGCTCAGATCATATCTTGCCTAAAATGTATTTGATCTCTTCCTCGGACCATAGCTAAATATTCTGGGACCGAGAGACTCGGGACATTGTGAAACAGGGCACTAAAACATTCAAATAGCCAAACATTCAGCTGTCTAGATGAAGCTGAGAATTATCCCACCTCTTGTAGTGATGGATAACAGTATCTACTCGGCAACCAAAGAATAAACAATGTAATCACCTTGTAAATGTAATCAAAATGCATTCAGAAGTGTTTAGATAAAGGTCCCCTTTCCCCTCCAAAATTCCCCTGCCCTGCCACTCCCCAACTGGGGAAGGGTCACCGGTTTGAATTTTGTGGCCAGCAGAATGATGCTGCCATTGGGCCCTTGAGCAAGACCCCTAACCCCAATTGGTCCAGTGCCACCTAATAATAGCCAATCCTGCAATAGCTTGCTGTGGTGTGTCTCTCTCATGGAGAGCAACATGGGATTGTCGGAACAACAGTGTTTACTCAAGGGGAAGAATAAGGTGTCTATTCTGATGGTTACGGAGGAATGTAGAATGGAGGCCCATTTTAAATCTTCTCCCCACCTCTCTTCATTCTGGTTGCATTATGTAGGGAGATTCTTTCAGAATTACAGATTTTGACTCTTTGCCTGTGATCTGTTTCATTGCGACGTTTCTGAAAGCGCATCACTGTGCCATCTGCCCCTGTCATGTCTTCACGACTGCACACGCAGTGAAGCTGCGAGTCCTGCAGACTAAGAGGATGTCACCTAGCAGCCACAGAGTGTTGAGACGTCCATGTTCGGCTAAATGTGCAGTTAAGTCTGCTGTATTTTAATAAAAAAAAATAAAATAAATCAAGTATGTTCAAAAGCTATGCCTACAGTTTTACATAACACACTTCATCACTGAGCTGTCTATTAACGTGTAGAGCTAGCATCCAGCACCATGAAACCCCCTGGCATAATTGCTCGGCACTGTTTCCATGTGCTGAGTATTGTACAATTTCCCCTTTCATCGCCCCCGTGTACATCAGTGTTGGATATAATTAGATTATATTAATGCAGCTACTTCAGCTGGAATTAGAGGGCAAAGGCGGTACAGGAGGAGATTAATTCCTCCTTCATCTCCTTGTGTGGGACATCTTGGAATCTCTTTGCCACTTAGTGAATTAGGATTAAAGAACCCTGGAGAAGCACCACAAAAGGATGAAAAAGGCAAGTGAGTGATGTAAGTGTCTGAGCTGCACTGACAGCCTTGAGCGACGGGGAGAAGAAGTGGCAATAGCAGTGACAGAGGTGCTGAATAGGGTGATGACAGAAGCAGCAGTCGTTGGCTGTACCTTCAGCACAATACTATGGGTGAATCTCAATACCAAAAACGCGAGGACTGTACTTGTGGTCTTGGCAAGATTGGTCTTGTTAACTCGCCATCCAAGAATGAATTTTTGGGGTGCAATGAATCATGGGATTGTGTCCTTGAAATTTGGGGGCGGAGCAAGAATGACATCCTGGGATGTTTACTGCCCTCTGTAGCCCATATACGGTGAAGTATGCATATTTAGATTCAGCCAATGTCCGTCATGAACAGCTACTGGCACACTAAAAAGTTCTCAAAAATCAACCCATTGGGTCCTGAACGTTTGGAAAATTATTTTAACAATTTCTGAATGGACGAGGAAAGTGGAAGGTATTTTAATTACAAAGCAATACGTTATTTCCTTTATGGATTCTTACTACATCACTGTCTGCATAATGTTAAGTGCTCATCAAGTGGAGCGCTAAATTTCTGTGAAAAGATAAGTAATTAAAACATGGGGGGGGGGGGGGGGGCGCGGGGGGACGATGACTTAATAATAGATGAGAAAATAATAAGAAAAACTGAAGACACTGCGATCAGCATTAATTATCTGTGTCCACACTGACCACTTTCCCAGGCTGCACTGCTGCATTACAGTGACACCTGACCACCTACGACAGAAAAAGCCAGTGTATAGGGTGGCACAGTGACAGACACGGACAGGTCCGCAGCTCCGGGAGATTTCCTGCTGACCTGGCTGGCCATTCAGAGCAGAAACAAACTAGGTGTCTTGGTGCGAAATGTGCACTCAGTATGGACCCACCCCATGCCTCTCAGTTTGTAGTACGATCTGCCAGGCAGGATCCCACAGTGCTGTGAGACCCATGTTTTGATACCATATCAAGATGAAGTGTAGATGGATAAAACACTCCATACAGTACAACTAAACAGCTAATTTGCATTGCAGTGCAAGTAAAGGTGGAGAAAAGAGAGAGAGGGAGATAGTAAGAGAAAAACCATTGAAGAGCAAGCTGAGAAATGTTCTAAAATGACTGATTTTTCAGCTGAATATCCTCTGTCCGGCACAATGTCTGGGCAGATGCTTATTTGTCTTGCTTTTCACCATTACTGTAATTTATTAGGGACAACATATGGCTGTTTACCCAATAAATAATTAATTTCACACTACAATGATTTATTATTACTAATTAAAAAGCTTCCGCTGGAAAAAAAATGTCTGGTTGCCACTACATCAATGAAAATGAACTAACGCTATTGGTACCTGGGTGACCGGTCCGTTATCAAGTTTAGTGGCTGTGTAATAAGTCCTGTTATTGATTGGGTGAAGCACCTGTCACACAAATGATCATTCGTTTCATTGGTTAACAATGCCCAGCCTCCCGACTCATGGTAAATAATTTACTTTATCTGTTGGTTTATAAACAATTTTTATCTTAAATTGATCTCAACTCTTTTTTGATTTTGTGTATTACGCGATCTCCCAGTTTTGAAAAATAAAAAGCTGTGTCCCGTTTTGAACCAATGTTATGTCTTAACGCCCCAGAATCCCTGCCCAACTGTGCATAGTGATCTCACACCCTAGGGCTGTGGGCCCCAGTTTGTTGTAGGTAGAGTTCTCATTTGTAACTGAGACTTTCCTCCAGTTTTGGTTTGGCTGCAGTCCAAGAATATGATTGGGTGAACTGGTGTCTCAAAATTGGCCACGTTGGCTGAGCTTCTAGCCTGTGGTGGCATGTGCTTCCTGGAATAGCACCTAACCTCACCATGACCCTACATGAAATCAGCAGTTACGGAGAATTGGTGGCTGGTTGTTTAAGAAGTGTGGGGTATTGTGCTGGTATATCGATTGGACAGATTTAGCTTCACCATTCTGTTTTTTGCTGTGGCCATAGGATAGCCTATGTCTTACCCTACTTCTGAGGCTAAGGTCAATCCTGAAGGGAGCACTTTACTTAAGGCCATGTTTTTAGTAATTTATAAACACATTAATAATGCATTATAATGCTTTCATAAAGCTTTATAAACATGTCTATAAATATTTATAAAAAGGCATAGCACATTATAGCCATGCCTATAATGTATTATTGCCTTATGAAGCTCTCATCGATAATGCAGATACCTTCAAAAAGGATGCACTGTACCGCATTATAAAGGTATCCATAGATGAGATGCATTATAGATGACAACTTCTTAATTTAGTCATAATGCATAATGAACAAGGTTATAATGTGTTATGCCTTTTTATATGTATTTATAGCCATTATATAAATATTTATTCATAAAGCTTTATAATGCATTATGAATGTGTTTATAATTTACGAAAAACATGACCTTAAGTAAAGCGTTACCATCCTGAGTTTTTGCAGATCCCCCTCTAGTGGAATAGTGTTCACTAAACTGAAATCTGTTGCCAAAAACAGAACATATCGCTATAATGTAAAGTATTCTATAGTCTTGTGTCCATAAGTGTAACTTCTGGAAATTTTATCATCACGGGACCCCTAGTTTATGTGCAAAAGAATTCATACTGCAACAGCGAAATGACCCCAAACGTACCATAAAGTTTTGAAAGAGTGAAGAAGAGCGCTGAGCATTAACTGATCAACCTTCCTCCACAGTCTCCTGGCTCCAATCTCAAGCAATGTTTATGGGAGCACATGGAGACCGAGAAAGTCAAGCACTCGGTAACATCACAAGATGCTCTTTGGAACGTTCTCAAGTCATGCTGGCCTAACATGGGTAATCAGGTTTTGTACAGACTCTTTCCATTGACAGTTCAAGTGTCATTAAAGCAAAAGGGGGCATTGGTGTAAATTTTGTCAAAGATTCAATCAATCAAATTGTTATGCTGATAATGTTATTTGCAATGATCAATTTGATATTTAGTGATATTAGAGAAGAATGCCAACAGTCACTACCAGTCTCTGACTTTTGGACCCCGCTGTATAACTTGGTGATTATTAAGCCACTTGTAAAGCCATTTAGCAATGTGTATGGGCAGATGGAAGCACACTGAAGAAATAATATTTGCACCATAAACTCTACCTATTAGCCTAAAAGTGGATTTCTCAATTATAATCGTACCATACGGACCAATAATGAGAGCTAATGACTTCTGTGACCCAGCTGGTCTTGCCAAATGAGACCCATCAGTGTGAAATAGCTGTGTAGGTCCAAGGTCTCCTCTGGCTTTCTTCGAACATAAAGACGTTGAGATGTACGGTAAAAACGTAAAACGATGTTATATTCAGCTAATTAGTGGCTGTTATTATCAGTTTTACAGCTAAGATTTTGTGCTTATTAGTTAGCTGGCCTTGGTTGCAAGTGGATTCCAAAAGGCAGAGTTAATATAAATGCCAGCTGTGTGAAGGTAAAACTGACATTTTATTTTGTTGAACCCAAGTCATGGAGGCCTGGACTCAGTTCACTTATTTTGTGGTTTTTATAATCCCAGTGTGAATGAAGTTTTTCTTTCCTCATTGCATATGTCTTTTGAGATATTTACATTCTTATACAGAGGCAGTGTGGTGGTGCAGTGGTTCATGCTGTTGCCTCATACCTCTGGGACCTGGGTTTGAGTTTCAGCCCTGGGTCCAAGTGTGTGGAGTTTGTGATGTTCTCCATGTGTCATTGTGGGGTTTCCCTCCCACAGTCTACCAGCATGCTGATGTGATTTGGAGTTACAAAATTGTGTGTGCCTGCTCTGTGATGGGTTGGTGCCCCTGTCCAGGGTTGTCCCCTGCCAGTGGTTTCCTGCCCCCCCCCCCCCCACACAGACAAGCAGCCTCAGTAAATGGATGATTGCTACCAAAAGTGTGTGTGTGATGGCATGTAATCCTTCAGCTTCAGTCACTGTTGGTATTTCCTTTTTACCACACTGATCATAACATTTCCTAATTCATCCACACATTTCAAATGATATTAGGGATGTAGGGTATTAGGGATGGACGGCACGGAATATTCCGTTCACGCTGCATCCCTGGACCGGACTATGGTTAAGAAAGATGGCTATATGCTCATTTCTGGTCATACAATAGCATTTCAATTGATTTAAGGTCAAAGCTTTGACATTCATTCATTACAAAATATAACATTCCTTCTCATTCAGCGGTTCTTGTCACGCCCATGAGGGCGGGGGACGAGCGCCGGTGAACAATCGCCAGCCACTAGCGCTACTATTTAAACCGACTTCTCCAAGAAGTCGGTTGTGAAGTATTGTTGCCATTTCTGAATGCACATCACCAAGCAATTGCTCTGTCGTTTATCTCCCGGTTTGTCCTGCCTGCTATCTCCAGGCAGGCCTGTCTGACCCGTCCTGCCTGCTCCTCCGACCCATCTGCAAACTGCCTGCCCTGGCCTGCCTTCCCCGTCCTGCCCTGCTTCCTCACCGGTACTTTTCCTCCCTTCCTATCGGAATCCCGTCTCGTCAGGCTATGTAGGATTGATCTTCCCGGCTCTCGACCCTTGCCTGTGACTCGACCACGATTTCGGATTCCCCTCCTGGTGTTTTGTTTGCACTCGGCTATTTGAATAAACCTGCTTGCCTCCGCATCTTGGGGTCCACCTCCTCCATTTGAATCGGGCATCATATAATACTTCACCTTGACAGAATAGACCCCGCGGAGACACAGCGCTTGCAGCAGCAGGTAGACCATCTAACCACCCTGGTCACCCAGCTCCTCAAGACATAAGCCGACCGAGCCCAACTCCCCGACCCTCCACCTCGGGCGTCTCTACCGGTGCCGGTTGCCATGCCGGGAGAAGTATGATGGCAACCCAGACCCACTGCCGGGCCTTCCTCATTCAATGCGGTCTCTACATCGAGGAACACCTCAATCACTTCACCGAGGAGACAACACACATTAGGTTCGTCATCTCGTTACTGACAGGTAGAGGCCCGTGACTGGGCCACCGCCCATTAGTCAGGACAACGGTCCCCTTCTGGAGTCAGCTCATGATTTCCAAGCTGCCTTTAAAGAGATCTTTGATCACCCCGCTGTGGGTCGTAGCCTGGGCGAACGTCTGGTGGACCTTGTCAGGGAAACTGGACGGTGGCGGAGTTAGGCTGGCCAGAGGACTGCCTCCGGATCCTCTACTGACGAGCACTGAACCCAGAGATACAAGACAAGCTCCTATCCAGAGGCTCCGCGCTCTCCTTCGAGGATTTCATCGGGCTATCCGTCACCTTGGATAACAGTCTCCGCGAACGACGACGTTGTCGCGCCCGACCACTGGCACTCCCGGAACCTGTCCCGGCCGAAGCTCCCGAAAGCGATGCAGCTCGGGAGATCCCTACTCACCCCGACTGAGCGGAGACGTCGTACTATTCAGCGCTTGTGCTTATACTGTGGCGAGCCCAGACATACCCTCTGTTACTGTCCAGTTCATCTGGCTCGCTCTGAACCATCATCTAAGGTAGGCCATTCCGTAAGTTTGGGAGATACCACAGGCGCAATTAACAGTAACCGTCAAATCACAATCCGTGAAAGCTATCATCAATTCCGGAGCCGCAGGCAACTTCATGGAGCTGGCCTTAGCACACAGAATGCAGAACCCATTACAACCCCTCGCCAGTCCGATCTCGGTGTTGGGAGTTAACAGGGAACCCTTACTCTAAGGAAGAATTACCCATCGTATGTGCCCCATCACTCTGCGGGTGGGGGTGTACTTCATACCGAGAGTCTGACCTTTCTAATCCTTCCCAAAACTAAAGATCCTGTCATCCTGGGCCTCCCGTGGCTGGAAGACCACGATTCCAGAATCTGCTGGTCCTCTGAGGAACTCGTATCCTGGTCTCTCCGATGCTATTCTTGTTGTTTTGTTGTGCCATGTTGTGCTTCTCTAGTAGAAAGCCCAGCACCAGAGGACCTGACCTCCATTCCCGAAGAGGTCAGGTCCTCTGGTTGCTAGGCCTAGAGTGTCCTCTGGACACGCTGCAGGATGGCTCCCTCTGTCTACAAGGTCTGAGCCCTGTTGGACTGGGCCGTCTTCAGTATCTGGTTGATTGGGAGGGTTTTGGCCCGGAGGAACGTTCCTGGGTTGCAGCAGCTGACATCCTGGACCCCCACCTGGTGACAGACTTTCATGCCTCCCATCCCATGAGACCGGCTCCATGGCCGCACGGTCATCCGCGCCGCTCTCCTCCGCCTCCGGGAGGCAGCCATCAGGGGGGTGGTAACTGTCACGCCCACAAAGGCGGAGATGAGCGCCGGTAAACAATCGTCAGCCACTAGTGCTACTATTTAAACTGACTTCTCCCAGAAATCGGTGCGAAGTATTGTTGCCATTTCCGAATGCACATTACCAAGCAATTGCTCTGTCTCTTGTCTCCCCGGTTTGTCCTGCCTGCTATCTCCTGCCTGCCCGTCCTGCCTGTCAGACCCATCCTGCCTGCTCCTCTGACCCGCCTACACCTGTCTGCCCTGCCTGCCTACCCTGTCCTGCCCCGCTTTCTCACCGGTCCTTTTCCTCCCTTCCCATCGGAATCCCGTCTCGTCAGTCTATGTACGATTGATCTTTCCGGCTCTCCACCCTTGCCTGTGACTCGACCACGATTTTGGATTCCCCTCCTGGTTTTGTTTGCACCTGGCTATTTGAATAAACCTGCTTGCCTCCGCATCTCGGGGTCCGCATCGGGTATCACAGTTCTGTTGTAGATGTACTTGCGTGCTTATGGTTATGTTACAGTCTGACCTACTTTCTGTTAATCCTTAACTCACCTTGACGTCCCCCTGCACCCTGCCACCTTAAGATCCATCAGCGATCGCACGCCTGAAACTGCAAAGCCGCCCCAAACCATGGCGTTCTCACCATAGCGCCTCACAGATGGGATGAATTTCTGCTGGAATGCTCTGCTTTGTTTTTGCCAAAGTGTAACACTTTTCCTCTTTGCCAAAAAGTTGTACTTTCATCGCATCCATGCACAGAACATTCTTCCAGTAGCCGTCTGGAATACCCAGGTGGCCTTTGGCAAGTTTGAGATGGGCAGTTCTTTTTCTGGAGCAGTACTTTTGTCTTTGGGAAATATCCCGTGCACATATCTATGTTCTGCGTTACCTTATGGTGTACTTCTGAACACTGAGAGTAACTAATGAGAGTTTTTGTGGTTCTTTGTGTCACATATTGTAAACCTACAGAAAGCCATATTTGTGTGGGTTTTTGTACAGGGAAGGGCAAATAATTCTAGATAGTTCTTTAGGGCTCATAAACGTACTGTCATCACTACATCTAAAAAGCTTTAGTTACCGTTTATACTTATTTTCTAGGACCAAACCATAACTCATCATAACTCCAAAAATATATATTTTATACAGGGGGTGCTGCAGTCACCTAGCTAGCAATACCTATTCTTACTTGTTCTCCTGATTGTATATTTTTGTGTGTGTCTTTTCCACAGCAACAAACCAGGATTTTTAATCCCAAAGAAAAATCGAACGTGACCTTTTCCCTTCTATTAAACATACCCCAAAACGTAGCATGTGTTCTTTTACTGTGCCCATCCTATTTTGCTCTACACTTTTATTTTCAGGTTTCCTAGAAGGGCAAAACAGTATACAGAGAAAATAGCCCGGTTCACTGAACCCCTCTGTGTTGTGTGTCTCTGTTCACTGAAGGTGAAAGAGAAGCATTTCAGATGGAGATCAATTTAAAATAATCTAAAAAAAAACCAACTCTGAAAAGATCACCGTGCTTTGTTTCCTACAGAAATATGTATGTTTTAAAAAAAGTGGAAACAATTGGCCATGCTGCAGTCTCTGGTTTATACGCACACATTTTGCATTTGGATATGCTGAGAAAACACTTTACTACAGTATATTTTCCAGACATATATATATTTTTGTACGATTCTGCCATACAAAACTTCTGCAGTTTCATCAGATTTTAATGTTTAAAAGTTAAGAATGCTCGACTGAACTGAGGCCGTAGGCCTGGGAAAGAAAGCGCTCACGATTTTGTGTGACATTTACAGTCTCTTCGCAAAATGCCAAACCATACTTTGGTCAGTATCATCCTGGTTTTTTTGCGGCTTTAAGAAGATTTTTCACCAAATCATAAATGTTAATAAAATCAGCGCCATTATATTGAAAGGAAACCACACCGCAATGTGCAAAACAACCCCAAATGGAACCACATGCATGTAATCTTTGCTGTCACAAACACGAGGCTGGTGAGTCTTTGCACTAAGCTCGGTTTCCTTTCACCCTGTTTCCTACTGCCTTAACCCATTGGGAAGTTTTATTCATGTAGGATATAATGAACGGCCATTTTTCAGCGTAGTATCTCAGGAATTGTGGAGGGCCACACAAATGGTCCCCATGACTCAGAAATTTTCAAAGTAGTATTTTAGTGTGGATTTTTCTGCTCAAGGTTTGGTTCAGATGTATCCTTTCCATTCATTGCTGGAACCGAAATGGCGCTGTAACTATTACATGAGCAATTTTGGTATTCAAAAATTTTCCATGGGACAAAATCTTATCTGAGAAAGACGAATTCATTCTCTTTTTTCTTGCCTGGTATGGTGTTTGCGGTTAACAAGGGTAAGAATAAATATAGAAAGCCCTCTATATAGTAGCAGATAATCAAGTTTAAAAGAATGACACAACAGCACAGGATAGACAGAGCGGGGAAGGGTATTAGCGGGGACGAATTTAATAACGAACCCCTGTGACGTAAAGCACAGCCGACAGCTCCTGCTCCATTGTCAACACGTGTACAAATCAAGGGCTAATTGGCGATGAAGACGCACGTCGGTGCTGCGCTCTCAGGCTAATGAGACCGCATACAGGGACGGGCCATCGGTGGGGCGACCGCGATAAGGCGCATGCCCCCCCTCCGACCCAGCACAACACCGGCGCGATTTTCTGTGTAGCGCTAATTTGATTTTTGTCATCTCTTATCTGCTCCACCTTCCCCTCTAACGATGACTTGCTCCAGGTTGCTTTGTGCATCTTTCCTGGCCTCGTTCTGTGTAATTGGCTGCTGTTGCTAATTTTACTCATTTTACCCAATTGTCCTCTCCTGCTTCTTGCAAAACGGGGTTGAAAATGAGCTGTGTCCCCCCCCACAGTGTTCATCTGAAATACATTTCACTCGGAACATGCATTGGGTTTATTTAGATGCTTCACACATCGCAAATACCTTCAGCACTTAGCCGAGAGAAAAATGTGCCCTGACAGTGGTCGATGCGTTGCATTAAACCGTATCTGACAGCGCACTTTCTGAAAATTGCAGCAACGTTTCGCCAGTGTCTTCTGGTCCCTGCCGCCCCCATCCCCATGGAACGTGCACCTTAGCCACTAGAGCTGGATTGGGGTTGCGAGGTTTGTATGTGTGTGGGGTGTTTTTGTGTGTGTCCGTCCGTCTATTAATCCCTAACAGCTTATGCAAAATAGAGTCAAGGTGAGTCTATCCCAAGAAGGAAAGAGCATCAGATAGGGGAGGCCTTGTCCATCAGAGGGCACATGCTTACAGGATATCAAAACAGCAAAATATTGATCTCTATGAAAAGTGCATGTATTGCACAAAGCTACTGCAATTAAATTAGTAATTAATAGTCGCTGACCATATTGCTCTAATTTAAAGCCTGCAAAACCCCAGAATACAGAATCATCGAATCAAACTGCTGCTGACAAAATTCTTTTTTTTTTTTAAACTTTACTAGGACAGCTGCTGTGGTACCTATTATGTCGCCCACTAGTGGACAGATGTGACACATTCCTAATCAATATATGTGAGCTTATAAAATGGAGCTTGGCTCACGGAGTCTCTTCTCGAATGTGGGCTGTGTAAGTAGACAGATAGGTGGGACTGTTGTGGGGGGGGGGGGTTGTGGCTACCTGCTCTGCCTGGAAGGATAGAGTGAATGCATTCTCTCCCCCCCACCCTCTAAATAGGCGAGTTGGAGGCAGGGCGGCCCGAGCGACAGTTGATGACGTTACCGTGGAAACGCAGGAACACTGACCCTGCTTAGCATGCAAAGCGCTAGCCTGACTTTCCGCTCTCGCCATCTCCCTCATGAGAGGAGACCAGCCAGGCCTCTCTGCTCTCCCCGTGGAAGGGCTTCTAAAAGGCCCCTCTTTCATCTTGTCTTTTATTATCATCCCTCCATTTCGAGAGCATGTTCTTTCTGAGTTAGCTTAATGCACCCCAAGTCTGCTCTTCTATCTAATTCCATTTCTTTCGCATCTTATTTTGAAAGGCCATTTTTGATTAAAGAAAAGAACATTTTTTTTCCACCCTTCACTCATTTCTATTATACATATAGATAACAAGGACACAAAATACTGTTTGTAACTGGTTAAGTGCCAGACATTTTGAATCAGTCAGTGCTAATGCCACAGAGCAGAAGCCAAGACCCTGACAGAATGAAACGTCAGACCATAGTCTGTTAGTCTGTCATGGAACTGAATTATGCATTGACTGGCTGTACAGGCTATTTTACTATCATATTGTTAATTGCTTGTGACGTAGATGCTTAAAATAGCCTGGTTAAGGGATACGGGAAAGCCGATCGGGGTGTGGGACAGCCACGTGGCGGTGGAATTTTGGAGGAGGGGCTGAATGTTTTGTGTTTCCTCTTTCCAAGGCGAAGGGAGGGGCTACACATGCAGAACAGGGTAGGAGCAAATCAATCCTCAATGACACATATAAAGTCACCATTTGGGTTGGTGGACTAGAAAAACCCACTAATCCACTCTAAGCAGAGGCAGTCAAATTGGAGGGGGGGGGGGGGGGGGGATTACTAAAAAAAAAGGCAACAAAAAAGCCCCACTCATGTAAATAGAGACCCGATGGGAGACATTAAAGGTGATCAGGAGTAGCTATAGTACTTGACACTGGCTCCTGAATTGGACGATGACACATTCGCCTTCGGCCACTCAATCTTCCTCCCAATAATACTCATTCACTGGCATATTTTACCTTTAAGGACAAACATCAAGTATCATCAAAATAACAACATCTTATCACGTTGTGGGGACTTTCGGGGGCACGATATGAAATAAAAACCCACACACACAACTCACACAGATGACAATATTATTTAACTGCACTTCTGCTCACCTAAATTGAATGCCGGTGCGGTCTCCATTTTTAGATGAAATTAAATAGAAATTATAAAAGTAGATATAAAAAAAATGAAGGGCACATTAAACCCACAATGACAATTAGATTAGTCTGGCTCATAGGCTGCTGCCCACTGCTTCAGGGGAGGAGTTACATATGTAGCTGATCTGCACTGGCAAGGCACTACGTCAACGACAGGACAAAGGAATGAGTGCACTGGCGTAGTCCGAGCCCCACACATTTACAGATAACATCTGCCATCTGCAGCCTTTTTGGTTCCTCATAAAGTATGGTGCTCTTCGACTTCAAGCATTAGTTTTTCCAAACAAGAAAATGAATGAGGGTCTGAGTTATAGGGTGCTCGAAAATAAAATGGCGTAATCGGGGTAATGTCTACTCAGTTAAATACCTGTTTGTATGGGCATGTACGAGAGAAGAGAGTTATGAGGCTGGGAAGCTTGAAGCATTAGGACAAAATTCCAAGCCAAGAGGATTGTTTGGGATTGATTCCAATGCTGCCCCTCTCTCTCTCTCTCTCTCTCTCTCTCTTACTCTCTCATTCTGTATCTCCCACTCTATCTCTGTTCATGGCAGACCATCATGAGCATAGAAGCTGTCAGAATCACTAGGATTTAATATTGCAATTTTTTTTTGGATCATGTGAAACTAGCTCCATCCATCTATCATGCCTTCCATTTCTGCAGCGTACCATTGCACTGAGCCTGGGGCTTATCCCAGGATAGATGGAACATGACCGGATGCCCGGTCCTCACAGGAGGCGCACATTCACACACAAGTCACTCTCACTGTGTGTCACCTATCCACATGCCTCTGGACTGTGGGGAGATATCAGAGAACACAACCCCTAACCCCAGAGGCACAGGGCCAAAGCATTACCCACTGACAGTCCCAGAAGCAGCCCTTTGGCAGCTGTAGAGAAAAAATGATGTACGTTGGTGTTAAACTCATTCTTAGGGCCAAAGAACTGGCCTTTCAGCTGTACCTGGGTGCGAAAATGGCATTAGGCATGTTGCTCACGTTGCCTTTTCAAAAGCTGTTTTCCCAGAGATGCCCAACCTTCCAAAGGGAAGAAAAACTCTCTTGATATAGTGCTAGACGTTGTGTTCCCTTTTTCTTCTCCATGGCTGGTCAAATTAAAAGATATAGATCGAAGACGTGTCCAAGCTTATGGAGGTCTCCTCCGTTAGTAAACCCGTCAACTTTGTTGTTCAAACATTTCCAATTTGAATTCTTTCAGGGACAAAGTAAAAATTTCCACCTGCAAGATATGAGCCTTTAAGGCATTCGGCTCTGAGTAGATTTTTCTCATGTCTTCACATATCAGCAAAATTGGATCTAATGAGCATTTATTCAAAATGGATTCATCCAACCTCCTCAAAGGGCTGCATTCTGAGAAGCCAAGGGAAATTTGAAAATGCACACTTCCCTAAGAATGGATGCCTTTTTCCCATTGTCAGAGGCTGTTTTCTGCTTTTTATCCCCACTAGAATGGAACCGAAACCCTGTTATTCCTGCGAAAATGTGCCGCACTAAATGAAATTTGAGAGACTGATTGACGGATGACGTCGCCGAAAATGTGGAAATGGAGAAACGGCTTTCTGTTGTGACCACGATTCCATTCCGTGCTGCTAATTTGCAAAATGATAGCGGCGAGCATGAGCAAAGTCCTTGACGATGACAGGCATTTGGGGCTGGATGTAGCAGCAGATTTCGGAGATGGAGGAATAGAAAGATTCTGAGAGATGGAGGGGTGCAAAGGGACAGACAGAGAGAGGTGGATGCATTCCAAAATGCAGCCGAAGGGAACATTACTACGGGCGAGCCGTCTAATCTAATCCTGTGAAATTACTTTCAGTGACTACAAGAGGCTGGGCCACACATGGTTGTCTATTCTTCTTTCCCCTTCTCAGTCATTTTTCAGGTAAAAAGTGATTAGAAATATGTGCAAACAATACAGATCAATATTATAAGGCTCTGCTTGTTTTGTTGATGGTGCTAAACACTGAAAGAGTCCCTTCCTGCTGGTGGATATTTTTTTCCCCCTAATGATGAATGTTCTTGGAACAATGGGGATATGTCAATCCCTGGTGAGGGTCACAGCCTACTCATTGATTAACAAATGCACCTGCTCGCGGTAAACAGCCATGCAGCACAATTCAGCCTACTCCGCTTAAACTACACTACAAAACTGATACTTCTAGTCTTGGCTTTGGCCCAAAATGTGTCTTGTTCTTCAAATTAGGGTTTAATTTCGGTGCTGCTGGCATTATACCACAAGTGTGCTGTATGGATTTCAGGCCCTGGGGACGTATCAGCCTTGAGGACCTTTGGTGGCTGTTTCATTTAGGGCGAGTTTTAGACTGTTAAACTAAGTCTAGATGTAGCCTCCTAAGGCGACATCACTGCTTTTTTCTTTCACATTTTGTCTTCCCTTTGTAGAAATGGTTTTTCAGATCTATACCTCACTTTAAAGTGGTCATTGAGAGCTGTACTTCTCTGGTAAAAGAATATATCCCACGAGAGAGGCTGCGATTGTTCTCTTTAGCCTGGTAATGATTGAAATCACACAGCTATATGACCGAAGGTTTCTTCTTCCCTCCAAATGGAGAAAGAGAGGTTGGAGGATGAAAAAGAAAATGAATTGACTCAAATTCATTCCAATTATTTGTTTCAAGCGTTTGTCTTAAAAAGAGAGAGATAAACATTGTTTTTAAATGAAGGACAATGATGAAAGGTATATGAAACACACTGGCTGTCATTGAGCTTTTAGCTACAGAAAAATGCAACCAAAATTCTTTGCACCAAGGTCTGAATCAGCAGAGTACTGCTGGATTATTTTTCATACTATGGCCTATTTTTGAATGGGGGGGTGTAGCAACAGAGGAGAGAGCTCAACCCTGACCAGAGACCAGAGTCACACAGAGCTGTGATTCCTTTACAGATGTCTGTACAAAGCCGCATGTACTAATGACCCTGACGTTTAGTTCCCTGCTGACATAAAAACAGCGACTGAGAGTGTGCTACTCTTTTCATTTAAAAATCATTGCAGAGAGTACATAATTTATCACAGCTCTTCAATGTTGGAAATTCATAAAAAGATTTAAGAACGCGGCATGGGAACAGAGCGCTATCGATCGTCGGAAGGGTGGGGTGGACTGTGTAAGTTAATTTGGCGTAACTAGTAAAACAACACCCCAATCATTTTCTAGTAGAGATAAATAGGTCTCAGTTTTAGATTAAAATCAGCTTTCCGAGGTATATTCCTGGGTAAACAGAGAAGGTGACAGAGAAAAACCGAAGTGATTGTGTTATCCTGCCTAAATGGGTCATTACTTCGAATTGATGATCAATGACTTGAGACAGGAGTCATCTGTCCTTGTCACCTGAAGGTTAAGTGTATGTACAGGAAAAGCAGAATGAGATGAAAACATATTTGAACCCCTCCTTCTGTAGCTTGACTTTCAGGGCAACATATCCCTAATAACTGAAGTATGATAAAGACACAAAGAACTAAATGTTGAGGTCAAAGTACTGTGCCCAGGCGTGGGACACAAAAATTTGTGTTGTTGGTGTTAATATCTATGACAATTTTTTATTTAACATTTTACCCTTTTATGGAGCTGAAAATTGCGCATATGATAAAGTATACTTAGCATTTTTATGAAGAGAATAGCAGTTTCATCTGTGGAATTTAAACCACGGAGAAATCCTGAACTCCTGAATAAATTTATAATGTTTCCCGCCTCAGCGACTTACAGCTTGTCTGTTTCTACAAATTATAAATTTTCTTCTCCCGCCTTTCAAGTAATGGAAAAAATACTGAATGTAAAGTTTAAGATGGGTATTTAAATGCATACATTTTGCAGACATTTTTGTCAAAAGTGACTTATAAGTCCGGCTGCGAGAATAGAGTCAGCCAGTCCCTGGTGCATTTGAGGTGAAGGGCCTTGATGAGGAACGCGAGGCTTACTGTACATCACACTGACAGCCAAGGGATTTGAACTAACAACCTTCCAATAATGAGTCCTAACCTGTAGAGGCACACAACACCCACCACACTTTCCATATATGACTAAAAGAATAGCATTGTAAAGTCACTGATTGACAAGTTGGTGCGCATTAACATTAATATTGTTCACACCTGGTATTAACATGCGACCTGGGTGATTGGATCATAAGTAGACATTGCCAAAGACGTCCGTTCACATCTGGCATGAACATGTGTCTCAGTGTGTGTCTCGACCAACCATTTGTAATTGGATCTCACTTTCCCCATGACCTATTTAAATAAGCATGTAAATCACTGATGTGTGCAGACACTGTTTAAAGAAGGAGAAGAAGAAATCAAAAGCCATTTGCGCATTTCAGGGTGACCAAACTGCCTAAAATGTTTGTATGGAACGCCATAATACTCAAAATGATAAAATATCTATAAATAAATAAATATTTCAATAATTAATGTGTCCATTTATTTTCAAATAATTCCATAAAGGGTATTATATTTCTTAATAACGTTTATTTTCTTCTATGATTTTAAAATTGTGTTTCGTAGTAATGATTTTCGTGATTTTCATTAAATTCATTTTCATTATTATAAAATTTTATTTCGCATCATGCAAATTCTGATTTGTTAAATAATTCAAACTATGTTTCAACTTCAGTGCAACATTTCACGTGGAGGTATGGCGACTTTATCCCGCATCGACATGATACAAAGGTACGTGATTAATAGGTGGGTGTTTTGATACTCATGTTGACACTTTGTATTCAAGGGCAAAGGGTTCAGTCTATAATGCGTTATGTTGCTTGTCATTTGATAACATTTTGGCTTTTAATTATTACCAATGAAGCTCAAAATTTGTGGAATTTTCAACAAAGACGTTCATCGTTTTGTCTGATATTCTGAATTATATGTCTGACTGGGCACAAGTTAAGCAAAAGAAGCGAAGTAGTCAGTACCAGAGTGAGACTGAATTTTGATCGGGAGTTGAAGCCCCCCGGATAGCCCCATGTGAAACTATATGAGCAATTACAGTACATATGTTTCTATTAACATATCATACATTCTTACCTACACGCTTCAATTTTGCGTTCATGTAATTTTTACTGGCACGTTTCAGCAATACTAATAATGCATGGAGCAACTTTGACGGGAATAAGGAAGCTTCATCAAAGCGGGTATGAAATATATGATCTCTGCAAATTTTAAGACATCTTTAATAAATCACTTCTTACACAATTTATTTTTCCCGAATTCGCTCGGAACATTAATGATGCGCACTTTGACGACTTTTCCATGTCAATGGGTCACGACAGTCAGACATTAAACCAACTTCCCAACAGATTCAAACTTATGTTTTTGTTATCGCCAAAAAACTGCATTGTTATTCACAATGCAGTTTACTACACTGACATACATTCTGACATAAATCACATGTTAAATACCACTCACGCGTTTAATTTGTATGTACGTACTGTACTTACGGCCACATGAGGACGTTAGCTGAGTAGGTGGTCCTTCAATGTGGCCCAGGACACATTGCCATTCACACTGCTATAAGAATGTGTACCAGACCACCCTCAAATGAGGTTTGAGCAATGGGATCTCCATGCGTTTTCAATGCATTTTGGGTGTGTTCACACCTGTATGTAGTGCTGCCCACTTCTGATTGCATTACCCATCACGCATGTTAATGCCAGGTGTGAACAGACCCATATAGCACCATGATTTAATAAACAATAAATTACTACTCTTGCTCTACTGATTAGCATTATTAGATTCAGAACCGAAACATGGAGGTATGGTAAAAAAAAACACTTTTACTAAGTGGTTGGGAAACAACAGTAAATATGTAAATATGCAAATAACAACCATTAAAAATGGCAGCAGATTTTTCAGATTTAATGATGTAAAAAAACTTGAATGGTGTGAGGGGGTTGAGTAGATGACTACTTTTGTTCAGTTTCTTGGCACTGAATCGACATTATTATGGGATGCTGGAGAAGCAAGAGATCAAGGGTGAGGAACTGGGGATAAGTATTACATACATATTACCCCGCCATGCCCAAGAAAAGGGATATTGCCATATGACAGGAGTTGCCATAGCTACGTTTTCAAGGATGTTAACCTACAGAAAATGTTTTATTTACATACGGTGTTTACTGTACATTATATCTGTGTTTCTCAATCTGGTTCTCAGGGACCCCCAGCTGATGCACATTTTTGCTCGCTCCCAGCTCCCTGCCAGACAGTCCAAATTTTTTGCTCCCAGCAGGGACCTGGGAGAGACCAAAAACATGGACTGTCTGGGGGTCCCCGGGGACCGGATTGGGAATCACTGCATTAAACAATACAGAACACATATATGGTGACCCATAGCATCCGCTTCATCCCAGCTTCATCTTAGCTCTCCATTGAGGGCAGGTGGTAAAGTCCCAGGCCCCGCCCACACCTACCCCCCAGGCCCATCACTATTGTAATACAGTCTGTCATTAGCAGCCTGCACTGTCCGTTTCACTTCCACACGGCTGCTTAATGATGACAGCAGCTCTGGTGAGCAAATTCAGATTTAATACACATTTCATGGTCTGAGGCTGCCCTGCGTACAGCCCTGACCGCATGGCTTCATTAGCGCCGCGCAGATTAAAACGCCACCCCCTCAGGCCTGTCACATTAACCGGATTAGCCGAAAGCCGCGGAAGGGCGGCGTGTACCTGGGGGGGGCTGATCGGGTACCCCGGCCCAGGTACACTGAACAGTTACATGGTTCAGCAGGACCAAATCGGTCTTTCAGCAAATTTATTGGTTCGGATTGTTGGGTGTTAGACTGAATGATCTGAAAGGACAAACAAGTTTCTTGCCACTGGAAACTGATAAATAAATAATAAAAATAATAATAATAATAATAACCATGTTGCCTTGACCAGGGGTCTGTATTATGAAGCAGGATTTCTGCCTTATGCAACACAGCATTCATCTCATCAGTAGCTGCATGACTTTTATCAGTACTGGTGACTTCATCGACTTCCAGCTCAGGAGTAGCAGGAAGGTAAGTGGCATGATGAGATTTCGGTGTACAGTCTTCTTGTGGCCCATGGAAGTGTTGCAGATATATATGAATGTCACTGTTCCTCAACGCAACGACATAAAGGGTATTTTCCCATCTATCTGCAAGCTTCCTTCTGCCGTGTTCCCCCTTATTCGCCAGCAGCACACGATCTCCGACCTCCACGGAACCCCCTCTAATTTTCTTACACAAGTATGAATGCCTCTGCCACTGTCTATTAGCTGATACCTGGGCAGCCTTAATAGCTTCCTGAAGGTCCTTCCTGAGGGACTGGATGAAAACATCGTAGTGCACAACTTCTGGGTCATGCAGCAGCTCCCTGAACAGCATATCAAAGGGCAAGCGAGGTATTTTACTGAAATGGAGCGTACCCAGTGGTCTCATGAATTGCAAAGGTTAAAGATTTGAGCATTTGAGACCACTTGCATTTTGCTGCGGCTGGCAAAGTCTGAGTTATACTGCCTAGATTCAATTGAATCTCTTGGCACTACCATTAACCATCAGGTGGTAGGGAGTTGTGTGAGACTTCTGTACCCCAGCTACACTGAAGAGCTCCATGATGAGATTGCTCTTAAAGTTAGCTCCTTGGTCAGAATGAATGTAACGGGGGAGCCATAGACACAAAAGATGTTGTTCCACAGTTGATGGGCAACAGATTTTGCTGACTGATTGGGACACAAACAGGCATGGGCTATAATGGCATGATGACGAGTCCATGAAGTGACTTGTTAGAAGCATCTTCAATGCACCAGAAATCCACACAGGCTAACTCAAGGGGGTCCGTGGTGATGAGGCCTCCCATAGGAGCTCTCGCCTCAAGCACTGGTACTTTGCTGAACAGATATCTTCGACAACACTTGACGTATTCCTTAAAATCAGCCTGCAAACCTTGCCAGAAGAACCTCTGCCTTGTTAATCACAGTGCCTATTGCTGACGTTGATGTCTGTCCTCATCATAGGCACCCTTCAGGACCATTGGCTTCAGAAAATTAGGCTTGACATATCGATAGGACCTCTTCCCAGATACCGGGTCTTTAGTCACACGATACAAAAGTCCCATTCGTAGATACTATTTCTCCCACGTCTTAAGCCGCCTCACTGCCCCCAATGACTTATGACCACGTTCCCTCCTAGAGGTCTTCCGACCCTTCTCCACGTGGAAAAATACTCTGGCTAACACATCATCCTATCGTTGTTTTTACATTAGGTCCTCCTGCAACAATCGCTAAACTGTTACCACCTCAGCTGGAACTACTGACTGGGGGAACTGTGGTAGCACAAGTCCATGGCTCTGGAGCCCAGACGCCCCATGCATGCTGTACATCAAGATGGCGATACCTCATCACTTGACAAGGGCCCCGACAGGGATGAAACAGTAGATTGAAAGTTAACAGTTAAGCCAATCTCCCTATTCTCTACGGTCAAAGATCAGTTCTCCAGAACTGCCTCACAGGGATGGCTGGACCAGCAGAAAACATCCTGCATCCTCTCAGCTTGCACTACATCTACCTCATCCAACAGCTCCTTGTAGGGAACTCTCGTGACCCTATAAAGAGCTCTAGGCTTCACAAAGGGCTGCCTGCTCAAATCCAAATGGGGCAAACTTAGCAACCCACCTTCGTTCACATGCATCGAATTTGAGTTAGGAAAGAATGTAAGTCAGTGGGCTGTTATTTGCCAGACTGTGGATGGCCACCCTGCTAGTTAATGGCTAAACTTATCACTGACTGCCCAACATAGGGCAAAAAACTCCAGTCTATGAGCAGGATATTTCGACTGTGCATAACTCAGCGATTTACATGCAAAAGCCACAGGTCTGGCCTTGTCCCTAACTTCAGGCACCTGAGAAAGCACGGCACCCAAGCCACCAGCGGTTAACCAGATTCATTGCTTCAAGAAGTAGTTTCATTGCTTCAAAATGTCAGAAATGCTCGGGCTCAGGCCTTGGCTCAAATCAATTTTGGAGTTGATACGTAACCAAACTCAGACAACATCTCATGCCCGTCCAACATCACTTTGTTAGACTTCTCGTGTGCATCGAAAGCCTTCTTACGCATTTAACCCAACAAATCTCCTGTAATGTATACTTCTCAGAACCATCTCGCCTATAACACTTTGATTCTTTTACATCAGATTTTAGCATTAGACCCATACTTGAAATGTTACTGAGCTTCAATTCCTTCATCTCGCTGTTATACTGAGGATTCACTCCATTGCTCACTGCCTTGGCTGCTCCCAGGCATGACACAATGCTATCTCCGACAGATTGGCCAACCACTCAACAATACCGGTAGCAATTTCATTGAAATCCCATTGTCCCCTAAGGGTGAAACTGGCTCAAAAGCATTAGCTTGGGGTTCAACTTCAGTAGTGGTGTGTACCTGTTGTGTAATGGAATTTGGCAGTGGAGCAGAGGTAAAGGGTTGAGTTGCAACAGCTCACTCCACTAATCTAGGACAACCAAACAAAAGAGCACCCCTGTCAATACCCCCCAGTCCAGTAAAGCCCTCCAATATGAGGCAGTGCACAAAATATGAGCAGAGTAATCAGAAGAAATGAATAAAAGATTTCAATAAACAGGCAAACATAGTCTACAGAGTAAAAGAAATGCCTCAGCAAAATTATATTAACAAATGAAAATAACCACAAATTTAATGCAGAGCCCATGTAAATCTATTGAATTAATCACATTCAAAAAGAACAACACTTTCAAACCAGCAATAACACAGCCAGTCAAACTAAATCCTTTCCAAAACTCTAACCAGAAAATAGCTCAATGCAGCATCAATCACAGTACCCTACCCTGGAGAAGCAGCACTGTGATTCTTGTCCGCTTGTGTCCTCTCCACCGACGTCCTGCATGAACAAGAAGACTGGTTTAAATTTGGTTACCTTAAATCCAAAAAGTTATCCAGCTAAGCAAGAAATCCTGCTTTGAGATACAGGCCCCGAATTAAGTACTGACTGTTATCATCATCTTCATCATTATTATTATTATTATTATTATCATTGCTATTATATCGTTGTTACTGTTGCTTTTGTTTTTATTATTACCCTGTAACCAAGATAAGTGGTTGGTTGGGAGGGGGGGGATTATTATTTTGTTTTTATTGCAGTTATTTTCCAGTTGTTCTCTTCATATAAAGAGTATTGCAGACAGTGATGACCAGTATGATATCTCATTTTCTCAAACATGGTCCCATTAGTCCGTGCAGGAAATTGGATTCAGAATGACAATTGGACAACAATGCATGTGATCAACAAGCTGAATCTGCAGGGTGATATTCCTGCATAAGAAGTGCTCAGTGAGCCTGACGTCAGCATTGCTCATTCACACATCAATGCGCTATTACATAACATGCTCATTTATATCATTTGGTGCAGATTCATAATGGTAAAGTTGACTAACCATTTGTGAATGTGTTGGAACCTATGGAGGCAACCCACTCAGAGTTATTAATGAAGACTTTGTGTGATCCTGTTCAGGATGTCGTACAGAAAAAGACTAATCAGCGAAGAGGCTGGTATGACTTACTTTTCCAAATATTGGTCCTGCAGTTTTTAAATGGATTTTTAACTACTGGCCACATTTTTAGTCACGTCTACCTGGAAATTCTAAACCTCCTGAAAAAATGTCACCTTGGGCCCTTGGGTTCCCCCGTTTTCAGGGCTCCCTATAAAGTGCTGGGCCCCCTGAACATGCCAGGATATCCATGCACCTCTAATGCTCCTGCCTTCAAGATTCAAACACTTCAGAGAAGCTTTTCCGCACATAACCGTTGTTCTAAGCTTTAGCACTTACACCCTACATTTTAATTTTAACCAGTCATTCTCCTCTAACCTCTCTCATTATGAGGATGTTTTCACACACAAAACTACGGCTGTTTGGAGGTTTCTGCTTATTGTTTAATTCTTTAAACATCTACCTCGCATGAAATTCCAGTGTCTGTTCTGCCTGTCCTGCCGGCGTTTGCTCTGCCCAAGGCACCTGCCACAGTCCCGCCTCCAGCTAGGGCTCCGCTTTGTGCTTCTGCTGCCACACCGCCTGCGCCTCCGTCTGCAGCGCTGCCTCTATCTACAGCTCCGTCCATGTAGGAGGTTTCGACTACGCCTGCAGTCCGGGCTGCAGCCCTGCCTCCACCTGCAGCGCCGCCCGAGGTCCCTTCGCCTCCACCTGCTGCGCCGCCCGAGGTCCCTTCGCCTACACCTGCTGCTCCACCCGAGGTCCCCTCGCCTCCACCTGCTGCTCCACCCGAGGTCCCTCTGCCTCCGCCTGCAGCTCCGCCGGCTACCTCTGTGACTCCTGTCTCCCGGTCCCTGACCCTACTCCAGTCCCTCCAGCTCCTACTCCAGTCCCCCCAGCTCCAGTCCCCGAGGAGGTCCTGCACAATCTGACCATTGCTCCTTCCGCCTTGGAGGAGGAGGAGCTCAAGTGGGACCCCTCGGGGACCTCCCTGATAACTCCTTTTCCTTCGCTCCGGCGAAGTCAACCCCGGCCTGATCCCCGCATGTCTGTGTCCCGGAAGAGGAGAGGAGAGAGGCCTGATCCCCTTCAGCTCCCTCGTCGCCTCCCCTGGTGCCCCCTAGGGTCCCTCCGTGTCCCCTTCGCATGTCACTCACCCTGCCTCCTCAGCCCCTCCGAGTTCCCCTCCTGCTCCGGCCTCCTGGTCGCCTGCGGCCCCTCCGGCTGCCGCCTATCGCCCGCCGTGGATCCCTCGGGCTCCCCTTTGTCCCCCATCCTTTCCGTTTTAGTCTTCTGTCTCTGCTCCTCATCCCGGTGTTCCTCCGGTCTCTGCTCCTTGTCCCCCTGTGTTCCCACCTTTCACTCCTGGCCCTTTTGTCCCACCTGTTCCCTCCGTGTCTCCTTTTCTCATCTGTCTGTCTGCGTTTCCTGTCCTTTGTCAGGTCCTGTCTTGGCTTTTTCCCCTGTGCCTGTTCTGTGTGTCTGTTTTGTTCCCGGTCCCTCGTTAATGGTTTTGTTCTTGTTTTCCAGGTCCTGTTTTCCCAGTCTCATCCTGTCCACCGCTCCCCTTGCGGTACACCCAGAGTGCGTGCCTTTGGGGGGAGGGTTCTGTTAAGACCTGCGCGTCCAGTCCTCATGTGTGCCAAGTCCCCCTGAGCATCCACGTGTGCTTCCCCGATTGTGCCCAGCTGTTCCCTGCTATCTTGCCTTGACTTAGCTATATCAGTTCACGTCTTCCTCAGTTGGGTGTCCGTCATTGATGTTAGTACATCGCTGTCTACCTGGTATCCCCAAATAAACCCTCGTTTCCCTGTATTTTGGCTTCCTGCCTTCCCATTTGCTTGTCCAACCCATGATTATAACACTGTCTCTGTCATTAAGAATCACACTATGTTTAAAGTTGATAGTAAGTTTCTTGCCCATTATAATGTTTAGTGTAATAGTAACCATTCTATTGATCCTACTGTAGTCACATGACTTCACGTCCCTCAAAAACCATAGGGCACAGGACCGTAAGTCGTGACTCGAGTCAGAATGTGTCTTCCTCTTGTTTACACTTATGCGTATGCAGATATACTGTACACATCCTTTTGGGGGCTGATCTTGATCTGCATTCTGATTGGCTAGTTTACTGTTCCACCAAAGCAGCCTCATTCAGGACACAATGACAGCATACACTGTGTGCGCGTAGTTCTGCTTTCTTTAGGCACCCGAGAGGCTTTCGGAATAATCTGAGAAGATTCATTTTCAGGTTCATGGCGGGATTAGTTTCTTTTTGAAATGCAAATCTTGCAAATTTAGTCTTATTTGCAAAGCTAAAAAAAAAAGAGTTGAAAAATCGCCTCAGCACCGCAACAAAAATACATTGGTGTTTACGACTCTCTTGTGTCTCTTGGTAATTGTTGTTGTTTTTTGCCTTTGAAGGTTGTGACAGGATGGATGTGCATGTGCAGTAAATAAGAACTAACTGTAAAAAGTGAATTTGAGTCTTTGCTTGTGAGTGTTATCATGCCTATGCAATGTGCAAGGATGGAGAAAGACAATCAGGCTTATGAATAACTGCACAGGCTCCTTTATCAGTGACTGCTGTGCGTGGGGATGTGGAAATGAGGCCTGAATAATGAGAAATAGCAGTGTCTGTCCCTCTTTGACCCCTCCAGGCATGTGAAAAGCACACACACGTGTTCAAGGATTCAAGAGTTTCCTTTGTCACATGCAAAGTATACAGTCCCACTGTAACCTGCAGTGAAATGCGAGGTGGTCAAAGCAGTATGACAAAATTACAGTGTAATAAATATGAAATAAATAAGGAACAGTAAAGTTATGCTGGTTATAAGTGAAAAAAGACCAAGATATGTGCAACACAGCTCCAATAAAAGGTGTGGTGTTCCTCTTCAGTGGGATATAGCAGTTTGTAAGGTGATACTTATATGTTCTGAAAAACACCTTGGAGATTACTGAAGCTTTTCAGTGATGCACAAAAGCTATGAGTGATTCCTTTTTCCAAACAACTTCCAATGCTTTCCAAAAGAGAGTTACCAAAGATGCCCAGGGAGATGAAGACACCAGATTATTAAATGTGACCATCATGAAGCCTGATGTCTCTTTACATTTCCTGAATGCCCTTATGTTGCACTTCTGGTCCTTGAATAGTTTTATGAGCTTCTTTGTTAGAAGTTGCTGTGTGGCTCCTACTCCAGTAAGCTTATCCTGTACCTGGGCATCCACTGGAAGCTAAGCCCAGCTGCACTTAAGCTTAGTTGAGTCTTTGACAACATCCGTATTTGCAATATGAAATCTGCTTCACATGTATGTTGCTTTGGACAAAAGCATTTCCCGAAATATATAAATGTATTTGTTGCGTGCCCCACGGCAACACACAACACGGAACATCACACAACCCATATCTGTCCTTTCAGTCACCACCACCTCAGGAACTTAGAAATCCGGACACCCAGGTATGAACATTACACGACCCGAACCTTACACAACCCGAAATAATGAAAATCTTCAGGGTTTCGTTCACACCCTGGTTACACAGGCAAATCTCCGATGATCTTGGCATAAAGCTGGCCCAGTCAGGCTGTCAGTAACTCTCCCGAAAAGTGGCTTCTCATGATGCAACGGTACAGTATGCATGGCCAAGGACAGCTCAACATTGCAATATGTGAAGGAAATGGCCTAAAGATCGAACAGAGGCCAGCATCGTAGAACTTGGCAGGTGTCACAGTGTAGACTTTCTTTAATCAATATTTTCAGGCAGTTTCTCCCTAGCCCTCTGACAGCAGAAGGGATGAGAGTTTTTTGCATTATATTTAAACACAGCATTGCTGTTATCTGAAGTGTACTGTGAAGGAGATCTATGCATTGTAGAGTATGTGATGTAAGATGATTGGTACATGCTGCGTGCCTTGGGGCAGCAAGTCGAGAGCCGACCTGCGAGGTAGGAACAGTGTGTACCATTACGTTTATAACCAGAGGCGGGCAAACCTCCAGACTCTTCCCGAGTAGACTTCTGCATGCAATCGAGCGAAGCAGCTCTGGCACACGCTGCTGCAAGGAATGCACTGGTGCAGCTGCAGCATGCAGAATTTCTGGGCAGAGCAGCGTGATGCCTCAACACTTTTTAATTTCCGGGCACCTGGACAACCTATTTAGCTACGTGGAAAGAAAGAGTGGCTTAATTAGAGCGAGATAGAACAGACAGAATGAATATAAGCCGTGATTCAGAGGTCGTGGACTTTCTGTCAGAGGTGCAAGTAGTCTTTGTTTCATATTTTTCATTCTTTAGAACAGATGTAGGTCATAGAGTAGCTTACTCTATGAGAGTTACTTCCCAAAGTGTTCTCCTGCACAAGGACACTTATTTTTAGTAACAATAATGATTCAACTCCTGAAGTAAATTGTAAAACCTGAGTGAGAGAGAAATTGTTCTCCATCCACCTGCACCCACAGCTGAACCCTCCCATGCATACACAACACATTCCTTTGAGAAAATTAGCGGAAAACCGTAAGGTTCCCGGGGAGAAAGCGTGTGAGTCGGTTGGTTAAAATTTCGCAGTAGTGCAATAATCTGAGGCATAAATCATGCAGAGGAAGAAGTGATGAGGCTCTAATCACATCTTTATGACAGACTGTCAGCAGAACATATTAGTGTGCCCAGGACAGTGTGAGGAACAAAGCCTCATTTGGTTTATAAAGAACTACCTGCAGAAGCCCACCAGCACTGTATCTCACCCAGGGGTGGTAAGGAATTAACAATGTAATAAATGAATGAATTGCTATTATCGGTTATCTAAATTTCAGGGACATACCCCATTCATGTGTTTGTCTAAAACACGCGGCACTTGTATAGTGTCACTTTTACGACCATCTCAAAGTGCTGTAGCATAACTTATGTCCCACCTGCAGATCTCTATAGACCTCCACCCTTACTCTTGTAGGGTAACCCAACATGAAGACCTCCGCCCTTAATCCTATAGGGTAACCTAGCATGAAGACTCCCATCCTTACTCCTGTAGAGTAACTCAGCATGAAGACCTCCGCCCTTACTCCTGTAGGGTAACCAAACATGAAGACCTCCGCCCTTAACCCTATAGGGTAACCCAGCATGAAGACCCCCATCCTTACTCCTGTAGAATTACTCAGTGTGAAGACCTCTGCCCTTACTCCTGTAGGGTAACCCAGTATGAAAACCTCCGCCCTTACTTCTGCAGAGTAACTCAGCGTTACCTTAATTCCTGGGCTGACAAAGGCTGTCGGCCCCCAATAATAAACTTTGAGTTATGACTTAGGCTATACTTCATACACATCAATGCTAGGGAAGTAGTCAAAGTACATTTGCTTTCACTTGGTATTAGTTATGAAATATACACTTCCTCTTCTTCAATTTGCAGTTTAAGTGAACCCAGTTATCATCTTCCAACTCTTTCTTTGTGATGAAATTTTGATTCGGTTCTTCAGTGTGTTAGTAATGAACTCAAGAAGTCCTCGTTATTGTTATAGCCATCTGAATGTCCCTCTCAGACTGGATGGTAGTTGGTATCTTCCCAAAATCTCATCCAGTTTGGAGTATGAGAGCCGAGCTTTTCTGTCTCTAATACACTTCATATCGATTCTTTTAGCATTTGTAAAGCGATTGGATAAACCCAATTTGGAATGACAACTTCTGAAGTCTCAATCCAATCAACTGTCTCCAGCTTGTTTATTTGAGGAAGATCACATTTATTTTCTGATGAGTCATGGTTGGTTTATTTTGTGGAATAAGCTTTCTTTGGACCTCTCATATTGTCTTTGGCGGAAACAGAGTCCCACGTTATGAAGGCTTAAATTGGAAAAGTGGGCCAGCAGAGAACAGCAGACTAGAGAGCAGACTAGTGCCAGGTAACTTGCGCTTAGTAAGTAGGGTTAACAATAGCGTTTGAGTAGATCAACCTCATTGGCTCTGGTGTAGAAAGCTACCTCTCATATGCAGCCTTCCCTACGTACTCAGAATCCTCTCACCTGGGTTTCAATTAACATGCAGAAAGGAAAAGTCATAAAATCCCTCTAAGCACTGACCCTGGGTCAGTTTTGTAAGTACTATAACAATGTCAACATTTTGAACGGGTAATGTATGAAATAATGCTGCATAAGTGACTTTGGGGCACTTTGGGCTCTGTAGAGCTATTTGGCTACTTTCCCCAGTCTCTTTGCATATCCTTCATGTTCAAATTGCTTCTGAAGTATAGTGTCTTTTATTGGCTTAATATAGTATAAAAACACACCAGCCCAAGAAGCCACTTGAAGTTACCTTAAAAGCCAGTAAGGTTTAAATATCCATCAGCAGATTCCCATCTTCCGATGTGTTGATGTTTGGCAGCTTGTATCATATGCTGCCGTACATTACAGTGGCAGCCAGCTTGTCCGCTTGTCCTTCAGCCTACTTTTCAAGGCAGACAAATCAGGCAGTATTGAGTCCTGTGCCTCATATACACCGAATGCTGTGCACTCATCTGTACAAACATTAACAGGGGGCCTTTTTAACAAATTAGTGTTTACACAGCAGTGTCTTGCAGATTCTTTCGCCAAATTTATTGTTTTTTGGTCAATTTGTCCCCCTAGTAAATTAGTGCAAATAACTCAGGCACATAAAATGGTTTTCTTATTGGCAATGATATTCATTTTATATTTTATTATCAGCCCCCCCACATGATCCACTTGTGCTCTAATTAATTACTTGTTGCAGTAATTAGAATGCTGAATTATGCCCTGTTTTCGGTACGGCAGCTTGTGTGAACGCACAATCAACACCTTCAAGTGTATGAGCTAATTGCAGTTTTTATCGATTCTGACTGATTGTGATGCGCCCGTTTTTCAGCTGCTGACAGTGGAGTTTACAGCGTCTGTCCCGCACAGTTTTATGTGAGTGCGTTCCAGGCAGACGCTGCCAAACAAGCAAACACTCACAGGGCTAGTTTATAACAAATGGATGTACGGTGAACCGTGTACAAATGTGTACACCTACTGGCAACTAGCAGGCCTTAAATCTGTGAAAATTACAGAGCTTGGTTGTTCCATTAGATATAAGTGTATGGTTCAGTGGGTTAGGACCCTGTAACTGGAAAGTCACAGGTTCGAGTCCCAAAGTCCAAGAATGATATCACTGCTGGGCCCTTAAGAAAGCCCCTCAACTCCTCCCTCCACCATCGCTCAAGGGACTGTCTGACTATATTATATAAATTTTATATTAAATTTATTTATCATGTTTACTAATTACTTTTATGACGACTGATAATTAACATTAGTAATCATGATTAAATTTAAGAACAGCTCCTCACAGCCTGTGTTACAGAGGCACAGCAGCTAAAGGTCCATACTGTACGTCTGTATTCAGCATTTGTGCTCGAATATCAGTTTCGGAAGAGCTCCGTTTAAGGGTGGTCATCGCACACACCCTGCCATCTATTACTCTAATCTCAACCTCGAGTCTGATGCAGTGTCTAAATGTCATTGGAGCCATGCAGCAATATACTTACTGTCAAATATCTTGTCATCATCGCTTTGTTACCCGGTGACATTAATCAAATGAGGTACACAGAATCGATTCGATTTGATGTGTGCGGGACGCGAGACAAAACACGCGTAATTCCCTTTGACAGCTAAAACATCTACTTGATTCTTTATTATTTCTCTGTAGAACGCCAACCGAAATTCAGCAGCGGCTCAACAGGGAAATTATTTCGAAGCAGCCCTGGGACCCGAATGGCATTCACTGCATCTATTTGCATAACCTTTTGTCAAACAGAGAATTCAAAAGACCATCAATTACGCACCATGCTTTATTTCAGCATGACCATTTCCCCATTCTGCCATGATATAAATACACAGAAAAATGCCTGTTGGCCTGATAGTCGATACCCTGCAATTAATTATCTCTCAGATTAGTCAGAGAAAATGTATTCAGACAGTCATCATCCAGGTGAGGCTCTTGGTTTTATACAGTAGGATGAATGTCAGCGACTGAGTAAAGATGTCACCTGTTTCCTCATAAATGATGCAAAAGTAACCAGGACTCAAACAGTTCAAATCCTGAAGTAGGAGTTTTTGTGTTAATCCAGAGGGAGATGTGATCTGTGGATTCAGTAATATTGCATAATATAAACAATTTCTTTGGTGTAAATTGTCTTAAAATTTACACGTCTGCGAAGACACTAAACAGTAACAAAACTGTGTATGATTTTGGAAATCGGGACTGTATTTCTGGCATGACCTCGGCAAAATGTAGGGAAGGTTAGCCTCGCCTTTTGACACGTATGGAAAGTGTGAAACAGAACTCGCACATATTTAAATTCACCCTGTTCTGTTGTATAATGCACCTTGCGTGGAAGGGTGGGGGGTGAGCGAGGAATTCCGGAGGTGCAGCGGAAACAGCTTGGTCGACAGGGAGGCGAGAATTGTCATGAAACTGTCGCATTACTTTAATTGGCAGAGGGATGATGCTGGTTGGGTGCCACATGCAAAAGCCTCAAGTTTGTGAAAATAACACCATTAGTCTAGGGTCAAGGGGCCCGGGAGAGAATGGCATGAGACCTAGCAATTTCACATGTAGAAGAAACTGCAATGGGGCATATGGATTTTTTTCTCCAGCCACTGGAGATAAGAAGGCTGCAGTGCAGAAGAAACTCACAAATGCTTCCTTATCACAGACTTTCTCTTCAATATGAGTGCTAAACTTAAACAAAAAAGACAATCCAGCATGTATAGAAACTCCTCTTTGTATGTGTTCCAACTTGATTGAGCTTTTGGGATATTGTGTGTGCAGGGTTGAGGTCCCCATTGGCTGAGAGAATAAACACAAAAAGCAACCCTAGAGAGACAGGCTGGGGACTGCTGTTTCAATAAATGAAATTGTTTACCCAGGGAGTCACACGGCAGGCCCGACTCCACTGGGAATACACTGCTAACTCCTTGATCTCATTCGGGCTGGAAATGATCTGGGAAGTGTGAGGAGCCAAGCTGCACGGTTTCCTCTGGTGGGAAGGAGCTTAGGGCAATGGATCTCGATGTGCTTCTCAGTGTAGCTTTAACAAGTGACGTGTTGCCCATTTGACACCGAAATATCAGAAATAAAAGGAAAGATCCAGCAACAGACTCAAACCTCATCTGAACTAGCACCTTCTAAAGGTTTTCCCCTTTAATTGCAGCCATGCCAACCTAAGGCTGGTGCATCTGGGCTGATGAGTTCATATGCCCTGTATCCCTGGTGTCACCTCCGTTTGAACATCCATCCATCCATTTTCCAAACCGCTTATCCTTTTGGGTCATGGGGGGTCCAGAGCCTATTCCGGAAGCAATGGGCACGAGGCAGGGAACAACCCAGGATGGGGGGCCAGCCCATCGCAGGACACATTCACACGCCATTCACTCACACATGCACTCCTATGGGCAATCTAGCAACTCCAATTAGCCTCGGCATGTCTTTAGACTGTGGGGGGAAACCGGAGTACCCAGAGGAAACCCCACGACGACATGGGGAGAACATGCAAACTCCACACACATGTAACCCAGGCGGACACTCGAACCCAGGTCCCAGAGGTGTGAGGCACCGTTTGAACATGTTTGCCAAAAGTGCCACGTGACGGGCTTCTATTTTTATTTGCATGTTTCAGCATAACAAATCCCTTTTTCACCTGATGGGCCTAAAATAGAAAGGTCTAGTAAAAAAAACAACAAAAAATTAAAAAATCCAGACTCATAAGTGGTCAAAATTATACACTTTTCAAATTGCTCGGCATAAAGTATCTGCTGTGCAATTCAGTAAAATGACAAGCTTTTTGTGATACTAAGTTCTTTGAAGAATACTTGGGGCCCATGAATATAATGTTTTTAACACCAACGGAGCTGCTCAATTGGGATTCTCAGTCACCACCCAATCTCTAAATACTTATCCTGCTCAGGATGAGCGGCAGCCTCATGAGCAGTGGGCTAATTGGAGATGATGTCCAGCCAAACCACACGTCTGTGGAGGGCAGGATGTAACTAGGGAAACCAGAAGAAATGCACGAGAGCCAAACAAGCCGTGCAGATGCCAAGGGAGGATTCAAACCTGCAACCCAGTGGTACCCACTGCGCCACCCATGCACAAATGAACATACCTCTGTTACTTTCCCGACACTGGTGAAAAAATACAGCACAATACAATAACTACTAATAAGTTGTTATTTGTACTGACATGCAAAGAGAAAAATGTCAACTTGGAGGTAAACAAACAAGAAGCTTTGATTTTTATTTTATGTCAAATACATGGTCTGATTAAATTCCATTAGCTAAAACAAAACCCATAACCTCTTGTTATAAAACACAAATATAAACTAGATAAGATTAGAAAAATGGAAAGCTCTCTTTTGCATTAAAAAAAAAACTTTTAACTTTTCAGCTGTGAAATCCCAAGAGGGACCCAGAGCTTAAATGTCAGTTATGAAATATCATTTTGTTCTGAGGGGTGCATTAATTTCCTGAACGGCCAATCATCTTCAATTCATTAAGACAATACCTGACTTGGAGAAACATAGAAGCAAGCTACAAATATTCATTATTTTAATGTTCAGTCTGTTTCTCCACCAAATTATTATTAATGTTTCAGTCAAAGAGCCCATAAAATCACAAATCACTTTAGTGTTTTGTTCTTGTCCTCCCGTGAGCTAACTACTGAATTTAGATTATAGTCTTTTCTTTATGCTAAAACCACTTTATCTCTGAAGCCTAATCAAAGAAATGAGGATAAAATCAAAAACTCAGCTGCAATTACAACTAGATCCTGATTAATTATGGATGGCGGACGACTTCTTTGAAATTAAAAGAATGAGTACAACTCATTGCTGGAGGAGGTCTCTGCACTGCGTTACCTTCAAATCGCTATCACAGCAAATCAATCCCTTAGTTTAACATGCAGTACCACCAGGGCCACTAGGGGCACTTGTGAGTAGTTCTGGACCGCACCTTGACAGCTAACTAGCTATCAGAAGTCAGCTCTCCGCAACTCAACATCAAAGCATGAAAGCTAGGCTAAGGAGCTGATCACAAGAGGATATGACACCAGTAGGACACTTCAGAGGGGATGAAGGCCAGCCTCGAAAAATTTCTTTTTCTTCAGTTTTAATGGAGAAAGAAAGCAATTTTATATTTTACAAGTTTTTTTTCCCACTCTCTATAACTATGAAGGTACTGTGTGAACATGTAACAGCTCACTGATGGCTCTGTGCTGGGAATTTAAATCTAAGCAGCATGTTTCAGAAAGTTCTTAACGGCGTATTAGAGTGCTTACCTTAGTCAGCAGTTACCTGCATGGATTCTCTGTCATGGCGACTTTTCATTATGGGAAGTCTGCCTTGCAGCTAGTGCTGCCATCTAGTGGACGGGATGCCTTTGTGCCTCCCTGCAATAGAAAGCAATGCGCCGACCCCAGTGGCCACAGGGCTTAGAGTACACCGGATCAGGCCACTCCGCACGGTGGCCAGGTGGGTGTGGTGCTTGCATGCACCTCGCAACATTTTCAAAGCAAAATTAATTAACTGATGCATTCCTTCCATCAGGGTTTGGGGACAATCCATCATGGGGGAGGGAGGAGTGGGCAGGGACAATAAAGTACTCATCTAAATTAAACCCTCGAGCACACATGGCCTGGAATAGATCATTTACCGGTACTTATTAATTTGTCTATGCATTCTACTCTGTCTGGGGAAAAGAAATCTTCGTTCACCACTACCAATGATACTCTTGGAGGAGGTATAGAAGCTCTCGGTTACTTTCAAAGGGCACCAAACCTCTGGTGGACAGCCACACACTGCCACCAATTTCAGCTACTCCAGCCAAGAAGCTGCCGCCATTGTGGACGAGGGATTAACGGTAAACCAACGATTCAAATTCAAAAAACTTTATTTGTCCCCGAGGGGCAATTTAACAATGCTAATTATTATGCGCTACTCACTTTTTAAAAGGAACAGACATTTTTTTATACAACGTTATTCATAAAATACAGTCAGTCTGGAGGCTAATTTGCAATCAGTAGCTGAAATGCTGTTCTCCATTGCTCCCAACATGAGAAGCCGCAACTAATGATTCATTTGGTGGATTTGGATAACTCTTTGAATGTAATTTATACTTTAAAGGTTAATATAATTTATTTTAGGCAGATGAGAAGGATGGGAAAAAATGGTTCAGGGATGAGGGCCTTACTTACTTAGCGCTTAGCGGCTAACAGTTAGCTGTGTAGATAATCCCACATCTTATCTCTTTGATTACTCACTGTTTCTATGCTGTTGTTTCATTATGAACATATCAGTGTTTTGTTGATTCAATCAACCAGCTAGCTGAACATTACTGCTAGTACGAGAGTAACACCGCGGCTGCAATTGCAAGTAAAACAATATGTGCTACAGATAGAAACAAGTGTAATAAGCTAATTAGCATTTATGTTCTCTGTCGTGGAATGGTGTATTTGCAATAATCCTTCTAAGCAAGGTGTGCTTTAAATTTCACCTCCGACAGGGAACGTGTCACACACCTCATGACTAACTCTCTGTGATTAATTGGCTTATGACAATCCAGTGGCACCTGTTTAACTCATCCTCTTTTGAAGACAGCTCAACCAAAACAAACGGCAGAGTGTTACCGGCCAGTAAGGCATACTCCTTGAGTGTCATCATTTCAAAACATAAAGAATCCAACAATTTATCACGTCAACAGCATGCTTAATGCTTGCAAGCTATGCAAATGAGCCCATAATGTCAACAGACCAGCTAAAATTCTAAGCTGTTCAAATTTAAGCAAGCAACTAAAATAGACACTTTATAAGGTTATTTGAGTGGCCAGACAAGAGTATATGCTGGAAACAGACTATATTATGCAGTCATAGTACATTCATTTAGAAAAGTATCTATATATTCTGCAAGAAAGTTACCCAAACACATGCACAATGCACAAGTATTTTCCACAAGTGTATTTATGGCATTATTCTAAGGTACAACAGACAAAGGGTCAGCTACTGTATTTCCTGGAGCAAAGAAGGGCCTTGCTCAAGGGCCCAACAATGAAATCACTTGGTGACCACATGATTTCGATGGTTAAGCTTCTAATTTCAGACACATAGTCCTAATCCACAGTCCCGTACACCCCTTGAATCATGTTTTCGCAACTGATTCAGGCACCGCATTCGTAAATTCAGTATATCCGTGAAGACCAGCATGTTTTGTTTGTGCTATACTGTTGTGATCACTCTGCATTTTATAAATATCAAAAACCTCAAAGACAGGGGCCTAATCAGGCCAGAAAGCATAACAGCAGTGTGGCATATGCTGTATGTTTACATAAAAGCATGTAAGACTGTATGACCATCTATGAAAATGTTTTCATTTTTAATCTCATCTTTTTATTTAAACTGTTTCGGTGATAACCCCTATCAAAAGATACATACAAGAAACTTACGATGATGTTTAAGTGATCTGCTGATTCTGCTGCCCCAGTAAGCTCAAGGATACATCACTTATTCCATCCAAAGATTAAGCAATTTACCTTTTAGTAAAGTTTTTCCTTTTCTTTTCCATCGATGAATATATTAAGATGGGCAGCTAGACAAAGACAGCTAAGCATGATAATACATGAAGAAATGATCTGTATTGGCACAAGCCATGTCGGATATAACCACATTAGCAACCATGAAAACTGACCAATGGGGGAATTTCTATGAACAGGAAGTGGTTGCATGATATTAACATAATCAGCACAAAGGGAAAAAGGAGGGGATGAATTAGACACAAAGCAACTAGATGTAATTGGACTAAATTGGAGGGAAGGCATGAAAAAAGACATGATTAATGCAAAAAAAAAAATACAATTTTTACAATGTACGAGATGTAAGCGATGCTACAACATCTATCAGCAGAACAGTAAACGCATGCCTTTATTCTGCTGTCTGTACTTTACTGTAATTCCAGATTCTGTACCGCAACTGGAAAATAACCCTTTTAAAATCAGTGGTTTAAATTCTGTATGTATCAGAATTTGTGATACTGTACCAGTATCCTTGACTGCTAGTTAGACTGGCTGGAAAAAAAATCACAGGACAAATGTACCTTGACCAATTCAGTTGTTTTCTTAAAGGAAGTTTCCCTCATTATCAGTAAGTCAGCCCTGTGATTCATCACCTAGCAAAATGTATTTGGACAGTCGGTCTTCCTTTTGCACTGCTGATATTTTTTTCCCTGTGTTTTCCATTAAGTGGCTCTCCTTCCCATTGACTGTTGCCTGTCAACTCGGCCAGTTGATTCACTGGCGGTGATTTGGTGAAGAGCGAACGCAGCTCGTCAGCCAGAAGCAGCCTGCACCCTGATCGATAGCAGACTGCAGAGGCTTACACTGTCTCCCAGAGCAGGGCCTGGGGCTCCGCCTCACAATCACAGTAAGCAGTGAAGCACGAGCCAGTACGAAGCACTGCATCAAGCATATACCTTTGCTATAAATACCATTAAAGTTTACTTGATATGTTTATGGATCCTGCTTTTGTTGTGCTTTACCTTTGATATAATCTTTTAAAAAAATCCCAGCATGATATTCCTGTCGGAGACGGAGCAGAAATGCTGACCACAGCTTAGCTGGAGACTTTGGACAATCGGACCCCTCTCTATTACATCTCTATCACTCTGTCACTGGGGGCGACTTCTTCTCCGATATGCAAAACATTTGATGGATGTGTTTTTCAGTTAATGATCCTTTCAGTGAGCACCTCTGGCATGTTGCCAGGTAGATTCGCCAGTTATTGATGCCTTTCTGTGCAGCTGGGAGGTAGAGGAGTGGTTGAGCACCTCAAAGATTGCTGCAGAACTGTTCAACTCTGCTAAAACATTTGGCTTCATAATCCCACTGAAACCTACCACCAGAGGTTTCACCAAAATACATTAAATCATGTTTGTACACCACTGAGTTTCCAACCAGTCTACCACGCTACTATTTAATCTTCCTTGTTGTAATTCACCCAAAACCAAAGAGTCTGCTCTCTGGAGAATTAAATGCAATCATGCCATTATTTGACACCTTCGCTGTAGTTTCACCTCAAGCAGTGTATACTGTCATGCATTTATACAGTTCACTATCATGTTAAAAATCTATAGCTTCTCTGTGGAGGGGCCAGGAATGTTTGCTTGGTCCTGGGGAGCAGGTTCTGCTTCTGCAGTGCTGGGTGGGAGGGCTGCTACTTTCATGCGCTTTAGAAACATTTATAGTTTGTTTCTCACGCTCAGCTGCACAAATGGGCAGAAGTGTAAAAATGTAAGCAATTTTACTGTAGATTAAATCCTCCAGTCCCATGCAGAATGTGGCCCAGCCTTGTGTCCTGTAGTTTGCTACCTGGGACAAGTTCCAGACCTTGCTGGGACCATGGATGGACAAATCCTCCAGTTAAGTAAATGCAAATAAGCTGTACTAGACCCATGGTGGACTGACATCCTGTCCCTGATGTACCGCAGCCCAGTGCCCTGTGCTGCCTGAGATAGGCTGCACATCTTCCAAAAAAGGCAGACAGAAGATGGGTAGGGAATTGATTTTACCAGCAAAGAAAACGATTTTCAATAAACTAATGCTTCAATGCTTAAAAAACAGAAAAAAAATGGATGCACGAAGGAATATTAAATGAATAAACTCACAAACACATTTAAAAATGACTTTCTGGACACTGCGGGGTGTTTACACACTGTGAAATATTCCTCTATCAGTCTTGTTAGTTGCCATGCCAACGCAATGCTCCTGCATCTCATCATCAATCAACCAATTGATCACTGCAGTTTACTGTGTGAGAAATGTAGTATAATCGGGGCGTCCAGCACTAAGCACGTTAAGTGCCGGACCCTTTGCGTACACTCATCTCTCACTGTACTCCCTACCCCACAGCTGTCCTCCGAGGCAGCACGCCAAAATCCGTAAGATAAGCCTTTGATGTTATACAGCTTCTTGCAGGACAAACGCAGAGGGTTGGCTGAGTGCTGAGGCAGGGTGCCTGAACACGCGTGCTTTAGAAACTAATCTACCGTACCGCAGCAATTGCCTAAGTATATAAATAATTGACACAAGCTGACACGCGGGCCTTCGCTTCATCTATAAATCATAAGGTGGGGAATGAAGCCAGTTTGGAAATAACATCAGAGGGCGCTCCTTTAGCAAGTCGATCACAGGTCTGCTGGGGTCTGCTGGCCTGTTTATCAGTGTCCAGATGTGACTCACAGGTAAATGCACCAGAGGCTCTGTACCTGTGCTGATTGGACGTGTGAGTTAGAGTTCTTAACCTTCTCACCACGTTCACTGAAGCAAGTCTGCCCGGCCACATAAAATCCTTGGATAAAACATATGAAGCAAAACAACCTATAACATGATAACAGATGGGGGGGGGGGGCTATCTCATTATGTCGATGGTCATTTTTATATTGTGTAGCTTTCTCTTTAATTCATAAGACCATAAACGTAAACATTATTCAAAAAATAGCATCGACGCCTCCATGTCCCTTAATTGGATTGAAACTATTAAAATTGCAGCCGTATGAAAGGCTGTCAAAAAAAAAGTAAAACTAATTGCAATTGATGCAACTGGCAGGTAGGAAAAATGCACTTTGTAAACTAATGGACGTTCCTGGGTGGTGCGGCGGGCATGCGGTTAAACTGTCCTTTAATAATGCAGTAAAGTAATAACAGATTACTTTCATTTCACTTCTGTGGGAATCCGGGGAGCACAGAACAGCTCGATGTGTCCATACAAAGCAGACCATTCATGAAAAGCTCAGCTGCAGGAGCTGGTGAGGAACATGCAGGTGTCATGTGCTGAAAAGGGATCAAGTGTGTGTGTATGTGTCTGTACATATGTGAACATGTATGCGTGTGTGTGTGTGTGTATGTATACAGTATATGTATATATATATATATATATATATATATATATATATGCTTTAAATATATATATATATATGCTTTAAATATATATATATATCTGCGATAAATTTTATTACGACTTATGGAATGTACAGTAAAGTAGGTACGGTCAGATGTTACTTGAAAAGACACACACACACACACACAGTGCATCCTTTTCTAATTAAATATGAAATTGTTCATTAAAAATTATATTATCAGAGTAGCAATTTCATTAGTTGTATCTTTGAGAAATGATGAATTTCAGAATTTCTTAGCATACGACATGTCCCCTCTTGCGCTAATGACACTCGAACTGGCAATGACTCCACTAGTCTGTACGAAACCTGATGACCCATGTTAGACCAGCATGACTTGAAAATGTTCCAAAGAGCATCTCGTGATGTTACCGAGTGCTTGACTTTCTCGGTCTCCATGTGCTCCCATAAATGTCGCCTGAGGTTCAGACCAGGTGACTGTGGAGGAAAGTTGATGACAGTCAGCTTTATGGTATGTTTGGAGTCATTTTCCTGCTGCAGTATGAATTCTTCCCCAGAAAGTCTCCCAGGCAGAAGGTACAGCAGGACTCTGAAGATCTGATTGGTATTTCTCTATTGCCAGGGTGAAGTTGATTACGTGCCAGTGTACAACTCCATAGCAGACTTGAATACTCCCATCATGTTTTACTGTAGTTTTGATATGCTATGGAATCATACTCAGCCCCCTGCCCACCCCCAGGCCAAGACGTGGTCCAGTCCCATCCTTTGGAAATGCCCATCTATGATGGGCATCCCCTTGGCCTGTTCCAGGCACTTGGGTCCCCATCTGTGAAGATCCTGAGAGCCAGATCACGCTTAAGAAAATGCACCACATGGGCCTAGTGCCATAACTGACACTCCCTCACAATGCAGGTAATGTGTCTCATTTGGGACTTTCTCAACAAATGCTCGTTCAACACAGCAGTACCGAAGGATTCCCCAAAAAGACAGTACCAAAGGAGTCCAGTGTATAGCATCCATGTGTCGCATCCATGTGGCACCAGTACTATAAAGACTTGGACCTTTGTCCCCTTACAAAGATATCTAAAGCACCACACACTCTTTTTTAGTGAACTCATGACCCATCATGCTCTTCCAATCTGTATACTGACTTCATATGAAGAGTCACCAGAGACATGAATGTCGCTGCCAGGTTAAGTGAACCGCTTCATGAGGTCGACATTCTCTCTGCACACAGGTACACTGTTGGCAGCTGTGCCCAAGAGGTCATTCAGGGCCTGGATTTCATTTTGATCCAGGACACACACAAACTCAGACACTCATTCTCCTCACTCAGTCTCTTGAGAGCTAAGATCAGAGCCTCCATTGACTCAAAGATCACAGCATTGTCGGTAGAATCAAGATTGGTAAATCTTTCCTCACCAACAGATGGCCCGCAGTCACTCGACCCTACAACCCTGCCTAGCACCCAGCCCATGCATGCATTGAACACAGTAGGAGCAAAAACACATCCCTGACAAACCCAAGAATCCACTGGGAAGAACGCAGAGGTTCTGCCTCCACTCTGCATAGCACTCACAGTATTGGTGGTCTGGCCGGCTATGACGTGCCTAAGTCTCAGAATGTCTCACAGGGCAGCTTGATCAACTGAGTTGAATGCTTTTACAAAAACTGACAAAAGCTACAAAGAAACCCTTCTGATATTTGAGTTTTTGCTTCATTTAGAACCCACAGTACTAGGATGCGATCATAGGTAGACTTCTTAGGTATAAAACCAGACTGCTCTGATCGCTGGTAGGTGAGCAAGCGATCACGGATCCTTTTGAGGATGACCCTAGCAAAGACCTTACCTGGCACTGACAGAGTGTTACCCACCTGTAGTAGCTGCAATGTAGGCAATCACCCTTCCCTTTCTGGATAGAGATAGCAAGCACAATTTCCCAGTCAGTTAGGATAACGCCTGTCTCCCAAAGCAAAGCAAAGATTGCTTCCAACGTCAGGATGACAGCCTTACCACCAGACTGGAGAAGTTTACCCTGGATTCCACAGATCCCTACCCCCAGCTAGTTCACCACCTGTGCAATGTCAGTGAGATTGAGTGATTCACAGCTAATCAGAGGATCAAGCCTCAAGAACCGTGGACCCAGAGATGTCCAACATCCTTACCGTGGGATCAGCCTTAAACAGCTGCTCAAAGTAGCCGGCCCAGTGGGTCACAACTGCAGTGTCATCTGCAAGGACCATTCCACTACCTGCTCTGACTGTGACTCTCTGAGGAACAGATTCGGATGTGCCTACTGCCTTGATTCCACTGCAAGCAGGACGTGGGTTGCTAGACCACAGATGGTGTGTCTCCTGCTCACAGATTCCTCTAACAAACGCCTCCTTATCTGCCCTTAAAGCCCTCACAGACGTCCTTCTCAGTTCCAAGTACAGACCGGAGTTTCCATGCAGCCATGTGCTGTGACTCCTCTCGATAATATCCAGGGTGCCCTGCAAGATGAAACAACTCCTTCTAGAAATATCACTAACATCAACATCAACACAACCTTCAGCAACCTTCAGGGTCTTAACATAAACGGTCACATTAGGATCAGCAGTCGCACCCAAGTCTTAAGGTTCCTCGCTCAAACTGTGTTCCAGCTTATCATACAGTAAACAGCTTGATCTAGGACTCTGACCTGGTCCAGTTTCATTCTCTTAATAGGTGGTAGCCTACTGGACCAAATCTGTGATTAGAGTTCATGAACTGAGCACTTTTATGAAACCTCCAGCATCTGGTGATGAGACTGTGATCACTGCACAACCAGTAAAGGAGAACCAAGCCCAATAATGGTGTTCAAGGTGTTGGAACCAGGATCCAACGACCTGCAGACCCTGACCTTTTGCAAAATCAAGGAACATGGAGCCACTTTCACCACACTTGCCGGATGCCTCAGCATCACACCAGTCCCATTCCCCAACAGGCCTGACTTCAATGGTTCCCTCATGGTTTTGGTCCCCACAATATAAACACAATATATACACACAACTGTGAAAGCAATCAAAAAACTAAAATGCCAAGTCTTCTATTTGGCTACTTATGGTTAAGGTTAGGACTGGGTAGGAGATAAGAGTGTCATTCTTGGTATTAGAAATATGCCCATAGAAATGAATGGAGAGGCCCCATGAAGATATGAATACTTGGACTGAGCGTGTGTGTGTGTTTATGTATATACACATATGCACAGAGAGTTCCATGGTGGTTTCTGTACCAAAGCCAAAGACATCAACAAGCAATTAGTCAGAAAACCAGAACAATGGTGGAATCCGAATCCAAGTTGCAAAGTCAAGAAACAAACTGGGAGAAATGCTCAGGAGAGAGCGATATAGAGAGTGATATAGAGAGTGACATAGAGAGTGATATAGAGAGTGATTTAGCATTAAACTGGTCAAACAGGAAATGCAACACAGGGGGACTTAAACAGGTGAGGGTGTTCAGGTAGGGTAGCTGGCTCTGTCAAAGACCTGGCCTGGATTCTGGATCCAGGCTCAGATTCCGCCAGGGTCGTGACAATATCCTGGGCTCCAGTAATGAATGCTCATTCATTATGTATGGATGTAAAGAATTTTAAGTAAAATTTTCCTAAAATTAACTCATTAAATAATTATGGTTCCAAATTGTCTGTTACCCACATTGGCCTCATTGGTGGTGAACTTTAAAAATATTACAAAAAATAAACGAAATCTCTAAAAAAGTCAAATATGAGTCCAGCGCAGGTTGTCCTGGGAAATCATGAAAGCAGACAGTGAAAAATAACTAGCTTAAAAAAACACTTTTGGTGCAGAAAGTTGAAAGGCAACCAAACCCTCGATATCTGAGAACTGCATGATTAATGAATAAAACCACCCCAAATGTGTAAAAGGTATTATAAAATGTTTCTAAATGAGCCTAAAAATTAATTGCTGTATTAATTACTGAGCTCAAATGTATGCAAACTGCGAGATAGCAGGATGCTGAATTGCTAAAGGCAGTATGGTGTATGTACAAAATATTGGTTCACATTTATGAATTTTAAAAGCCTTAATTAAGTGGAGCTGTGTGATATGTAATGAATAGATGGCAGCCCGTAGCATGACTGACATTTTACAGGCCACTCTGGCAGAGATAGCGGGCATTTGGTAATTAATATGTGGTCATTCAGTGAATGTAAACATTAGGTACTGTACTGTATACTGGATCATCCTTATATTTTCTAAGTCTGTTATGTATGAGTCTTTTTCCATAATCAGTATCTGATATTCCTGATTTAATACATTTGAATTCGTTTTGCCCCAGGAACTTATACGCAGAGAGCTCCAAAATACGTCCAACCTCCGGATTCCCACACTTCTTACCCTTTAGGTAAGATCTGTTCCTGTTTGTAGGACTTCTCTTCGCATGCCTCACACCCCCAGTGAGGGCAGCTTTCTCATTCAATCTGCTGTTAACCTTTGTTTCTTGTGATTCTGCTTCATAATAATGTGTGTGACCCACAGAGGTGGAAAGTTCAGGTGCAGAAAGTATAAATCCAGACCAAGGTTTCGTTTCAGCCAACCAGTTGAGTACGAAGAATAACAGTCTCAGAGAACTGGCCTGCCTGGTTGTAACAAAACCCCAGTCTGGATTTTTTTTTAACCCAGTGATCTCACAGTGAGCTTGAGCCCAGTGTATGGATGCATTATTGGTGATTAATGCTCTAGCGTGTTCTTTAGTGTGGTCGTACCTAGAACCATGAAACTAGCAAGCAATGGATGTGTGTTATGATGACATTATAGTCAGCAATTGAACGACGACACAGTAACAGTGGACCTTGTGATAGTTAAGCCATAATTTTAGTTAGCTAACATTTTCATCAGAAATGCATAATGAGAGGTATGGGCAAGTGTTGATTACGTGGAAATGTTAATGGACATAAAACGACCAAAGAGCCCCGAAGCGTTACAAGAAAAAAAGAAAAAAACGCAGCGCAGTCGAGCGTTCTGTGCAGAAAACCTCAATATAGGAACAAGAAGAAAGAACCCTCCAATTCTTTCCCTTCTATCATGGCAATATAGCAAAGCTAAATAGCACTAAATATAACGGTTTTATGACATTTGCTCTGGCAGGTCACCCGAGAAGCCAGGAAGAGAGAATAAGTCAAGGCAGAGGGAGAGAGTAGGCCTCTTTGTACCTGAAAGAGCTGTGTGTATGACTCAGTAATAGGCTAATAGAGCTACTAATGCCCACTTTGCCTAAGAAACACATAGACACAGCTGTGCGCTTTTGGCATAACAGGTACTAAAACGGAAAAGCTACTAAGCATGTCCAGAAAAGCTTCATATAGATGATTATAAACATACAGTATCATAAATAAAAATAAATCCTTTATGTGCCGTTTGCAGAAGTACATTCAAATGCTTCTCTCCACCTACCTCATCTTGCTCCCCATAGCTTGGGGTGGGGGGGTTGTGTCACAGCACAGGGGGTAAGCCGATGCACGGCCCTGGGTGTGGTGGGTAAGGGGCTATTCAGCCAAGGCTGGGGCTTGAGCCGTTGGTCTTCTGATCACAGACACAGAGACTGAGTCACTCACCACCTCCCAAAAAAGGATGCAAACATCCTTTAGATCCATCCGTAAAGAGTCATCCAGATTCATATACAATTAATTATAATTTAGAATATTTGTAATTCATGTACCTTTTTGTGGTCAGAAGCTTCCTCTGCTGCCCCCTGGAGGATGGGCTCCCCCTTTGGGTCTGGTTAGGGTTAGGGCTCCTCCTTTGAGTCTGGTTAGGGTTAGGGCTCCTCCTTTGGGTCTGGTTAGGGTTAGGGCTCCTCCTTTGGGTCTGGTTAGGGTTAGGGCTTCCTCTGCCGGCCCCAGGAGGACGGGCTCCCCCTTTGGGTTCCCAAGGTTTCTTCCTACTAGAGAGTTTTTCCTTCTCACTGTTGCCTCTGCCTTGCTCACTGGGGGCTTTGGGCAGGAACAATGCAAACCACTTTCAGACAATGTAATGTTGTGAAAATGTGCTGTAGAAATAAAACTGAATTGATCTGAATTGGGGTAAAGTGTTAAAATAAATGAGAGCTAAACTTTCTGCTGCCTATTCTCACCTCTGAACCTTGTATTGACTTGCTATCACTTTGAATTCTTGTTCCTCCAGCCAGGGAAATGGTCATCATCGTCTGTCATCTCACAGTGGCTATCACTGGTGTCAGACTACATCAACATTCGGCTGACTATTTCCCCCCATGGTGATGCGTGGGGTGACAGACACATGTCACACCACGTGTGGCCACACGCAACCCCCCCCCGGCTTAAACCAAGGCAGTTGGGTGGATGACTCGCATCCCAGAAATCAAGGTATACAAATGTCAGGATGTCAATAGGTGTAATCCTTTCAAAAGGTGATTCAGGTTATTTGTCAATGTTTTGGCTAGTTTCCATAATCTAATACATGGTGAGTGCTTTTTACAGGCCATGTAGCGGAGATATATTGAACCGAATGTCCCCCTCGCCCCATTCAAATGGGATTGCCTCTGTGCATTGGACTGATGTTCTCAGCAGTAATATCACTTGGCTGGGAACACGCATGTTGACATTTAGTGGCTTCCTTTGAAGAGTGAAGATGGTTTATGATCCATTGAAATTTAAACGAGGTGAAAGACTCTGTTACTTCGCCTCGTAAACTGATGTTCAAGGTTCCTTCCCATAATACCAAAAAGTTTTTACTTTTTGAGGGGGGTTATAAGAATCATTTTCATTGCCTGATCTTTAATTGCTCTATAAATGCTTTCTGGCCTGCCTCAAATTAGTTTGTCTATTCTTGATAAAGCTGGGAATGGCAGCCTTGATTTAAGGGACACAGCTGTAGTGTAACATTGTGATGCCTTAGTCCTGTTTTTTTTTTCCAAAATTGAGTCATATTATCCTATTATATTTATTGATATAATAATAACTGCCCCCGGCTGTGTGTCTGTGTGTCTATGTTCTCCCCAAAAACATGCAGTCAGGATGATTTGTGTCTCTGAATTGTCCCATTTAGTACGAGTGCATGCCATGCATTGAGGCCGCGTCGCATCCCAGGGTACCCTGTGCTCCTGAGTACAGTCTCCAGGGCGCCGTGATCTCATCCCGGATAAGTGGAAGATGGATGAATGGGTGCATTGTAAAGTTCAGATCACTTCTCCTCATCCACTGCATGGCTGCAACCTGAAAGTCGCATGCCTTGCAGCGAAGACCCTGTCGCTTTCACCTGAAACAAAACCAGCTGATTAATAGTAAAGAGCATTAGGTCTCTTGCCCTGAAATTAGGAAGACAAATTCTCATCTGTGCCCTCCTCTGACGGCAACAGGAAATTGGCTGTGTCCCCATCTCCCTCCCATCGCCTCGGGCTCCTGGTGGCTGGAGATTTTGTAATTATTGTGAATGAATTCTCCGGATCCTGTCTAACCCGTCTGGTGTCTGTGAGTCAGCCCGGCCAATTAATAGCTGGTGGCAGGCCCCCTGAAATTAGCACACACCCAATTCCAAGGGACAGGGAAAACCTAATAAACTCCTCCTTGTCAAATCTAATTAATGGGTATATGCCCACTTAATATTTCAGTTAGTGACAGAAAGTTTATGAACTATAAAGCGTGTCACTAGAAGCCTGCAGCATTTTGTGCAGTGTGCACCACTTTGCTGATCCTTGGATCACTATGTACTACATGACTTAAGCCAGAAGACTCCTGGTTGAATTTATCTGACTGTATCCCAAGCTATCGTCTGTGGGTTTTAATCCCGTGCCTTCTACTAAGCTGGATGAAAATCAAACCCTTTACAATCAGCAGTTTGTGTTTTTCCCGTTTTCCAAATCAAGTGACTTAAACGTTGTCTGCGTGATCCAATTATAGCCTCGAATCTGGAGGATAAGCCGCAGCCTTGGACTGGAACGGCGGAGGACTCCCATTACAGCACAGGACTTTGAGGTCGCTGCTCTGCCGAGCAGAAAACGCCAGTCGTACTGAGGTCATTTTTTAAAAATCTATGTATTTGATGAGGAGAGGTCTGGGTTTTAACTCTATCCCTCTTATGATCAGATTTTCCGTGTTAACGTTCCGAGAGCGATTCCTCACAGCAGACACGGGAAGCAATTACACTATGCACTGCCCCCCAAATACACGGCACACTGGGGACATAAACTGCAATCTGTGAGCAAACAGGCCATCTGCAGGTGCCGACTCTCCCCTGTGTAACTGCTCTGGAGGGCATCTCCACTGAGGCCAGGCATGATGCTGTGCCACTGAAGCCTTTCATCCCTGTCTGTCTGTCCCTGTGGTGATGCCTGCTTGTTATAATTCACTTGCTGCCCATCAATCATTATCATTAACGAGGACTCGACTGCGACACAATGGCCTCTTAAACAGGCAGTCCGCTTCTTGAATGACCTCTAGGTGGTCAGAAATGATACATGCTGCAACGGTATGAAGGTCAGGCTTCATTGTCTCATCTACTAGTTCTGACCTGATCTGAGTTTTGTAGCAGTGAAATAAAATCCACACTCTGGGCCTTTTGCTGCTTTTACACTGTATTTGTAGTCACTGAAAAGTAACTGGTCAGAACGGGTGGGTCACGTGTTTGGGAAGTTTGACATGAATTTCTGTGTTTAACTTTATCTTCCTTTATTGATTAAACTGAAGTAAAAGTAGAATTTCCTTCCCCCAATCCTAGGATGCTTTGTCCAGGCAGTCAGCTGGAGTCCCATGAAACTTTTGGTGTCGCAAAACGGCCACTGGCCTTTTGGCACTGACCAGAGCTCCTGCTGGGGTGTCTATCAGCATGTGCCCTCCTCACTCTGTGCTCGCTGCTAGGATTTCAGATACTAGGTCATCGGCTTGTCTTAATAGGTGACCTCACATCACCAAGGACGGGATTTGCACCCTGTACCCACGTTACACACATAAAAAGAGTGTGACGTGTCTAAAAAGGCTGACAAGCCTGTGAGTAGCCCACAACATTCTCTGTTGGGGTGCATTTCTTCTCTGACATTTAGTCATATGTACTGAGATGACATTCGCCTCTGGAAAATTAATTGCATGAAGACACACTGGCAGTGGGGTCTCCTGCATGAGTCAAGGTGCGACTCCTCACTGCGTCATTTCAGGGGCTGGAAGTAGAGGACGGCATCATCACAAGAGCATGACAGCCATCCACAGCATGCAGTGCATTAAAAATGCAGTGTAAACAATCCCACCTATCTTGACAGACTGCCGTTGAAATACAGGTGTAGGAGTTTGCTGCAAATCCTTTATTTTTGTCCTTCTGTGACTCCTCCAAATGGTACAAATCCTGAGCGAACGGCAGTCTCCGTCGCAGTGCACACAGTGTAAATATGGACTTCATCTCAGATCATCTCTGCCTGTTTTCTAATCAGATTTATTGTGGGACTAATTTCATCGCGCCCCAATGAAGAGGAATGAAGCACTGTAATTATTCGAATGGATGCTAACCCGATAATTTCATGTTGGTTTCGGGAAGGCGCTCGAACAAATAAATAACAGGTTTTAATCAAGAGAGGGGGGACAAGCCTGCCAGGTGTCCGATCTGGGAACTGACGACGACGGAGATGGGGTCTGAAATGAGATCATTTTAGCTGGGAAATTATACAGGAGTCATGGCGCCAAGACTGTGACAACCGCTGTCCCTTTCACTCTCTCTCATGCACTAAATGCTACCCATAGAAAGCCCTGTACTGGACTGGAATCCCAACCAGGGTGGGGGTGCCTTGTGCCCTGGTCGCTCAGCAGTAGAAGACGATTGTTTTCTTACTTGCATTTGATAGCTTTTTCCCATAGTACATTACATCGAAAGTTCATAATTGAGGTTATTGGGAATGGTGTTCAGTCTGAGTAGGTACCTAGTGGTGGGAGAAAAAATATACAGTAGAACTGTAACATGCAAGTGTTTGTGCTCTTGGGGAAAACTTGTGGGAAAAAAGCGGATGATTACAGGTGGAACCTTCTGTCAAGTGTGGATCATGAACCGAAACTGGGATTCGATGGGCGTCAGGCTCTGTGCCCCACAGGCAGAATTGCAATGATATATCATGCACTGCTCACTCTCCAAGTCAGCTGTCACTACAGTTCAACCAGACCTAAACAGCCACAAGTCAAGCTGTCATTGTTACCACCTGCTGTGTTCCTAACCAGTCAACACAAATATAGTCAAATAACAACTGTGTCTCCTCAGGAACTATTACACTGCCGTTTAAGGTGAACTTCTGTATTTTCCATAACTAAGTAATTCACTAATGATAAAGGCACTTGGATTATTTCACCTGGATCATAGCAGAAGGTATCTCAAGTTGTGGGAGACATGGGGCTTCCAGGCAGAAGATGGTTCGGATTATTCTTTGCTGGTGATGCAGTCTGTTTCCATCGGGTTAAATCAGGCAGCGAAAGATAATCTTAGTGACTTTGGGTTTGTATGCCTTGATTTTCCTCACTGCCTGCATATGGATGCAGCAGTGTGTCTTTTATTGTATTTGCTTTGCATTATCCATGGAAGTAATTTAATCTTGGCTTAGATGTCCAGGTGTGGATAAAGTGGCTTACCAGCTGAGTATCCTTAAAATGCCTTTTTTGGTAGTTTTATAGGTTTTTTCAGTATGCCATTGTATGCTTGTAAGAGGTCTTTGAAGTGCTCTTTCATTTGGTGTGGCCGAATAGACGACCGCGTGCATGTGGATGGGTATGGCCAGGGTGAGGGGTACAGGGCGACCCCACCTGCCCCTCGGTCTTCTCTTCCATCTCGAGCAGCATCATGCCAGGTCATATCGTCTCCAGCCCTGCCGTCTACACAGAATGGCTCATGTGCCATCTCCAGCCTTGAACTGCACCACTGCCAAATGCACTCGCTTTGTCCAATTCACCCCTCTGTCGCAGGATGCCGGTGTTGCCAGCCGTGCGTCAGAACGAATGACCAGTCATGGCTTGATCAGCCAGGATGCGACGAGTGCGTTACTGTGGACCCATGTTCGTCGCAGTCGCATGGCTTTGGATGCAAACATTTTTTAAATGTGTGCATTACGTAGAAAGACCTGCATTCCACATGCATTCATTACGGTATTTCTTTTTTTTTTTTTTATTACATGCCGTGGTCTGACTAAACTGGCATTTTCTGCAGAAATGAAGCACGAAAATGACTCAGGCTGCACCAGATCGACTGTGATCCATATATGTTATTTTATCTGGGAGGGGGGTGAGGGGGCAGTAGTTCCATTTTCGCCATAATTTACACAAACAGCGCGGTACTGGGGGAAGTGGAAAATGTGCGTGTACAAAAAGAGAGAAGAAAAAAGAGATCGAGAGGCGGCAAAACCGGCTCAGCAATGCAGAGGTCATTCATCTGAGCTGGAGCTTGAGAAGCACATCATGGAGAGGGGAATGGAAGGCGGGCGGACATCCGGGATCCTCAGAGCAGCCCTCAGAAAGGTTATGGCTTTACAGAAGCGCAGCTTATCTACTGGGAACCAGGCTCAATGCAGGAAGCGGCCATCTTCAGGGGGGGGGGGGGGGGCTGTGGGGTTCCAGGCTGCAATAGGCATTATGAATGGCTTGCGGAGGTTTTCATTGGGACACAGATCAACAAGAAACCCAAGAATAAAACATCCAAAGCACGAAAAAAGGGAGCAACTGGAGATGGAGCCACTCATGCAAGCATTCTCCATGCAAGACCTACACCTCCGAGAAGGGGCCTTTAGACAGAGATCATTTCAGGCCACGCCCTATTTTTAGAGACAGCTGTTTGCCTTTGAAGCCAGCTGTTGCAGTTGATGAAGCCAGATGCTGTTTGCCTGCATATTCCTTATTTATTTATTTCACCTTCAGACTTGCGTAAGCTGCATTATGCCCAGCAACCTGACAGCACAAAAATCCTGACAGTTTTTTCACCCCTTGGTTGTTTTTCCACTTATCCTATGAATTCATTGTGTCGACTAAATACGGGCTTAATTTTTTATTTTTTTTTTTTTTGAGGGGGGTGCTTAATAACATGAGTTCAAATTAAATTTAATTACATGTAATCTCCTTTTTGATGGAATTCTGGCTTGATTGACAGGCCGCTGGGCTAGGTCACGGGGGGCGGGGGGGGCGGCACACGCATCAAAGGAACTGCTTTCAATGCGAAGCGGACCCGCGTTTCACCGAAGGGACACATACTGTAGGTCCTCCAGCGGTTTGTTCTAGAATATTCGGGGGTGAGAGGAGGATTAGGCATAGCGAATAGAATCTTTCAAAACACAAAATTATACTTAATTCAGCACATAGTACCATAGTGCATCTCATTAAGAAAAGGTTAGAAAACCCACGAAAGCTAAGAAAAAGCAATGCTTACAGGCATACACTCCTTCTGTGTGTATTTTAAAAATATGTCTGCGTGTGTTTACATATATAAAATGTGAATTAATCAGTTGGGCATAAACACATACTGCATAAATAGGTGGCAGATAAAATAACAAAACTTTTGTTCACCCTTTTGTGTATCAGCAGTGTAATACTTAGTCTGTTTAATGTTTATAGGAGCCAAAAACATTCTCTCATACGCACACTCACCAACAAGCCCCTCTTTCCTGGATTTGCCCTTGAAACACTAAAAGATAAAACAGTAATGGAAGTTTTTAAGAGGAAGAAATGCGGCCATATAGGGACATAAGAGATGATTTGTTTGCTGAATTTGCCTCTTTTGTTAGTTGAGGGCCATTCAGAGGAGAGTATCCACCAGCCAGGTGCACCTATTCTGGTTCCTCCTTACATGTTGAGAGGCCCCTCTTTTGGTGCTCTGGTTCACAAGATCTGTCTCCACAGGACGAGGAGCCAAAGCTGAGTGGAGATGCCAGAGGTGGCTTTACAGCTGCCTGTCCGTTATCCCTCCGCATTTTGCTCACCTCCTGCGACTCCGTGCTGAAGCAGGGCCGATAAGCCTTCCTGACAATTTTTTTCCCCTGTGAAGATAGCAAGCCCAGCCTCAGCCTTTGGGCTGCAGCTTTAATCTCACAGCAGTGTCCTGGTCCAGAGCAGAGCCGGCTCCTGTCCGGTACGGCTTACCTCTCCGGCGTCGCTCCCAGTGAAGGGAGCCCCCCGCTACAAACAGCCTTGGAAACCACTGAAAAGAGTTTCATCCTGAGGAAAGGGAGAAGAGAGGATTTTACCAAAGGGAATATCCCTTTAGATCCCTTAAATCTTCCATCATTTTTCCCTTCCTGCAAATGGCCTGGGAGGGTTCCGACATCCCAGTGGGACCAAGTAGGATGACAAGTGGTTTTGGTCAGGCCAGGTTTGAGCTTTAAAAGGGGCGGGATATGCACAAGCAGAGCAGCACTAGATAACAGAGATAAATGTGTTTGTAAAATGGACAGCAGCTGATAACAGGCATCCTGATGCCATGGGCTGCCAGAGATCTGGGGGGGAATGTGGGAGCTGGCGGGGACACACAGTGCACCCCCCCCCCAGTAGCTCTCCCACCTTCTTGTTCACCCACCTCCCTCCAGGCTCTCTGCCCCTACCCCTGCAAGAACTCTCTGAACATCTTGGCTGTGGGGTTTCTCAACCAATGCTTAGGTAAGTTGGGGGCACAGTATGGGGGCTGGCTATTGGAGGGGGGGGCAGGCACTGGTATTTACCCAATTTATTCACTACAGTAAAGTAAACCTAAAAACACTGGGGGCATTGTTCATTCCCTATTAAGCTGTCTCCATTGACATTTACATAACCACTATGCAACTGGCACATAGTATGAGAAAATAATATGTTTGTGCGGTGGGTGTGTGTGTGTGTGTGTTACATGTAGCAGTCCTGCGCTATTTTGTATGTAATCACATGTTTATATTTCCAGTGTTATTTTTTTTTGAGTTGATTTCTTTGCTGGAAATAAGAGATGCACTTTGCGCCAGACTCTGACATTGACAAGGCAATGAAATCAGAAAAAAAATATAAAAGAATGGCTAATGAAATATTAATTTACCCTTAAAGCTTGATGTGGCAATGATAGCAGGGGGATTTTCACCTTCCTGGCTGTTGAAATGCCAAGAAATTAAAGAAATTAATCAAAATGTGACTATACTGTAGCAGACACGTGAGGGTTAGGTTTAGGGTTAGATTTAGGTTTAGCTCACCAGTACCCCAGTGGTGAGGAAATCCCTTCGGGTAAACATAATAGCGCTGCTGTGGACTTTATGAAATCCAGAGGAAGATTTTGGGAGGGATTGGAGTTGACGTGCCCAATCTGTGAGGCGCGCATCCTGATCTGTGGACGAGCACAGTCCATGAGCACAGACATGTCTGTGGTCCTCGTTTGCAGTGACACGCCCTTTGACATGGCATGGTACGCATGTCCCTAGTGTCTGATTTGAATGACCTTTTGTTCTCTAAGCAGTTCTGATAAAAAGGCTACAACTAGGAAATCAGACCTGTGCTGGGGCTGATTGACACTGTTAGAATAAATAAAAAACACGCAATGCAAAACCCAAGATAGACTGCCGCACATCAGTGTAATTAGCATTCACGCCGACCTTTGCCACTTAGGGAGGAATAACACAAAACGTAGCACCAATTAAGGCTAAAAGCTAAGGGTGAAATGGTGATTTCTGAATGCTCGGCTGGATTATTTAATTTTGGAAAGCCAAAAGTAGGAAAACCAACCACGTCAAACTGAAAGGCAGATGTTTGATTAGATCAAAAACCATATCAACGAGTATAACAAACCAAATGTGTTTGAGGCATTCTGTTTCATTCACTTCGGATGCCACTTCGTACTATTTACTTGTTCCTGTCATTACTGAAGCTAGTGCCTATGTTTTATTTCAGGCCCGCAAAGATAATTGTTTAAGCTATTACCATAACAACTAATGAACCCACAGATCTATAGACCGATGTGATGATGTGTTTTTTAATGTCTTTGATGTGTTTTTCTGCTGTATGTTTGCCTTTTCGAATGCCTGCTGATTTTTATGATACGATATTATGTAAATTATAGACATATTTGCTTATGGAAAAGAACAAATGACAGATATCTGTTTCCGGACGAGAACAGTAGCTCAGGATTAATGTGTGCACTTTTATTATCGCTCTAACTTGGGCTGTAAGCTACCACAGTACGTGATACGTCACAGTACTCGGAGGGAAGCGTTTTTGATGAACCAAAAGGGGGTTTTTATTGAAATAAAATGAAACAGAGAGGGACTGGAAAGAAGCAGGACTACAAGGGATTAAACCAAGATGACTTCCAATAGGAGGGACACAGGCTGACAATGTTAATGACTGAACTAGCGACAATGAGGCAAAGAGGTACTTACATGGACTAACAAGGGACAACAAGCATCAGGTGTAGCCCATCAGGAGCACGTGAGGGAGGAGACTGGTGGGTCAGGTGGTCGGGGCGGGCAGGACGTGACACAAGGTCTTGTCCTTTACAGTACGTTTTTGCTTTTGATTGAAGGCTACATAAGGCATGTACTGTTTTCATTGCTGTACTGTGCTGCATGTATGATTTACTCAGTGTGATGTCATAGAAGTGCGACTGTCTGAGGCCACTTCTGCTTGTTCCTCGGTGCCAGGTGAATGCAAACTCTGTTGATATGGCCACACATAAAATGACATGTCATCTAAGGATGTATTACGTAAATATGACATAGTGCAGTTAGCTAACAGGTAAAGATGTCTTTCACATCATATATTTACTTACTTAGTGACACTTCTTATCCACTTGGATGCCATAAGTCCTGGGAGCTCTCCAGAGCCATCATATTCTCCACCCCCTCAAAAACCCTTAAAAGGCCCCCATATCCCATAGAAACTCAGCCCTGAGATTGTTTAAAGGGCACACTCACAATCCTAAGCAACAAAGTCTTTAATCAAAGGTGTGCTTTCAAGAAAAAGATTGAAGCATTTCTTGAAAAACTACTTGAAATCCCACCCCACTCCCCCAACTTGCATTCCATGTTTCTGTTCTGGGATCCTTATGGCCGAGTCTTTAGCTAACCCATCGGTTTCCGTCTCCTCTGATTCCAGGCTCACAGCGAACACGCTAACAGCAGCCATCTTATTCTACTTTAATAAAAGTAGAATAAAAGTTTTATTCTAATTTTTGTGAGTGCAAGCAAACTGGCATTTAGCCTCGTCTCAGCACCTCGCAGCGTTTCAACCAAATTTGAAAATGAACTATAAGACCTTTCCCTGACTGGCAGGTAACCCCCAAGACTGCAGTGCACTTTTAAATAAGTTATAAGAGAAAAAAATGTATAATATGAGTCTTTTGAATGGAACTTGTTTAATGAATTTGCAAATGTATGGCTTTTTTCCTCTGGGGAGAGTTACCTCTTTGAAGCATCTGACTAATCATTTGCCATGGAGGATCCAACAGTGCCTGTTTGTACCTTACATGGTGCGTTTGAATGTTTACGCCCGTCCTGAATGGCAGACATCAAGCTGGGCTGCCATCAGGTAAACTTTTTAAGGGGTATTTGGGAGAGGCCTCCATTGCTGCAGGAGTGCTACCTAAGCAGACAGTCCACAGGCAGGGCTGGTGGGTCGGACGCTGCCAAGGACTATTTCAGGCTGAAAGGTAGACTTACGAAAAGGGGCTGATGCTAAGCTAGTGGTCACATGAGCTAGCGGTGAAATGCACTAGTGCAGCGTTTCTCAAACTTATTTGTCCTGGGGACCAGTCATGTCAGGCTTTGGGGCTGCAGGGCCCTGCATAAATGACTGCCCCTAACCCCCAGCCCCCCCATGCGGATGTGTATCCAGATAGACAGATAGTATTATTATTATTATTATTATTATTATTATACCTGACCTGATCTGACTGAATTTTAATTGGTGCAGAATCGAGGCTCCACGGACCGGCAGGAGTCCTCTAATGGGCCAACACCGGTCCGCGGCCCATAGTTTGAGAAACGCTGCACTAATGGTCACATGAGGAAGTGGTTACATGAGCTAGTTGTCACAAGAGCTAGCAGTCACATGACCTAACAGTCACATGAGCTAGCGATCACATAAACTAATAGACACATGAGCTCACAGTCACATGAGCTAGCGATCACATGATCTAATAGACACATGAACTCACAGTCACATGAGCTAGCGATCACATGATCTAATAGACACATGAGCCATTCCTGGTGTGTGTGAGCAGTCAGGACATGCTCGAAAGCTGCCCATCTGAGCTCTTTTACATTTATCTCTGTATTTTCTTTATTGTACTGGTGAAGAGAGTGGTAGCTTTTGCCCCAAAGGGTCAAAGTAGATTTTATTTTTATTTATACTTGATTTTTTTGGACACATTAATTGGATTGATGTAGCTAACTTGGCTGGCTTCCCATTGTTAAACTCGTGTTGTGTACCCACGCGTTCTTTACAGGTGCCAGTTACTCTTTACATACAGCTGATGCCAGATGAAACCGAAATAAAAACAAAAAACATTGTGGATTCCAAATAGCAGATTTTGAATTACACAACACAGAGGAACAGTAAGGGCAGTGTGTGAGCAGGCTGTAAAATAATTGTGAAAACCACCAGATTTTAGTGTACTAACCTAAGAAGTTTTGATATGTGCGAAATCCTTTCCTAGGGTCTCTTAAAGAATTAATTAGCCTAGGGAGTATAATTATTAAGACAATATGCAGTCATGGCATGCTTAATTAGATGCAGATATTTCAACTGCCCTCCTCTAATCAGTGCCTCTTACAATCCATTCCACAGAGACACAAAGCTCAGAAACCAACACCATTTACAGCTATTGGTGATGCATGACAATCTATTCCCTTTACCTGCTCGTCTTTATCAGAATATCTCCTGCAACCTTCATCAACTGAATAAAGTCTGCCGGCTGATGTTGATACAGAGGACGAACAACCTCCCAGACAGACAAAGGCACTTCTTTTTCTCGAGTAACATTCAAAACGTGGCGTAGCTTTTTGAAAAGATCACAACACGTCGTCTGCCGAACGGCAAGTTTGCTGTACTGTCTGGAAGAGTGTGTATCCGCAAGCTTCGGATTGCAAGTCGAATCAACTTTCGCAGGAGGGTGTCGTATCACACACACATGAAAGACTACAATTTCTTCTGTGGGAGTAACAGCCTTAAAGCGCCTTGCCCTCTTAGAATGGTCATTTTAACTGGGTGAAGTAAAGCGATAATCGTTTGCGACATTTTGGCGATAGCCCATGTGGAAGTGTGGAAGAATTGAACCCACCGCATGTCTCTGAGAGACAGATCAGAGGGTTTAGCTGAAGAATGCCAACCAGGTATTTGCAGATTCATGCACACGCACCCAAAGCAGACGAGACCCAGTGGTATCAGTTAACAACAAGAAATCTGGCCTTTCCACAAATCAAAAGCTGACAATACACTTAAACCACAGAATTCAATTTACATGCATAATAAATCAGCACTGTGCTCAATTTAATGTTAGAAGCTTTCGGAATTTTTCTTTTAAAAAAAGATAATTGCAACATTTCATTGCAAAGTACTTCAGGAAGTAATTTAGTTTTGTTGTAAAAACATACTTTTTTGCTTTTCTCATATTTATTGTAGTATACGTCTATATTTAGAGAGCCAAGTGCAGAGCGAGCAGGTTTAATGATTCGCAATGATTCACGACCAGCACTGAAACATAATCCCAGAATCATCATAAAAGCACAAGCCAAGCCCAGGAGTCAATCCCAGGCAATACATATACCAGGTCCAAATCACATATACCAGGTCCAAATCACGTTCAGCATATGGGGTCCAAAAGCACAGCAATCGAACAGTTCAGCAATGGAGAGACTCACAAAGGTGCAACTTCACAGAGTTCACAGAGTGTTTCCCAATCCGGTCCTCGGGAACCCACAGTCGGTCCATGTTTTTGCTCCCTCCGAGCTCCCTAACAGACAGTCCACTGGGAGCTGGGAGGAAGCAAAAACGTGGACCGACTGTGGGTCCCTGAGGACTGGATTTGGAGACACTAGTATAATCACTGGACATGCAGGCTGTGTGTCTAATATTAAGGAGAGGCAGGGAGTGGTCCCTTTGGGCGAAACTGCATAGAGGGTTTTTGGAAATATATAAGATAAACTGTATAGTGTATATACAATAAATGGTACTTTTCAAATTTCCTGCTCTATACGTTCAATCATGTGGCTTTATGTATTTCAAAATGGGTTACTGAGCATTATAAAGGAATAAATGATGGAACCTGCTGTTTAATGTGATCGGCAACACCTTCTCCAAGGGATTCAAATGTAAAATGCAAGATGGGAATGAATGTCTGTTGATTCTGCATGTAGTACAATTTCTGCATATATACTTGTGTGTCATCATGTCCTTCTGCTTGTGGCTCGGCTGGTTACAGAGAATGAAAAGATGAATGGAAAGGTAGCATGTTGTAGAAAATTATCTGCTGACGAACAAAAGACCCATGTATTTTAAAAGCTTTAAAAGCATTAACTCCTCTCAGCCTCCAGAATTTAATGTGGCTTTAAATAAGCAGTTAAGTCATCAAAAAACAAAAGTATGTGACATTGTTGTTACCCTTTTTCTGATACTGAAATGTATATAGCTTGATGGTGTGCAAGGCTTTGCTGATCCCCGGTAGGTAGGGGGCAGCGTTGCCGGTGTCACAGCGTATCTGAGATTTCAGGCTCTGTGAGAAATGCTACAGAGACGTTAGCATTGCAGTTTTGTGGTGGGGGGGGGGGGGGGCGCTTCCTCAAGCTACTGTCTCATCTTCCTTCTGGGCCCACTGTCTCGTTCCCTCAGACTCCCTAATCTCCTCAGCTGCCCCCCCAGGACCTCGCAGCTGCCCTGCTAGGGGTGTGAGCCTGTCCCTCCGCTATCACCTTGGCATACTGAGCGTTATGCAGCTGTCCATGGTGCTGAAAGGCGAATGAGGTGAATGGCGCGTCGGAGGGGTCCAGAGGCAAGGCTGCAAACATGTATGTACATGTCTACCAGCTGAGTGCATGCAAATCCAGGGAAGAGTTTCAACTCTGAGGTAGCTAAATCCCTATTATAAACACGGCTACTGATTTTAGCCCTATTACAGTATATACTATAAAAGCTCTCATACTTGGCATTTAAGTAAGTATTTGAAGTGTTTGAAAGCCAATAGCAGAGCCAAAGATAACCATTGGTTTCTTTACTGTAACTGTGATCTCTGGACAAGAAAATGATTAAAAGTAAGCCTAGATTAAAAGTAAGCCTGTAACTACACCACGGCAACTTTCAAATAAAAAAACAGGTGGGATTCGTAACACTTTCCTTGTAATTTTTTAAACAAAATATACAATACTTAATTATAACTGAGAAATATGGCAGTGGCTCTGAAAGAAAACAAATAAAACATCCAAACATACATTAGTATGACTTATCTTGCTACCGATGAAAGGGCTAAACAAAATACGTATTATTTTGCATGTACTTACATGGGCATTCAGACTGGATGGTGCCTTCAGTTACTAGCACAAGACCACCATACCTCTGGATACAACTCAAACAACCTGTATAACACAATTAACCGTAACAAAGGAAACAATTATTCACTGGCATCTTAGTTTCATACTGGAAATAAACTGACACACATTCTATAATGTATCACATGCATACTGACACTGAAAATTTGCACGGTTGCCATCTTGGGTCTCCATCTTGGATCGCCATCTTGGATTGCCATCTTGGGTCGCCATCTCACGGAAACCATGTTGCAGTAGCCAGCTTGTGGTAGTCTTGCAGTTGAAGTCTTGTGCTAGTTGTCTTGGCTAGCCATCTCAGGTAGCAATCTTGAGGTAGCTCACGATAGTCAAGGTATCTGAATGTCTACATCGTCAGATAGTGGCCAGGTAATACCCATTTTATAGCCTGAGGTGGAAACACTGTTCACTCATGATATTCCCAGGTTCCACGATGATTACGTCCCCAAACAAATCTGTATACAAGTGTTTCATGAACATCAAAATGATGTCAAACACCTTCCATAGACTTCAATAACCTACACATCATTTAACCTTAATGGGAAGTTCTGCACCACAGACTGTGAAGCAGATTTTCGCCTCCTTCATACCTCAGAGAAATGGAGGATGTTCATCTTGAATAATAGTCAAATATCCCACTACACACAGTCCAGCAAAGAGGGACTAAGAGTTTTACTTACACAGAATGTTCTGAGGGCAGAACCAATAATGATTGGTTCAGAGAGATAACCAATCAGATTATAGAGGAGGCAAGTCCAATCAACTAGAGGAGGTGGGACCAAGATATCTGATTGCTTGGTCCGACATCTGACCAAGATCTGATTGGTTATCTCTCCGAACCAGTCATTTCTCGTTCTGTCCTCAAAACATTTTTGTTTAAGTAAAACTCCCAAGAAGCTGTTCTGAAGGCCCTTCTTCTTCTATTAGCTCTTTTTTCTATGTTATTTTGTCTGTTATTTTGTCCTCCCAATGCACTTGTGCACATAGACATATATTTATTTTCCATCTCATATAATTCACCTCTTATTCATTTGCAGTGTTTTGTGGATGTTCATTAATTGCCTTCCCTGCCTAGGCATCTTCTCTCTCTCTCTCTGTCTACCTGATTAGACGCGGCACAGTCCCTACAGTCATTATCAAATTCCAATATGGTGCCAAGAGTTTGATGCTCAAATGTGCTTTTTAATGAGGTCAAGTATAGGGCCGGCCTCACTCTCCGAAGCACAGGTGTCACTTTTACATGGACTGGCACCCAACCTGGAAGCAAACGGTACAATCTGGGACGAGATGCCCGAGTCAAAGAACTGTCTAGAGTCTGCAGTGTCCTGTTGTGTGGTCAGTTATGACGTTATGTGCTATAATGCATTTTTATTTATGGCAAGTATCCTGTGGATGAGTGAACAAAACATATCTCCTCCATACCATTTAATGGATAAATAAGTTCTCGTTTACTTGTATTTACTGTACCCTAATTATTTTTTGGTTGATAGTCTTGGAATTTCTCCACGTGTCAAACTGTGACTGGGACAAATCGGAAGGATAAATTACTTCTTGCTGTTCTACATGATCCGATGGAACTAATTAATCTTACATCCAATCTGGAATGAGCTAATTACCCTCTGCTTGGTGAACACGAGAGAGAACACTCTTGCTATTTTTTTTCTCTCCTCTTTTTTCGTTCCTCACCTCAAAATTGGTAGGATGGAAACCAGCACAGATCCCGCAAACAAACAGATTAAAAGTGCGCCTGCCGCCTTTGCTGTGTGTCAATTTGTACTTTAGTCTAGAGGGAGGGCAAAAAAACACATTGTCATTAATTGTCTGATTGATTAATTGATAAACATAAACGACAAAGAGGATTAATGAGCCCAGTGAGTGGTACGAAGGGGGTGATTGATTCTGTGATGTAATTATGATACAAATCACTGACATATGAATTTAGGGACGTGAATGACAGGGGAACACAGTGAGCAAACGCTTCTCGCCTGCTGCATTAATGAATTACACGCATGGGCTCCACAGGAAAAACAATGACTAAAGGCTTATTGAGGACAGCAAGTCCATCAGTGCTTTCCCTCTGCGGGATGTCAGATGTGGAAGGTAATTGATTTAAGGGCCATAGATGCTGCACCATGAATTTTTTAAAATGTTGAGCAACGTATTTGTGTTATATACTTCATCAGGGAGCATGCAGGACCTACAATGATCTATAAAACCATTATCCGCACATACATACATCTATATACCCAAGTAAGTATCTAGACTTGTCTGGCTTTTGATGAAAAAAGCCTTGCCCCGCCCAACCCCCCCAACCAGAAGGTGTACCTCAAAATGTCCTTGTTCACTCCTTGTGTCCTTGTGTCTCAGGAAAGCTCGGCCAGACTGGCCATGATGGAGAGGGAAGCACTGGGCACCAGCAGGAGCAGGGTTGCTAGGGCAACGGGGAAAACGGTATCTCGGCCTGTGACGAGAGGGACATTCGGCAGCACAACGACTGGGGCGATATGTATGTGTGTGTGTGTGTGCAGGGGGGGGGGGGGGGTGTTATGTGTTCTCATCACCTGAAAGGGGGAGTCGGGGGAAAACCAGTCACGCCTTTACTTGAGGGGAACCCTTGGGATCGAAATGGGGATATTGCCCTGACTTGGCAGCCAAACAGTATGTCCCCAAAACAGACGACACGTCAACAGTGGGGCTGCAAAGCTCCTTCCAAAACGAGAGCTGAGATCTCGCTACAGCGGGCGAGGGGCTTCCGCATCTCCGAACGCGCTACAGCGAAAGAGAACCTTTCGCATCTCCGAACACGTCGGTGTTGGGATCCATTCTGCGGAGCAACATCATTTTTCATGCTTCCCTTTTCTTTGACACGCTGGACCCGTGTCTCCATGAACTCGTGTGAGAATGCTTTTTGATAAAGTGCTGTGTCCTCACCGTAACCCATGAAGCATTTTATAGAATTAAAGCTTGAGAGACTGAGATGGAAGCCATTTGCAAACCACTGCCAAGAACTATAATTCCTGCAGCCTTTTTTTGTAGGTTCTGCTTCTTATATCATCATCCTCTGATTCCATTAATTTTTGATAGTTCTTATATGCATTTTTGACCAGCCAATGACACACGAAGCTAAACTTCAAAGTGTTATGTGTATATATATTCCCCTTTTAAAGTAAGACATTAAAAACTTCCCTGATGTTCTCTAATTAGTGCCCATGATATTCAGTATATGTTCCCTAATAAAATTTTTATTTTGATTTTTAAATCCCTCAAGCAGGACATTAAGTATAATTGGTCACATCCACAAGGCAACACCTCCACATCCACAAGGCAACACCTCCACATCTACAAGGTCACACCTCCACATCCATGAGGTCAAACCTCCACATCCACAAGAACACACTTAAAGGCTTAAGGCTTCCTTCATTCCATCAGTCCACTACTTATTTTCCCTGTGATCCTTATTTGTTATTTTCTTGTTTTTTTGTGTGTGTGGGGGGGGGGGGCACAGCTTTGTATTCTGTCAGTGGCTTAGATGATCAACTGTTGTTCTTCTCTATAACAGAACTGAAGAATGGTTTTATTTCCTCTTGGGTCTCACTGGATAGTATGCGTTATAGAATGTGATAGCATGTATGATGTGAGAGGGTGACAATATGTCATAATATGTACAACATGTGATAATATGTAGCATAATAGGTGTTAATGTGTGTGACAGTGTGTATGATAGTTTGTAACTTCTGTTCCTCTTGGTGGTTCTACCTGTCATACTATATCCTGCACTACAAATTAACCAATGCAAAGTATAACAAGTGCACCTAAAAGGAACATTTTCAGATGCAGGAAATAATCCAGTTCCATTAAAATACGTGATGATATATAACATGCTTGGTAACATCACTGTTCAGTGCACACTGTGATAACGCCTGGCAGCGCCCCTCCCTGCACGGGCCGTGCTGTCGGATGACACGCTCAGCAGACTGTAAGTCCCTAAGCAGCTCCCTGGCATGTCGCCTTGGTAATTAGTCTTCTGTGTCTGGCCAGCAAAGTGCCACAGAGTAACAGCTGTGTGAGCCAACAGCTGAGGAGGGCTTCAGCACAGCGCCCTGGTGATAGAAACGACTCGTGCTCAGAAGTTTGCCTACTGAAGTCCTGTCAGGGCTCTAGAGTTCCTAGAGTTCTTACTCCGATGCCGAATCGGACAAACCTCTGTCATTTACAACAACAAAAAAACTTTTTCACAGCGTCTGACCCCATGACACACAAATATGACAGCTGGGTCTGTTTGCTTCCACACAAATCCCAAACCTTTTGACTTTGCAGCGTACTGATAGAGTGGACTAAAAACACATGTGTGGAAAGGTAGGAAATGCAAATGTTAGCCCACCTGGACACCAATTTACATGTCCAAATTGATTTGGGCCCACGAACTTACCCCAGGCCTAATGGATAGAATTTAATAGTCCCAGGGTCTTTCAAGGCAGTGCAGATGAGCATCAAATTGAATTCATTTTTACACAGTGCACATCACCCTGGTGGATTGACTTCATTATAGCAGACAACAGGTGTCCTACATTGTTGGACTGCCATGCCAGAAGCGAGTCCATGGAGTCCCCACCGGTCCACTCAGCGTAAGGAAGCGACACTATTCCACAGACCCCCGCCCCTGCAGAATGGACCGCTCCATTCTTCCACGATGATGTCTTTTTTCACAGACCGGTACACATTTGGAGAAATAACGATGCATCTAATTACAGCTTATGCTTGGCTGTATTTTACACGCAGCAGATCGTTCCTGCGCGTCTCACTGACGCAGAAACCGGAGTGTGGCGCTGCCAGGATGTGCAGGTGCGCGCAGCGGGGAGGGGGGGGCGAGGCAGGTGTTTCTGCTTACGAAGGCGCCGGATCTGCCACACATGGCCCCCTACCCTCCGCCTCGCCTCAGGGGCCCGGATGTTTCCTTAAGGGGGCCTCCATCCGAGGCATGTCGCCGACCAGGAGCCAAACATCAGACACAAGTGCGAAATCTCTGTGGGCTGAATGTCATCGTGCTTAATACAGAGAACGCATCTTCAAGTTACTTTCCATCTAGATCCATGACACACGATTTGTCATCTTTTTTTGTTTTTCTTGGGGCTAAAATAAGCAAATACTAATGTGCAAGAGAGTGTCCATGTTTACCTCGCGGTTCCCTCTTGAACTTTTCAACACACTCCGTTCCTCGCCTCTCAGAATCATCTTGGGCCCTCGGACGGAAAATGTTAATATTGAAAAGAACCATGTATTCAGGCTTCACACTTGCATATGCTTCCAAACGAACTGACATTCTGCTTTTTATTCACAAGGACAGAGTGTGAAAGTCTTCCAGTCACAATGGGATATTATTTTAAGTTAATTGTTCTGGGACATTTTAACAGTAAGGAGCTTCAGTTCCCTTCTTGCCTGAGCTGTGTTTCAGCACTAACTCGAATGACTATTTCTTGACAGCATGCAGACAGACTGACGGTCCCTGCTGCCACCAGTCAGACCCCCCCAGTTATCCTGCGGGCGTTCCCGGACACCAAAGGGATGTCCTTCCACCGTCCCAGATCCGCGAGTCCCACAGAATGTCATCTGTTGCACATTTTGTCACAGGATGGTTCCTTGAAGTACGGCAAAGAACAAAATTGAAAGGAAATCGGTATTCAAACAGAATGTGCCGAGCTGCTGGCTCCAGATGACTGACGGAGTTCCACTGCATTCCGGCGTGCCCGCTCATGGCAGCGAGCGCCTCTTTCAGGCGCATTCTCCAGGTGAGCCGGCGGCCGCTCCTGCCGAGCTGCGCTTTTAATGAGCGTCGCATTATGATGCATCATTGCCTTTTATACTGAGGATGAAAGAGAGGCAGTGATATTTTCTCTCCTTCCTTTGTTCGGTCACAGCTACACCTCGCCGCGCTCTACTGAGACCTCAGATACCGCCGCAGCGGGCAGAATTACGTTCCCGTTTGACAATAAAAATGCCATTTTCCTGCAGTTTGTCTGGAAACCAATACAGGCTCTTTGTTTAAACTGGGTTTCTCCCAGTTTCTGCCTATCCTGGTTAAAAAACGAGTCACGTTAAGCGCACAGTGAAACATGACAGCTACTGTGCTGAAAATACGGTGGGGCCCATTTCCTCTGTGGTAACTGAGACACTGAAAAGCAGCAAAAAATAAAAATGAATAAAAGGACACCAGGCACTGTGTATGTAATAGGAAATGTAAACATTAACAGTGATTCATTTCACTCTAATTCATAATAGAGCGTCTTTTCATTGCGAGTCAAGTAATTTAGCCCTAAGGCAAAGGGATGAAATGTGATCCTCTTTCCCGCCATCAATTTACCATCCAGGAGGAGATATTCGGTCAAAACCTTCATCCACTGACTGGTCCAAATCACAGACGGGGCTCCATGCACGAGTTTGACACGAGTCTAAACCGATGCTTTTCCAGAAGTTTTTTTTTTTTTTGAGTAGATTAGCCAATCTCTTTTGTAGCAGGACTTCCATGTAGAAGCTGAGGGAACCTTCAGCAGGAGCCATACTCACAATGCAGCTGACCCCAGCTTCGAGCTTATGGCAAACCGTTTACTGGTATTTGCTCTGTGAAATATTAATTCCTCTGAATTTCTGGAGGAAAAAAAAAAGAAAAATATGCAGCTTTAAAGAAAATCAATCATGGTCAAAAAAACAAAACTATATATATATGTATGTGTGTGTGTGTGCAATACACATAATTAAGGAAGCATTTTTAAAAATCTGTTTTAAATGCATAAGATAAGGATCTGGAGAAAAGGACAGACAGTATAGAATTGGCGTCATCTAACATACTTTACCTCTTTAATCCTGATCAGCCACCAAAGTGTCTGTCTGGGCTCTTCCTATATCAGTGGTCTGAGAGCAGAGTCACCTTCTGATGGCAGGAAACCCTACAGGGCACATATTCCCAAGCCAATTACAGCTCCCCAGTTCTGCACTCAGTCGGTGTGAATAGCAGGTGTGTCTCCCTCGCCCACCCAGCACAGCACACACCGCGTTCGGCTCGCGAAAAGAAATGAGATTTATAACTGTCTTCTTCCATTCCCCATCCGGCATCCTTTGAACCCTCCCCCTTTCCCTCGCCGGCGTGCCGCTGGCGTACCTGGAGAAAGACAAGTCATCCGTCAGCTTGGTAATGAGTTGGTAGACATGCTCTCCAATGACACGTGCGTATATATCCTTCGCGCGACGTAAAGTCACCAATCGGGCTGCGTGACTTCAGGCGGTGGAAGGAAACTGGAGCACCTTGGTAATGAAAACAGGCACAAGGGGGGACTTACAACTACCCCGCCCCCCCTGTCCCCCCCGCCCGTCCTACTGGAGTACAGGAGCCAGATACACACCTGATCTGCAGGGTCCCGAAGACAGCTGCTGCCTTATATCTGATTTTTTCCCCCCAAGTATGTACAAATGAACATAAACGTCATATTTAGCTATTAACTGATTTTAGATACTTCACACCTAGCAGTAGAAAAGCGTGAGTCTCATGGTTCCTGGGACCTTTTATAGCAGAAGCAGAACGACATGAACAAAACATTTTATTTTCATGAAAAAATACAAAATCAGTATAACTATAGATATTGCTTTATTGTTATTTAAACTGCTGTCAGGTTCTTCTTAACCATTCACGATGTCACAATGTTTCCTGCTTCTTCTAAAAAGATCCTCACTGCTTTAAGGAAATAATCATGTCAATGATTTCTGCCAAAACCCTATGCTGGAAATATGAAAAACAAATAAAAAAAACTACAAAATAAAAGCTCTATGATATCCCAAAACCACTTCAAAATAAGCCAAAGTACATCTTTGATTGCCATTTAATTTCTACAAATCATGTTTAAAGGCGTATGAGATTTGAAGAGAATCACAAATGTCATCATGAGTAGAAGTAGCATCTTCCATTTGCGTTTATGGCCATTAGCTCATTATCCATAAGTTCAATATCTGCTGTTTCTCCACTTGTATTTCCCTGGATATAACAGGAAAATCCTCAGCCTGTTCTTTTACAGCTATGCCACCCACTGCCAGACCCTGTTCTGCACATCCAGCAAACTACACTGCCTCTATATGATTCACCTTCTCATACTTTGGAATATATTTATGGAGGGGGGGGCAAAAAAACACATCCTGCCACCATAAGTTTTAACACCATAACACCATTGACGCACCATAACCTGTCATTTTGTCTACCTATAGGGTACCAACAAACTGCTTCTGCAAAGGTGCAAAGTGACAGAGCAGAGCATGTGCAGAGCGTGTGCAGAGCGTGTGCAATGCTGGTCTCGCCAATAATAACACTGCCCACCTCCCCTTAGTTTCTGCTCATGACTACACTAGCTGTATTTCTCTGAGTGTTCAACGCATTTGGAATCTACTTTAGATTTTCAAATCTTTCTGCAAAAAAGACTTTATAGTGTTTGTTTTCTTCTATTCAGAAAGCAGGCAGCGTCACAGTCCAAACATCCTCTTCTTTACCCTCAAATGCGTGCGGGTCTTCTTTCTCCCAGAAGCAAATACGCTACTCCAGAGCCCTAGAAGCCAACCCCAGAATAAAAGCAAAAGCTAGCATGTTAATTCAATTTCTTTATCCATAAAAAAAAATGCCATTTTCTGACGTGATTATGCTTTCTGATACCTAAAGAAGGTAAAGTAAATAAGACTCCCGTCTCCTTCAAACTTACGTTCACCGGATGTGAAACAGACACCTTTGAAAGCATAATGGTCAGAAGCAACTCGCTATTCCACAGCCAGATGATGGAATATCTTCATAATCAGTGCTAAAATGAGAAAAGCCAAACAAACAAAAAAATAAATCTAGATTAAATAACAACATGCGGAGAAGACGACTCTCAAAAAGGCAACGAGGCAGATAAATAAAATGACAACACTTTCCTTGACGGGGCACAAATAATATAGTTTGATACAATTATTAATCAAGGACAAACGTAGCCTGTTACTTATTGATCTCCTGTTAATTCATAATAAATGAATCATGACACACATTTTATCTCAAGCAGTTACTATATTTGTTACTATATCTGTTAATTCTGAAAACCTTTTTCAACTACTGAAGGAACAAGTCATGAATAACAGAACTGAAATACTGATGTCATGTTTGTTCATCATTAATGAATCATGAAGCATCTTTTGTCTCAAGTAGCTACTACATCTGTTCGTTTCGTAATAATATACTTCAGTAGTCATTAATAAGTATTTGTGCCCCGTCAAGTACAGTGTTACCCCGGGAGATTATATAGATGCATATTCTGTGACAGGCAAGAGGCTGAACTCCCAGACTCACAGCTGTGACATCATGACACTCTGCTTAATTACTTTATTAAAAAGCAGAAAAAATGGGTCTGACAAAACAAACAATCGCTTAGCGAAAACATAAGAGAATCGCATGGCCAGTTTGGACATCACTGTCCTCTAACTCATGTATGTCAAACAGAGCCCTTGTTTTGAAGCTGTTTTTCGTGCTTGTAGATCACACCCCAGCAGCACCATCACAATCGGTCAGGCCAGCCGTTCACAGGAAATAACCACCAAGCGATACAGAAAAAAAACAACAGCAATATTTTATTTATAACCTTATTTTTGTGTATGAACTACAAACTCTGGTTTCTATAATCGATCTTCATCTGTTTTTTTAAAGGTCATGAAAGTGTGTTTACATGAAAATCTTCCCCCCATTCTTTCACAGCGTTTTTCTTTTTTTTTTTCCATTTTTAGAACAGGTGGGCACATGTAAAATCAAAATTTAAAAATGTTTTTGTTTGTATTTTTAAAATTTTATTCTCAAAATGTATTTTATATAAATCTACCACTAGAACAGCATTCCCTCTCGAAAAAAGAGAAAAAAATTAAGAAAAAAAAAAAAGACCTTCCCGCCCACACCCGCCCCCACCTGGGTCGTTTACAGAATGAGACAGAAAAGACTAAAATTTCATCACTAGAATTCACCATACAAATCCCAGAATCAATTATCAAACACAAAAGGGAAACTATGGTCGTATTCTCGTGTTTCTGGGCCGCCCAGATCAGAGGCAGATTATTTCCCCGTCGCCGTTATGACAAACACACAAACGGAACACAGAAATCGAGAACAACAGGGGAATCAATGGTTTACTACTGTGTTCAACTCCGTGTAAGAAAGCCACCCCTGTCCTGTCCTCAGGCAGGGACCTCGAGACAGGGGGCATTCGAGAGCAGGGGATGAGCTGCGGATGAGCAGTGGGCAGTGAGGAGGCGGAGGCCCACTCCGCTGATGGGGTTATGAACCTGAGAAGGTTGTGAGGAGAGTGCTGGTGCATCTTGGGGGCTTCTTATAAGAAATGCGGCGTCTGAAATGTGGGTAAGGACCATCAGAAGCACACCCCCACTTGAGATTTGTGATTCTGAGGTCACGCGAAATGTATCTAACAGCAACGTCAACACACAAGGAGAGAAGGGGGGGGAGGGGGTGCTGCTCGTATGCAAGTTCTGATAGAAAGGAGAGAGATGGCTGCTTGTAAACCACAGTGTGTGGTCTTGGTGCTCTGAACTCAAGACAAAGCAAAGGAAGCAAAGATCCGAAGATTAAAAATATGATGCCGACCACATCTGGGCTGAGTGTCAGTCACCCCCCCCCCCCAGCTCCAATTCTGATTTCTCTTTATTTCCACAAACACAGAAGATTATGAAATGAGGGATGCCATAACAACTAATAAATATGGTAATGAAAAATCCACCAGATTCTTGTCACGCCCCAATAATACATAATGAATCACACACCCCAGATTTGGATTCATACTCTTGGTTTAAACATGTCATACTTAATTACCACATTGAAGTTTATTTTTTTCCTGGTCTGCCCTCTCACAAAATGGATTGCAGTTTGTAAAACAAAAGGAAAGTTGTAAACATCTATGTAAATATAATTAGTTGGGCCAAATGAGTGCCGTGAAAAGGCTGCATGCTGTATTGTGAAATGGTGTATGCCTCGTATCTTTTAATATTTAATTCTGCTCTGTTTTAGCATCAGGCCAGTAAGAGCTCTCGGCTGCGGTTATTCGGCTCAAGGTCATTGGTCTCCATGGCAACCGAAGCAGGCTATTTTGCTAAATTATTTATTTATTGGAATTGCCGCCATGCTTTTCTTTCCATTCCATGTGATTAGGACATGGACTAAATGCGCTGAATGCCAGTGAATCGGATGTGTGACCTCTTCAGATGATAAAATGGAATAATGGCCAGCTATAGCTGTAATCGCGGACAGACACCTGCGATATCTTACGGGCTGTTGAGGAGATCACTCCCAGATGTGCTGCTAGCTTCTGCATGTTCCCAGCATCCCTTACATCCAGATCATGCCCAAAGCCCGGCTCTGAGACACTCCGATTCGGGGAGGGGGGGGGCGGCTCACACAGTGGGGGCTCATTCGGCGAGGGTGCATTTGGGGTGGCCTAGCAAACACCCTTCTGTCACATTTTGGACATCCTTTGTGTCAGTGACAGTGAGTGTTAATTTTGGTGTCATTTTCATTATTGCAAGCAAGCCAGGTTTGGAGAGCCAGTCCCTCCAATTGGGGGCTGACTCCTTGGGGGGAGTCGGGATCACTCCCCTTTGGCGTGGAGACCCAGCTCAGTCTGGTACCAGAGTCGACAGGCAGGAGCATCAGCACCAGCGCAGGTGTGACCTACAGGGTGCGGAGGGACAGGCGAGCAGGACAGAGCAGGGAAGGAGTTCATTAACATACCAGAGTGTGAAACTAGGGGCCTCGAGAGGCTGCACCTTTCCCCACACAGATAAGAGAAAAAAAACAAATGACAATTAAAGCTGCCAGGCTGCAGGACAATGGCAGACCGAACCATGAAGTCTAACTAACACATGTAACATCCAAAAGGAGCAAAAAAAGTAGATAAAAAAAATGCTGGAAATAAACAACTGCGTATTTTACTTTATTTGCTCTGTAGGTGGATGCGTCCTCTGCCAGCCCCATAACAGTCAGGCTCAGCATCCACCTTAACCTGCCTTCAGATGCAGCCTGGAGCCCCATATGCTTTCATTAAGACACCCCGACATGCTCGGCCTCCGATAATGACCATGCTGTAAATCTGTACGCGTCACGGTAAATTTTAACAAGAAGTTTGTTGGGGGGGGGGGGGGGGGGAGGCTCCAGTCAAAGCCCTGTTTTTATTGAAACCAGAAACGAAGAGTTTTCTACACTCCGTCCGGTGTGTGTTGGGCGAACAAAGACCCTCCGACTGGCCTCAGTTTGTGCGCTGACTCTCAAAACCCGTGAGATTTACACAGAGTTTGCAAGCACATTCGTCTTAGTAAACCATTCTTCCACAACAGAAAAAAATAGAACAGAAAAACAAATAAAGATGATATAAATGCTGAAAGAAAATATTTTTTTTTGCAGAATACATGATGCGTTTTCTTGAATTTAACCACAATAGATTTCTTTAAATAAATAACCTTTGCTTTGTAAAGACACTTTTTGAAACAGCAGACATACCCTATTTTCCCAATAGCATCGATAAATGTTACCACCTGCTGCTTTGCTGCATGTCCCTCTGTCTTTTTTACTCTTCATTTTTATTAATAATGTTTTTTATAATATTTCTGTAATTATGAAACAGAGTCAAATTTGTGTCTCTTGCACATTGTCTTTCGAGCTAGCCCGGATTAGCAGTGGTTCATGCGCGGAGCTGTGCATGGAGTTGATGGTGGAGGCATGGTTGTATGTCTTGTAAGAGTTGTAGTGGTTGAGGTGCTCATGTTCCAGGGGGGGCAGTGTCAGTTGGCCCTCCATGGTCGAGCCTCCCGCCAGCTCCTCGCCTACGGTAATGATCTCCATGGCACGCGTGGGCGCATGCTGATTCTGCTGGTGGTGCTGCTTCCGCATCTTGTAGAATATGATGAGCATGACGGCAGCCATCAGGGTGATGGCCACAAAGCAGCCGATGATGATCTTGGTTGTCTTCATCACCTCGTCTAGCCCATTGAGCGGGCCTTCTACCGGCTCTGTAACGGGGATGGTGTAGGCCTTCTCTGGTGTCCTAGTGGAGGCAGGGGTGCGGGCTGTGGTGGTCGTGGTCGAAGAGGAAGGCTCCCAACCGCCAGATGAAGGGGTGGGTCCCACGCTCTGCTGCGGGGGGGTCCTGCCCTCATCGTGCGGGGGCTCAATTGTCTCCACGGTGACCGTGGTGAAATAGCTGAAGCTGCTGTTCTCGGTCGAGGACACATTGAGGGTCGCCGAGGCCGTCGTGTTTCCTGCCGAGTTGCTCACCATGCACGTGTAGGTGCCCGTGTCCTGCACCGTTACGTTGGTGAAGTTCAGCGTCCCGTCGTTGAGCACAGAGATGCGTACCTTGTACGCCCCATGTGTCATTATGGAGCCGTTGGGCGTGATCCAGCTGACCGAGGTCAATGAGTTGGCTCGGCACTTGAGCTCAGCGGCCATGCCTTCGGTCACGTTGAGGTCCGTGGGTGGCTCCACGATAACAGGGGCGTAACAGTTGAAGTAGTTCTGGTCAAGCTCCCCAATGTAGCGTCCTTTGTGGCTGGCGGGTGAGCTGCAGCGGGCACAGCAGCTGGTGTTGGCTGGCACCATCTCCTTCAACCACCAGCTGAGCCAAAGGATGTCACAGTTGCAATTCCAGGGGTTGTGGTGCAGATGTACCCGCTCCAGGTGGTGCAGGGGGGTGAAGAGGTCATGGGGCAGCAGGGTCAGGTTGTTGTGGGCCAGGTTGAGCTCCACTAAGGACTGTAAGTCATCGAAAGAATTCCTCTCTATGGTCTGGATCTGGGCGTGCATCATCCACAACTTCTGCAGGTGTATGAGACCCTTGAAAGACCCGGGCCGGATAACTGAGAGCTGGTTTCCTGACATCTCCAGCTCATCCAACCTAACCAGAGGGATAAGGTTAGGGATCTCCTTCAGGTTGCACATGCCCAGGTTCAGGTAGCGCAGGTTGCTCAGGCCCTCAAAGGCACCCTCGGACACATAGGAGAGCCGCTTGAGCTCACCCAGGTCGAGGCGGCGGAGGGACGGCACGCGGTTGAAGGCGTATGAGGGGATGCTCTCGATGGGGTTGTTCCTCAGCCAGAGCTCCTTCAGCTTGGAGAGGTACTCGAAAGCCCCGTTGGGGATGGTGGTAAGCCGGTTGTCAAAGAGCTCCAGTGTGTTGAGGCTGGCCAGCCCATTGAAGGCACCGATCTCGATGCTGCGGATGTGGTTCTTGCTCAGCTGCAGAATCTCGAGGTGGCGGAGGTGCTTGAAGCTGTCCACCTTGATGACCTGGATCTGGTTCTCCTGCAGGTTCAGGTAGCGCGTGTTGGTGGAGATGCCGTCGGGCACATCACGCAAGCCCCGTCGCGTGCAGATGACCTTGCTGAACTGGTTGCTGCAGGAGCACACGGACGGGCAAGTCTGGGCTCGCGCCAGGCCCGCCACCACCAAAAGCTGGAGGGCCAGCAGCAGCACAAACAAATGGTCAGACAGGGCCCTGTTCCACCTAGGACCTTTCATCGTCTCCTGCTGTGGGTAGGACGTCATCTTGTTCAACATTCATAATTCGTTAGCTGGTGGTCCTCTCTTTGGGAATCTTGGGTTGTGAGGCCTGGAAACGAGAGAAGTGAAGAAAGGAAGATGTGACCGATGAATAGAAGAGAAAGGCATGCTACCATGCCACTTAATATATCCTTCATGTATTTTAACTGCAACTAAAATAGCTAATACATAATCACAGATATATGCATGCCTATGCCACAGATTTTCAACAGGGTGTATTGTATGTTTCTGTTATAGAACAGGCCTGCTGAAAGATACCAGTAAATAGTTCAATTCAATTCGAATCAAAATAACTTTATTTGTCCCCAAGGGGCAATTAAAGACACACAGGGCAGTTGAACAAGGACACAATGACATAAAGTGCAACAGTATTCGAAAGATGCTGTGCAAAATTACAGTCAATCAGGTAGATGAGAACTGAATAAATATGTATAGGGAGGGATTGTTAGTGGGCATTGGGGGGCTCAAGTGCAGAATGACTGACGGGTCCCAGTGCAGGGAGGCGGGGGGAGGAAGAGAAGTCTGTGAATTGAGGAGTTGAACGGCCCTGGGAACAAAGGTTGCTCTCCTCCTCTGTGTCCGGCAGTCAGGACAGCTGAGGGGAGCCACTCAAACTCTGAGAACAGAGCATGGGAGGGGTCCTGCAGAATCCTACTCGCTGCCCTTAGAGTCTGCTGCTCACTCAGGGAGGAAAGTGCTCTGACGGGGAGTCCGATGATCTCAGAGCAGACTTTCACTGTGTTTTGCAGGTGGGTCCTGTGCTGCAGGCCGGTGGAGTGATACCAGCAGGCGATGGAAAAGCAGAGGACACTCAGTGAAGGAGTAGTAAAAGGTTCCGAGTATGACATATATATATATATATATATATTTTAAGAATGTACATTTGTATATTTGTAAAAGCATATTTGTATTAATTTGTCTGGTTTGCAGTTCAATCTTCCAATCAGGGATGAAACCTTGAGTCCTCACAATGAATTTTGTCAAATAAAGTAACAGCACAGAAAAGCAATTTAGTTTTTGCCTAAAAATAATTAAAAACCAAACTGAAAATGACTGGAGCGAGTGCTTTTTAGCTTTGCAAAGCATCCCCTTTTCTGGAAGTTTAAAATAAAACTTTGAAATGAGCCTGAGATTATTTGGGTGAATGCATGAATGACCATGAAGTTTTCATGTTGTCACACAACCGGCTGTCAGGCTCTGCATTTCAACAGGAGCAGAATCTGAGTGGAAAGGTCAAACGATGAATGGATGAATGTATAAGCACATCCAGAATGCATTTTGTTTTATTTGCATGTATTTTTTCATACGGGGGACCTGACAGGCTCTCTTCATGGGCACGGAAGTGAAATCCGCAGCAGACCCGGTGTTTAATCACACCTCCCCTATCTGCGTACGTGTTCACCGCGACTGGCAGAAGTACATCCGTAACTGTCACCTGCCATGAAGACGGCAAGGCTGCAGGGAAGCGGAATAACAGCGACGTGCCGAGACAAACGGTTTGCGGCTGCGACCTTGGGAACGTGTTTTATATGTGTTTTTATATCGGAACAGGCCGTGTGTTGCCGGCACTCTCTCCATCTCTACGACATAAAACAAAATCACAATATACAGTCCCAACTTTCCTCTATATCTCGAGAGGGAGGGAACGGATGGGGGGATGGGGGGGGGGGGGGGCGGCTGGGGATGTACCATGTGATTGATTTTTCTAGCCACAGTAACATAAATAACAGGAAGCTCACCACCTACTGGTACTTCAATCAAGCAAACAAATCTGGAAAGTTCTGATTACGGCTCACAGTAGAGGCTGAACGGTGTATATGCGACGAGACTAAATATAGAGCAGCCCGACAGGGGATAAGTGCCTGTCTCACAGAACATGGGTGTGTGGGTGCGTCATATTGCTTTAAGTCACACTAGGCACACACAGGTACAGGCGTATAGCAATGACACACATCCTGTAGTCAGCCTTCCACTGACCCCAGTTAAGAGAAAAAAAACATAAAGATCATGGACTGCAGGGTTGCCACTACACTGCAAAGAGCGCAGAGCTTGAGCGCTGATATTGTGCAGGAACATTCCATCGCCAGAGGAAAGGGGGGTTATTGCTGTAGCCAAAGATTAATTGGCCGATTAATATAACCACTAATACTTTAATTGCAAAACCTGATTCTGAAAGAAAGTGTCCCCTTGGAACAATAGGGTAGTTTGGCCCAAGAGGCCGTGGGAAATGTGACAAAGATCATGAGTGCAATACTGAAAATGACATCACATCTCGTTTCGTTTCGCTTAATTACCGGACGTAAAGACTTGTGCAAAGTCAATGAGTATGGTCACTGCTCAGCAAACGGCTCATCCGTCCATTCACTTCTTCAAGAACAATATGAGAGATTACGGATTAAAAGCCTCAACGTCAAATAAATGATTTTAAATGACTTTCGATGGTTTGCAGGTCCTGTTCTCAACCACTTTCGTCGTGTCGCCTTTTCCGAAAACGTAAGAAGGTTAAAAGCAGCAACACATTCGCGAAGGAGCACGAATCATTTGTGTATTAAACAATTGTTGCTAAAATGAAACAGATGCACAGAAGTGCTTGTTTTCCATGATAACGGGAAGAGTGCGACTGATATGGAGAAAAAGAGAGAATTAGATGAAAAGGTGATAAAGAAAACTGGATTAAAACTGAATGGATTTTTAACACTCGGCCGGCTGGAGATGATGAATGATGATGAATTGGCACGAGCCCCCTCTCTCTCTGGCTGGTGGCAGAGCAGGCGGGATCTGCTCAGTCACAAAGAAGCAGAGAAAAAAAACGAGAGGGGAGATTTGTGAGACTCTTGTTGTTTTTCTTCCACGTGGAGCGGAAGCCAATCACATTCTGGTGAAACAAGTATGCATTTCATTGGGCAGCACGGTGCCGCAATCCTCTACGACGCACTGGTGCCCCTGAGGAGCAAGCGAAGCAGCAAATACCCACAGCAGATTAGAAACCGAGCGTCTGCAGCCAAAATACCCATAATCCACTGCTTCCCCACACAACAAGGGGCATCCATTTGGTTCCACCACATCCGTGGGATTATTTCGCGATAGTGTTTATGCGAGGTTTGAGAAAAGGAAGTGACGGCGGGGTAGGGCGTCGACACAGGCACTCGGGGAGGGAGAGTTTGCCGACTGCTCAGCTTGGCACAGCACTAGAGCTAAAAGCAGTTCCCAGGAGAAGCCGGCATCAGCGTCAGGAGCTGAGCTGGAGGTCCCCCGACAGCCAGCACAAGCAAAGCGGCTTTAACTCAAATTTTCATCATGTGTCCTCAATTAGTGCTATTTATGCACGTGCTATTATTTTGCAATATATAATGCAATTATGATTTATTTTCAAAGCAAAAGTTTTGTACCAATCTCATACAATTACAAGTTTAGTTTAACCATATTGTGTTCATCAGTGGGATTCGTTAACTCGATTTAAGAAGGCATTTTTTTGGAAGTGGGAAAAGACAGTCCCTCCGTTAGGCAGGCTTGTCAATGACATGGTTTGCTTTCATCTTTTTGCCCTGGTTAGATGTGCGATGGGCGCATAAAGATTAGCTGAGAGGAAGTTTGTGGAAAAACGAGCATGTTTGTGTTCTTGGCAGAAAGCTCATGGGTGTTCTGACAGCTGGGCGCATCGCTCTGATTAACAGTGACGCGTGTCCCTCACAAACATGGCTTCGGAAAAAAAAATCTTCTCAAATTCTGTTAGTTATAGAATGAATACGAGTGATGTTAATTAATTCAACAGAACCTTCTGGAAGTTGCAGCTACAATATGTTATGTGTATCAACATGCTTAGATAACAAGATGTCATTGGAGTTGCCCTACAGTAGATCACCATTATACAACCAGGAAAGACCCAAGTTTTCACCATTCAGGATGACAAGATGTCACAGACCCAGTGCCTCAAAAAGAGACCAAGAAGCAAAATCCATTAGGGTTGTGACAGTGGGAATAATGGATAATAGATATTTTCTGGCTAAAAAGTTCCATCAATTACCTATTTCCCCATAATCTGATTTATGCAGAAGCTGCAAGTTGGGATGGCCGCAATTCAAGACTTCTTCTGCAGCAGATCGCACAGCCGGACGGTGTTGGTGGACTGACTGGCCTTACCCTAACAGCAGCCAGGAAAGCATACTGCGCTCTGTGATTGGGGCCGACGTTAGCAAACGGATGGTCTGCCAGATGAACACCTGGAGGCGAAACCATGAAGAAATAAACCCAGGGCACTATGGAAAGCAGAAGGCTTGTCTTCTCACGATGTCATGAATAAATATCCTTTGGTGTGGAAAAGACACACAATATGAATACATTGGAAAGAGGTCTCAGTGTGGGCAATAAGGCTGGGGGGGGGGGGGGTAGTGCTCATAGTCAGAGAAAAACACCCAAACCTGCTTACAGTACAACATGGAGGGGGGGTGTTTCTGTTTATGCTGCATCAGAACCACAATACTCTTTTGGGTGTAGACAGCCAGCCATAGTGAAGGTTAAGTTTAGGTCCTAAGTTGAACCATTGTCCAGATCGATTCGCTCGCAGGCAGATGAGGGAATATTGCGTCGGAATGCACTTTCTGCTGTGCCAGAGTGTGGTGCAGCGGAGACCATGCAAGCTGAGGGTCTTGAGGAGATACTATCCTGAGATGTAAAGCTTAGGTTCCGGTCCCTGGCGTCTGTTATCATGTCAAGAAGGGGCGGGGGGGGGGGGGGACAGCACAGATGCGCATTGCCGTATCAGCCGCCGACATCGCTGTCTCTGCATGGAGTCTGCGGCCGCTTGCTGGCCTGCAAGGGAGCGTTTGCGCCACACCGCGTTGAGTAGGGATCGCCGCTTTGCAGCAGCCTGTGGCGTTTCATGTGGCATGACAGCAAGGGAATGAAGGAAGACGTCCGGGTGCAAGGGAGGCTTGGCGGAAACGCGCTACGCTGCTTCACCCGCAGGGCAGCCGAAGCGGTCGCCTTGGGTCAGAATTACAGTTGCGAGCCGGATGTGGTCAATTTGTCAATACAACGGGAGCAGGCTGTGGCTAACAGCAGGGCTCAGTCAAGTCCCAGGAGATGATGCGCTTGTCAGTCAAGTTTTGGTCCGGCAGAAAGTCTTTTATAATATTAAGCACATCTTACAGCGCAGAAAATCCGCGGTTAGAAAAAAAGCTTCTAAGTGGCATCATAGAGTCATCATACTGTACAGTTAATTTATAGGCTGCTATCAAAAAAAAAACAAAAACTGGAGTAATTGAAGGACAAAAGAAACTAACAGTCATTCATCTACCTTCCAGCAGAGACAACAAAATCTGAAAGCCTTCCAGTGCCATTGTTTTCCTCGGCAGGTGGCAGGGCTCACAAATTACACTGTTACCATGCAGCGATTCTGCCCGTCACAGTGCTTTTGTTTGGTTGTTGCTTTTGAAAAATAAAGTATCACCGCTCAAGATGGTTGGACGCCTTGAAACTCACACCAGCAGTGTTCACCAATACCTAAGGCCACTTTCAAAAGCCCCTGAAGTGCTCTCGTCAAGTGCTTGCTTCATGTAATCACAACTATGTCTCATCACTCTGCTGCATAGTACCTAATTGAGCTAAAGGTCTATTGATCAGACAATTGACTATATAATAAGCTAACAGCCTGCATGACAAATAATTAATATGATAATGGTTACCAACAAATGCATAAATATTTAAGCAAAATTTAAACTACATTTTACAAAACCTTTTGGAAAATGGCACTAATGCATTTCCGATACTGTTTTGCTTCCCTGGTAAAATAGTCCTTATTTTCAGTCTGTATTTCTGAAAATTATGTGGTTTATAGGTACTCATATGACACATAATTGTCATTAGTAAACAGAAGACAATCATGGCATGTAAACAGTGACAACATCCATCCATTTCTTAACTATTATTATGTCTGTCATTTTATGCAATTTATGAACATAATTGCAAGTATAATTACACACATAATTCTATGTGTTGCAAAACCCATAAGTAGCTTTAAATGGAAGGTTATTTAATTTAGAAGCTGACTTGATTTCAAAATAATATTTTTCTTGAACTTGAAATATACACACATTGGACATTTTGCCAATTTTACGCATTCGATTAAAATTTCATAATCGATTTTATGAAATAGTTGCAGTAAAAACCCTTGCCCTCCACACACTTGGGGAGGGTGAGGCAGCAGGGCAGGGCACTGCTCTGGGCCTTGGCTGTGCCATCAGCGGCAATATTGGCAAGTATCTGGCTGTAAATTAGCTGCTCCTCAGTAATCAGCCAGGATTGTTCTTTTTCCTTTTTTATTTTGCAATTACAACTCTCTCAAAGAAAAATCATTAGTCTCAGACAAACACGAGTGATTGTCTTACGCTGCATTAGCTGCTCGAGGTGCTCTCTGAAAATGCCAAGTAAGACAGGGTTCGAGTCAGTAGTGCTGATACACATGCACTTTGCGGCAGGCACTCTGAGGTATGCAGTGAGAGCCTGACTTACGAGGAGTTTTGCGAAGTCTCTTACGAAGCCACAGCAGAGGACGGCAGCCAGGAGACGGTGCTCTTTGAGAATGCAGGGCACCCTGTGCTACAATGAACAATAAAACGATTACACCAATCTGTCATCTTCCTGGTTACAATGTATCGAATGGAAAGGATTACATGCTTTACGGTTATGAGCCCACTGTCCCACTGTAACAATCAGTGGGAGATCGGCTTTTTACTTTAATCCATCCACACTATAATACCATGGTAGTTATTCCACACAGTGTGATGGGGAACGTAGAACCTCAGAGAGGGAACAAGCAGGGAACAGTTTGGACAGGATGGCAGTTCATTGAAGAGAAGAAGAGACAGACAAAGAGAAATACAAGAAACCTCGCAAAGAGAACTGTACTAAAACCATCTATCTTAATGCATATGTTAAATGTAAAACACAAATGTAGTTGGCACTACATACTTCAAAGGTTGTGGGTTCGAGCCTCTTCACGGTTTAATCTGTGGGGGGGGGGGGGGGGGTCCCTGTGTGTGTGACTCTCTCTCTGGGGGTTTCCGCCCAGACCATAGACATACTATGCAAGAGAGGTGGCATCCCGAAATTGTACACAGTGTGTAATTATGATTGTGAGTATGTGCCCGGTGCATCCTGGGACAGGCGACGGGTTCACTGTAGCCCGGCACTGGATAACCGCTTATGGAAGATGAATGGACTTACATGTACCAAGAGGCTCTTTAGTAAGTGCATTGCTGCAGCAGTGAGCGGCTCCCCTATTAGCCCATGGACGAGGCAGCTGAATTGCAGGCCCCACACTTAACAAGTGCAGAAAATGTGTTTCAGAGATGGCATCTCATGTACACAGCGTCGCTTCCCAGAGTTGTTGCAAATTAGCCGGTGGCTGATCTCTGCCTGTTCCAACTCATCCCGAAGATGCTTAATTGGACCGAGATGTGCCGAGTGGGCAGGCCGCCATAGCCGGCTCAGTTAGTTGTCACACCCCCGGGAGGCGCTCCTGAACTGCGGTGGGCGTCTGGCTGTGAGCGGCAGCCTGCTGAGGGAGCTTATTCTTCCAGAGAGGAACCATGTTCAGATACCTGGTAACATTCAAACATAGCTTTGCTATAAATGGAACCAATGAGGGCCTGAGGCCCCCTCTCCCCCCGCCTCCAAGCAGGGCAGCTCTGAGGACCTCCTCACCACATCCCATTCTGCTGGTTGGATTGGGATTCTTCCAATCCTCTGACATTCCCTGCCACGCTCACTTCCTCGTTTTCTCTTGCTGACAGAGCAGAGCTTGGCTACCCTCTAGACCGGCACATGCTACCTGTGACACGCTACACGGGGCCGCGTGTTCCCCATGCATGTCTGTCAGGTCCGCTGCCGTACGCAGCTGTTAGCTGACTGACCGCAGCCTGTCAGTTACTCAGCGCGGAACGTGTCAGTACTCTGGGCCTCCCTGATTCGCACGCTGTTGACCGCGATTTATTTATTTTGTATGTGTGTGTGATGTAACACTCTATGTACAGCCGTGACACTTTATTTCACAAAAATCCCAGCAGGGATGCTGTTTCTGAAAACTCACATGGCTGCATCTGGCTCCATCTATCGCACATGCACACATACACATACACGCACACATTCTGTAGGGACCTGTCTGCCTGCTTTAAATAGCAAAGCCGGAGCATGTGATACTGTTGCTGACTGAGCAGACCATTTCAGGGAAAAAGGGGAGGGCCGCATAATGAGGCGGCCAATCAGTATGCATTCACTCAACAATATACAATCAAATCAGCTTCGGGGAATACGTGTCACAATGCGATATATGTGCTGCAAAGGCTTTAATTTGCATTATGTGTGATGCATTCTGGGAACAGGCTTTGTCTTTCTGCCTTGAGCTGTGGGCAAGAAATAAATCTGGTAACAAAAGAGACAACCTGCCAGCACCCCAATAAACACTGATATGAATGATATCATTGCTAACTGAGAAGACCAAAAGGTCCACCACCACTAGGGGGACCCCACTCCTTTGAACCTCCAATTGAAAGGTGTTTTGCTCTGAAATATTCTTTCACTTAGACTCATATAAAAAGCTGACACAATGCCAACGTCTACCTTTTTTTTTTTTCATCTCATTGCTGTCGATTGGTGTAAATGCAAATTTGATGCTGTCATAACGTTTAACAGAACTGAATGTTTCTGCAAAGCAGGAGCAGGGAGAGAATGCATGAGTAAACAGAGCTTAAGTTCACAGGGGGCATGTTATAAAAAGACATTCCTGCTGCTCTACGTCTGTCAGTTTGCTTTTTATTGTCAGGTAGCAACATGGCGCTCCGGCGATGAAAATGTCAGCATCCATCCTCCTTCTTCCACTACTCCAATTGTCACAAGCTGGCATTTTCACAACGAGAGCATTTTTTAGTGCTACGTCCTCATCACTGGTGAAGGCTTCCTGCTAAAGACTGTCACCGGCTGGTCCTCACGCCACACCTTTGCTACAGCCTCTCCTTCATGAAAGGAGCGTTTAGACCGAGTGCTAGTCAAGCCGTGTAAAGCTGCACGGTCTTCTGGCACGCACACGCTGGCGGCCTGAACATCCGGGAACTGTGTGCAGTGAAAGCCAGCGCAGTAGTAAGCATCAGGTAGGGCTTATAGTACGTTTGCGGTGTTAGATTCACCTACGATGCGAAAAAATTACCCAGCACGTACCTGTAAGTATCATGCAAATATTAACCGTCTAACATTAAGCCAATATTGTCCTTAGCCATCCAAGTATCAGACATGTGTACTTATTTTGATCATTTCCATCATATACATGTCCCCTCTGCACAGTACGAAAACAAAACACCATAAAACACTCCCCTCCTTTCCCCATAAGTGCTTCTGCAGTGCAGGATCACAATAAACGTTACGTAAAAAAATAAAAATCACATTCAATCTACTTGCTATATAAACGTATTACCATGAGTGGGAGCAGTAACTGATGTATTCCGGTAGGTAAGGATACATTTCAACAGGCACTCAAGTACCTTTATTTCATAAAGCATTTGCTATCGTTCTCAACATTTAGAATGGCAAGAAAAAAAATCATCCCTTTGCTTGTACTACAAACACACAAGCAGCGAATTAAAATTTACGAGAGAAGAGGACATTTTTCTCCGGGTATCTCGCTAAAAAAAGTTATTGTGATGTACCAGATGCAGCACACGGCTGGCTAGGTAGCTGTGAGAGAGATGCGGAGGGAGGATAAATTTCCTGATTACTCCCGTCCCGTATAACTCACAGTGCAGCCCTGGTGGGGGCTTAACAATAATGGACACGAAGCTTTCTGTTGAAGCGAACAACTGGAGCACCAAGGATGAAGAAGAAATTACCCAGACACTGCAGTTGTTTTAAAGGGTGCCCCCCCTCTCAATCGCCGCACTGCTCTTGCCCAGGGACCAATAAAAAGCATGCGTTTATTTACCTTGATTGAGCTACCGTTTAGTACAAGGCATCCTGATACTACTCAGTGGCAATTGCCAGGGTGGGGGAACTGAACACGGCTGCTGGGTGACTGTCTTTGCACAACAGGGGCACTAAGAGTCCTGCTCCTGCTGCGGTTTTACAGCTGTCCGGTGTCTGTTCTCTCGCCCATGCTCTAGATATCTGCTCCTACAAGCATCGTCTGTGCATTTCTCAGGCTCGGTATCAGGAGCACTGAAGCGTCCTGTGTCTGGGAGGATCTGTTCACAGACTTCATTGTGTGCTGATTTGGGGCAACAGGGTGGCAAGTAGTTAAACACTTATTAGACAATGATCGAGATGTTGGGAAAGGGGTATGAATGGAACCTTGAGGAACCTAATACAGTGCCTACCTAGAGGAGCCATCCCACCGTCTTAAAGGTTATTTCAGATTTTAGCTAAATACTCTGTTTTATTTGTTTTAGTTTTTATTTTGTGCTTTGACTAGCATTGCTGTGATGATCACAGAAAAATCAATTCTGAATATTTCTCTATTAAATCTTTCCAGGGGTTGTGCACCATTCAGAACTGAAATAAGATTGGCACTGAAATTCAAATTCATTTCGTGAATTTGAACTGCATTTGAACTGCAGTCGAAAACTGGATACAGAATTGCAATTGGAATTTCATTTTAAAGACGCTGAATTAAAATGTAATTGAATTCAGTCGCGCTCATATTCATAGAGTACATGCAGCTTTTAACAATACAGCTTAATCTTTCAATATAAATGACACATAAACATGTTAATTATACATGGCATATACTTTATCATTGTTATAAATGTCATTTTATTCAGAACGAAAGAATACAACATTTGTGCCAGCTATGGAATGAATAAATTAACTGTCATTTTGTGCACCACGGTGGATCTTCTTGAAGGAAATGCTAGGGTCTCCCAACCAAACGCAGTACTGCATATAATAAACAGACTGTCCAGCTCAAGAAATGTCCCAGACTCGTCTCCTACAGTGATAGTCAAACTAGTTCCTCACCAGTCGCCAAAGTTTCACATGACGAGCCAACCACAATTAGCAGAGGAATGCCGAGACTTTGCCCCACTGCACCGCAATCCCAACCAGCTTCCTTCAGCTAGTACAACCTGCGAATACTATGGTACCCCAGATTTCACCGCACCTGCTGAGACAATCTTCAGCGTAGCATGAAACAATTTCAGGCCAGAATCTAAATGACAAAGCCTTTGATTTTGCAGAAAAATGTGCATAACATGTGATGTTATTAAACAATGAGTCATATAGTTTGGAATAAGTCATAACTGCATTTGTCAGGAAATTTTGCTTTGTGTTATAGTGTTAAGGTTAAACTGAAAGACAAAACTGTCTATACAGGTTTTTGGGGTAACCTTTAGGTCAGCTGTACAAACTCTTCAGGACTCTTCAGCAAATCAGTCCTCTAATTAGTAATCTAACTAGAGAGTTGCAACAAAAAGCCGCACACACACTGGATAAGATTGGCCACCCCAGATCTAAACATTTGACACAAAAGTTACAGGTATGAGGGGTTAGTCACACGGGTAGCCCTATCCCCACCCAATCCATCTGGTAGCCAACTGACACTCACAGGAAAAGCTACAGCAGACTGCTGCAGTAATACAGAAATGCTCATACAGGTAAGCAGTCAGAGATGTGCCTCGGGGACAGGACACAGGACCAACATAAACCACATTGATATACATTTTAGCCACTCGTACATATACAACCTCAGTATATACAGGCACAAAAAAAAATAAGAGACCACTCTATATTTAAAAAAATAAATCTGCATTTAAATCCTGGTTTAATCAGGGTTCTGCTGGCAGATGGCTATGCTGATGCTGAACAGCAGGTTGCTTTCAGGTTTAAAGTTTCTAAGACAGCAGGACGCAAGAATGAGGTAAAGCGGGAATGACCAGAAACCAGCCAGGTAAAGGGCGAAAGCGACATTCTAATGACAGAGATGACCAGTAACTTATCTGATGACCATTAACTTCTCATGAATTGTAGGATGACATCGAGTGACCTTTAAAAGGAATGGGAGACATTAAGTGCAGGTGTGAAGTCATTTCAGGCTCCTAGAAGCAGGAGTGAAGTCCCACAAAGCAAGGAAGAAGCCCTTCAATTAATGAGAAACAGCGAAGAGCCGGCTGCAGTCTGCAATAAAAAAATATATTATTCACAGACATGCATCCAAAACTTGAGAAATGGGTGAGAAAAAAATATGCGCTGTGGTCTCTTAATTTTTTCCGCGGATGTACATCTATGGTAAATCATTTTAAAATAATTTATGTTTCGCTGGGTTAAATAACATTCATATATTATGTGATGGCATTGGATTTCTTTGAATTAAAATAAATTAGATTCTTCTTCCTGTCAATCCAATTCAAATTCCAATTCAGCATTTTGTGGGGATTAGGCAATTCAATTCAAATTCCAATTCAGCATTCTGTGGGGTTTGGGCAATCCAATTCAAATTCCAGCTCATGAATGGAATGGGGTACAATTCATAAATTCTGAGTTTTGTGAAGTGAGTGGCTCACTTCAACCTGGCACCTGCTAAACATTCTAACATGCTCTGTGTGCAGTAAACTAGGAACAACAAGACAGCAAGACATTGCTAGCTGCTTCTAACATACAGTACAGTGGAAAAGTCTAAGGCAGTCAAAGAAAATCTACGTGTATATTTATGCTGAAAAAAAAAACACACTTTAACATTAGAACATACGCAAATTAGCACAGTAGAATAACAGAAAACAAAAACAAGAATTTCTTTTGTTTCTTTAGCCACACCCCCACACCCCTCCCACAACCTCAACAACGCCATGTCTCACATTTTCTCGCATTAAGTCTTTCAAGCATTGGGGTGAAGGATTCATTAATATTCTAAAGTAAACATTCCCAAACAAACACAAGAATGTATTTTAAATGAGAGTAGACACTCCAGGAGCTACATCAAACTAGGGAAGACGTCATGTCACCCGAGGACAACAGCCCTGACAAATATGAACAGAATTCCATACTCCACATATCTCACCATAGTAATAAATTAATGAATTTCCATAAAGTATGTCTTACCATCTTAAATGGTTTATGTGTGCAGTTAACTCTCATTTCTACTGTTTTTATGATATAGTTACGATGAGCAGTGATGTTAGCAGAGCAATTCCTGAAAGCAGATTTAACAGCTGTGAATGAGAAATGCATCAGCATCTCTGGACCGAATGTCCAACACCGAAGCTTCAATGAAGCCCCTGATGGGTACAGATAAAAGAAGAGACTTGGACATATTTCTGAACAGTCACGTATATAAAACTGAGATTAAATGCATATTTGGGTTTTCAACTGCGGAAGCATAATGATTTGATTCCCACTGAGTGACCAGAACATGACGGTTGGAGATTCTGCTCATGAGCACGAGAGTCTTTGGAACTAGATTGGTTTCCACATGCTCACATCTGTCACACAACATAACGAGGCCACTGATTTTGACGAGATGTCCCTTTTGAGTGAAAGAAGGGCGGCATGGAACACCGTCTGACTGAGACAAGAGCATGTAAAAACTGGCTGCTGATGATTTGCAAAGAGACAGATTTAAAACTCAGTCCACTTTATGCAAAATCACAACAACAACAACAGCAAGTAAACGATTTGGCAGGCTGGAAAAAGGCACAAAGTAGGGAAAGTCTTTCATAGCAAGCCTTCGAGTTTTTCAGCCTGACGTTAGCACGTTGCCTCATGCTCACATCTCAATTATACCCCCCCCCACCCCTAATTAATGACCCCATTCCTTTAAAGAGCTGGGCTGCTGAGGTCGTCACAAGGCCCTGGCTGCTGCGAAAGCACTTGGGGAGCGTGATGTGACAGTCACGCGCTGCTTTCCCTAAATAAATGAGCCAAGTTCATCTTAATTCGTCGCTTTGGGCCCACTGAAGGGCGGAGAGAGTGGGCGGATTTCTGTCGATTCGATAGCGACGCCTTGACCCCGAGGGGAAACCCATTCGGCAAACAAATGAGCCGCAAATAATCCTGATAGGCCACATCTGACAGGGCTTCCCCCCCCCAGCCATCCCTGAGCACTGGGTGGGGGGGGGGGGGGGGCACTGCCCCTTGATTCCCACTTGATTCATTTGCGTTGTTTACCTGGAAGTACGGCTGACACATGCGTTATTGATCATCTCGAACCGACTCGGGCCAAATCGAGGCCCTGACACCCTCTGCTTTGGAATCGACGCCCTGCCATGTCACGCCTGCCTTGTAGGGTGTGTGTCGGGCTGCAGGGGGCAGGATACTGGGCGCTTGTGCCCATTTACATAGGTCAAGAGGGGAAGCGCTGAGATGGGAACCCCCCCCCCCCCCCACCAAAAAAAAAAATGTCTGTTTTCCATGCTGACAGCAGTGTATCAAAGCAGCCAGCACATTCGTCAGTAGCTGATTTCTCGGAGCATAAAGGCAAACTCGCCCCTCACCCCCACCCCTGACAATGTTATCTAATCTTGGTTTGAAACCATGAAGTGACTGCCTCCAGAAAGTACTAGGCGCCCGTGAAGAATGAGACATTTCCGCATAAAATCATGAAATTGTATCTCCTGGTTGCACATGCATGGTGATGTGATGCCCTTTGGGATCGCCCGAGTACACGTGTTCTAAAGGCATGCTGTTAAAACACAGGGAAACCTTATTTTCTTAGCAGTTCCATGACAGGAAGGAACTCTGGGAAAACCTGCTGTTTTTTCAGGTTATTTTTGGTCTATTATTGCGCACATGCAGGGGAATTTTATACTGAAAGTCTACAGTCACGTGCATGCACCCAGTCCAGCTTTCCGGAAACGGCATTCCCACGCTGAGGACCATTGGGACACGCTCAATATGTTCGGAGAAGCACCTGAATCGTCCCCTATTAATTTGCCCCCTGCGGCAGCGCGGTACGTGGGAGTGCATGAGTCCCAGAATGCATCTGGTGCCATCCGCTTGCCTGTCAGGGCTTCCCGGTGCAGCTCAAACCAGAGAAGGAAATAGACAACAGAAGAACAAAACTGTGTAGGTCAGTGTTTTCCAACCCAATCCTCCGGGACCCCATACAGTCCATATTTTTGCTCCTACTGGGAGCTGGGAGGGAGCAAAAATGTGGACTTAGGGTACGTGGACAGTTATTTTATATTGCATAAAAGCAGGGTGAGCTGAAGCTTGGGAGTGGCATCTCCTCCGGGTCTTTGCTGAGATCATAGGGAACCTTGCTTGCTGGATGACCGTCTCCTTCTAGGAATCTGCCTTCTCCCGATGCCGCATCTCCATGAGTTTGTAAACACCACTGCGAGCTCCCAGGGCAAGCATTTTACAGCTTTTAAAGTGGTGAGCCCAGCTGAGTTTGAGATCCATGCTGTGGTGCCTTCCAGCTGTGGTACCTCCCCACGCGGGGCAGGTCATTACTGCAGACAACGGAACGTCCGGGGCGTTAATGAGAAGCCGGCGTGATAGAGTGTGCGGCTGAGGAGTTCACGTGGGCTCCAGCCACAATGGGCTCCGAACGAATATCCACGAGTGGGTAGCTGGGTGATTTACTTCCTCCCACACACGGGGACACGCTGAGGCACACACTACCGGCGAACAGCAAGGAAACATGCAACTGTCGAGCAAACAGAACAGCCGTGTAGAAGAGGAATGCGGGTGATTTGTTGCGGCATGTCGCCTGAATGCGGCGCGGCCCTGCAATGCACCACGGCGGGATCAGGCAGCGAGGAGCGCGGAATGTGCCTTCCGTCCAGCGCCACCATCTGCCCGTTCCTCAGCGATTCTCTCGGGTTAAGAGGCACATGGAACATAATCTCTCAAATGATGGTATTATTCTTTAATCAGTCAACCTTCTAAACTTCACAAGGGAGTTGGGGAGACGAGGGGGGGGGGGGGTTGTGGTGGCTGGGGTTATGGAATTTCTCAAGGCAGATATGAATAGAACAACAAACGTTGGAGACAGTCGGGGGGGGGGGGGGGGGGGTTAATAAATTAATGAAAAGAGGCCGGCCCAGATTAAAATGAAAACTCTGCCCAGCGATCTTATGGAAAATGAAAGGCTGCCTCGTCTCTTCCTTCTCGTCCCTGAGGGCTACGTTTTCTTCACACCACAAACAAATCGCCTGCGGTCGGCCCGGAGCTCAGCGCTGCCGCTCCTGGGTTCGCCAGGCCGCCCGGGAGGCCCAAGATGACCTGGATACGAACGCGACACAGAGACGTCTCCGCAGCCGTTTGGCCATCTGCATCTGACACTGGCTCACCCGGGCAGCCTCTTCCGACAGAGTGCCGGGGGGCGGCTGGGGGGATGGGGGGCAGAGATGGGGCAGGCCGGCGTCCTGCCGGGGAGGGGCTCGTGGGGGCGGACTCGCTTTGGTCACGTTCTCACCTGCCAGCTCATTTGCCATCGCAGTGGTTCCCGAACATCTTCGCACGCAGCCCCGGCAGCCGGCAGGCCCTGACGGGTAAAGACGGAGAGGGTGTGAAGACGGAGCCGGCCAATCACGGCCAGGCACGCCGGCCAATCACGGCCAGGCACACTGGCGCATTGACCCGGAGCCAGCATGCCGTGGCCTCTGCTAAAAGACAGCAGACGCAGTCGCAGCCAGACCTCGGGCGTTAGTGTGCGACACTTGGCGTAACAAGGTATTACGGCTGGTATTAAAGCTGTTAATTCATTATCAGAAGGGGGGGGGGGGGTGGCAGTCACGTGACATGCCCCTCCTCTCACTTCACTGGATTCTGATTCTTAACCCTGCTGCTGCCCCTCCCAAGAGCCGACCCCCCCACCTGGTGCTAACAAGGCCGCCCCCCTTCCCTCCTCTTTCCCCCGAAATGCCCGTTTCTCTGGCAAAAGTCTTATGTCCATCTTTTAAATGACATCATCTAAAGTCGATATGTGCGACTCTAACACACAACTTTGTTTTTAACCCCCCCCCCCCAGCCCCCCCCCTGGCAGCTGATAAGCCAAAGGTTCATCTTCCAAATCGCAGAAAAAGAAATTAATCACATTTCAAATATGAATAATTCCAAATTACTTATGACACCCCGATAATGAGCTGCGATGCTACATGATGGCAAGCTGCATGCTAAAAGTGTCCATTATTAATCAACATATTTTTCAAAATATTCTCTATTATTGCTACTTGTTCATCAGTATCATCATCATCCAATCAGCTGATGTGTTTCAACGCGACACTTGCCTGACCCTTTATACTTTAAATACGCTGATGATGAATGCACTCATAAACACGCAAATGCAGCTCTCTCAGAAGGCTACAGATGCCTCTGTGTACAGCTCATCTATTAATATGAAATCTTTCAGAGTGCTGGGAGACCACTGGCAGCTACTATGCTGACCGCATGATACATAATGTTACTTAATCATGCATCAAACCGCAGTGCGTACGCACACCCACATTCTCCGCCTCGCCTCACCTGCTCCATGCTCACTCTCCTTTGTTTATGCCGGTGTTCACTAAAAGTGATCTTACTCTTGGGGACTCAGGGATATTAATAAATACACCCCACTCAGTGAAACGGAGTCCATCTTGGCTCCTCATCCAGGAAGGAGTGTTTGGAGCTGATCACAAAAACATCTAAGTTTGAAAAATCCATCCATCTTCTAACCACTTGTCCCAGTCAGGGTCACAGGGAAGCTGGGAGCCTGTCCCATGCAGCACAGGGGACAGGGCTAGGGTACGCCCTGAATGGTACACCAGTCCATTGCTGGTCAAACACACAGTCGTTAGGACTGTGGGAAGAAACTGACACACCCAGAAGAAACCTACACGACATGAGAAAAACATGCAAACACCACACACACAAGCAGAGGTGACAATCAAACCCCAACATTGGTGGCGTGAGGGCACAGTAAGCCACAGCAATAAATAAAATAAATATAAAAATTATTCCTTCTAATTCTAATTATTCGCAAGAACTTTATTATCGTCATTTTTAACGACGTTGACATCACTGACACAACACGAAAGGCCCCTAATTGCAGCTTATGATCACATCAGTCAAACAGTAATAGAATCCAGCTGCTTAAATGTATAACAGTTGGGTGAAACATCTGCTGAGAGCCCACAATAATAAACAAATAATGCATGTAACTAATGAATAAATGAATAATAATGACTCATCTGGGGTGGCGTGATGGTCCAGTGGCCTCCTGCCTGCAGGGCAGTAGGTTTGATTTCCACCCCTGGTGAAACCACGTGGCTTTCCTGCTGCTATTCTGGTCGCATCCCACACTGTCAGATGATCTGGCAGTTCTAAATTGCTCATAGTGTGTGGGTCTGTAGCCTGCAAAGAAGTCACATCCTGCCCCGTGTTTCCCCTGTCCCATGCGTCCCTTGTCCCGCATGTCCCCTGTCCTGTGCGTTCCCTATTACGTGTGTCCCCATTCCCGCGTGTCCCTGTCCCGTGTGTCCCCTGTCCCACGTGTCCCTGCCCTATGCGTCCCCTATTACGTGTTTCCCCATTCCTGCGTGTCCCTGTCCCATGTGTCCCCTGTCCCGCGTGTCCCTGCCCTCTGCGTCCCCTATTACGTGTGTCCCTGTCCCGTATGTCCCCTGTCCCACGTGTCCCTGCCCTGTGTGTCCCCTATTACGTGTGTCCCTGTCCCGCAAGTCCCCTGTCCCGCATGTCCCTGTCCTATGCGTCCCCTATTACGTGTGTCCTCTACCCCATGTGTCCCCTGTCCTGCATGTGCCCTGTCATGTGTGTCCACTATCCAATGTGTCCCCTTTCTGTGTGTCCCTGTCCCACGTTAGGCTCCAAAGTCACTGTAACCCTGTGCTGGCTGAGTGGCATGAAAGGGGGCTGGATGGATGAAATTACACACTGAAGAAATGACAACCTAGTCTTAGCAGCTTTTGTGTCTCCTCTGTGATTTACATTTGACCCCCCCTCCCTCAGAAAAGATGACTAGAAGTCATGACAGGAGCATTAGACCGCTAGCAGACGTCTGTCCATGTTTTTCCTCAAGATAGCTCTCTCTCTCTCTCTCTCTCTCTCTTGCTCTCTCTCTCTCTCGCTCACTCTCTCTCTCTCTCTGGCTCTCTCTACTGCATGCTAACTTGGGAACACCTGGAGATACCTGGTGCTAATGACTAAAAATCCCTTAGCAAAAGCACATTCTGGCCAGCCTGAGGGTGCTTGACTGTCCCCCTCTTAACCGAGCCCCCATTACCAGCAGGACTGAGCAACTGAGAAAAGGAATGACTCAGTATAATTGCAGCACTTATAACCACGAGTCACTTTAAACACTTTCTTCCTATGCCAACAGAAAATTAGACTCAAAGTAAAATCCCTGAAGCCTCAAAACAGGCTTTAGCAAATTAGTACAGAGAGGTGTTCGTATTCAAACATAAGCAGATAGCATCTTTACAGCCAACAGCCGAATGAACAAAAACATGTCAGCTGACTTGGCCCAACATGATAAATGTCTCCCAGTTCAGACCCACTCTTTAGGGACCCAGACTTCTCAGCTGCCATGCTTATCTATCACAAAAATGGGGGCGCTTTGTTGGTTCTTTTCATGACTCTTACTGTCAGATTATGAAGTTTATACTCTCTTAAATCATTCTTTAGGGAAATTCCTTTTCTAAGCATGTAAGAGGGTGGTTTCAGACTTTGTGATTCTGGTGTTTAAAGTCCAGTACTCCATTCACATCTCCATAAACAGTACCTTAACAATAACAAAAAAAACCCCTACAAAAATGGCACTTTGGTACTGCTGTGCGATAAGACTCCAGCTCTGAGATGAGAGCTGCTCTCGAGGTTAAAGGCTATCCACACGCAGAGATGGGCATGTTCCTCTAATTGAGAAGAACGCATGTAGGTGGCCTCTTCAGTGTGCATCATCCAAGGGTCTCTCGACCGACCTGCGCATGAGAAGCGTAGCCCTTGGAAACAGGAAGAGCAACGAGGGAGACCTAAATGTGGGCAGTACTCACCATTAAGAAGATCACCCCAGAACCCAATCAGAGCATCATCCAGGCAGCAAATGCTGACGTTCATCAAGAAACTGATTCTTTGTCCACCTGAGGCATCCAGGTCAAGCCAGCAGAAGGGTGGAATGATGCCAGAGAGAGGGGCTCAGGTGTTCGGTCCCGAGGGAGCACAAGTGACCACAAAGGATGGCCTAATTTGTCCAGTTAAATTGCCATGCAGCGTGCTTCTGCCTGCCAGGTCCAGTTAGCAAGTTTCAAGGGGTTTAAAAATAATCAGAACGCTGCACAGATAAGACATTCCATAAAAAAACAAATTAGGAAGGATGACTTGTGACCAGAGGAGAGTTACAGCCCATCTCCCCCGTAACAGACAGGTTACTAATAAAAGTTTACTGCAAGGCAGAACGCCGGCAGGCCTGAGAGCCGTCCTCATTGTGGGCGCTCTGAACGAATGGCTCCACCAATCAGCTGACAGGCAGATAAGACAGCAATGGAAGAGCACCCGCAAGACTCATGGAGCAAAACAAAGGACTGCATTCGTTTCACCGGTCGGTCTTTTATTAAGAGGATCATCCTTTTGGTAAATGAACATTCTCAAAACACAACTGAATCAACATCATGCCACACCTAAATTAATTTAAATGGATGAGTTAATCACGCTCTCTGCTTAAAATTGCAGAACGATGCATACAAATAAAATGATGCATTTTGGGAAAATGCAGTTATCGGGTGTGAAATTGAGGCTGCATTCATTCTTGGAATGCACTGACCGTTTTTCGTTGCTGGCCTGAGGCAGGATACCTGATGGAGGGCCGTCCTCCACAAGGCCTACACACACAGAGACCCTCCACGTCAGCGGATCCGCACGTGGGAGAGCACCGGAGAGCCCAGGGAAAACCCACACGGACACGCAGACACAGACTAGGCTTGGATCACAGGGCCTGCACCCTGGAGGCGGGATGGAGGTGGGGGGGGAAATCTGCTGCAGTTTCATAGACAGGGAAGGTACCTTCAGTCACTCTGTCTCAGCTGTCACTGTTAAAAAACTAGTGAAGTGATTTTTATAAAGACATTCAAGCAGCTTCTGCATCTATTATCGTTTTGTTACGCATCACATTCAAATTTAGGACCATAATTTCCGGATACTTCTAAGTTATGTAACTTAGTTGTTCACTTTCATTTCTGTTGCATTCACCTGCTTTTTGTTTTCGCTCAGATTAAAATGCTTCACCGATGGGTACAACAGCCAGCCCCTTGGGCTCCGAAGTGGCAGCGCTGTGATGACCAGCTGAAGGTGCAGAGTGCCAATGCTGACAGGCCGGCCGGCCGCCCGGTGCCTTAGCAGGTGGCTTGCAGTCTTCCCTTGAACTGTCTTCCCATTATAAGTCAGATATTGGGGGCTGGGGGGGTGGGGGTGTTAACTGTCTAAGGGCAGGGATGATGCTGGTTAATGAAAACCTATCTTTGGCCCCGGGTGACTCACAATTCCAATATATATATATATATTACACACACACTCTCAGGAGTTCAATGAATTCAACCGGGGTACCGTGATAGGATGTCACCTGTGCAATAAGTCAATTCGTGAAATTTGCAACAATAGAAGGCATTTAGGACAATTTCATGCTCCCAACTTTGTGGGAACAGTTTGGGGATGACCCCTTCCCGTTCCAACAAGACTGCGTACCAGTGCACAAAGCAAGGACATGGATGAGCGAGTCTGGTGTGGAGGAACTTGACTGGCCTGCACAGAGTCCTGACCTCAACCTGATAGAACACCTTTGAGATGAATCAGTGCGGAGACTGCGAGCCAGGCCTTATCGTCCAACATCAGTGCCTGACCTCACTAATGCTCTCCTGGAAGAACGGTCAAAAATTCCCATAAACATGTGTGTGTGTGTGCGTGTCCACAATGTGATACATACATATATCTTTTTTTTTTTTTTAATCCCAGCAATGACAATCTTAACTCCCCACCCAGCCCTAACCTTAACCATAAGTAACCAAACAAAATACAAGACTTTTGGCATTCCTAGTTTTTTTTATTTCATTCACAGATCTTTGTGGGGACCTGAAAAATGGTTTGTTTCTTGCATATTTGTTTCATTCTCTGACCATGAATTACTTTAAAATGCACACATCATTTGGGAGCCACACAGTGACTGGTTAATTCCAGCACGAGGGCTCTTACCTCAGGCGATAAGACCGTAAAACTGATTCCTTGTTTCTTTATTTTATTTTATATATATATATATATATATATATATATATATATATATATATATATATATATATATATATGCGCCGACACACTCATGTCAATTTTCGTGAGAGGTGAGGTAATTGCTTTGGTGTCCTGGAAAACCACCAATTTGCAGGGTCCTGATGTGCCTTTAGAGAAGAATAGGTTTCGAACAAGCCAAAAGGTTTTGCAGGTACTTAAAAGAGGCATAACCACGAGGCGAAAAACAGAATGTGTTTGACATGATAAAAAAAATAATGTGTGAGTTTGCAAAACAGAGACATGAAAGGGAAATTTGGACACCCAGGGAGTGGAGTGCATTACAGTTTATTAAATCACCTTTCAGATTTCCTGGATCACTTAATATGATTAATTCAAACTCAAACGGACCTCAGGACTTTTTGCCTTGGTGGCAAAAAGGCTGGAAAATCAAAGGAAGTGTTATGTATTAAGGTAAAAGACATCTGGGAAGAAGTGAAATGCAGGCACATGGCGTTTATTAACCTGCAGTAATGTGACAGCATGCACGCTCTGCTGCTTACATCATTACTTATGTGCTTTGCAGAGTCTTTTCCCTCCGAACAATGGAGGCTGCTTACACATCCAGGTTCATGGGGAACTTCCGACCAGCATGGTCACCAGCACCTTCCCAGCTGGGTAGCCACCACAGTTTAATCACGGTAAGTTGCTGCGTGACTGTCCTGCTTCTGTTTAGAGCCAATTAAAACAGAGCCTTGGCATGAAGCTAGGGGTCGGGACCCCGGCCCTCCACAGGGCCACAGCACCAGGACTTCAGGGTTGTACACAAAACCTGCATGAAAGTTTGGGTTGTTTACCCCGGGGGTGGACCAGTAGCCAAGACCTAACACCTCATTCAGCCTATCCCCAGGCTGCACCAACAAATCTATGTATGCATGTATGAATGTGAGCTTTATCCACTCCTTATTCATGGACGTGTGGAAGACCTCAAGACCAGTCAAGGCGTACCTGCCTCACTCAGGCTGTCTATAATATGCCTGTTTGTTGTGATGCCCTAAGTGTTTTGATTGCTGCCTTCTTGGCCAGTTCTTCCTTCATAATTTCAGATAAAATAAAAGTAAATAAATAAATGAATAAATTTAGCTTGTCAGTATGATTCACGGGTCGGGCTGCCAGGAGTTATCAGAGGAAGCTGGGTTTATGCATTTTCAGTAAAATGATTATGTCTATTATCTGAGTCATGCAGAAAAAAATCAGCCCTGGAAGGTGATGAGGAAGCTCTGGATCACTCAGGTTACGCATCAGCATCTTGAACTCCACCTGTACCTGGTCATCTATGCAATGTCTGTTCTGGTTGGTAGCAGATATTCGACAGAAGTATTAACTGTTTACTGATGACATGAGGTCTATTGCTTTATCCACACACATACCAGCAAGTTCACAAATGGTTCTAATGATTTACTTATGAGTTGCGATTTACTCTTTAAAAATGAGATAGTCCATGTTTTCATTGCCACAGTAAACCGCAAAGTGATTAAATCTTGTTTAAAAATTCAGCCTTCAGAACTGCTGAGGGATGCAGCTCACAGCGAAAGGCAGACTTACAGGGTGGGTATACTATAAAACAATGGCACAGAATGCACGGAGAGACACGCCCTATGACATCACTGTCTTGTGAGAGGATGTTGATATCACTACGCTCCGCGGCGATTATACCATACATTACTGGTACCGCGTGAAGTTAAGGTACGTCACCCAAAACGCTGATGTAGCACGGAGCCTGTAATGGAGAATCAGCTGGCTGGATGATGACAGGTTAGGATATCGCAAGAACTCTGCCAAGAAATGCTGAAATGTTGAAGAGCCACGACGAGTTCCCCTAACAGGAAACAGTGATCACGGTTGGGGGAGGGGGGGGGGGGGGGGGGGTCGGGGGCACATTTTTGCCACATCTGCAGCAGTACAGTCCAATGGGCCATTGAAAAAGTCATTGCGGCCAGTTCCATTATGACCATCAGTAAACTGCAGATGACCAAACTATCTGATGATAATGATAATGACCCTGAGGATGATGATGATGACACTGATGGTGATGATAATGAGAAGCATTAGTGAGACCAGCACTAAATAATGGAGAAAATGGCGCCTGTGTGAGAATCCTGCTCCGCTGCCGATTCCCCCCACGAGACATTGCCAGGCCGGCTGACAGCGGCGAGTCCGCTTGCGCTGACACTTGGGGGGAGAGGGGGGGGGGGAGCAGCCATGCCTTCCGGAGCCGGGTTAACCGTGCGTGCCAACGCCAGCTGCTGTGCCCTGTCAGCCAGCAGCACGGTTAGCCCGCGAATGCCAGCGGACGCTGGGAAAACCCAAAATATCACAGTGGGCCCTAACGGTGAGGCGCTGCCTACCAACGAAGGCCTGCCCACCGGCAAAGGCCAGACTACTAGCAAAGGCCTGCCCCTTTGGCAAAGGCCTGCCCCTTTGGCAAAGGCCTGCCTCTTTGGCGAAGGACTGTGTGGCTCTGCTTCTGATGCTTCCTCACCTCAGACGATTATTGCTCCCGAAAAGCGATGCTGCATTCAGCTCACATCAGCGCACCTTATCCCTGCGCACAGTTGGAGATTTACTGCAGAAATTATAGATGAAAGGCAAGGCTCATGGGTACAGCAGAAAGGCCCCCTCCGAGGAGACAGTTACAGGTGCACTTCCTGAACCATCAGCCCATCTGACGTGGCTACATTAGTCCACGGCTCAGTGTCTCACACAAAGCTTCTTTCCCGGTGCAGCAAAGGCACTGAGTCACCACGTTTGACCCCGGAGCACGGGCCTGGGCCTGGACGCCTCTGTCAAAGTGCTGGATGAGCGGGGGGGGGGCCTTGTACCTGGTTCTCTCTGAACTGTTGAAGGCAACCCTGTAAATTTAAATGGGGACCCAACGAGGAAGGTTTTTATAATTAATATGTGTGTGCGTGTGTGAGGGATACTGATCTGTCTTTTAAGAAAATTGCACAATTAGAATAACCGGGAAAGCAGGGTGGACTAATTGTTTTGCAAATCGCAACCTGTCACAGCCTGAGTCGTCATCTCTGGCCAGAGGCATGCAGAGCCATTCTAATATATGTTAATAATGTACAGTGTATGTAAATAACCGACATGGGAATTGTCAGGAATTCATTTAATATTGAATCGAATGTTTATCGTGAAGTAAATCATCACAGCTACTTTAGAAAGAATTTGAGCAACAACCCGTTCTTACATTACGGGCAGATTATCGCATAAGTGATCCGTGTCAATAAATGCACACCACTGAGTTAATTCAGGGGATCGGCTAGGAGGAGGATCGGATCTCCTGGTGGCTTTGCTGGGGAAATGAAGGCAGACTAAAGAGATTATTTTTCATCTGCGGTTAAAAGTTAAAAGCGAACTACGGGATGCCACCCCCCCCGCCCCAGGGGTTGGCAGACTGCTTACAAGTTCTAGCTAAGCCTTCCGAAGTATGTACCCCCCACCTCTCTCTCGTTCACTCGCCGTCTGCTCTGCTCTCATTCTCATCCCTGTGCCCCTGTGCACCTCCTCAGAAACAGGACCTTGTTACTGCAGGCCCTGCCATTCCCCCTTCGGCCGACGTCCAGCTCCATTTCCTGCGCTGTGTTGCAGGAGAAGGAGCATGCCTCTGAAAGGGAGCCCCGTGCCGCCGACCCACAAGCGAACTAATGCCTGCCCTTTATCCCCCTCCCGTGTCCCTGGCGAGCCGTGCACTTCCTTAGTTCAGGAGGATCCTCCAAATGCCGGTCTCCCCAGGCCAGAGAAGAAGACAAAAAGGCAGAGATAACAGGCACTGAAAAGTAGAGGAGATACAAAAGGCAGTGGTGGCTGTTTAAAGATACGCCTGTGTGTCTCGCTTGGGGCCTGGCCAGCCCCACATCCACAAGCTCCCCTCAGCTACTAATGAATAAAAGTGTCAGTACGGCCCTTATCAACGTTCTGCTTGGGGGGAATGTCCCAGATACTAAGAATCAAGTGGCGGATTTAACACCTCTGTAAGAAAAAAATGTATATGCATGTATGTTACCTCTGTTTTCCTCCTGCTGGGCTTGTTTCCTATCACGCATAAGGGGGAGCCGGCTGCTTGGTGTCGGCTCATCGGAGGTGCAGCATAATTGTAACGACACTATCGGCACGGCGAAGCGTTCCCGGCTGCCATCCAACTTCTGGAACATTCCCACACTGAATGTTAGCCTCAAAGCGCCCCCAGCCCTGCCGCTTCACAATCTTTTGTTTAATAACCACATTTATTCTTTACTCGCTCTTCCAAAAGAAATGGAGAACCTACAGCACCACATGAAAGAGAAAGCAAGGTTCCTAAAAATCGGCGCGAAACACGAGCGTCGCCCGGCAGCGTGACGGATGAGGGTTTGGTCTCGGCCTTGTACGATCCATTCTTCATTGCTTTCGGACCAGCGTCAGTGTCCAGCCAGGCTGCGGCTAATCACTTTAGGAGAATCGCGCAGGGAAAGGACGCAGCAACTCACAGTGTCTAATGAAAGAGCAGGACAATGATGTGCTTTTATCCAAATCGACTTACGAAGGTATACGTCCAGGAAGCCTAGGCACCCTCCATAAAACCGGGACATACCACCGCCACCAGTACACAGACCCCCTCTCCATCCCTTCCCATCATTCTCTGGCACAAAAAGCAGCAGCAACAGCAAAATGTTGACAAGGTCTGAGAGTCTCCTATTATGCTCCAGATTTACTTTTTATCAGCAGTTCTTCTCTCGCTCTCTCTGCACTCTCTTCTTTTCACTCTAAGGCTTATCCCTAAAATAATCTTCATTTTGCACTGACTTTGACTTTCCTTATAGCTGATATGATTGATTTTACACGGGGCTGTATTTTTACGTGGGTGTTCAGTATGGATGACAGGGATGTCTCACTGTGATTCTGATTCGGTGCTCAGGTGACAGAAATGGTCTTACAGTTCAGACGCAGCAAAACACTGTCTCCTATATAAAGATGCAGTCAGCCCTTGCTTAGAAAAAACTGCGGTGAATCACCATTTACAACGAGACGCACAGTCACGGTTATGCTTCCAGAAGCCCTTGCTATATATTTACATAGGTGAGTTAGCCGTCCTGTCAGGATGCCCAGCAATGAGGACAAGAGGAGGTCAGGTGTGACAGCTTGGCGGGGACAGGTGTCGTCACGGCTACGTGGCCTGGTTTTCAAAAAGTACTTCAGTCTAAAAGCAGGAGCTTCCCAGGGCTCGTGCTCGAATTTCAGCACACCTGTCTCGGCTAACCTCTCAGGGGGTTGCCTTTGCACCTCTTGGCCATGCTGTGACCCATGCGTCCCGGGGAGGTGGCCGGCAAGTAACAGCAGCGACGCCCAAGCTGACGGTCGTGATGGCGCCAGGGAGATTATAATTATGCTAAAGGTTACAGAAGCAGCAGTGTTAGTGACACTGAGTAGGAAACAGACTAAATAAGGTAGGTTCAATGTGCTGGGGCAGGGAGGGAGGGGATGCAGGGAGGGCGGGTTGAGCTCTCTTATATATCTGCTTAAGGGCAAGGTCAGGAAAACGCAGAAAGGCACCATTCACTCCATCAGCAACCCTTTGTAGACAGACTGACTTATGAGTCGGTTCACAGGGATGATGGCTTGTCATAGTGAGATCACCGAGAGCGCCCTCTTTGGTGACTTTAAAGAAGTGCAGCCACAACTGCAGACAAACGACAAACACACACACAAGTCAGTACAATCAGTCTTACTCTGTGTATTACTTACAGCGTTTAAATACAGACAGAGCCCCACAGCTCCCGGCTCCTCCTCCCTATGCATAAAATTGCACCTTGCCAGAGCACGGCCCTGCCTCCCAATGTTCAAACTGCACCTTGCCGGAGGGTAGTTCTGCCTCCTTACATGTATGTCCAAACCCACCTTGCTAGAACAGAGCTCCACCTCCTTATGTCCAAATCCTGCCTTGCCATAGCACGACTCTGCATCCTTATATACAAAACCTGCCTTGCTGAAGCACAGCTCTGCCTCCTTCAACATTAACCTTTTTTTCATAATGTCCCAAAATTTAGAAAAAGACCCAAAGTGAACAGTTCAATAAAAATTCACTTTTGCACTAAAAACCCTGTGACTAGACATTCATTTCTTCAGTGGATGAGATATTTCTACATGACAACTTGATTTTTGTCCCGTGTTATTGGGTTTGGACTTATTTCACTTACTTTACCGCTCCTAATTCTTCACTTACTAGCTAGACTCTGCTATAGGTAAGTCATGAGGAAGAAGCAGCCCATGAATGATTTGATACTTTTTAAAAGAATTTTTATGAGGAGGTTACAAATAATAAACAAAAATATTACTTGTAGTGATGACATTATGATACATTTTAAAGTTTCATTCTATGCAGTTGTTTAAAAAATTTCAAGTAGGCCTACCCACGTGATACCCATCCATCCATCCATCCATTTTCCAAACCGCTTATCCTACTGGGTCGCGGGGGGTCCGGAGCCTATCCCGGAAGCAATGGGCACGAGGCAGGGAACAACCCAGGATGGGGAACCAGCCCATCGCAGGGCACACTCACACCATTCACTCTCACACGCACACCTACGGGCAATTTAGCAACTCCAATTAGCCTCAGCATGTTTTTGGACTGTGGGGGGAAACCGGAGTACCTGGAGGAAACCCCACGACGACAAGGGGTGAACATGCAAACTCCACACACATGTGACCCAGGCGGAGACTCGAACCCGGGTCCCAGAGGTGTGAGGCAACAGTGCCAACCACTGCACCACCATGCTGCCCCCGTGATACCCATATCGAATAAAAAAATACTTTTTATTCACATTTTTGAGTTTATTTTGTATTGCTTTAAATGTGGAATCACAACATGCCAACAAATGAACATACGGTGTCTGTTAGATCATAAATATATATGGTAACTAATAAAGTAACTGTACCTGACAGGCCCCCCTCTGTACAATCAAGTCACCTTAGCTTTCGCAGGTGGAATGAAAAAATAGACAGATAAACCCAATTTATCGATGCAAAGAAAATGGATAATTATTCTCCCTGACCCTATCCAGGAAGGTGATTGAGTACTAATTGGAAACACCGGTGGAAAATACCTTCCGGCAGGAGAAGAAATTTCTACATTGTCTCTAATTGCTGTAAACAAATGGCTCAGGCAGTTTTCAGAATTTTAATAACACTGCTGCATTTTAAAATTCTTAAGAGTTTTCTAGTGCATATTAAAGTGGAAATCAATATCAATTTCATTTAATAGAGGCTTCACATGTGCAGTGACTCCAAACACTGGTAAAATACACACATTTACACATATACAAACATCTATTTCATTGTTTCAATAATGGATAGTTCATCTCATAAAACATACCTTAATTAATGCTCACAGAATTGTTAGGATCATCTTCGTGGATGAGATGTTTTCTGTTACACTTCTAGAAAGAAATACAGTCTATTCTTTACTGTATGTGCCACTAAAATACTGCCTGCATATGGATCTGTTTTGCTGGAGGAAAATTAGATTTTGGACAGCTGGACTGGTCAAGTTGTTTGCACAATAACATCGTAGTTTCATACCTGCGGGGTTCAGACTAAGTGTCCCACCCCTGGCTGTGTGTGTGTGCATATTATGTATATTATATTATGTATATTACATTGAGGAGGCCAAATGTTCCCACAACGGGATAAAAATCAGTTATTTTGACATCATGGGGACCACCGTTTTGTTCCCCACAAGGGGAAACTCAATTGCATAAAAATCTGCGACTGCAATCAAAAAACTAGATATGTCTTGCATTTTGTTTGGTTAAGATTGTCATAGCTGGGATTAGGGATTTTTCCCATAGAAATGCAGGAATAGTGCCCACAAAGATATGAATACAAACATATTTGAGTGTGTGTGTGTGTGTGTGAGTGTTTGTGTGTGCGTGGAGTTTAGGTCGACATCTGCTGGCTAGTGGTTTAGTGAATTACTGTCTCTAGATATTGCTTGCCAGTGATGTCTACTACAATGGACTGTCTCCCTGTCCTAGGTGTCCTATGTCCTGTGCTGCCTGTGACTGGCTCCCTGTCCTGGGTGTCCTATGTCCTGTGCTGCCTGTGACTGGCTCCCTGTCCTGGGTGTCCTATGTCCTGTGCCGCCTACGACTGGCTCCCTGTCCTGGGTGTCCTATGTCCTGTGCCGCCTACGACTGGCTCCCTGTCCTGGGTGTCCTATGTCCTGTGCCGCCTACGACTGGCTCCCTGTCCTGGGTGTCCTATGTCCTGTGCCGCCTACGACTGGCTCCCTGTCCTGGGTGTCCTATGTCCTGTGCCGCCTACGACTGGCTCCCTGTCCTGGGTGTCCTATGTCCTGTGCTACCTGTGACTGGCTCCCTGTCCTGGGTGTCCTATGTCCTGTGCCGCCTACGACTGGCTCCCTGTCCTGGGTGTCCTATGTCCTGTGCCGCCTACGACTGGCTATCTGTCCTGGGTGTCCTATGTCCTGTGCTGCCTACGACTGGCTCCCTGTCCTGGGTGTCCTATGTCCTGTGCCGCCTGACTGGCTCCCTGTCCTGGGTGTCCTATGTCCTGTGCTGCCTGTGACTGGCTCCCTGTCCTGGGTGTCCTATGTCCTGTGCCGCCTGTGACTGGCTCCCTGTCCTGGGTGTCCTATGTCCTGTGCTGCCTACGACTGGCTCCCTGTCCTGGGTGTCCTATGTCCTGTGCTGCCTGTGACTGGCTCCCTGTCCTGGGTGTCCTATGTCCTGTGCCGCCTGACTGGCTCCCTGTCCTGGGTGTCCTATGTCCTGTGCTGCCTACGACTGGCTCCCTGTCCTGGGTGTCCTATGTCCTGTGCTGCCTGTGACTGGCTCCCTGTCCTGGGTGTCCTTTGTCCTGTGCCGCCTGACTGGCTCCCTGTCCTGGGTGTCCTATGTCCTGTGCTGCCTGTGACTGGCTCCCTGTCCTGGGTGTCCTTATGTCCTGTGCTGCCTATGACTGGCTCCAGACTCCAAATGTGACTCCAAAAATGGTTATGGATGATGGATGTAAAAATGATACTGTTATCTCTTTTTGGTTGGAATTTTCAACAGGAATAATGATAAAATACCTTTATGTAATAGATATAGGCATTCCAATATATATAAATTTATATGCTGAATATGAATTATTAGTTTTGTTGTGACCTTGTGCACTCAAGTAAGTAAAACAGCCAGCCACTTTTACTATCTATATCTATCATAAGAAATCATTACCGTAAGTGATCTAGGCATCAATAACACGAAAGCAAATTCCTCGGTACCTGTCCAGCATACCATTCAGTGGCCTTCCTCTTTTATATATTGATGTACTGGCAAACTCTATTACACTCACTAAGGGACCAGACAGTAAAACCAGATCTACCTTGCATTGTTCTTACATATTATCTTGACATTTAAACAGGTAAAATGCTAGCTAGTCAAAGAATTCCACCTCAGAGAGCTCAACTGATTTCAGGTGGCCAAGTGAGACCAATTCCGATCACCGCAGATATATTTTTAGATAAATCGACCCCTTTTCCACCTTGGCAAGCCTGCTATTCCCGTGCTCCTACAAAAATAAACAAATATGTGTTTTATACATTCATATGAATTTTATACATTCATTTTTCAAATGTAGGGATTTTTACTGGAAATTCACTATCTGGTCCTTAAAAAAACTGACTACAATAATGTGACAGAAGCGAGTGCCGATACAGCAGGCTGACCGTGAGGGGTCACGTCTGTGTGTGGGTGTGTGCGTGGGTCTGTGTTGAGGACAATGCACCCAAAAGGCTTTCGGGGGCAACGTAGCGATCATGGAGAGGGGAAGACACTTCTAAACCAAGACGGCCAGCAGGCAGAATCTCTGAGACCAAGGAAAGGTGAGCCCTTACACGTGAGAGTGCAGGATTAGGGTAAAATAATCCTGTTACGTGAATAATAATTTCTGATATTTTAATTCTGTTTGCTGATTTCTTGCTGTTCCCTTAAAAGGCCTTGATCTGGTCTGTCAGTGATGCTGGCGAGAAATGCAAGAAGATCCAGATAGGCCCATAAGTTGCCTTCACCCCAAAATGAAGTGTGTTCTCATTGCACTGGCACACTCCTGCACAGTAGAGGGAGCTGCAGACAGGGCGGCGGTGCAGCAGTCTCCGCGCCCGATAAGGCGTTTAGTCCATAGGGCTATGCTTCCAAGGAAAGAATTCTGGGTAAGGCGTAAGATGTGCTCGGTTCGCGAGAACGCAGAGTCAGCATGCGGAACTGGGGCAGCTGGCTGTGTGTGTGTATCACCGAGGGGCCGGCAGTGATCACAAATTAGGGAGACTCGCATAAATAGGCAATGCAGGAGTCTCACACAGGATGCCTCTGTGTCAGTCCCCTCCCTCTCGCCCCCCAACCCCCCGCCGTCCTTCACCGTGGACACTGCCTCCACTGTTGCTAGTGAGCAGCGTCGCTGGCCTGAGTGGCAGGAGCGAATCCGGCTGCCCTGGCCTCGTGTCACAAAGCCAAGCCTGTGACACGGCTCAGTCATCTCGGGCAAGGCGCGCCAGTGGGGCCAGCCCTGCAGGGGGCGCTGGGGGGCAAAAATCGCCCACGTGGTGGCGGCTCCCCTCTGCCACTCTCTCACTATTTCTCCCTCCTCACTTTGTTGGACAAATCCTGGGCTTAACAGGAACAAATGAAAGCCTTCCAAGGGGGTGTAATCAGTTGGCGGGGCATCAATTTCTGTCGAGAAGAGGGGGGAGAGAGTGACAGAGACACAGAGAGAGACACGGGGAGGAGAGACTGAGGGAGACGGGGGGGGGGGGTTGAGGGAATGGGAGAAAGACCCTACTATTATAGTTAAAAGTCAAAGCACATACAGCCTGGAAACACATTAATTCAAAGAATGTGGACTGATTTATTGTTTAAGTAGGCGATGCTGGTAACCACACACTTAACTCGAGAAAGAAAAAATAACAAGTGGACACACTAAGTAGCCAAGATAAACAAGCCATTTGGAGAATGCCACTGATTTAAAAACATGAAAAGGATTTTAAAGCCAAGCAAATCAGAGAAATGGCATGTAAACAAATATAACTGTAATTGTGATAATACAGAGATCAAACTAATGTAGCAAATATATGATTCTTTTATTAGCGGCTATCAGTGTGAAAACGGTCAGTGGGCCCAAAAGCCGTGAAGCACAAAGGGAAAGGAAAATGAGGAAGGAGGTGGGTGAGAGAGCGGGGGGAAAGAGAGACAGGGAAGAAGAGAGATGGGAGATAGATGAGGAGAGAGGGTGGGCAGAGGGAAAGATGAAGACAGAGAGAGAGAGATGAGGAGCAGAAAAGATTGGGAGAGATGGTGAAAAAAGAAAAAGGGAAGGAAAGATAATGGGGAAGACTGGGAACGGAGGAAAAGGAAAAAACTGAGGGAGGAAGTGGAATGAGGAGGCGGTAAAGGTGGAGCATTTTGAGAGAGATGGAGAGACGGAGTGTGGGGAGTCTTCTGCGCGCGCACACACACAGACACACACACACACAGACACACACACACAGACACACACAGACACACACACACACAGACACACATAGACACACACACAGACACACACAGACACGCACACACACAGACACACACAGACACACATAGACACACACACAGACACACACAGACACGCACACACACAGACACACACACAGACACACACACACAGACACGCACACACACACACAGACACGCACACACACACAGACACGCACACACACACATACACACACACACACACACACACACAGACACGCACACACACACACACACACAGACACGTACACACACACATAGACACACACACAGACACACACAGACACACAAGCACACCAAGTCACCTAAGTAGCTGTACAGCAATCCCCTAACAGTGAAAAAAGGATGTTTCTAGAACATTACTTAGACGTCACTTGTATGTCATTTCCAGTAAAACATGGCTGTTCCTCATTGATCCAGTCGGGGTCAGTATGGTTAGTTTTTGAAATTTACTTCAGTTTCTTTGAAGATTGCACAAATAGTTTTTGTTTCACTTTTATTTTGTGAAAAAATCTAGTTTTATTTTAGTTTCTATTTAGTTTCAGTATTTGTTGTAGCTTTCAGCACCACATTTTGATACCTCACATGAAACAGCTAAGGAGACAGTACAAAGCATTTTGGTCTCCTGCCCTAAAATTCCCTTCCAAACCCCTCACCTCTTTCCTGCAGTACTGTAATGCTTTCATAGCTATGAAGGACCTGGTTTGTTGATGCCTCCACTCCCTCTTTACAATATGTACACATTTGATGGAATCTGGCACTTTTTGAGTGACCAGGCTCATATCGTCCCAAAGCTATGAAGTGAGACTCTGTTATATGTGGTATTAATGTTTCGTGTCTCACAATGAAAACTGAGCAGAGCAGCGGTTAGAGAGTGAGGAATCATTCTGAGAAACATATAAAGTACAGCAATCAGACAATTAATGTGCAACGTGTCAACAGAATAATGAAACTACTACACCAATTTCAAAAACACTCAAAAGGCCTAAATCAATAATATTACACTCAACATTGAATGTGTGAAAGGTTCTAACAGTAATTTGCAATGATACCAGTCCTGTTTTAGCCTTGACAACAGGTACAGGACAAATAAGAAATCAGCATAATTAATAAACATGAATCCAATAGCAAACCATTAAACAAAGCTTAGTAACTGATTTCCATTTAGCAGCCCTCTCATATTTTAACAAAAGATTAGCCTACAGGAAGAAATTTTCATTTATATAAACCATTGCTCAGCGCAGACTTGTGTGTCTGTAAGACAGAGAGAATGGAATGAATGTGCAGCTGTGCTTCCTAGATAAAGCTTCCTCTCTCCTCTCTGGATCCCGGTTTTTTACAGTTATGGGGATCCTAAAGAACCATTTACCTTTGTCGCAAATACTGTTGTAGTTGCAGCCAAACAGCATTCCCGACCTTGACAAACGAGGAAAAAGAGCAGAGACGGCACACGTAAGTATCAGACAAGAAATGCACCAACATGGCGGATGGCGGTCTTTGCCTCCTGTGGGCGGTGTGGTGTGACATAAATTGCAACGTCCTATAGCAACCATAGTGCAAATTGAGGGGGTAACTAGAAAATGAAAACAAAGCTGAATACAACTGCATTTTGATTTCATTTTCGTTCATGTTGCAAAACTCATTCTAGTTATTCCAGTTATTCGTTTTTTGAAAACTGACGATTTTGTTTTTACTTCAGTTAAAAATACTTTTTCATTTCTACTTTTAGTCTTAGTTTTCATTAACTGTAATAACACAGGATCCTATACATTTCCATCTAGAATAAATAAGCATTACTGCCCATGCAATGCTCATTCTCTGCATCAGGGTCAGTAAACGCTTCTTGGGAGGCCTCCTCCAAGACAAAGTGACTCTGGCTGTGAGCAAATATAACAACTTCATAACCGTTATGACTAATTAATGATGAACGAACATGGGATCAGTAGATAACTAATACCACAGTTTCTGCTTAATTAATACATTAAGTAAGAGTGTACTACTATATATTAATAATAATAATAATAATAATAATAATTCACATTACAATATTATTTATTATGATAATATATTAATCAACAGATGATCTGATTATGTTAACTCCCATCGCTTGCACATTTATTTTGCCATTTTCATTAACGACCCGAGAGGAAGGCTCTGCCTACAGAAGGTAGCACACGCTCAATCCTCTTAGGCTTTGGTTCTGAGGAACACCAGCAACACCAAGTGCACCATACAGAGCACAGCACCATGCCAATAGGCAGGGGACAGCTTGAGTCTAACAGGGAGGAACCTTTCCAAGGAGGACCCTCCTGCACTAATGGTAACCGTGCCCCACATCCATCAGACCGATATGCAGAAGGAAGTCATATGTGAGGCAAAAAATATCAAGTTCCACAACGACAAGGCTGACATCCATCTTTCAGGCTTGAAAGGACTTTCCAATAGTCATGATGACTTTGGCGGCCTTGGAGATTCGTCAAAGAATGTGTTAATCAAAAGCTTCACACTATTATCATGCAAGTTTGATTGAATGACTCAATTTCTGAAGCCATTCCGACCCTGGATACGACAGCCCCTAAATCACTACGGGAACCAGCAGCCATCTCCTTGATTATTCAAGTGGGCCCCTTCTTGGTTTGTTTATTCATTCTGCCGGGGGCTCAAAGATGGTCGCTCTCACGCGTCACATGGAAAGAGAGAAAACACTTTAAAAATGCAAACATCAATCATAAAACTATAGCTGTGCGAAAGGTCATACGTAGTCACAAGTGAGTTTCTCGCATTTCTGGAAAAACGGCAGGAAAGGGTGTCATTTCGATGTTACTTCTGATGACACAGAGCTATTAGTCACTGATTCTATGTGGATCGCCAGAAATAATTTGCCATTCACAGAAAAGACATATACTGAACAAAAATACACTTAAACCTTAACCTGAATCAGAGATTTTACGGAAAATAAAGTAATAAATGAAAATCTGAGAAGTGAAATGGATTCATTAGGCTCTCCTGATCACAGACATACTGAAGAATAAAGTTGACGTACTGCCAAAAGGCAGCTTATAGTATAGAAATGGACAAGCAAACTTCCCTATTACAGTTGCTCAACCACCCTGTGCAGGAAGTGGATTATTGGTACATTGAAATTTATTAAAAAATCATTAGAACATAATACATAAAAAGTAAAAAAAAAATATTTGGAAATATTTCAAAGACGTGGTAGGTGTGCATGTGTGAATGACTGATGCGTGAGTGTGCCCTGCGATGGGCTGGCCCCCCATCCTGGGTTGTTCCCTGCCTCGTGCCCATTGCTTCCGGGATAGGCTACGGACCCCCCGCGACCCAGTAGGATAAGCGGTTTGGAAAATGGATGGATGGATGGATGAAAGACGTGGTTTCTGAATACCTACCAAAAATTCAGGATTTTTTTTTTTCTTCAAACTTTTGCAAAATGGGAGAAAGACCATTGCACTTACGTTTTTGTTTGGTACACTTTGGTGCAAAGAGAGGCTTTGTCTTCTTCATTAAGGCACATACGAGGGAATTCAACAATGAACTTGTCTGTTATATGTTGGGATAGGTTTCAATGAATTTAAATAAACAAAAAAGGCATATTAAACAAAAAAATGGGAAAAAGGCCCCTTGGGGAGATGCAACGAGAACAACCCTCACTGAGACAACACACACAGACCAAACACTATAGGTGCTATGAATATGCTTTACATCACAGGCCAATTAGGCCGGGAGGTTCAGCTCCTAGGCTACAGACAGCCAAGGGCAGGCATCTCTTTGAAGATGTCCGGGCTGCTTTTAGTGATTTTTTTTTTTATCCCCCTGAGCTCAAAGTTTATCCGCAGCTTAAACTGAAACTGCTCCAATGGGTACCTTGATCCCAAGTAAAGTATAAACGCAATTGAAACAGGTAAGAGGACCATAAATGGACAGCAGTGAGTGAGCACAGCAATGGTCCAGATTGGACAGAAGCTTTGCAGAAAATGAATGCCCTGAGCTTCTCCTCAGCGTATCTCCCCTGGCCTGGAACTCTGAGGAGCCACCGTCACTACTGCAGCAATAGTAACATACAGCCTCACACGCATCCTGGCTGATGCCAGAGTCGAGACACCATCCTCACATGCAGGAGGAAGGCAGAGACTCGGTCTCAGAGCTAAACGACCTCCTCTGTGATATAATTGGAGAGGAATTAGGATGCAGCGTTTATGTGAAGGGAGCTGAGCGAGGAAGCAGGGGTACAAAGAGACGCGTCTGCCGCCTGGCTAATTGCTGGGCCGGTGTTGTCGAGAGGCTGGAGCTGTGGAGACAGGGGATGGGGGGGCGGGGGGGGTCACACGTGCCTCGGTGGCACCTAATTTCCCTCCCGCTGGGGCACGAGCATGCTCGCTAACGGTGCCGCTGATGCTGCCTCACTCTGCGCAGCTTTTCAGCTCTGCTCCTGTGCTCATTGCGCACAGTGGACGCCAGTGCCGAAATTACCCTGCTGTTGGGCGCCTGAATAGCAGGCGGGATGGCGGACGTGCATCCTCAGTGCCGGGGTGCTTATAAACAGCTAGATGAACTGATTACAGGGTGTCCGGAAAATGCAGATTAGCTAAATGCAAGCATTAAAGACAGAGGGAGGGAAATTAAGACAGGAAGGCAGATAAAGGCAGAGACATAGGGAATAAGACTCAGGGGAATTGCTAGTTTAGGCAGCTCCACATTTGATTACCTTTCTCTGAATATTTTGCCACCCCCCAGGGTACCCTGAGCCCCCGACTGCCTGTCCATGTCAGCTCAAAGCTACACTGCAGGTTAGAGAGCATGCATCATACTGGAGGTGCAGCCCTGGTGAGCTGCAATGAAGAGTCAAGCTATGCTCTCTGTTTACACATCATGCTCACACACATGCAGTCACACAAGCTTTGTTTTCTAGACACCCTTCTGCTGGCACTGCAGCCCAGGCCTGGGTTCACTGCCGCCATCAGCAGTGACATACTTCACATACTTAATCACTAAATATGCGTAAAATTATTATCATCGCATAATTTTAACTTAATTCAAAAAAGAATGTATTTTTTGTCATTCAGTGGGTCCCTGCTTAACCACCCATCTGTGTTTGCCATTCAGTTGGTTCCCTAGTTAACCACCTGTCTGTGTTTGCCATTCAATGGGTTCCCTAGTTAACCACCCATCTATGTTTGCCATTCAATGGGTTCTCTAGTTAATCACCCATCTTTGTTTGCCATTCAATGCGTCCCTGCTTAACCACCCGTCTGTGTTTGCATTCAATGGGTTCCCTAGTTAACCACCCGTCTCTGTTTGCCATTCAATGGTTTCCCTAGTTAACCACCCGTCTGTGTTTGCCATTCAATGGGTTCCCTAGTTAACCACCCGTCTGTGTTTGCCACTCAATGCATCCCTGCTTAGCCACCCGTCTGTTTGCCATTCAATGGATCCGTGTTTAACCACCCATCTGTGTTTGCCACTCAATGGGTTCCCTAGTTAACCACCCGTCTGTGTTTGCCACTCAATGCATCCCTGCTTAACCACCCATCTGTGTTTGCCATTCAATGCATCTCTGCTTAACCACCCATCTGTGTTTGCCATTCAATGGGTTCCCTAGTTAACCACCAGTCTGTGTTTGCCATTCAATGGATCCGTCCTTATCCACCAGTCTGTGTTTGCCATTCAATGCATCCCTTTAACCACCCGTCTGTGTTTGCCATTCAATGCATCCCTGCTTAACCACCAGTCTGTGTTTGCCATTTAATGGATCCGTCCTTATCCACCAGTCTGTGTTTGCCATTCAATGGATCCGTCCTTATCCACCAGTCTGTGTTTGCCATTCAATGCATCCCTGCTTAACCACCCGTCTGTGTTTGCCATTCAATGCATCCCTGCTTAACCACCCGTCTGTGTTTGCCATTCAATGCATCCCTGCTTAACCACCAGTCTGTGTTTGCCATTTAATGGATCCGTCCTTATCCACCAGTCTGTGTTTGCCATTCAATGGATCCGTCCTTATCCACCAGTCTGTGTTTGCCATTCAATGCATCCCTGCTTAACCACCCGTCTGTGTTTGCCACTCAATGCATCCCTGCTTAACCACCCATCTGTGTTTGCCATTCAATGCATCTCTGCTTAACCACCCATCTGTGTTTGCCATTCAATGGGTTCCCTAGTTAACCACCCGTCTGTGTTTGCCATTCAATGCATCCCTGCTTAACCACCCATCTGTGTTTGCCATTCAATGCATCTCTGCTTAACCACCCATCTGTGTTTGCCATTCAATGGGTTCCCTAGTTAACCACCCGTCTGTGTTTGCCATTCAATGCATCCCTGCTTAACCAACCGTCTGTGTTTGCCACTCAATGCATCCCTGCTTAACCACCCATCTGTGTTTGCCATTCAATGCATCTCTGCTTAACCACCCATCTGTGTTTGCCATTCAATGGGTTCCCTAGTTAACCACCCGTCTGTGTTTGCCACTCAATGCATCCCTGCTTAACCACCCATCTGTGTTTGCCATTCAATGCATCTCTGCTTAACCACCCATCTGTGTTTGCCATTCAATGGGTTCCCTAGTTAACCACCAGTCTGTGTTTGCCATTCAATGGATCCGTCCTTATCCACCAGTCTGTGTTTGCCATTCAATGCATCCCTGCTTAACCACCCGTCTGTGTTTGCCATTCAATGCATCCCTGCTTAACCACCAGTCTGTGTTTGCCATTTAATGGATCCGTCCTTATCCACCAGTCTGTGTTTGCCATTCAATGGATCCGTCCTTATCCACCAGTCTGTGTTTGCCATTCAATGCATCCCTGCTTAACCACCCGTCTGTGTTTGCCATTCAATGCATCCCTGCTTAACCACCCGTCTGTGTTTGCCATTCAATGCATCCCTGCTTAACCACCAGTCTGTGTTTGCCATTTAATGGATCCGTCCTTATCCACCAGTCTGTGTTTGCCATTCAATGGATCCGTCCTTATCCACCAGTCTGTGTTTGCCATTCAATGCATCCCTGCTTAACCACCCGTCTGTGTTTGCCATTCAATGCATCTCTGCTTAACCACCCATCTGTGTTTGCCATTCAATGGGTTCCCTAGTTAACCACCAGTCTGTATTTGCCATTCAATGGGTTCCCTAGTTAACCACCAGTCTGTGTTTGCCATTCAATGGATCCGTCCTTATCCACCAGTCTGTGTTTGCCATTCAATGCATCCCTGCTTAACCACCAGTCTGTGTTTGCCATTCAATGGATCCGTCCTTATCCACCAGTCTGTGTTTGCCATTCAATGCATCCCTGCTTAACCACCCTTCTGTGTTTGCCATTCAATGCATCCCTGCTTAACCACCCTTCTGTGTTTGCCACTCAATGGGTTCCCTAGTTAACCACCCTTCTGTGTTTGCCATTCAATGCATCCCTGCTTAACCACCCTTCTGTGTTTGCCACTCAATGGGTTCCCTAGTTAACCACCCGTCTGTGTTTGCCATTCAATGCATCCCTGCTTAACCACCCATCTGTGTTTGCCATTCAATGGATCTCTGCTTAACCACCCTTCTGTGTTTGCCATTCAATGGGTTCCCTAGTTAACCACCCGTCTGTGTTTGCCATTCAATGCATCCCTGCTTAACCACCCATCTGTGTTTGCCATTCAATGGATCTCTGCTTAACCACCCATCTGTGTTTGCCATTCAATGCATCCCTGCTTAACCACCCTTCTGTGTTTGCCACTCAATGGGTTCCCTAGTTAACCACCCTTCTGTGTTTGCCATTCAATGCATCCCTGCTTAACCACCCTTGTGTTTGCCACTCAATGGGTTCCCTAGTTAACCACCCATCTGTGTTTGCCATTCAATGCATCCCTGCTTAACCACCCATCTGTGTTTGCCATTCAATGGATCTCTGCTTAACCACCCATCTGTGTTTGCCATTCAATGCATCCCTGCTTAACCACTCGTCTGTGTTTGCCACTCAATGGGTTCCCTAGTTAACCACCCGTCTGTGTTTGCCATTCAATGGATCTCTGCTTAACCACCCATCTGTGTTTGCCATTCAATGCATCCCTGCTTAACCACCCGTCTGTGTTTGTCTCCTAGTTAACTAACCGTCTATGTTTGCTACTGAATTCTGGGGTGGAATTTAAGAATTTTGCTAGTAGCGCAAAGTAGTTTAGAAAAAATTTACAATTTATTTTTACCATCCAACAGACTATTGCTCAAATTTTTGTACTCACCCTTCATTTAAATGACTTGCTTCAGGTGAATAGGGAGTCTTAATTTCCAGCCCTGGTTGGACTGGTCCCCTAGTTAAATTCCTAACCATGTTTGCTGTTGAATGAGATCCTAAGTTAACCAGCTGTCAGTGATTGCAGTTCAATATCTAGTAATCAAACACACGATGTTTTCATTGGTCCTCTAGTTCACCATTCCTCTGTGTCTGCATTCCCTGTCGTGATATGACATCATCAGTCCATAAAGAGAGAAAAGCCGAAACAATAATGGAATAGGTGTATTAGATCGTCAGAGGGAGAGGATGCTGAAGGAAGTCATCCAATACGCGGTCAGATCATGTGGAATGAATGGGTCTCCTGGCAACGACTCGGAGCACAGGAAGAAGAAGGAGATGGGCCTGGCACAGTCCTGAGGAGCCAGGACACGTTCAGGACAGCCTGCATAACCAGCACAGCCTTCGGCTCCAGATTCACAGGTTTGTCACACAGGGAGCTACACAGGGGGCCTTGCACAGGTGCGGGAAACCCAGCGTGCATGAGCAGATGAAGCCATGTGCAGGACTCTCCAGTCTCCAGGTTTCTCCACCTTTCATACAGGGATGCTGTGAACAGTCTGCAGACAGGCCGGCAGATACAACCACCAACACCAACATACTCAACCGACGTATCTTCCTCAAAACAAGCTAAACACAGCAATTCTAAGTCAATGTTATGAGTCAAGGGTGTCTATTTGGATATGGAGGGTAGAGACTTGTCCTTACCAATATTGTGGGAGTACCTTTGGCTGATTTGGTCCCTACCAATGTTGAAACGGAACCTATACCCTTGCCATGACCATTATTCACCACCCATTGTAGATACTGGTGTATTCCTTTTAGTGATGAACTCCTGTTAATACAGTGACTCCTTCAGTGTATGGGCTAAGCCCCAATGCACCTCCTTTCAGACTCTGACATGTTTGATCTCCGCCCTGCATTATCGTGAGCTCCTTCTGCACACGTAGGTGGCGCGCTGCAGCCTGGGCCCCGCTAACGGCTATGCGGGCAGAGGCTTCCGCGGGCGGCGAGTCTGCGCTGTGCAGCCATCCATCCTCGTTTCAAAGTTCATCTGCATTCTTGACAGTTATAGGTGCTTTTCTTTCCCCGGGCAGGGAAAGAAGTGTCTGAGTTACACGACTCGCCCAAGGATGGATAGCTGCTGTTCCCAACTGGATATAATAGATGCCTCATCGTTAAGCCAAATCTCATGGCTGCATTAGATAACACAAAACACATCCATCATCAATCTCCTCACAATCCGACGTCCGACTAAGGAAAATAAAAAAGAACATTTGAATTTTTTTGTACTGTGTGCATCAGGTTGCCAGTGGCAATGTGCTCTAAACTCTGCAGCCCTCTAGGGGACCTTTTCCCACAGAACAGCTTTAATAAATTAATGATTTTCTTTTTGGGGGGGTTGGAAGTCTCCAGGTCCCCTGTGTCCCTGACCAGGATACACTGCTTAAAGATGGATGGATGGCTTTTCTCCACAGTTTCTCATGACACTTTGTCTTGACGATCTGAAGGCCGAAGCAGGAAGATGAGGTCAGACCCATTAAAAATGGTATGTGTAGAACTGTACGGAGAAATAAAGACTACTTCAAAAATAGCATTTCACTCAAACCAATCAGTGGGAGCTCTGACATGCCCCCTCCCCCTGAGCACACATCCCCCTTTTACAGTGCATTGTAGGTAAAGGATCGGAAAACAACCTGGCATTCCCCAGCAGATCCTGACTCCAGGAGCTAAGCTGGCTCACCCCGCAAAGCCGTCCCCCAGGAAAGCTCCCCAGATGGCCACATCATGTGGACCACGCAGCTGGTTTCCGCCCTTCAGGATGACCCCCCAGCCATGACGACCCTTTCCCACAAGTAAGAGCCCCTGAATTTCAAGACAAAATCAGCGCCTGGCTTTTGAATTGGATGAAAACAACAGAGCAATACAAAATACTCCCTGACAGGATGAACACCTCGAATGCCTGATGCGGGGGGGGGGACTGTGGGCATCCAGGAGGTGACAGCTGTGCCAAGTACCCCAGGGGTCCCAACTGTTTAATTACAGGCTGACACACTCTGTCCCCGGCTCTCCACCCCCACGAAGACCCCCAAACTGGCCTCCTGGACTGTCAAAGAGATGCCTGCTGTCTGCTTGGGGGGGAGGGGCATGGGGGTGCTGTCAGGACACCAAGCGACCCTTGCGTGACATACCCGAGAATCCATGCAAAGGTCTTGAGCTATTCAGAACGACAGATCTGCTATCCTCTTGTCCCATCCCTCTTTTTTGTACACAGGATAAAAAAAGTGATCAAAATAAAGGCAGGAAGAATACATGGGGAATGGCGTCCTCTGGGTGAGCTTTCTGCTTTATACACTTTAAAGGCTTTGGAAACAATAAGCAAGCAATCCGCTTCTTACGAAGACAAAAAAATGCAAATCAAAGCAAATCAATATTTAGACACCCCCCCCCCAGAATCGGAGACAATACTCGTCTTGTCTTTTGAAAATCAAATGCATCATTCTGCAGCTCATGAATATGGCAATCTGTGCCATTTGGGTCATTAATATGACATACTTGGGGCCTGATTAATTAGCAATCAATACAAAGGCGCGCCTGCCACTGCGCTTCGTGGGAGCCACCGGCTTCTCGGCTTTGACTCGGGCCCTCATTTCGCCTGTAGACCCCTTTCAGGGAACACGCTAACCCCTAGCAAACACCATTCAGCACTTTTTGGAAAGGTGGGAGTGATACAGGAAAGGCACAGCATAGTCCACTATACCGATACATTGGCTTGCGCCGCAGGGAGGTATGGCGATGTCAGCGCTGCAGGGAGGCATGGCGATGTCAGCCACGCATTCCCGCTCCGCTTTCCCCAAATCTGAGCGTCTGGAGGCGCCAACGCCTCCGTCGTCCGGTACCGGTCTGCGGAGGACAGGGGCGGAAGCGTCTGTTCGTGCTGCGGAGCGCTTATCCGCCGGCCCAATCTGCACATCCGCTGCGGCGGGAGTGGCACGCCGTGCGGCGAGCAGGGCCCGAGCTCGAGTGCAACATGGCCGAGTTGCCCGTGCATTTCCGCTCGTCTGTGCCTCCGAGCGGCTTGGCAGCCCTCCATGGCACCATATGCCCCTCGGACAGGGTATTCCAGACTGTCAGAGCGCAGAGCCTGGCAACGGCAGCGGGACAGGACCCCCGCGGCTGCCGGCGCCTCACCTGCCCCCCCCCCCCCCACCCGCCAACCTGTCTCCTGCAGACGAGGGGAGGGGAGCCCAGCCGCTCCTGTGCCCCCATCTCTAATGCCAGAGCTGCATTTAATTAAGACGCTACCGCTAAATGAATTATGCACCAGCGCTGGGCATCAAAACGGCTATTTCAGCACTGAAGAGATGTTTCCAATGAGGTTTTAATTCACTCAGGGAAGCGCAGCTTATTTCTATAACTGCCACTTGACGCCATATGAGGTTTTAACATACAGAGCAGCAGCAGGAGTCTGTGTGTGTGTGTGTGTGTGGGGGGGGGGTGGGGAGCAACGTGTTCACAGTGAGTTACCAGTGCCAGAGCCCCCCAGGTACAGTCATGTTCCGATCCAAAGAGTGTAGAAGTGGGGGTGGGGTGGGGTGGGGCAGTATCAGATTCAGGCTGCTCCTGTAGCGCCGAGAGAGAACGAGGGAGACAGACGGCTACGCGGGGGCCCAGATGCCCACCACGCCCCAGGGTTTCCAGGAAGAAGGGTGCTTAGGGGCACAGTAAGGCCCGATATGCCCCCAGGAGTATGAACCCTCTTCCCATAACCATAGCCATAATGATTACTCCGTATAAGGAGTATATCCATACATATGCATGACTGACATGCACAATATTAACCTGCAAATTCTAGCTGACTGACTGCTGGAGAGACTGCTAGCTCGGCGCATTATGTAAGATATTCCTTCCAGCAGGTGGCCCTACAAACATGCACGGCCATGTTCTCTTGAGCTCGAGGCCTTTTAAGGTGCTCTCATCCACGCCGTGGGCATCCCTCCATCCAAGAGAGCGGCTCTGCTCCCCGTCGGCATGCTGACAGACAGGGAGACGTGTGAGGAGTCGCTGAGTGCAGACGTTTGCTTTTACGGGCTCCCCTCAGATGGCATGCCACTTCCCGAAGGCAGGATCGCACCGGCCTCAAATGCGGGTCACCCTCAGCACTTGACTGAAAAGGCTGAGCGGCTTTATGAAAAAGATACAGAGTCAAAACAGAGTGGTGAGGATTGCACAAGATGGATATCGCTCCCATCGCCTAGATTAGCAACATCAAAATAAATGAAGATAAATGGAATTTTGAAAAATTTCCCTAATTCAGAATAAAACACATTTACTGAGCAACAAACACAGCTTTCATTGGTGGCTTGAAAATACATCCATCTCCACTATAACTACAACACACTCTAACATGAATCATACAAATTCATTTAAAAATGGGAGCATTATGCTTATATAAATAATGAGTGCATGAGTGTTGACAATGAATGCCGTTTCAACGTTCGACTTATTAAACCGGCGCTTTGAAGGAACTTCTGTATAGAGCATTTTGTGGTTAACCATCCATCAAATATGCTGCTTATTTAACAGGCTAGATCCAGGCCTACTGTTACTCATTCTTGTTGCTACTCACAAAATGAGCAGCATCTGAGTCAAAAGCTCACACAGAGCGCCTACAAAAACCCCTATGCCGGTGTTTCTCAGCCCAGCCCTCAGGGACCACCAGACATTCCACATTTTTGCCCCTTCCCAGCTCCTAGTACAGAGCTTGGAGGAAGCAAGAATGTGGACTATCTGGCTGGGAGCTAGGGAAAGAGCAAAAACATGGATTGTCTGTGGGTCCATGCGGACCGGGCTGAGAAATACTGCTCCATGCCAACAAATCGAGAGCATAAGAGCAAAGCGTCGACGCTCTGCGGGGAGTAGAAGGGGTTTGGAGTTTCTGAATCCGGAACTTTCTCTGCGGCACAGAAACACTCTAGCTCTCTGACAGATATGGTCATTATTTTTGCTTGAAAGCTTTTTCACAGCCTCTTTGAGAAGGGAAATTACATTAATGAACTCAGACAAGAACAACCAGCTTCGGCACCCCCTCCCACCCCCTCTGCTTTTGCATATCCTATTATACCCAAAGAATCTTCCGGTCCTTGTCATTAACATCATTAGTGTTCGTCTCTTATTTTGTCATTTTCCATTATAGGAGTAATGGAGTATCTCCCATTTGTGGGCTGTTTGGTTCCCCTAGAGCACAGGTGAGAAGTTACCTGTTACCCATACTCTTGCCAATTGACTTATTTTAACGGTAGACATTTTAGAGACATCCGGGTGCCGTATCGTTGTAAACAGATGCAGTTCAATTTCCTGCAGGCATTGCACCTAGCGCTAACGCTAATGCTAATGGAGTCCCAGTAAGTTTTACAGCTGGCCCAGGCCACCATACCCTGGAAAGAAGATACTGGGTTTCACTGGGGAACCTTTGCACGAAAGTCCAGTCCACCCAGTCTGTAAGTTTCCTTGAACTGCTAGCCGGCAAGTTTCCCAGTGCACAAGTTTGACCGTGGCACTCTGCAAATGGCCCCACGTTGGCTGGCACAGGGCTGGAAAAACAAGCACGTCAAGCGATGCTCATCCAGCGTGTCAGATCAGGGGCTGCATCATGTACGGATGGGTGCTGGAGAAGATGGACGCAAGAGGTGCAGCGCTAATGGATTCATACAGCACCCGCCATCATCAACTGACAGCCATCCGTGCAAGGATTTAGTCCCTCATAGACAGTCGAGTGGAAGACGGAGGACTCCATCTGAAGCTCGAGGCTGAACTCCACACTTGGGGCGGTACACTTGGCCTCACCTTGACGCCATCAAGGCGATCTGCTGCTCGATTTGACTTCATATGCCTGACTCTTTGGCGCATTATTAATGTGCTCCCGCACTCCAGGAACCACGCTTACATCCCAACAACGGCAATCGTGCAAAAGAGATGCACCTACATGACGGGATATGACAAACAGCACTGCGATTCACGAGTGCGCTCCAGTGCTCCGACGAACTCGCTCAAATCGGGGATGAACAAGTATTGCACTGCAAAAAGTGCTTCTCGCATCTGGAAGTACCCATTCACCAATCGAGTCATTCAGGCGCCAACATGGCCGTTTCTGGCGCAATACAGAATTCTTTGCCTAAGGCGAGGTGATTTGCATGTCCAAGGTGATAATGTGCATCCCACAATGCGGTATGGGCTGCTTTCTGGGGGTGGGTGTGCCTTTCAGGTCTGCAGTATATCATTTGGCATGGTACCTGTGGTTACTAGGCGCCTCAATCGGCTCGCTTCATTCGCATTCAGCTGCTGATTCCGTTTCTGAGACCACGTGATGTTTCCACCCACTCTAATAATCAGGACGAAAGTCAGTTTTCTTTGGCAGTGTGCAGCAGGAAGGCTAGTTATTCTATGTACTGGAGACATGAACAGAAATAATAAAAAAAAAAAAAAAAAAACATGCTTCTGAATCCCAGAAAATATATGACATTAGCTAGGCTGCATTTTTGCTGCACAACACGGAATGACACCCACTGAGCTAATAATATAGTATTTGCAGAGACCCATGATGTGATGCTGGGTCTTACATAGTGCAACGTTCCCATTTCCATCCCTTAATAGAAAACCCTGTACTCACTGTAGCTTCCCATATAGTGTCCCTACATTCACAACCACCAGTCACTCACTAATGCTGAGACAAATGTTGCTGAGAAGCTTCACCTTCCAAATTCTTATTCAATAACATCCGCTCCACATAAATTACCGTAAAATAAACTTTGAGCAATTATTCATTTTCAAAATTCAATTTCCATGTTCCCCAATCGCTGCAAAGGCAACTGCTGCTTACCTTAGTAACACGCAGCCAGCATTCAGCTCTGTATGACTAACACGGTAAGAGACGACAGAAGAGTAACAGTAAAAGGCGAGACAATGGGGGAAAAAAACACTGATATTTATGCCCATTTAATTTCCCTTTGACGGCACATCTGCATTCATGAAATCCCCTGAGAAAATTTTCACCCACAGGAGATAACATTTTGAAAAGTTGACGGGCAGTTCTATTATTGATAGAGGCTTCGGCTGTGGAGGAAATGAATGCCGACGGTGACCTGAGCCGTCTTTAACAGGGACGTGTCTATTTAGCACAGCGCGCACGGCACGTTTCGAGGGGAGTCAAGACGAGGGAAATACGCGACAGGACAATGGGGGACTGGAGAGTAATCAGGGAGCATTTTCTGTTCCTTTATGTCACAGGGAGATTGTTATGCACCCCCTCCTCTCACCACCACAACCACCACCATTACCTCCCTCACAAAGGTTCTAACGAGTTCATTCCCTTTCTTCGATAAGGCACTGAGAAAAAGTCAGGCAGAGATGGTGCTAGGTGGTGGAGAGGGTCAGCTGGAAGAGCAATAATAAGACACCAGACAATGCTTGTGTGCTTGCCTCATATAGCCATTTTTTTCTCCCACAGAACGCAGATACCCAGCAATTGCTGAATATCATCACTATTCCATCCCATGCCAACTGCTATTCCACACCTGCTCCGCACCATCAAAACAACCAGGGAGGTACTACCATTGTCTTGCTGAAATAATGAACCCACATTGTCCAGGAATCACTTTTGACTCATGGAACCTTTACCAGGAACAACAGGAGCGAGCTCCTGTTGGGGAAAACAGGGGACCCTTCCGTGGAATCGGATCGACCTGCTGCCAGCTAAAGTGGCAGGTGTTTCTCCGCACGAAGGAGGTTACAGAATGCAGAGAAGCAAGTGACTCCCAACGGTCATGTGCCATTTGGCTTCAGACTCCAACAAACACAAATCTGCCTTCTTTTTAGGACACAAAAAGCTCAGACAGGTTAGGAAAATAAAATCAGTCATGTAATCTACCACCAGACAAAAGACCTACATTTATCTGTGCTCTTTCTAAATAAGAAAAAAATATATACTTCCTATTACTTGAACATCCTTCATTTTCAAGTCTATTTTACCAAACTTCAAAAGATAAGTGGAATAATTATATTTGCTACTGCAGCAATCAAGGAAATTAAAGTTAGCTGATGACATATTTATAGCCAGCATCTGAAATAACCATCCCCTATAATTTCGTTATCATGGCACGATAACCCATGAATGATTTTCCAGCTTCTCCTCTGAAGAACCTGCATAGTTTGGTTCAGCGACACTGATGAGGTTTCAGCTCTGCTTCTGTAATCGGACAGATTACCTCTCTGGGCCTCTCAAACCCCCACGCCTGGATTCCCAGGTCAGCCGGCGTCCTCACTGCCCTCCCTTGTGACCGCAACCTGGGGAGGGTACTCTCCACCGGCACCTTTCCAGAGAAGCCCTTTTCCCATGCATTGTTATAGCAATTGGTCTCCAAATGCCCCCTCCCACACACCCAGCTATCAGTCACTGGATAGGTCAGCCTTCAGAAGGACCCCTCAGCTGCCGACAGCTAAGACCTCAAACTCACCCGCCGGGCGCATTTGTATCACTGGTACCTCATCGACTGCAGCTCTCAATGACTTGGACATTGTATTTTTTTCCAAATGACAACATTCCTGTAATAGTTGCATCTACATGTATGACAATGCAATATGTAATAAAAACAATGCAAAATGCAACAAATTTTCACTTCATTATGTAATAGCACCCACATTTTGCATTAATGTTCCATTTTGTAATAGACAGCTTCAGTACAATATGTAATACATTTCCCTGAATTTTGTACTAAATTATTACATATTGTGGTGGTTATTACAAAATGCAGGAGTTGCACTTTTTCATGACAAAAAATATCATACTGTGCATTGTGTAATAAACATCCAATATGGATATCTTCATTAACACGTTGAGTTACTACATAATGCGGCGCTATCACATAATGCATTTTTACACACATATTTATTAGGCATGTACCCAATTTGGCTATTGGTCCTCATTGCAAACGGAGGAAAATAGCATGTATGCTGTGTACGTCTAACATGATTAATTGGATGGCTTGCGTCATGGAGCTGCCTAACTGAAAAGCAGTGTGTACCGACATACTCCCGAGAGATGGATCTAGGACTCCTGTTTTGGCGGTGAGGTAATCAGGGATGATGAAGGACGTTTGCACAGGGCTTTGTCAGAAAACTTCTCAAAATAGACTTTAAAGCATTTAAATGTGGTTTGTGCTTATTAAGCACAAACACTATTATTTTGCCTTATTAGAAATGGTACAGAAAATTTAATTTCCAAAAAAAAAAAAAAAAAAAGTCTGCCTGTTTTACGGATAAATTTCGGATGTTTTTTGAACCTAATGAGTACTGTACCACCATTAGAACCACTAAAATCTATTAATTATCTAGTGGTAACACAATGATTATTAAAATTTGTATCATTAGACTGTTATACTCAAACATTAGCCTCGAGAACAAAGTAATGACAGATATTGTTAATTTAACAAGAACTTAATGAGGCCACCCACCCCCCCCCTGCAGGAAGCAACTGCACATATCAGGCCATCAGGGCAAAGTTTTTACTGTTGGCTGGAAAAAACGTATGAGCTGTCTGCAAACACCAAGCCCCCAGCTGTGTTCATTGCCCTCTGAAAACACGCACTGATGAAGAGCCACGTTAAACATCATAACTACATGCCTTGAATGAATATGTGGCATTACTGACCACGCTGTCACTGTTTGTAAATATGAATGTAACAGTTGCATATGCCGCTATATAATCTGATAGCTGATATGACAGCTATTGTTATGTCAGTCTGCTATTGCAATAGCAGCTGCAATTATTGCGATTTAACTGGAAAATGTCACTGGCAGACAAAATTGGGGTAAACGGCAATGAAAATCAAGCTGAACTTCTATTACAATTTTGGTCAGGTTTTTGATTTTTAAAATATAACCACCTAACCAGTGCAGAGTTGCAGTGATGGTAGGATGCTTAGGGCACACCCTGTTCAGGAAGCCAGTCCACCAAAGGACACAGAGATACTTACATACACACAGTAAAGGTAATATTTTACACATCCTGTACTTTTGGAATATGGGAAGAATCCAGGAGGGCAGAAACAAAAGAAAAATCCACAATCTTATCCGCAACTATACATTTTAGCCCAGACTGGTTGATGGTTGATGATTTACATTCCTCTGCCGTAATTGTCATCTATCAATTTAAAGGTCGATTTTCAATAATAACAAAAAAACAAAACATTAAGAAAAAGTAACAGCAAAATTGTACTCCTGTTTCTAGCAAAAGCATAACACTAAACAAGCATCTTAACAAGAAGGCTGTAATGCATAAACGATGCAGAACTCCTGTAACATTCTAGATGCTTATCTATCCAACATCCAACCGCTACTGTCAATTTAATTCGTTCATTAATTATAGAATTAATTAAGCAGAATATACAAGATGCTATTATTAGAAAGTGGTTATGATTAAAATAAACTGGCATTACAGTAAAAAAAATCCTTAAAGATTTGAGTTAATTTAACCAAATAGACTTCAATAACCCAACATTTAAAAGATTAGTTAGATAGGTTAGATAGGTTAGACAGACAGACAGACAGACAGACAGACAGACAGACAGACAGACAGACAGACAGACAGACAGATAGATAGATAGATAGATAGATAGATAGATAGATAGATAGATAGATAGATAGATAGATAGATAGATAGATCGATCGATCTAGCCATTATGCCTTCGGCCAAGCAATTCACTAAATCTTGCTTTCTTGTGAAGATGAATGAACTGGACCTATTGATTACCATGTTTAAATCACTAACATGTCAAACTGACCCAAAAGGACCCAGAGGAGGCTTTCTGTGCTACGTCAGTCCATGCTGACTAGCACTTATGCATTTTAACATCAGGCTTTGTCCTTCAAAATAGGAGAAACAGATGTAATAAAACAACCTAACAGATATTAGATCGATAGTTATTTTGCCCTTCTTATTAGCAATGCTGAAACAGGTTTTCAGTGGGTCAGTAGTTTAAAATGCTTGAGGTACGTCAGGTTGTGCTCCTGTTATGCTCTGAAATGAGGCTTCCCAAGATTGTTAACAACAGCATTTCAAAGAGATATTTCACTCTGTACTAATGTTCTTTGATCGGAGTTTCACCGTGATACCAAAGATTGCTGGATCCTTTTAAATATACCTGAAGCTACTGTTGGCTTGAAAGGGGGTTTCCCCTTGAACAAATCAGAGCCAAAACAATCTGGTAGACAGACACAAGAAGGCTATACATCATAAACCCTAATGTGCAGTTGGCGCCCCCCATAACACCTACATGCTGCACTGCTGGTTAATTAATGAAAATCCACTAGATTAAAAATGAGCCCATAGTCATAAAACGTGGAATAAACATGGTGGAACTACAACCATACCATAAAAAATGAGTAACCAACACAGGTGGAATCCAAAGGGTTTTACAAGTGAAGGTCCTCCAGGGTGCCACACCAGTCTGAGATGAGCTAAGTGTCCACTACAGAAAACAAACCCCATAATAACCACAATCAACCCAACTCCACCATGGCAAATCGTTCAAGCCACCAGTATAACGTTGAAGCTTTTTACCATATTCTTATTCTTGTGTTATCATCTTTCACGTGCCAACTTCTTTTACCCTCTCTCTCGGTGTCTTGTGTTCAGTAATACCTACTTACACAGATATACTACGACAAACAGTTTTACAGATCCATCTATCCATCCATCCATTTTCCAAACCGCTTATCCTACTGGGTCGCGGGGGGTCCGGAGCCTATCCCGGAAGCAATGGGCACGAGGCAGGGAACAACCCAGGATGGGGGGCCAGCCCATCGCAGGGCACACTCACACACCATTCATACACACATGCACACCTACGGGCAATTTAGTAACTCCAATTAGCCTCAGCATGTTTTTGGACTGTGGGGGGAAACCGGAGTACCCGGAGGAAACCCCACGACGACATGGGGAGAACATGCAAACTCCACACACATGTGACCCAGGTGGAGATTTGAACCCGGGTCCCAGAGGTGTGAGGCAACAGCGCTAACCACTGTGCCACCATGCCGCCCCTCAGTTTTACCCATGAAGTGAAAAAAATAATTACAAGTCAGACTCCTGTTTTGAATGAGAAAATAGCACAGCACTTATTAATTTAGGAAGAAGATTTCAAAACCACACAGCCTTTTGTGATAAACTATATACCAAAGCAAAACTATTACAGCTCTGACAGGAAGATCGTGTATGTCTGATTGCAATGTCTTGACAACAAAAGGGAATATTCTCTCTGAACTAGAGCCAGTGACATTTTTTGCATTATAAACGATAAATGACACCTTTTCCAAGTCACGTTAAACTGTTTGTCATTTGTCTTTTAAATTAGCTTTTTGAATAAAAGGCGAAAGATAAATTAACATTTGAGTTATGTTAATCCTAAAAATATCTACCCAGCCACACCACATTTAAAGTTCAAATTTAGCTTACACAGAAAACTGGGGTGCAGCTGGGCCAGTCCACCAGTTTACCCATTTTGATTTCAATATGATGGCATGTGGGACGGGGATGTAGGACCTGGGCTGCCTATGGTAAGCCCACCAGAATCCCCGAGCGCATGGCGATGCAGTCGTGCATGTCGATCAGGCTGCTGCAGCCGCATGCATGACCATGCCCTATCAGAGGCCCCCCAGGGTCCCTGTTCTCGCAATCAGAAGGTGAGTGGGAGGGCGAGAGGAATGACGTCCTCTCAAATGCTAATTAGGCCGTCGCCAGTGTGGCACTTTATGGGATACTGGCCATTGTTTCTGATTTTGGTTCATTCTCTCTCTCTCTGTGCCCCCAGCATAGCTGTCCCTGTCCAGCTCCTTCTGCAATGAAGCGAATGAAAGCCAGCGACCCTTTCCAAGCCAGTCCATCTGGGGCTGGAATGAAAAAGCAAAAACTAAAAAAAAAGAGGCGACTTTAAAAATCTTCCCAACTGATGGCTTCAGGAAGACCACAAGACAGACCCCTTTGCTGGTAGAATTCTTTGGCTAACTGGCTGCCCTCGTCCAACATCCAGGAAAAAGCAGCAGCACTCTTGTATGCTGGCAGGATCGAGCCAGGGGCCTTGATATGTTACGTAGTATGCCCCGTCAGAAAAGTACCACACTAAAAATCAACCGTCACAGCTACCGAGATCTAGACAAAGGCTGGCCAATGGTCTCATTATGGACTGTACCTGGAAGAAAAGTGGAGAGCCTAACACCAGTGCGACCGTGTAAATCATGCTATATACAAATGTGTGATACACACACACACACACACACACACACCAGACTTACAACTAATAACTCCTGAATTCATAGAGATATACAGTACAGAAGCACAGAAACATGTACATTTGATCAGCTGATAGGAATAAGTAGTTGGATGATGGATTATTATTAATAATAATAATAATAATAATAATAATGATGATGATGATGATGATGATGATGATGATGATGATGATGATGATGATGATGATGATGATGATGAGGAGGAGGAGGAGGAGGAGGAGAAGGACGATGAACTGTACTGCTAAATATATAAATTCTGCGTTGTCAGCAATAGAATACCACAGGTGCCTTAAGTGATTTCAATAGATGAAGTCGGATAGTAAATGTTCAAGTCCGAGCCATCTGACCGTTTGTGATTGTTTAATTATTTTTATATGCCCACTGTGGACGTTTTCACCCCACATGGGAAGTCGTTGTCCAGCAACGCGAACCGGACCGAGGCGTTTCAGCACCATCTGCGGTAGGACAGCTCCTCGCAAGCCAGCGATCCGGAGAACCTCGAGTGTAGCACTTACTCCACTTATGAATCATCCACAATTACATCACTTCATTTTATATAACCCCCTCGGATAGCAGTGCTGCATTAAAAGGAAACAAACGTCCGTGGAGACATACATGGGATGCCGATCACCCCCCCCCCCCCCCCCCCAAGTGATACCGGAACAACCAACACGCACCAAGCTAGCAGGGGCCATGCCTAATTTATGGGCCCATGAGGGAGATCAACACCTTCACACAAGAAATCTCACATGTTCTTGCCGAACCTTGCTATCTATTTCTCATACAATATTCGTTACTACTGGTTTTACTCCGCTAAATCGCCATCTGTCTTCGTTAACACTGGTGGAGCGCGATTCGCACGTTGGGATATATAGCAACTGGACTCTCCAGTCTCCAGTTACCGATGAAAATGCCTTTAGTTGTATCCTGCGACCACAGCACATGAAGCTCATGGCCGCGTTCGGGGGTTACAACCTGAAGTGGAGTGAGGGAACTACCTGTTAAAGCCCTTGCGAACATTTTTACGTAATTCATGCCGGCAGCTCTGAGACACACTGGGTTTCACACGGTACGGAAGATATACCATAATGATATCTAGTAAATCGGTCTTAATCATAGACATGATGTTTGCTACAGTTGCCTTCTATGCATGTATCTATTTAGGCACATTTCACACACCCCCCCCCCCCCCACCACACACGCACACACACACACACACCACCACCATACACCCACACAGCAAACACTCTCTGCCTGTTCTTTCCAATGCAATAGGCTGAATGAATAGATTTCCTCTCAAAAACGAAAACCGGCGTATTCAATGAATTACGAAAGACAACCGAGCGCATAAGTGCTGCAGCGCGGAAATTAAATGGCGAAAATATACGGAGGAAGACACATGTATGTTAAAACCTAAAATACTGTCACAAGTAGACGGAGCACCACTTTAAACAGCAAATCTACAGAGCGGGCGGTAAAGGGGGTCGTACGTGGAATGGTTGGTAAAAGCCGATACACAGGCACTCACTTCTGTCCCTTGCAGACGTGCGCGGTCGCTTGTCGTGCGAATGGCAATGGAGATGCGCGCTGCCTTTTCCGGCGATCTCCCCTCCACGGCCACGCCGAAAAACCATCTGCAGTCGGTCCGGTAATTTCGCAGGATCCGAGGCGATGGAGAGTCTTAGTGTACACAGCGTGTCCGGTCTCCCAGCACAAAATCGACATAAGATCTCAATACATCCTCCAGAAACGCTCACGGGATCGATCTCAGACCTTATGGTTCGTCTGTTAAAACAGGTGCCCTTTTATCCATCGTTTCGTTTGTTTGGCAATTTTGGAGAAGGAGAAAAATGGACTTAAAAACAGCAGGGATAAAAACGAACATGTATCCGTCTTGTTCTGCAAGCGTATGGTATTCACGCATTGATAGATATCTTATACTTTGCAACGGGCTCAGTCTGAATATTCGGATTTAAAGACAGATTTTCACGAATCTCTAAGTGTCAGGGTCCGAGCCACCGTCGCATTCACCAGCGGAGCCTCATCGCATCCTGCCAAAGTAGGTTGGCTTCTTCGGTCCTTTTTCTCAGCTTTTCACACGCAACTTTTCTCCCCCCTTCCGTCTCAACGATCCTGCCCCAAGGAATCTGATTAGATTTCCACTCACAGCCCAGTGCGGAATCCTACATCCTTATTTCCCATTTTAAAATATATCTTTAGGGGAATATATTCAATGATGTCGCTGGGTATAACTGTCCATTTTCTGTGAACGAGGACTGAGCTGGCGCCAGAAATGCTTTCATTCTAAAATAAATCACATTTTTGCCCACCGTCTGCACGCGTTGACTGTTTTTCATGTATGAATCACAGTTTTTCTCTGAAAACGAGAAAGTAATTGTTTAGCTCTTTATTATAAAGAGTTAATAACATTTTAATAAACGTACACCAAACATCCCATTCTTTTCCCGATTACTTAGAAAATCAACAAAGAAATATGAAAATGTAACATTTAATTCATAGTTCCAGGTTGTCAGTCAACATGTTGTAGTCGTTTAGAGCAATCCAAGGAAAGTCGAAGGAGTATGCGACGCAAATCAAGGCTGATGCTCTTCTCTTCGCTTTTTGTCCGCACTACAGCAATTATGCAAAAAGCTGCTACGAATAAAACACCCGGATAAATGCAACCGATGTGTTCAACCGTCTCCAGGAATGGGTATTTTCTCTTTGCATTTAATTTACCTCATCCGAGGCGCTGACACATTCCACAAGTCTGGAAAAATAGAGGTGATAAAAAAGGGAGATATTCAGTCTCTTTCACACACTGAGATGTTCAGGACATTCACTGCCAGAAAAAAGCATCGGCGATCGGGCTCAAATCGCAGAACTGTAATCCGACACCGCGTCCCGGCCGCCGGTAATTGCTGTCGGGGACTCGCAGGTTGCAGTTTACGCAGGATATACCCTCCCTTTTTCCTACTCGGCTTGTCGACCACCTCTTTTTTTCAGCGCATGCATGTGCGCCTCTCTTGTTGCTTTCCCTGAATTGTCGCTTCGCACCCCTTCTAACTCGCCTTTCTGATGGATAAAATATAATTACCCAATTACCTCCCATCATCTTACCACTGATTGGTCAATTGCATTAACACTTGATGTCATGAAAAAGAGAGGGGGGATTGGGAAGAAAGTAATTTGTTGTGAGTGTGGGTGCGAGCGAGCGTCCGTGCTTGACAGCCGTCTGTGGCAAGCGGAGCATGGCGAAGCACGACTGCCACCTACCGGCGGCTTTCTTTCTGCATGCAGAACTAATGGCCGCTGGTAGGAGCAGCAGCATGCAGGACGAGCAGCTCCGCATGACAAGCTATATAAACACAGCGGAATAGCGCAAGTTAAATGCCTGTTCTACAAAACTAAAAAAGGATAGATATACGTTTTATAAACCAATTTCGATTGGATTCGAACTTAATTTGAATGGATGAAGAACAGCAGAAGATAGTCGGGAAAATTGCCAGGCGGCAACGCCGCAGCATGTCCGCTTTCTGCCAAAACGAGATAAATGCTGTGATCATGCCTCTTAGACAAGCATGTCATGTAAAAAAATACACCGTGAGCTATACAGGCAATCCGGACCCTTTTTGAGAGGATGGCACAAACATTGATTAAAACTTAATATTTAAGTCATACGAACTTGTGATTTCCAATCTTTAACGTCGGGCAGTACGTCTACGTCTAAGAAATTCAGCTCCGCCAGGTTACCAGCATGCAGGACTTTGGTTCATGAGCGGTTCCTTAGGTTGACAGTAGTCTTCAGCTTCAGAGAGGCACGTTGAAGACTTAGCGATAAATGATGCAAGGTCCTGGTGGTGTGGCGGACGCAGATATAATTGACACCGTTCGATTGCAACAAATTTCATTAGGATAGAGGGTAGGAGATTCCGTGGCAGTTGGGTTGTGGCTTCTGTAATCGCATGGCTCATAACGCCTAAATAAATTAAAAACTCATTGATGCAGTTGAACACAATCTTACTGGATGGTTTACTCAGGAAGGATTTAATTTTCCCTATTCCCTTGATCCCCTTGCTACCTCTATTAATCTGTGGGTCGTTTTATTACTAGAAGTCCTCACAACCAAAGCCAACTTTAAATAACTACATTTAACATCCACCTTGGAAAATAAATCAAGACGGTACCCCTAAGGTATTAGTAATTTGTTAGAATACCAAAGGTAGAAATGGTGTAAAAAGCAATCCACGGTGAGGGTATCTAGCTGTAGGTTCAGATTGCTGAATGTCTGGTATGTGTCACCGGATAAGCCAGGATGGAGCATCAAAAATGGGGGTGTTCTGTCACTCTGAAATATCAAAGCATGAGCGGGGTGGCAGATTGTATAATAATAATGACGTTTCATTCATTTCTCAGAAGCCGCTCGTCAAATTCAAGGTCATGATGATACTGGATCCTGTGCCTTGTAGCACATGGTGTGAGGCCCGGTGAACCTACAGTAGTACTAATACTTTAATAATGATATCAGTATTATTATTATTATTATTATTATTATTAATAATAATAATAATAATAATAGGGCAGAATTGGCAATTAAAAGCAGCCTGAGAATTTACTGGTGGAGGGGGGCTGGTGCTTGATTTGGCCCCTAACCAGAGGGGGGGAGGGGGGGATTTGCCTGATCATGATCATATAATATATGGTGACTGGCTGTATAATGTCGGGACTGGGGAAATAAGAGCCACTGGGAATATTCCAGAACTTCCTGATGGCCAGTCTGTGGCAGAATAATAATAATAATAATAATATTAATAATAATAATAATAATAATAGTTTTGTTGCTGTTGTTTCTAGACCTTTTCAAAGTGCATACTGAATGTCAGAGCATCCTCTTGAAGGGACGATAGCAGCTTTGTTACAGATGGTGTCATACTGTGTAACCTTTGCATCAGTTAATTCAAACGTGAGTTTGCTGACACGTAAATCAGCCCTAAACTTTCACCTCCCTGCCCAAAATTCTGAAGGCGAAATAGTTTTGTTTGAAGATAAAAAAAAAAAACCTGCGTGTAGTGGATCTATCTGCCAACACCAGCTCCGCCATCACGACATTTCATCATTTTTTTTCCCCGGACCTCACAACTGCCAGTGTCTCTGTCTCACTTCGGCTGTCAGGAGTGTCCCACGTTTGTGAGCTGCACATGCTGTCTGATTGAGCTGTTTTAATAGATTGACATTCACTTTTTTATTTTGCTCCTGTGGCCACCCATGCAAACGTAGTCTATTACAGCGATACGGCAAGCAGTTTTGTCCTTTTATGACTGAAGAAAAGTTTTAGTTAATTTGTCAAATTAGAAAAAAAATGTTTATTTTAATCAGTATTAACTTGCTTCCAAAAAACTATTTAATATGAGAGAGCTTATCTTCATGACGAAGGAAAACTAAGATGCTTTACACTGAACACTGAACAGTGAAGTAAATGGTGAAGGTCATTAAGGTGGAAGGAACCCAGAGAGCCACAGTTCCTGCCCGAAACATACTTTTAATACAGAACTGCACACTGGCTATGGAGGCAGTGAGGGTCAGATGCCATCTTAAACGCGCCGAAGCTGAAATGTCTGGATTTAAGGTTTCCGTTTACCCATCTCTGGGGATTCCCCGCTTATTGTGTCTATCACTAAAGGAGTTATTCCTGCTAGGGGAACCATCACGAATGATGAAAGCTTTCACGTTTAGCTCTGCCTTGCATTCTCGAGGAAATGTGCCCATGTTCCCAATCAGAGGTGAAGTACGCTTCCACACTTCCTGCATGTCATCGTCTGAGCTTCAAGTGTAGACCGTTTTATGGAGGTATGCTATCACTGCATCACTACCTACAGTATTCACGTGGCATCCATGTAGATGTTTCTATGCCATAATCCAAATGGCTCCTTGCTTAGATGGCTGCCCCCGCAACCCAACTCTGGATAAGCGGCAGAAACTGGATGGATGGATGGATGGATGCAAAGAGGCATGCAGTAAGACTCACTGATCCCTGTCCCTGAAGGTATTTTTATTATCTGTCCGTAGCTGGCTATGCCGTGCTCAGATGCAGATGCTGTCGCTATAAGGACATGGCTCCATAAGCTGTTAGTCGGAAGAGGTCAGTCATTACCTAGGAAACCCTGAGCTCTGCCCACATGTTTTTTTTAATTTTTAGGCTGCTCTTAGCTGTGGGCATTAGCACATCATGCTTTACCCTTGTCCACACAGGTACGAACCCCTATAGCTGAACATGGCAGAGGTGTGAAGTTCCAGCAGAAGTGTTACATTAACAAGGTGCAAGTGTTAATGTGAACCCCAGCCTATGAGAGGAGGCGGACACATACACGCGTTCAGATCTGCACTAATCGTCACATCACAGTTTGCACAGCATAAAAAGAAAAATCAGATTTCTTAGATTCTTAGGACTTTAGATATTTTACAGAAGGAATTCAATTTATACGCCTTCTGTAAAGTTACAGCAGCAGCAGAGCCAAGCTGAGATCTGAAGCTCAAAATGTCGGTTCACAAGCACAATAACCAGCAAACAACTATCCAGGAAAATATACTGACTCCATTCTATTTTCCATTCATTCTTGGTAATGATGAGAAATTGTTACAAAAGCAAAAAAGAACAGACTCAATGCAAACAGTACTGCGTATCTACACTAAACGGCCACTTTATTAGGTACCCCTGCTTGTTAAAGACAACAGCCAGCACCCCCAAAACAGGGAATCCAGTGAATGCAGTTAAATATACACAGGACAGTTTTGAACATGGTGAGATTGTTGGTATTAGGCATGGTGGTTCCAGCTTCTCAGAAACAGTCAGCCTTGGGGTTTTCCACACTACACTGTCTAGGGTTTGCAGAGAATGGTGCCATTAATGAAATTCCATACTATGCTATACTAATACTAGATAGGTATAACTAATTCAGTGGCCATTGAGTGCTTATTGCCATGCAATCCTTATTTGACAAAATCAGCTCCCTCAAGGTGAAAATTGACAATTTGCACACACCTACATATGGAAACCAGTTTTTTATTTATTCAAAGTGGCTTATAGATCACAACAATTCCAAGGTTATTAAAGCAGAAGTGGGAGATATAAAGCTCCAGAACTATGAGTGTGCAATGAAGACAGTTACAAATCGGAAGATGAGAGCCACTTAAGTTAGGAGTATGACCAAAAACGTCCAGGCTAATGTCAAGCAAAAAAAGCACATTCATTACGCAGTAATATCTGGCGCAGATAGATCAAGCATCCAAGCTGACTCCATCAAGACCATATGCTGTAACAGAAATCTCACTTATCATGTTGTTATGAGCTCCTACATTAAGCGAGAAGCTGGTCTGATGCCACCTTTCAGTTTTCGCAAAGATGTGATGGGAACACACACCATTGACTGAGCTGCATACAGACGTGCAAGGCATCATTCAACGAGACTGGATGCATGGATGGCAGAACAAAAGCACCATATACAGCCAAAGGATTTATGAACTATATAACTCATAGATAAATGCATGTCGACTGTCATGCCCCTGCCAAAGTTTTATTTATGTAGAACAATGATAATACTGAACTACAGGTATTCAGAGCACTGCTACACAGTTATGGATCGCCACAGACTCAGAACACAGCCATGGACGGTTATGAATAGATGAAATGCAGCCTTTTGCAGTAACAGACTGACAGTTACAGATTTTCTCGTGCCTGTTTGCTGTGGTATTGAAGTCCCTTGCAGGAACATTTTCCAAAAAGATTAAACAGATTCATGTCCCCTCATAGATAGAAATTTTATAGGTAAACAAATAGCATAACCTCTAGGTCTTGATGAATAATAATCTATATAATAATCTATATCTATATGCTTTTCATATAGTATGTTTCTGTGAATGTTTATACGTGTGTTTATGTAAATGTATCTCGATGATGAATGGCATCCTTTGCAGGGTCACCCCCTGTCCTAGGATAGGATCCACATTCTAATTTATCCTGCATTGTACAAGCAGTTGTGGACAATGAATGGATGGATGGATGGAAGCATGGAGATTTATTCTTTATTTGGATTGTTGCCACAGTTTTACTGCATTGTAGTTTAATGGTGTTAAAAACATTACGTTTCTTCCACAGCCTTACCAACCAGTCGTCAATCCATTTACCTCTATTTATTTTTTAAGGTAATGTTCCTTTTCAAAATGCTTGATCCAAAGTACTTAAGAAAGACATAAGCACAAATAAGTGACTTGAGACTAATTAACAAGGAATATAAAGGAATAATGGAAGATAAATGCCATTTTATGTTATATTATATAAAAAAATAATATATATATATAAATATATATATATATATATATATATATATATATATATATAAATAAATAATTTATTAATGTGGGGAATAGAATCAGGTGTCATGAGTTGAACAGCAACTATATACAAAAGGAATTTTTAAGGGAACCTTCAATGGGAAGTGAATTTATGACTATGGAAGAATATAGGATATAAAAGTTAGTCATGGAGTGAAAGACTTAGTCTCCACCGGTGGGACATTCTCTTCTGTTGTGTTTTGGGGTTAGGGTTTCTGGTTGGTAATGCAATGCAATGCAATTTAATTTATATAGCGCATTATCACAACAATACATTGTCTCAATGCGCTTTACATTTCTGCCACGTAAAGACCCCACACAGCACAGCACATGTAAATATATGCTTAAAGTGCTTAACTCTGCTGATAAGAGTTGCTTTGTGTTTTCATATGAGGTCATTACTTTTCAATATATCTCGTGCTCATTTTTTAAATATAGATTGAATAAATTACTAGGGAAGAGTCACAATTAATGTAATTGCGACTGCTACATTAACAGTTTCTGGGTGCATGTGTCAGTTTTTTTATGTAATAATTAAACGCTAAATGTTAAATACAAATATGAGGCTCGATATAGTTGCTTGGGAGTTGACTTTGTTTTTCCAATGACTCTGCAATGCTTCCTGGTAACAGTCAAATTTTGTTCAGCATGGGAAAATGAAGCCAACCTGGAGTAAAACGGTGTGAATCTGTACCCTGGTACTAAGAAGGATGAAAAGCTGTCTCTTGAATTAACAAATTTCAGAAAAAAAGGAAGGAGAGAATGAGGGAATTAAAGGGGAGGGGGAATCGGGAATTTAAAAGGTGACGGAGAAGGGAATGAATGATCAGAGCTGAGGGAATGGAAAGAAATGAGGAATGAATGAAGGAAGTTCAAAAGAAGTATCAAAAGTAAGGGAATTAAAAGAGGGAGGAGAAAATGAATGATCAGAGCCAAGGAAATCGAAAAAAATCAGAAAGGAACAAATGAGGGAGGATGAAAAGAAAACCTAGAAGTAACAAGCAAATGAATGATCAGGCCTAAATGTTTAGATGCTTTATCAAATAATGGTTATACTGATCAGAGACGCCAGCCTGGTTCAGGAAAAACAGATGGATGGAAAATTTCCAAGCTGTATTGAACGGTTGCAGCATCTAATAAACTCCATTTTAAGTCAGAAGAACCATCTCTGTTTTCACCGTTTGACTCACGGCCAAGTGATTAGGTAAGTAATGATTTAATAGACAAGTATGAGTCTTTTGGTGCTAATGGTGCAACATGAAAAACGTTCCCTCAGACCACCTCAGTAACATCTACAGTATGCAGATGTGCTCCTTCCGTATTAGTACCAAGATCTTTATCACTATTTTCAGCAGCATCATCAGCATCTGGAAAAGTATAATTGTATAAATTTGCTATTCCAGGAACAAGATCATGAAGTGGATCTGTGATATTTTTTAGCTGCTAATTTTACTGCAGGGAAATAAAGAAAAGCAGAGTTTTGTTACTGCATGCAGAAGTGGAGCACTGCTGGAAAGGTGCACCCCCCACTTAAGGCATCGCCCCCATTGTGCCACTGACACTATATGTTGCATTTTAATTAGCAATAAGGCTTGGCTCAGTGCAAATTACCGCAGTTTAATAAGGAGACAGCAAAACATGCCACTTTGTATTTTGTCTCAGCACAAATCCTAAGGGTGCGGTGACTAACAGGGAGCTGAAATGTCTTTATCAACTGCAAGACTGCTGCTACAAAACGCACACACACACACACACACAAACACACACACGTACACACAATTATAACTCAGGGCAGGTGAGAGCACGTTCCTGTAGCTTTTAAAGGTGTAAATACAACAGCCATTTACAGATGCAGTGAAATCCAATATTATAGATTTTAAAAAGTCCCGGGGGGCGTGTGAGTTTCTCGGATGAGATTTGTCTTACATGGTTTTTCTGAGTGAACACAAATCATCCTGGACTGGATATGAGCACATGGTTATTTATAATGCTTGGGGAGGCTGCCCTAATGAGGTTCACACATGTTTAGATATGAGGGTGACGTCTTTCCATTTTTCAGTATTATAGTAGGTTAACAAACTGTAATTGATTTTAAATTAATGTCTTTGTTTCACTTATTGTAACTAACATCCATCCATTCATCCATTTTCTAACTGCTTATCTGGGTTATCCTTGCCTGGAGCCTATCCCTGGTGTTACTAGGGACAAGGTGAGGCTAAACCCTGGATGGGACGACTGTCCAGTATTTGGCATGGGCGCTCTCTCTCACACACACACACATGCAAACTTCACACTCTGAGGATGTAGGATTCAAACCCCCAAAACCAGAAGTATGAGGCAGCATTGACACCCATCGAGCCACAATGAAACAGAGAACGATTCGCTGGCATATATAAGTGGCTCAGTGAATTTGATTGGTTGTGGGTTCAAATCCCAAGGCGAGGAAATTAATCACATCACCTTTGGCCTTTGAGCAAAGGCCCTTTGCGTTTATTCATTAAGAAGCAAACGTACTATGAGAGTGGACGATTCAGGAATGTGAGTGAGAAGTATCTATTTAGGAGGATTGTCAGCTTAATATATTAGTGGTTATACGCACATGCTACAAAAAATCCTTACGGTAATAACATTATCAGTTACAGCAGGAGTACTTCGGTTCTAGGCACTGATGTGTTGTTGGTAAACGTATACATATCACACAAGGGCACACATTAAAAAGGTGTAGCAGATTAATAAGTATAGAACATGTTATCAGTGTGATTCTATAGATATATATATCTCTTTAGCAGGATAGGAAGTGTGTGAATTTCATGGTGTTTTTGTTCATATTCCTGTTTTGTTCCTGCACCATTGTGCCAAAGGAATGCCCTCCAGTATGGAGCAGGGTGGTGCCTGTCTGTCTGATGCAGTGTGCAGGATGGCCTTCATGAACAGATAGTTATGTGTGCATATGTTACATGTGAATCCTTAAACCTTTCAACTGGCTCAGAGTTGGAGACTGGTCTTCGGATCCTGGACTCCTGAATACTATACCAGCCTGTGCTGGTCTGAAGATAGCTAGGGGAATATGCCAGAGCATGGAACAAAGAGCATTCTTAAGGGCAGCCGAGAAGTCAGACGGATCATAAGGGGCTGACCTTGGTCATCACCTTTCTGTTTATACTTGTGAGTGTTTCCCACTCACTGTACATGTACACATGGCCTTCAACTTACAGGGGTCTCGCATGCAAGGACTTACCACTGCCCCGAGTCTCTACTTTTACGCCTGCCATGTTTGGCTGATCTCTGGAGAAGTTACAGACGACTACTGTAAGATACAACCATTTATTGCATCAAAACAGTTTCATGGAAATGCGCAACTGGCTGGAATTCCGTAGCATTTAAAACATATAGCATTTCAAAGTGCATTTACAAATACACCTTGATGTTCTGATGATACTAATAATGTTGTTAATGATGACTAAATCAAGGACTAATCAACTCTATACATAAAATGGCATAACGTCATTAAGAATACGGTCACAGTGCAATATGCATCGCGTACATCATGGGATACGTCACATATCAGAAATCATACCCTTTCATACTTATGTGACGCAAGTCATAATATGTCATTCTACATAACGTTTTGTCTTATAACTTACACTACATCACAACATGTTCATTATATAAGAAGTCATTCTATAGGATGTGTCGCCCTGGATTGTGTAAAATGGCGTGCACAGATGCACACAAACACAAACATCACCAAAACACTTTTTCTCATTAAACAGTGCTTTTTTTTGCACTGTACTAACCAATAACCACAGTAAAGCAAACAGATATCCACGGTGAATTTGTAAGACATGTCATGACTGCTGGGACTGCCATTACAAACGGTGGTTGCAGAAGCATGAAGCCGGCGGCTGCTGTTGGTGCCGAGATCCTGTTCCACCTGCTCCACACCATTCCATTTGGTGCGTGTTTATATCTGGCCAGTGGCTTCCATGAAGCATTCTGGAAGCAAAGTCCGGGTGCGGCAGAAGAACAACGTGGAGAAAATGACCGAATTCTGGCAGATACAAGTGTGCAAAAGAGACGCTGCTGCGTTCCATTCGCACTGCACTTCGCGGGTCAGCACACCGAGAGGAAATAAAGACACATTCACAGTCTGGTCTTAAACTGAGGTTTGAGCAGCTGGCTGAAGGAGGCCTCTAGGATTACATTTTCATGGACAGAAGAAAATAGAACCACCAAACAGCCTATGTGTGTTTTCCAGTATAATTTAGTAAAATAAATATCATAAATACGATCATGAACATTGCTTTGTGGAATAACCCTCCTTTACTGATTAATCTGTTTATTTAGGACTAGCTATGCTTCTCATTACTTTACCTAACAGCGGAAAACACACTTCAATATTTAGATCTCTATCTATTTACTCAGCTGCTGCTGGTATTCTGAGGGATAAAGACTCCTATCACAGTACAATAAGTGGAGCAATCACAGATCATGAATAAGCTCTCCTCTGCTTACTACTTACAGTCCTGGCAAAACACATCTCTGTTAAAACCATCTTTCAGACTGATAAAATAATTGCAGGTTTCTCAGGTCTGAAACTCTCCTGCTTTGACCATTTTAACAGGGTTTTACTTGTTAAAAACGAATATGAATTCTTCAGTAGAGTTGATCAGCCATAAAAAGTATATCAGAAAGGCTGCAAAGAAACTCTGCTAGTATTCATGTTCTTGCTCGATGAGAACCCTCAGCACCAGGCCGTGATCGATGGTAGATTTCTTAGCTGTAAAACCAGACTGCTCAGGTTGCTGGAAGGTGGGCAAGCGATCATAGATTCTGTTAAGGATGGCCCTAACAAGGACCTTGCCTGGCACTGGGAGCAGTGTTATCCCTCTATAGTCTCTGCAATCTGGGAAATCATCCTTCCCTTTCCAGATATGAATAAAAAGTCCAGTTTTCCAGTCAGTTGGGATGACGCCTATCTCCCAAATGGAAGCAAAGATTGCTTGCAATGCCAGGAAGACATTTTATCACCTGGCTGGAGAAGTTCAACCCGGATACCAGAGATACCTGTGGCCTGTCCACCGGCAGGTGGTTCAGTCTCAAAGTAATTGGGTGGTTCACAGCTAATCATAGGATCAGCCTCAAGAACTATGGACCTAAAGATGTCCAACCTCCTAGCTGGAGGATCACCTTCAAAGAGCTGCTCAAAGTAGCCAGCCCAGCGGGTCACAACTGTACTCTCATCCATAAGGACCATTCAATCACCTTCCCTGACTGCAACTTTCTAGGGAACAGATTTGGATGTGAGTGATGCTTCAGTTCCTCTGTATGTAGGAAGTGGGTTGCTATGCCACAGATGGCGTGTCACTTGCTCGCAGATTCCTCTAACATACACCTCCTTATCTGCCCTCAGGGCCCCTGAAGCCGTCCTTCTCAGTTCCCGGTAGGGTTGCCATCAAACCGTGCACTATGACTCCTCTCAATAATATCCAGGGTGTCCTGCGAGATGAAGCACCTCCTTCTGGAAACACCAGCAACAACAATACAACCCTCAACAACCTTCAGTGTCTTATCATGAAAGGTCTCCCACATCACATTGGGATCAGCAGTTGCATCCAAGTCTGCAAGCTCTTCCAAGAAACAACATGTAAACTTATTAGAAACAGCCTGATCTTGGAGTCTGGCCAGGTCCAGCCACATTCTCCTAGTAGGTGATAGCATGCTGGACTGAGTCTTCAGGGTAGCAACAACAAGCCTGTAGTCAGAATTCACAAACTGGGCACTTCTGTAGAGCCTGCAGTTCTATAGGAGCCTCCAGCATCTGCTCAGAAGGATGTGATCGATCTCCTTCGCCGTACCACCAGTACTGGAGAATTAATGCAGTGACCCGCAGACCCTCACCTTTTACAAATCCAAATGCAGAGTTTACAAAGCTCCTCTGACAGCAGCGGAAGATGGTCATCATGCTGGAGAGAGAAGACGTCCCATGTGCCTCCCCGGATTGGCCGCCTCAGGTGCAATGGGTGACGCCTCGGCTGCACCCCAGTTCCGAAAGCCTAACCCCATTGGCTCACTGGTGGTTTCGACTACTCCAGGGAGAAGGTTCCTGCAGGCTGTGCCCCATCCCCTTCACAGTGAATGCAGCTTTCCGGAGGGTGGCTGCAGCAGTTTTTCATGGTGGCTGGAGTGTCCATCCCACCACCCCCCCCCCAAATTATAGAGGGTTACTGGCAGGGCCAGATGCAGTTCAATGTTATACCCAGGACCAAGGCAAAACGGAGGCAAAATGTCATACATATATATGTATTTACATATGTATATGCTTTTATGTACTTATAATATATATATATATATATATATATATATATATATATATATATATATATATATATATATATATATATATATATATATATATATATATATATACACTGAACAAAAATATAAACGCAACACTTTTGTTTTTGCTCCCATTTTTCATGAGATGGACTTAAAGATCTACAATTCATTCCAGATACACAATATTACCATTTCTCTCAAACATTTCTCACAAATCAGTCTAAATGTGTGATAGTGAGCACTTCTGCTTTGCTGAGATAATCCATCCCACCTCACAGGTGTGCCACATCAAGATGCTGATCTGACATCATGGGTAGTGCACAGGTGTACCTTATACTGCCCACAATAAAAGGCCACCCTGGAATGTGCAGTTTTGTCTCACAGCAAAATGCCACAGATGCCACAAGCATTGAGGGAGCGTGCAATTGGCATGCGGACAGCAGGAATGTCAACCAGATCTGTTGCTCGTGCATTGAATGTTCATTTCTCAACCATAAGCCGTCTCCAAAGGCGTTTCAGAGAATATGGCAGTACATCCAACCGGCCTCACAACCGCAGACCACGTGTAACCACACCAGCCCAGGACCTCCACATCCAGCAGGTTCACCTCCAAGATCGTCTGAGACCAGCCACTCAGACAGATAATGCACGGCCCCATGTTGCAAGGATCTGTACACAGTTCTTGGAAGCTGAAAATGTCCCAGTTCTTGCATGGCCAGCATACTCACCGGACATGTCACCCGTTGAGCATGTTTGGGATGTGCTTGACCGGCGTATACGACAGCGTGTACCAGTTCCCACTAATATCCAACAACTTCGCACAGCCATTGAAGAGGAGTGGACCAACATTCCACAGGCCACAATTGACAATCTGATAAACTCTATGCGAAGAAGATGTGTTGCATTGCATGAGGCAAATGGTGGTCACACCAGATACTGACCGGTTCTGAGTCCCCAGACCCCCAATAAAGCAAAAAACTGCACATTCCAGGGTGGCCTTTTATTGTGGGCAGTATAAGGTACACCTGTGCACTACCCATGATGTCAGATCAGCATCTTGATGTGGCACACCTGTGAGGTGGGATGGATTATCTCAGCAAAGCAGAAGTGCTCACTATCACACATTTAGACTGATTTGTGAGAAATGTTTGAGAGAAATGGTAATATTGTGTATCTGGAATGAATTGTAGGTCTTTAAGTCCATCTCATGAAAAATGGGAGCAGAAACAAGAGTGTTGCGTTTATATTTTTGTTCAGTATATATATATATATATATATATATATATATATATATATATATATAAGGTTTTATATGCTTGCGAGTTTTTGGTTCCCTTCCTCCACTGTCATCTGTCTTTCATTCTTTCTTTCTTTCTGTCTTCTCTTTTCATGTATTATTCTGTAACTGATATATATGAACACACCCATGTAAAGCGTCTTGGGGTGTCGTGAAAGGTGCTATATAAAAATAGATAAAATGAATGGAAATTAAATATGTATATATGCTTAAAAAAAATGTTCTGCGTGACCGTTCTTATATGGTGTTTCCATTGCTGCTCTATATATACAGTAGATGGGGAATAGCAAAGGTCATGATATCACTGGAGTGTCACTGAAGGGGAGAGGGGTGATTACTTGTTTGTGAGCGCTTTACCCACTAGATAAAAATAATGAAAGAATCCACCAGAGTCGTGCTGTACTCCAAATTCTCATTTGAAGGTCTGATGTTGAAACTGTTAAAAACCAACGGTCTGCAGTTATAATGAGAGAATATGAGCTGAAATAGACCCGGCTGCCCTAATGTGAAACCACAGTAACTGCAACAGCTTAAAACGCTTAAGTGATATTTATTGCCCCATTACATTGATCATCTTATTTGTCTAATTTCTTCTGTATTATGCTGGAAAATGCATGTTGTGCTGCATTAGTATAATTTAAAATGTATAATTTAATGTACAAGATACTCCCGGCTCTTTTCTAGCAATTTATTTGGAAAATTTAGAATGGCTACCAGGTATAAAACAGGAGGTAAATCACCTTTCTGGGTGAAAAACCCCGCTTCCCGTTGACTTATATAGTGTTGACAGAACTGGAAAGTTCAGGTCCAGAAAGTAAAAAAATGCAGACTATGATTTTGTTTCAACCAGCCAGTTGAGTTGAGTCACAGTCATTGAGTCATAGAGTACTGAAAGTGAGTCAAAGAGTACTGAACAGGATGGTTGAAACAAAGTCTTGGTCTGGATTTTTACTTTCTGGACCTGATCTATCCACCTCTGAGTGTAGGTAACATTTCTTGTTTGTAGAACTGGCAATAGAGTCATGTGACCAGAGGACAGTGAAAATTACACAACCTTTATGTATGGGGTGTTACATACGGTGAAGAGAAGATGAAAAGTACAATCTTGAGGGGTTCAGCTTATTGTGAGATGGACAGATAACTTCAATAGTACAAATAGCAATTTCTGCTCTTGTATTAGCTTATTGTGGCTTCTTCGCTGATAGACAAGCTGCCATCCCATATTATATCTTTGGATGATACAAAGTGCACATCTTCTACAGAGGCATACACCCCCCAGCTGATGATAACACCAGCCACTCAGTGCTATTACTGGTGCCATGAAGCACCTGTACATATCCTTACAATCATGGACAGATAATACCCTTCACCCAATCCCCCTCTGGACCTGCATCCTGATCGACACTCAAATGTCAATAGATCAAGCAGCTTCAGTGCCCTGTGCTGTAATCTTCATGTTCCCGTTTGCCATATAGAGCCTCGTTATTTCTTAGTTATACTGAGCATTTTACTTGTCCACTTGCAATAACACATTGAACAGATCAGTCTCTCTCTGGGAATGATGTACAGCCCACATCGGTCATCTGCATCCACTTCAGGGAAGTCGCAAGTCCAATCAAATTCATCTGACACGAGGATGATGAAACTCATCCTACAGAAAATCAAACAGTTGCTACAATATAAATAATAATAAATTATCATTTATATCAAACTCTTGCTACAATATGAATTATAATTACTTGCCTTCTTATTAATTTTACCAAATTTGTTGGGTAACAACCGCAACATAAGAATTTACAGAAACTTGATGGATGGATGGGTGATAAAGAACATATTGGTTCTGACCCAGCCCCAGACAAAAGTATGACATTCATCTGTCAGATTAAATAATGAATGAACAACGGAAGAACTCTTAGCCCTTCAGTGTGTAAAACATCAGTCATTTTCCCATTATGTCAAAAGATTATACCTTTGTTTACTTTAGTGGATTCTTTGTCTGGATATTTCAGACACGTATTGGCAGTTTTTTGGTTTATCTAGCCCAATAAAATAGACTGAACCTTATGGACACGGATCACCAACCTATCCGTACACAGACAAACATGTCCATGGCAAGACTTATTGGCAAGACTCACCTGTGTCCTTAGCAAAATGTTTTGCTTGAGGAAAAAAAAACTATATAACTCTTTAAATGTCATGTCCCTGGTAAAAAAATTGTCTTTTGATTAGAATGCCTTTCAGAATTTGCCTTTGTTTTGACCCCTGCTCATAAAACCCAGAGATCCCAGAATGCACCTGGTTCATTGCACTTTTGCACCATCCAATCAAAGGCTAAGGATTCATAGACGACTTCTCTGCCATTCTTAAAAATAGGTTTCACCCACAGTGTGGCGAATGGGATATTAATCTGCAGAGATGCCATTGGCTTTTGGGGCAATTCCTTCCTCTGCGGGACAGAATCTTTGCTGCCATGGCAAGACTTCGCCTCTTCAGCTGTTCACAGTATGAATAATGAATCAATACTAAAACCTTCATAAGCCACGCTAAGCGTTTGCTTGGAAAAATCAAGGGGTTTTATAAACAAAGCAGCACGTCCAAAGTGATTTAGCACACCGCTGAGACAGTAAATAAGAATAGGGGGGAGTGTGAAAGAAGTGTGAGGAATTTAACAGCATCTCTGTAGTTTTACCACAGACACACCACAGTCTGTGACTGTAACTCCTTAGACAACAGGTCCACCCTGTTGGGTATGAACATCTCTGTCAGTGTGCCATCTATGGTACAGTCAGTTTGACGGCAGCTCATATCATGTGTACTGTACGGGGGCAGTCAGTTTGATCTAAAGTGTGAGCAATTTTGTTGCTCACTGAACCACCCTGTACAGTCAGTTATATATGAACTTCTACGATACTTTTTTCCACAATCAGTGTATTTGAACAGCACTGCAGTTGCATACAGCTTTGCTTTTAAGTAATCTCTCTCATGACTCTGTGGGCAACTGATTTACCTGAAGGCTCACCACACATTTATAGTCTGCGTTGGTTTAATAATTGCTTTAACCTTTTTCCACACAGATAATTAGGCGGCTTACTTGCTGTAGAATCCCTTTTCAGTCCCAGAGCAAAGTATGAGTGTAAGATGAGGGACGGCCATGGAGATATCAGGCAGAGGTGGCTTCAGGTTACCAGATTTCATTGCTCATTATTATAAATCTTCTGTTTTCTCCAGATTTTTGCCACATTTCCCACTGCTAAAGCTGTCCTTGCTTTCACCTTTTTATTGTCAAAGTCCAAAATCCTCTATAAAGTCCCTGTGCAACCCATTACAATCCCATGTCATGTACATAGAGTACTGTACAGTATGTTCACTGTCCTGATGTGACCGCTCTTGCCTTGTACTTTTCCTAAGTGGGAATGGGCAATACCGTAGGTATGTTCTACAGATAAATTCCTGTAAACCGGATGTGCTTGTTCCTTTCCAGCTTCAATAGCGCTTAGACAGTTCCACAATCCGTTCTAGGCCATGTCTTGCCTATTCCAATTGAGATCTTTCATGGCCTGGCACTGATGCGGTCCATTTGTGATCTCCAGGTGTGAAGATTTCTACATTGTCTAAATCGTCAGTATAATAATAATAATAATAATAATTATTATTATTATTATATTATTATTATTATTATTATACTTCACGAAGAAACCTTTCTTCTTCACTGCTGTACACAACTACAAGTCTCCACCACTGCTTTTCAGGATAAATGGTAAATGGACTGCATTTATATAGCGCTTTTCTACTCCTACGAGTACTCAAAGCGCTTTACATTTCATGCCTCACATTCACCCATCCACACACTCATTCACACACCTTGGTTATGGGAAGAAACTGCAGAAACTGACCTTGGCCTTGGATCAGCCACCTTCAGGTTATGAGAGCTGAAAGTGCTTCAGGCAGCTACTGCCCCAGCAAATAATTAATATTATTTGCTTTTCCCCAGAGACATAGCATGCAGTTACTCACTTTTCTTTATCAGAAGGTCCACGCCTGCGACTCTGTGTTAATGTATGGGATGCTAGGTTGGCTGTGCCTCCTGGGGGGCTTTGGGTGGCTCAGCAGGCTAAGTCTTTGTGCCTGTGATCAGAAGATCACAGATCAGTTTGAGCCCCGGCCTCAGCAGAACAGTCACATGTCCGTGGGCCCTTGAGCAAGGCCCTTAGACCCCCCGCCCCGGGGACTCTGCATGTTGGCTGACCCTGCACTGCGATCCCCAACTATGGAGAGTAAGATGGTGTTAGCAATGTACCTATATTTGTGCAAATGGCAAATAAAGCATGCTTGCTTGTATGAACACTCAGGTCCTCATGCCTCCATGAGAGTCATTATTTGCACAGAAAGTGACATCATCCATTGCAAGTGCAAATGAACTATTGGCTAAAAGGTGACATAGAATGCTGCAGAGGAGCTAAGCCATCTACCCCTGGCCCACATGCAGGCCACTGCCTGGTCCTCCCATACATTTATAACACTGATTTATAACTACCTTTATCTGTTCACCATTAAACTACATCCACATATCATCGTCTCTAAGGTAGACTTGACTACAAATGCAGCATTCCCATACCCCCCGATGAATCATCACTTTATTGTTCATTTGCTAATGCAAGCATTTTGGAAATCTAAAGTGGCATAAACAGATGAAAAAAGAAAGGAATGTGGAGCTGCTGAGGCTTACTTTGATATTAAAAAAAATAAGTAATTAAAGGAAAAAAATGTCATATCTAAAGCTATATGTCAAGACTTTAAAAACCAAAGGAAAATCAATAATCTGCAAGGCAGAACACAGCGTGTAATTCAATTTTCTACAAGTCTATGAACAATGAGACCAGAGGCACAGCAACATTGATCAACTCACTCGTGTGCATTTAAAATGTTCGTCTTTCAGGATGAAAGGGGAGACAGTAAATGCTGGAAAGCTCAAGCAGCTGCAGAAGTAGAGAATTATTCAAAGTCTGAATGTCGAGCGTATCACTCCTTCGATTCTGCTGACTCTGTATGATGTTCTCAATCATTACTCACCAGTTCCCAGTTCCGCGAAAGAAAGAAATGATTGCAAATCTGCCAGACGAAAGGTGTTTCATTTTCTGTAAATCACTGGCCATGAGATAGACTAGCCATTTTGCAGTCCCCAGTCCCTCATGAGCTGGTGCCAGCCTCGTTTGGGCACTCGTTTGACCTTAGCGTAACTGTGTAAATGAGAACATCTGCGTGTATCATTTCAGAATAAACTTCCATGAAATTTCAACTCCTTTTGTAAGTGTGATTGCCAACAGAAGGGTGACTGCAGGAGGCCTGTGTTTTAAATATTGTTAGACCATACTGTGCTTGTATGTGTGCTTCCCTGTTTCCAAATGTGCTGACACCTGAATCTTTGCAGTGTGTTACTGAAAAAGGAATATATATATATAAATATATATATATAGACACACACACGCAGTAAAACATATTTAAAAACCAACCAATGCTGCAAGTTTCCTGTTATACTGACAATGATTGTGAGAATACAGCACAAGTCTAAACTGTTCACCGTCTGAGCAGTTCAGCACCTGTCAGCATCCTCTGAACCTGACTGGAAAATAGCGTCCTGACTAAAGGCATCATTCTACCAAAGAGATGACATCTTTAATCAGTATTTTAAATTAGTTTTATTTCATGAAGTGGTATCTCTCCTATTGCCTCTTAAGTATGGAATGGAAATGAGGATTTTTCTATAGACAGTAACACTGGTGGACCATTTCATTACATCTACATATTCCAGTAGATAATTTAACACCTGAAGATAACTTTAGCTGAAAAGGCAGGGATGATACTAGAATGTCATATTTGGGTTTGCATTTGGATTATTTTGGGTGGGAAACAACAAAAATGTTGCTTTTTTCTAAATGTGGAACGTAAACAAGGGCGCCGTTTAATTTTGAGAAGGGATGGCAGTGGGGTGGGGGTGCAAAAGGAATATAATTACAGAATCCAATTTTTGTAGAGGGGTCCGGGTCATTACTCCGTGAAAAAGAAAAAAAGTAATTAAACTCTGCAAGATTTAGATTTTATGATGAGCATTTCTATGATGAACTAGAGAGGAAACCTTACGAACAAATTTTGCTTTGGATCTTCAGAACGTAGTAGTATAGATTACTCGGGGTTAGCTTGTAAAATGTGCGAACTAAACTATAAAACTATACAAGACTACTAATATTTTATAAGAACTGGAGAAAACAATGAACAAGAATCAAAGGTATTACAAGTTTTATTTGGATTGCTGAGAGCAGCTAGCTAACAAACAGGTTTCGCAGTTCATTTAACCACGTCTCTACTGCATGTGAGAAGAAGTGTTGTGATTTGGCGATAACGTAAAGCAGTGGTGGCAATTTCAGGTCCAGAAAGTAAAAATCCAGACCATGATTTACTTTCAACCAACCAGTTCAGTATAAAGAGTCACAGTCACAGAGTAATCAGCTGGTTGGTTGAAAGTAAATCATGGTCTGGATTTTTACTTTCTGGATCTGAAATACGTATACCTCTGACGTAAAGGAGGAGCGCTGACTAAGCACACTCACTCTTTCGAAATGGCCTATAGGAAAGCAGCATTTTTCGTGACCAGTGACACAATTACAGAAAACTATGAACACTCATGATTTATAAGACTTGACAGGGCACAAATAATGTTGCATTATGCTATTACGTATCAACTAACCAAAAAAAGTCATAGATAGATAGATATAGATAGATAGATAGTAACTCTATTACTATATGTGTTAATTCTGTAAATATTTGTGAATAATTGAAGAAACAAGTCATGAATAACACAAGTTAAATACCAATCTCAAACTTGTTCATCATTAATTAATAGTTACACAACTTTTATCCCAAGCAGTTGCTATTTTTGTTACTATATCTGTTAGTCCTGTAAACTTTTTGTGAACTACTGAAGGAACAAATCATGAATAATACAAGTGAAATACTGTTTGTTCATTGATGAATCGTGACGTATCTTTTAAGCAGCAACTATATTTGTTCATGAATTGTACAGTAGTACTACTCTTCAGTAGTAAAGAGTTATCAGGTTTTCAGAGTTTTCATTGGATGGGTAGATGATTCCTCTGGGTGGGCGGTGCCCACACCCAGCCCACCCACAGGCAGGTCCCCGTGTATTCGGCCTTTGCTGTCTTTCCTGTGGCATAAAGTTGTGAAATGTAATACAATGTGGTTAAATTATACTGCATATAACCCCTCTGCAGAGCCCAGAGCTCCTCGGTGCTGTTCATGTACTGTTTAGCAGTGGCGTCACGGGTTTAAATCCTATCAGCCCAAATCAGCCCAGCTTGCAAACTTAAGCTGAGTGTAAAACGTTCCCTTCTGGTGATGTGTAAAAAAAAAAAACAATATAAGGAAATGCAAAATTATTGTTAATTATGAAATAGGGTCATATCTACAGATGGCAAGGCAGGACAATGTATTGCTGTCATCTTTCGAGGATGAGAAAACGTCCCTTCACAAACTATACAAACTTCCAAAATACAATAGAAGGCTGTTGACGTACTGTAGGGCCATGTATGGTCTCTGAAATCACTCAGGAGAAAATTAACACTTTTGGGCAGATTCTCTTCTTAAACAGTCTAAAACCTCCTTTCCACATTAACTGAATGGTGAATGGTGATTTCATTTTGAATGCTCTGCTCCATTCAGTGAAGGAATTTAATAGAAACAAGGTAATTACTCTCGTCCTTTTCTACTTTCCCAGCTTGCCGGCTTTAAACAGCCACAGTTTCGTACAAACCGAAACTCCGCAGCCATTTAACTCTGACCTGCAATAATGTCTGTAGGAACATCAGTGGCACCAACAGGGATGTAAAGTTGATTTATCTGCAAGGAACAGAGGAGGTAACATTGTGTAGCCAAAGCCTCTTATGAATGCTTAATATACACTAACGTGGATTTCACCCTTCACTGTACTTACTCCCTATTACTGCCATACACAGCGGCACCATGCACACACTTGTACATGCTTATAACATTTAACACGCCTAAGTATAAGAACAGGATAAATAGAAACATGCAGTACAGTGGGCAAACAACTAACATACATCTTACATACTTTGCATACATGTATTCTGATCGTAGTACAACTAATGAAATCCATGTAAAACAATGAACTAATAAATACTGTAATGAAATAAAAAAAATGTACATATTTTCCATTTATAAATTCATTGAACTAAAGTACTGATTGAGTATGAAGCACTTATTTATGGTTGAGCTCCTCAAATAACTTATTACAATAACTTATTATAAATCATTGTGTTTGTTTTTATAATTGTTTTGTTTTGTTATTGTAGCTCACGATGAAAGCGTTGATCACCAGTATATGGTATGTAAAAAAGGTAAGTGTAGCAAGAAAAAGCTTCTGCCTGCGTTTTTTCAGTCAATACTTTTTTGTCATTTTTTTACATTTGTTTATATTATGAAGTTAGTTATTTGTATTTATTTTGGAAAATTGTGCAAAAGGACCGAAATAAAGCTGAACTTAATTGAAATAACCATTAATCATAACCTTACGTGCCCATTCATCCCTTATTCCCCCTATTAATCCTACAAAAAAGATGAAGGCATATTAGCTGACTCGAGCGCAGAGTTGCTAGCCAAGGGCACAGCGGCTTGGCAGGGAACACTGAGACTTCGCACCTGCTGGGTCAAAGGCCAAAATCCTAAAAGCAGCCTGTGTGTGTGGAGGTTGCCAGATCTCCCCATGTTGCACGGGTTTTCTCCCCTATTCCGAAGACATGCAGTTACGCTATAAATTACCAATAATAAACATGGGCGTGTATACGCCCTGTGATGGACTGGCATGCCATCCTGGGTTTAACCCCAAGCTGTGCTGCCTGTTCCACAAACAACATGCCGGTGGCTGCAGCTTAATACGTACAGCATGCCAACAGGGTCAAGAGGTTCAGTTGCTGTTGGGCTACGAAATGCAATGGCTAAGCTGCTTGATTTCAATAATTCCTGAGATGTTCCTGCAATAGCAGAGTATACAGAGAGTAGCGGGATGGACAACTAACATCCAGTCAGATGGCATTTCTGTGGCCAAAAACACCCTGTTAATGCAAGACGTCAGAGGAGAATGGCCAGGCTCATTATAGCTAACGGAAAGGGCACGCGTGCCAAAATAGGTCACTATAACAGTAATGTGCAGAACGCCCAACTCATCAACGCCTGAAACGGTTCTGGTGGCAATCGTGGGTCCTACCCAGCACTACGTTTACTTAATAAAGTGGCCCCTGTGTGCATTTAATATGTGTGTGACATTCCTAGTCATGTCCCAGTGGTTCTGTGTCTTATAGGTACATGCATTCGTCATTAAGGTCCAATTTGCAGCAAGGTGTTGGAAGCTGGCTTTAGAAAACTCCTAACATGCACAGAATTGGCAAGACCTACATAATAGTTGCCAATTAAGTGATGCAATGTGGCAGGCAGTTTAAATAAATGAATTCTGGACATTAATCCATTCACCGTGGAAATAGCTGAGTGACAGGATTCATTAACATTTTTTACTAATGATTTTCCTGAATAAGAGGACGTGGAATTTATGCTCCAGCTACGTAACATACAAAACAGCAACAATGTTAATAGCAGAAAATGTATGAATAATATACTAGGCATGGAAAAGCATAATTATTCATAAATTAAAATACATTGTACAGTATAATTACAAACAGTTTTCCTCCTTTGTGCCAAAGACATGCTGTCCAGACAAGACGGGGGCTCTAAGTCTTCCCTAGCAACTGCTCCACAGGTCTATGTCCTGTCTTTGTCACCTCTGTCTATGTTCATGTTTATAGGCTCCAGGTCACCATAACCCTCACAGCATCACCGACGGTGGGACCAAGCAGGGAACACAGTGACACCCTCTACATCATTCATGTCCTTCTTAACATACCTAAGCCTCATGCACTCATGTGGTGAAACTGTGACACCACCAGAGGCCACATTAAAGAACACAGGAATTTATAACCGAGGGCGTAAGGAAGGAATGCTGTCTCACTCCCAAAACTGCAGACCCCTGCGGCCTCTTCCGCAGGCAAGCCTCTGAGTCCTCAGCGGGCTGCTGACTGTGGCTGAGCAGGAGTCAGGCACCAAATGGGGCAGGAAAAAAGACAGAATGGAATAGCTAAGCTAGGTCGGGAGATGACCTCACAGAAACCAAGACCAGATACCTCAGCGTGAACCAAGAAAGAGAAACTGGACAAACCAAAGGAACCCAAATCGCAGAGGCAAATAAAACCAGAGAGCTAAGAGCTTAAATATACCTCAGACTGTCAGACTAAGAGAAGAACCTGCCACGGCTGAGAAAGACGACATGGACAGGAACAAGCTTAGATATGTTATACAGGATGATCTTGAGGTGAGCATGGCTGTGGGAATCGCCCACAGCTGCAGCAGGGAACTAGCGACCTGGATGCTGGACCAGATATGATATAAGGAGCAGCTGATAAATTATTTTTTCAGTATGTATCCGAGCATCAGCACAACTTTAGGGCTGAGAGTACTTTGCTCTCCAAGATAAACTTTGTGTCTCTGACTGGATCAAAGGTTACTTAAAACAGATGTCTGAATCTCCCATGTACTAAATCTTGAAAAAGGCACAATTATTAATCATGTCAACAATAGAAATTGTATAATTACTAAATGAGAATAGAAGAAACATTGACTTTGTAAGACCATGCACACTGGCCATGCTATTTCCTTCTAAGACTTATGTAATATATAATTTCTCTGGATTCGCTCGGAAAGAGATACTCTGGGCCAATGACATGTGATGAGGATGTGCAACAGTGAGTGTATATGTGTGTGACAGAGAAAGACCAAGTTTAAATCAGCGCCTGTATCTCTTATGGTGAGAATGGTACAGCTATGTCCCCTGCACTGGGTAATCGCATGTCTGCAGTAATGCAAGAGTGCCAGATTCAGGCCATCATATCTCCCTGCTTTGGAGGTGGAGCTCTGGAAACACTTTGCCAGGAGCTTTCGCCGGCCGTGCTCTGCGGAGAGCCAAATCCTCCACAAACTGCTGTAATCCCAAGTTCAAATATTTTGGCTGGAACTGGAACTCTCCAAGCTACTCTATGCGAAGCTCCAGTGGTCACTCTGCACTCAAATACGGAGCTGCAAACAGAGACATTTCCTGTGATCATTTAAACCTCGCATGAAGCATTGAGGATTTTCACCTTCTGTACCTCTTCCGTTCGGCTGGGGCCTGATGCCACGACAGTACCAGAAAATACCACTCAAACACACACACACATCCACATACACACGAACATGCACGCACACACCTTGGTCACACAACGGATTCCCTCTTCGTTTCTGGTCCCAAAGTCACTAGGAGACCATCACTAAAGCACTGTGGAGCGATGGTCTTGTCATAAAGGCTGATACAAGTTGACAAAAAAATAAAGAACATATCAATCAATGGACACCATTCCACCTTCCATGAATACAGAACGATGAGTCAGCTATTTTATTTTACAGCAAAGCCTACAGTTTTTCTTTTTAAGTCTGTGTGAGAGATGTTCATCTTCCTTGTGCCTCTGAACTTGGCTCAAAGATAAATCTTGTCTCTGGACTGAGAAAACAGCATAAGATCTATCTTCAGAAGCCCCCCGCAAACAGGACGGCCTACGGTCAAGGTCACCATTTCAACCTAACAAGGATTCGGTCCTGGTAGCTGGGTTGGCCCAGCAGTGTGTACCTTCAAACACAGTAGGACCAAGGATTATGTGCACAGGAGGGAAGAGAATATCAAAAGTTATTTATTCTGTTTGCCAAGAAAATCATCATATCCACAGCGACGTACACGGGTCATGGTTTAAAATGTCACTGATTTTTGCAGAGTCCCGACTGCAAGGTCCCTCCCAAGACATGAACTGCTGACCTTTAGATTATAAATTCTTAACCACCATCCAACCTTGTAGGGATGGACGGCAGCCCTTCTGGTCTGCATCTCCTGGCGTCTGAGTTATTTGATAAATGAAAGTTTACATCACCTGCCAGGTATCAAGCTTGCTCGTCCGAGGGGAAAGTTAATCTACCTTGATGCATTTTGAGAAATTGTCTTGACAGACTGATTGAAATCTAATATCAGTCAATCAATCAATCAATCAATATAGTAAATAAGTAAGAGAGATTAATCTGACTTAATCTGACTTGTTATATGCATCAAAGATTCAGATGGGAACAAACCGACAGGAGTCAGTCTTAGTGACATGTTATTTACAAATCATCGTGTGGCATTTCACAATGTAAAGACATGTTTTCTTGCAATCAGCAAGGCAGATTGTGGGGTTTATTTACATTATATAATTGTTGTGCATTGTACCATATATTATAGCCTGTGAAAGATGGAAATCCCATTGAGGGTGTACCCTGCCCTGTGCTGCTTTGGATAGAGTTAAGGACCTTCATGATCATTTACAGAACATGTGCTTGAAAGATGGATGGAAGTACCATTTATTATACGTATGTCATGTTCAACATACTGCCACAGAGGCCATTCCTCTCGTCGTAGTTCGACATGATGGGCCAGGCAGTGCTGAGCCCAGGGGCGAGCCTGACAATAAGAGGATGGACTACTGATGGAAACCAAGCCTGCAACTGGCAAGAAAGACTCCCCCTCTGCCTGATTCATCCAGCACATGTTGGAAATGCCTGTGCTGGCCCCTCAGAAGTGTTTGAAACATTATGAGCAGGAGGGACTTCCGCCCCCTCCCCGTAACGTCCACAATTTGTTTCACCAACCAGCAAGCTTATCACACCGGGTAAGAAAGAGAAGAAACGGTAGACAGGGTTAAGGGGGAAATTGCACAGAGGTTTGGAATCAGAGCCTGACTCACCGTCGACACTGACGAGCCAATGTCACAGTACAATCACAGTTAGAGGAAGGAGAGACGGCATGGGTGTGCTTCCGGAAAAGAAACACACAAACAAATACTATCGTCTTAAAAGCTTCACAGTAGAGACACATTAGCGTTGAGCTTCACGGCACTCATCTTGCAATATGACCTCTTTAAGTCTAACATCCCACTAATTAGCTCAGTAAACTGAGAGGCCAGAAAAAATACGAAGGTTAATGGATTATGAGTGTTTACAAAACATACAGCATTTCAGACAAACTCATTATGGTTTCATCAGCATAAAAAGAAAGACAAAGGAAAAAAAAAAAACATTAGTGGGGTAAATTTAATCCCATATGCTACAAACGGACTGACACTGAAATGAGTTTGAAAGTGTTGTTATAATAACGTTAATTTGTTTTTTATTGCTGTTGTGTAGTTGTGGGAGAGGCACCAAATTCTGCTGCACTAAATGCATTGAGAAGCACACCACGTAACTCCATAAAGTCTTGGCTGACAGTTGAAAGCACTTCCCAAACTGCTGTTGGGGGATTCCCAAAATATACCATGGCTACCTTAAACTCTGACACTCATCTATTAGTGATATACAAGCATAGTTACCAGTTAGCAAAAAAAAACAATGCATAATCCTCTCATATCAAAAAACTAGGCCTGTATAAAGTTCTGGATTACTGTGCCCATTGAGTTGTTCATCACACTCTGCATGTGTATTCAACGGACACTGCGCAGTTATACACTGTGCAGTTATACACTGTGCAGTTATACACTGTGCAGTTATACACTGTGCTCCCAGTGGCCTCTGTCACTTCAAAAAGGGGCTTGTGAACAGCCCCTGAGGGGGTTTTGGGACCAAGATTAATACAGCTTCACTTTTCAGCCCCATGGGAGCAACACATAACCCAGCAAGTTCAGTAAACAAAATACAGAGAGGACTTCTGTGTGGTATTGTGGGGAAGAAAATTACTTTTACAGGAATAATGATTAAATAAACATGCCAGAAATTCATTAGCTCTGAAGGTGCTTTACCTCAGAAACAGGAAGACAATGCAAATGAGGCTTATGAAGTGAAGCAGAAGTGGCAAACATTGTATAATAATTAATACGCATATTTCAATAGGGAAATTTTATCTACAAATTTGGTAAGGATCAAAGCTGCTTGAATATCCTACTTTCCATACCTTCACACCCTGATCAAGGAAAAGCCAGCTAGTGGAAGCTTTAATGCTGCAAAATATCTGCAGGAGTCTGGTGCCCATTCACAGAAACATGAAAGGAGATGGAAGTCATTTTCCTCACTCTGTATCAGCTCCTGTGCTATTTCCCATCAACTAGTCTGAGTACCCATGACATCGCGAAACCTTTATCTTCTCCGTTAACAAGCCGACAGTGTAAGCACATGCACATATGCAGAAAAGGCAGATAGATCCAGCCTTTCTTACCTCTCAGCCAGGTTCCATACATTTCACTCTTCCACTGTGCAGGACTGCTGTGATCCAGGGCACCCCAACACCCTCTCAGAAAGCAGTTGTATCTGCAAAAGATGCAGAGCACTTTCTCTTGGTGTGTGGAGATAAATAAGTATACCATGAATAATCCCTGGAACACCTGGCAGGTCCAGCAGGGATTTGGACAGAAAATTATATCATTGTTCATCTGAATGGGTTTCAGCTCCTCTCAGTGGTTAGAAGTTTGCAGCCCCTCGGTGGATATAAATAGGATTCTATAGAATCTTTAGAAATGGCTTGAGGATCCTTGGTTTGACACTGCCATGGAGCTTAAAGAAACTCTTCACCCAAGGTATTTTCGCAGGAAAAGAATGAATGAATGAGCAAACAAAAACAAATAAATGAACAGAAGAACAAACAAATGAATGAACAAACGCACAAAGAAAGAAAGTGAGAATTTTTAAAGAAAAACTATAATTATCTGATGGCTTGAAAACCATGTTGTGAACAAAATCGCAGTGTAATATTTACATCAGATTTTGTGCTCACAGCCGCATGAGGACAGGAACAAATGTGACCAGAACTGTGGAAGGCTTTGGATGCTTTGGCAATGTCAGCAACTGACAATCAAGGGCAAAGCAGAGCTGAAGAGTCATCCTCCTGGCCTCTAGCTCCTAGCTGTTTACCTTCAAAACGCCCAAGAAGTCCTGTTGAATACTGCACTAATTTCCATATCTCACATTGATCTCTCACTGCTGCATGTCAGCTCAGATTAGATCAGGTGTAGATGAAGCATGAGAACCTAGAGCAACACAAGCTGATGTGAACTATGAAAGAGTGCAATAATATATTCATTAGCGCTGCACCAAAGCAGAGATATAGCTTGATAACCATAAGGAGGGTTACGGAGAGCTGAAGAATATGGCAGAACCTGGGCCCTGCATTATCGTGTTATTAAAATGATTTAGTGCAGCCATGACGTGTGACACCAAGCAATCCGAGGGAATTCTGTTCAATGTTCTTCGCATTTCTTTTCATAAAGTAATTTTCCTTCTCACAATAGTAACAAAAAGCCACCTGGTAATACATTATTCAGGTCTATGAACAAAAATGCTGCTTTTCTTCTTCAAAAGGAAAGTCAGGAGAATTGGTCCTTATAATAAAATGTGCTGTATTAATTCAAAAAGCACGCTTGTATCAAATGTGGATAAACAAAACGTTGCACAGTACAGTATGAAGAAGCTAATTAAAATACCTCAAGAGACTATCAACATGTTGATTTTCAAAGCACACCACCTTGGTTTAACAGGAACACTTAGCTCTCAGTCTGCATCTTCTGCGTAGCTGGGAAATTCACCATCCAGGTCCATAACACCTCTTCTGTGCATTTTATTCAAATTCCTCCCACATGGCAATGTTGACTTTGGAGGACTATTTTCCTTTTATGTGTATTGTAATTCCGCTACATAATCCAGTTTAATGTAACCACTAACACACAAGCATCAGAACTTTGACCCATGACACCTTTCACTCTCTAACACACATCCAGAAAGGTCATCCCTCGTCAGAATGATCCCTGGGTTTAACTGCACAACGAAATCTGCATATAGACCAACTGTGTAAATGACGGTGAGGTGCTTGGCACACTGCCTCATGCGTACCATTGGGGTTTCCTGCCAGATGAAACTTCCTAGGGCCTGAAAATGTGAAGAAATGCAGTTTTGGGGTTTTGCAGCATATTTCATTAAAATTCAGAAGTGATTGACTGTGCGACGCCAATCTAATATATTGCATTTGTGCTGCTAAGGGGAAATCCATGCGGACACCAGATTATGTCGAGCGCAATAAATGAATGATGTTTCTGAACGGTGTTAAGAAGGGAGCGGACTGTCTGCCGTGGCCAACGCTCTCCGTGGGATCCTAGCAGTATTTATCTGTCTTTATCTATAACAACCAAGAATCTCATATATATATATATATATATATATATATGGAGCACAGAATTACTTCTTAATGCTATACCGCAGCCTTGAAAGGCTGAGACTGCTCAACAGTAACAAAAAGGCAAATCAACTAAACTTTGCTTCATAAATATTCCTGATGTGAAATTTTGAATGAGAACAGGAGCGGGCTGGAGTGGTCCTTGGTCATGTTTCATTTTGTGCAGAAGACCTCTCGCCCCGAGTAGGATGACATGTTTAACAGCCAATAAGAACTGCGCAGTTCATCGACATGAGACGGAGGTGGAGAATACCGCAGATTTGCTGTGGCACCTTCTGAGGCAGAATTCTGCCATGTGGCAGGACAGCAGGGTTTAACCAAAACCAAATGTCTTTCAAAACCCAACCTCAGTTCAAAAATGGGGTCGTGCTCCCTTGAAGTGAACAAAACAAAGAGAAGCAAAAACACCATCTGAATAAAACAAAACACATGAAACATAAAGAGGGGAAACAATGAAGACTCAAGTCTCTTTCCACATCATAGCCAAAACACCCTCATGTTTTTTCACATCCACCAAGTTGCCCCTTTAACCAGTAGCATCACGTTCAGCTGGTTACCAGTAACGCATTTTCTATGTGCAGGGCTAGTTATCACTTGGCATGCAGATGCCATAAAAATCACCCAGACCAAGCTCCTTGACATTTTTCGTCACCTGCTGAGTCACGCTATTGGCAGATGCATAATTATTAAGGACTAAAACTGATTTGGGAGGTTGTGCACGTTCTGAAGCACGGGAAGTGCATTAAGGGACGATCAATATAGCATGTAAAAGAATATGTGCAGATACTGTATATCTAAAGCAATAGATCATACAGTCACCTTCTTTTGTGTCTTCGGGGCATTGAATATGGCACACATCAGCTAGTTAAGTGTGAACCAGGCTGCTGTTGATAAGGTCAGAGGTGAGGCTAGCAAGATACTGCTAGCAACCTCTGGCTATTAGCATAAAAAGAATTGAGTAGCAACAAGCTAACTGCTACTATAACTCATGCATAATGTCCTTCTCTTTTTGTACGTGATTATGGCTACACCTCATCTTGCTAACCATCAAACACTTCATCCAACACTTCAATTCCGCCCACTCAGCACCGAGCACTCCCCTGCGGATTAGATATACTGCGTTACAGCTATATCCTCCCAGCTGACACAAAACCAGAACAAATCTATAAAGTGCAGGAGTCAAAGCGTAATGGGAAAACAATGTAAACAAGCAGTGTGCAAACAAGAATTTTACAATAATTAAGGGTCCGTCTTTTAACTTGGAGAGACTCAGTGTGATCTGTCTGCCTAATGAACTTTGTGAATCCAGTTTCTTTTTTAAATGATAAAGCCAAAGATGTGCTTCATATGTTATTAATGCTTCCTTTTGGTTTCCATAAAGACTACGACATTTGGACCAAGGGCCTGCTAAATATACCTCACACCTGGAATAAAGCTGCTCCATTAAATATCAGTCATTCCTGTAAGCCGAGACCATGCTTAATCTGGGGATTTCACTAGGAAACCCAGAGTCTTCCTATACCCACCGATAACTACACTTAAACCACAGCGTGAACAGATCTGTGAAGCGGAACTGAAATTCAACTTTTTCCTTTTACACTTCAAAAACAGAAATGAGTATTTACCTCATCATGTGCAGCATTGCCTCTCTTCTGACCTACTAAATCACTCGGTTATTAATATTTCTGTGCGGCTGCTACATCGTCTGTGCAGCGAACTTGTCAAAAAACATGCTCGTCGTAGGTTTCCTTGCCTCTGGTGACTCGCTGGTGTCCCAGACATCACTGTTTCCTTTCATGACCTGCATTTTGAATTGGTTTAATTCTGGTTGCTTTTCCAAATTCTTCTTAACATACCACATACTTATTTGCAGACAGGCTCTTGTAATCTATATTTCATCAGTTTCTCTCAGTAGCGTACTGGCCCCCCACCCTCTGCCGCTTCCATTATGTTCCTGTTTCCTCTCTGGTCACCAGCTCCTCCTCCGCCCTTTTCCATGCTGTCCTTTGCTAACCAGCCACTCGTTTTCCCCTTCACTTCCTACGGGCTAAATGCTCTTTTCAACTTTCAAACCTGTTTATCATCCCATTAACTTTTCTGCTCCCCTTTACTTAAATCTATTTTTCATTTGTAATCACCGTTCATTCAATAAGATGATTATCTAGACGCAGATTAGGATCTCCCCAGTCACTTAGTCCTAATTATTCTAAATAAGTATTTTAGCTTTTCGGCGGTGGAAATAAACACGTAAGGTTATTCAATTCTCCTTTCGTTACATATATCGGTGATAGTAGTGGCATGGTGGGTAACACTATGCTAGGGGCCTCCTTCCCATCCCTGTCTCTGAACGTGTGAAGTTTGCACATTGTCAGTATGCTTGCGCCAATTTCCACCTGTATCCCCAAAACACGCATTTGGGTGAATTGCCTATAATGTGTGAGCGTGTGCCTGGCCTACCATTCAGGGCGTCCCCTGCCTCATTTTCTCTGCTTCCATGGATACGCTGTAGGCTCACCGTGTCACTGGTCTGGAAAAGAGGCTGTAGGAGATGGAAGAGTCGAGGAAAACTTCTAATCATCATAATCAGAATCCAAATAATCATCACCGTATCACCCCACACCTCAGCCCATCTAACGAAACATGCTGCTGCATTACACCATTATCTGCACTAAGAACGTTTTATTTTCATTTACATAATTTATTTCCCATATTCTCTTGATTGTCCTTGATTGTTTTGCATGAAAGCCAAATTAAATTCCTTGCATCTAAAATTATTTGGTGAGAAACAGATGATTCTGAAGGCCTGGTGAGCATGGAATTTAATCTCACATTGCTCAGCTATACATAGTGATATTAGGGTTAGGGTTAGTCATATTAGAAATCGTAACGGTCTGTTTGTGCATATAGTCTATTTGCCCGTCTTCCCTCAGGAAGCTGCACAACATCCAGCACATCACTACAAGATTTAACAGTGTTTATTATTTTTTTTTGCTGTCAGGTGGTTGAACTGTGACTCTTCTCGAATAACATGCTCCAAAGTACGACATACGACCTCACTATGACTGTTACTGCCCTCAGTATTTATGTACATGGTAATACAGTTTACCTTTTGTTTTGCAGAATGATAACAAATTTTTGTCTGATCTAAAATGCGTACTAGGTAATGCTGGAAAAGAAATTATGCATATCATAACACTAAGAATGTAGCATTAAGATCGGTGAATTTATCTAACTATCATTATCATTTATTATGAATTTATAAGTATCAATGTTATATATACACCAATCAGTCATAACACTAAAACCAACTGCCTAATGTTTTGCAGAACCCCCTTGTGCTGCCAAAACAGCACTGATCCATTGGGGCACAGACTCTACAAGACCACTGAAGGTGTCCATGTGGTATCAAGTCGTTACCAACAGATCCTTTACGTCCTCTAAGTTGTGGGGCCTCCATGGATCAGACTTGTTTGCTCTATCAGGTGCTCTATCAGATTGAGATCTAGGGATTTTGGAGACCAAGTCAACACCTTGAACTCTTTTTCATGCTCCTAAAACCATTCCTGAACAATTTTCGCAGTGTGGCAGGTCACATTATCCTGCTGAAAGAGGCTACTGCCTTCTAGGAATACCATTGTCATGAAGGGAGAGTACTTGGTCTGCATTAATGTTTTTGGAGGTGGTACATGTCAAAGTAACATCCACATGACCCGAGGATTCCCAGCAGAACACTGCTCTGAGCATCACACTGCCTCTGCCGACTTGCCTTCTTCCCATAGTGCATCCTGGTGCCATCTCTTCCCCAGTTAATGACGTATCCACACCCAGCCATCCACAAGATGTAACAGAAAATGAAACTCATTGGACCAGGCTACCTTCTTCCATTGCTCCATGGTCAGGTTCTGACGCTCATGTATCCATCGTTGGTGCTTTCAGTGGAGGACGGGGGTCACCACGGGCAATCTGACTGGTCTGCGGCTGCACTGTCTGTTTTCACACCTTTCTATCATAGCCAGTATTAACGTTTTCAGCAATTTGTGGTACAACAGCTCTCCTGTGGGATCAGACCAGACGAGCTAGCCTTCACACTCCCCATGCACATCAGTGAGCCTTGGGCACCTATGACCCAATCGCCAGTTCATCAGTTGACCTTCCCTGGACCACTTCTGCTAGTTACTGACCACTGTATACCAGGCACACCCCACAGGACCTGCATTTTGCAGATGCTCTGACCTAATCATCTATCCAACACAATCTGACCCTTGTCAAAGGCACTCAGATCCTTACACTTGCCCATTTTTCCTGCTTCCAGCACATCAACCTGAAGAACTGACGGTTCACTTACCTAATATATAATAGCGTCCTTGACAGGTGCCACTGTAATGAGACAACCAATGTTATTCACTTTACCTGTCAGTATATATACATGAGCACGCACGCACACACACACACACATTTGTATTCACATCTTTGTGGGGACTCTCCATTCATTTCTATGGGAAAACCCCTAAGACAACCCTACGCAGCCCTAACCTTAACCACAAGTAACCAAACAAAATATAAGAGTTTTGGCATTTTTAGTTTTTTGATTGCATATACAGATCTGTGTGAGAACCTGAAAAATGGTCCTCACAATGTCAAAATAACAGGTTATTATCATATTGAGGGGGATATTTGGATTCCACAATGCAATATACAGTAAACATAATCCAACACATTCACACATAGACACACACACACAGATATATACGTATTGGTTCGACTGTTTTCACACCAACTATGGCAGAACAAAGAGCCTGCTCTGTTGTGCACATTTTCTCTATATTGTAAGTAGGTAGGAGAACAAGCAGAGGACAGCATGATCCCTTTCTCCTTGCCGTCTTCCATTTAATTAACGTAATCCAGCTCATTAGACATTCCTTCCTGACCATGCTGGAGACATCCATTCAGACTGCACGTGCACCTTAGCATTTAACACGAGATCAAAATCACAGCTCATTAATTCAATAATACTGAAGAATATTAATTTCACTGCACACCACACTATGCCCTCACTCTGATTAATGTCAAAATAAATACAATTTTAAGGTAACGGCACTAAAACTTTGAAACATATCAAATTGTGTGCATGTATATACTGTATACCGACACATGTCACGCATTTGTTTTCATATCTGTGGGCACTCTCCATTCATTTGCATGGAAAAACTCTAATCCCAGCATGACAGCCTTAACCCCTACTCAGCCCTAACCTTAACCACAAGTAACCAAACAAAATACGATATTTGACATTTTAATTTTTTTGATTTTAGTTACAAAACAATAGAATTTCCCAACAAAACAAAAAAAAACAGTAGTCACTTGATTCCCACAATGTAAAGTGTATCTGACCCAGACACACGCACACACACACACACACACACACACACACACTTCGATGGTGAAAAGGTGTTCATATAGGGCACAGTCAGACAGAGGCTGGCAGCATGTGTGTGTGTGTGAGTTATGCATGTGCTATCCAGTCCCTGATGCACACCCCCACCCCAATCTGACAGCCAGCAATACTCGGAGATCTCCGGCCCAGCCTCCGGTGGTTACCGCGCAGAGTTATGACAGACATCCGCGACAACACAGACAGCGCAATAACTCACCCACCTAATAACATGTTATGAAGCAATCGGTTTTGCTGTAAATCAAGACAAATTGCTCACAGACATATTCTGCAGTATGCGGCTGAGAGCGAGGGATAGTTTTATTATGCTATCTCCTTTTGCCCGAGTCTCCAAATTACATAATGTCAATGTGTTTTTAAAATGTTTGTTTTCTGTGCGCGCTGTCAACATTCCGTCGCCCATGTGTACTCATTCGTCAAGCACTGAGCTGGTCACCGGCCAAGGCTGCGAATTTTTGTGCAGTAAATCAAACCTCCCTGGGAAAAAAAAAAAAAACGATATGATGGACACGTACAGCACTGCATCCTCGTTAATTGCTCTGGCGTGTCAACGAAGAGCAAAATATTCTCAGCGGTTTTCTGCTCCTCTGTGGCTCGGTGTAATTTCTCACTTTAAAAGAACCAGGTCAGAAAGAGGCATGGGGAAATAGCCTCTGATCTGACTCTTACATCAATTCAAGGGAGAGAAGAGATTATGCATAAACAAGTGCTGAAACGTGTACGAAGAGAGTGCTTCACGCGTGAGGTGATTTAAAACACTGCCCCAGTCCCGGCCTTTCACCGTAAAGCTCAGATATAATTGCCTCCTGTACCCTGGTTCCTCACTTGTCAAGGGTGGTTAAATCACTGTGGCTGTTGCTCTCCATATTGGCTGGTGTCTTGCACTAGAGCCAGCTATACGTGGCAATATGCTAATTAAATTAGCATCATTTACAGCCTTTGCTGCATTTTCGGCTCTGGCCGAACAGCAAATGGGCATAGTGCCTCAGCCAAGCCAAGGAAATATGGCTGCTTTAATACAACCCCAAGCACAAAAATTATATTAATACTTGATAGCAGAGGATTGAAGAAGTGCAAAACCACTTGCTCATACGTAATGATGGAAAACGTGATTGATGTGTTTTACGGAGTACGCTAGCCGGCAGTCGCTGGAGGCCTCTCCTTCATACCGAGGGCATCTCAGCATCGGCTGGCCTAGCCTGGCTCACTCTTCCTGCCACTCTCCTCAGCACGGCTTTCTGTGCTCCGTGTGACGGCGCCTGGAAACGCAGTGGCGAGCCCTTCGCAGCAGATGCCGCTCCAGCAGTTAGTCTGCCACTCCAGTGCATGTCTCTGCTCTTCTCAACATGGGGGCCCTTGTGAAACCAACAGCTCGCTTACAGGTCCGGCCCCTCCCCTCTTCTCTCCCGACATCAGGGGCCACACAGCTGACATGGCAGAGGCTTCCATGCATGGGAGCATCCTTTTTTGGGAGTGCTTTCGCTGACATTTTAAAATTGGAGTGACATTTCACTTAATCATGATGCCGACACTTTAGGTTCACTGCAATAAATCAAACTAACTCCCCTGTTAAACGTTTGGCAATATTGATTGGAAATGGATCCTGGTGCCTTAAGCCCAGTTATTTTAATCTCAGCCAAAGTCACCAACAGCCCACATGGACACACAATATCAATGCAAAACTCACACTCACAACATGATGCTTGCTGCAATTATAACATTCATATCGGTAATTGTGTGTCCCTGTGTCGTGCACATAATTGAAAATTGACCGAGTCCCATGGTTGACCCGTGACACAAAGGGAACAGTCGAGAACGTACACGGGGTGATACAGAGATTAATCCCGTTATCTCGATGGTCCAGCTGCTTCAGATAACGGACAGTGAGACGCATTCCTCCGCAAGGAAGGCTCTGGTTTAAGCTCCTGCTTCCCGTCGAAGAAACGGCCCATTGCGTGAAGTGGGAAATAACTCGCAGGTTCCAGTCCTCCCAGGAAGCGCGTCACCTTCCACATGCTAACACACATTCACACGCTCTCTGCTCTGCCCGCAGGCATGCCATGCTGCGCAGTTAGTTGACACTTCTAGTACTTGTGGGGGGGGGGGGGGGGGAGGGGGAGGCAGGCACTCAAGGACAAAATGAAAAATTAATTATTAATTAAACTCTTCACACAAAAAGTGCCAACTATTTACTGACTGGAAACTGTTAATACTATTAATATCAACTGACAGGCTTTAGGTTTGCCCAGACTGCATAGTCAGCACCCAAAGGTGGGTTTGACGGCATCTGAACAGACAAGCATCCGTTTTGTCCATAGGAAGGAAATGAGGAGAGAGCAAACAACCTTGGCTGTGCGGAGGCCAAGCACAAACTGAGGATGTGTGTCTCAGCATGGACATGGAGCGGAAGGACGTGTGGTGCTGACCTTCATCTACGGCAGAGTTTCCCAATCTGTTCCTCGGGGAACCTCGGTCGGTCCATCTTTTTGCTCCCTACCAGACAGTCCACTACTACTGCGAGGTGGGAGGGAGCAAAAACATGGACTGTCTGTGGGTCCACGAGTACCAGATTGGGAAATACTGATTTACAGGGCTAGACACAGCGAATACCACATCAGGCCTCAAAGCGCAGGCGGGACTGCGCAACATGAAAAAGGCCTTTTCTAAAGGCCTGTCCGTTCCCCTCAAAAGCGTGACCCCTGTATATTTTCACATTACCTGTTCGCTACGCTTGATAAGATATATTTCTCCTTGAAGGAACTGCAAAAAAAAGCACATTTCAAAAATGGCCCTTTTTTGTCATTTTCAAAATAAAGGACAATAGAGGAGAAGGTCTTCTTTTCCTAATAAAAATTTGGTTTAAATAATGTGCACATTGCTTACTGTATAAGAACCACATCAAAAAACATCAAAAATGTTGTGAACAGTTAATAGAGTGCAGAATGATATGGGGTATATTACAGCAGATATCACAATTTTGATTTATTGAATTTATACACAGTTATATATCATCAAAATATATCAAGGTAATACATAGAAGAAAAAGGATGTGCATCTCATGTACTGTAAAATAGATGCAAAACAAGCAATTCTGATCAATACAGAAATGATTAGTTTTATATATATATATAGTGTACACACACATATGCACAGACATAGACTGGTCTATAGACTGATCTAACTGCAATCTAGTGGATGCATAATGAAAATCTCAAATCATTTGGATGTATTTTAATGAATCATACAAATGTGGGGGAAACCAGCCTCTCATCATTCTGTTCTCCAAGATTTGGTATCTTTTCGTAAGTCACGTCTGCTTGACTGACATCACATAATTGTAATACCGCTTCCGCACTGGTCTTTCAGCTGTGTGACCTTCTAAAAGGGATGCACTCCGTTATTGAAATGAGCTGCCTTCCCACTCATGGGCCAGTGAGAAGAAAACGACTTCTCCTATTACGAATATTAACCATAATCATTATGGACGTTTCAGTTCCTGGCATTCTTCAGCACTTCCTTTTGTTTTGATACGCCCATATTTGCATCTAAATTCCAGACGACATTGACCTTTCCGGAGCTTTATCTTCAGAAACGCGAGGAAATCAATAAAACCGGACATGGATGAGGATGACCGGCGATGCGGCCCGGCAGGGGGACGGAGGTCCGCTCCGACAGCACTCAGCTTGACTTAAGGAACTTCTTTACAGTGCCTATGGGTACCATACTCACAATAGGGGAATTATTCCTAGGCATGACTCGTTCTGGAAGGCTGGCTGATGCTTCCCTGTTCTGCATACCTCGTCGCGTAAAGGCCTTTACCTAGTGAGCTTTGCTTACAAGACGCGTTTCATTAATTTTAAGATTCAGGGGTCTGTAAGCATCGGGGCTGCTCCACAGCTGGCTGCCAGGATGAAGACTCGCAGCAAGTCTTTTTCACGGCAATATGATAAATAGGAGCCAATCGAATGGGACAGCCTGATACAGATGTGCACTGGATACAGATGTGCACTGGCCTAGTGTGCCGACACAGCACATGCTGATGTGCACACAGACTTAGCAATAGATGTGAGCATGGTGGTGCATTTATGTGGATCAGGCCCCAAAACGTTGCTCATGCGTACAGGAACTGAAAGGATGGGATGTGAGAGAGTGAAAGGGTTAACTGGGGACAAACTGAGCATTCACCTGAGATTCTAGATGTCAGGACTGGCATGTGTCTGAGAGTCAGAAACGTGATGACTAGCCATAGCCCCCTGGACTGAATTTAAATCAGGCAGGGACCACCAGAGCAGAGAAAACACACGTCTATCACCCCCTGTGTTCTCTCTTTGTTTCCCTCCTTCCAGGAAACAGCAGGCTTTAAATAGTCCTTGTTAATTAGCCTCACCCGAGTGTGATTGTGGCTAATGAGATGCAACTCGGGTGTGACTCCCGGGAGGGCTGCCCCGACTCTATTCGTCGCCCAGTCCGGTGACAGCTTGGCCCGCGACCCGTGGCCACAGCTGTGTCCTGGGGTGAGCTCACCTCATCGCCTGGGGCGGCATGTTCTGTCTGTAGATCCCCCCCCCCCCTCCTGCCGCAGTCTTTGTAATCCACCAAGACGTCCCTGCCACGTTGGCTGATTGACTTACCGGAGGAGTCCGGTCCGCTGTCAGATCCCATTACGGCTAATTTGATTGTCATGCTTTTCGACCGTGCCAGACTTGTTTCGAGGCAAACAGCCTGAGTCAACACCAATCACCTTCCTGAGTCAGGAGGCCTGTGTGTTTATGGAGATTCCAACGACAATTAAAATGGCGAAATTGAGGGCACTGCCTGTTGTTCTTCTCCCTTCATTATCTGCTTTCGTTCTGCCTCCGTCCTGCCTTTCCCCGAAGCGCTTCAATTGCACTAGAAACCTAAAATGAGACACTTGGAACGCACAGGCCCTGTCGGGTCTGCCCCACGGACAGGAATGTGATGCTGAGGCGAATGCTTGGATGTTCGCATGGCTTTTAGATGGGAGCAAATGCTACTCTGCGAGAGCAGAATGAGAAATGCGGCAAGCACGAGTCATTTCAATATCGAGAGCAAAATGTCCATAAAAACAACACCAAAGAGGTGAATTTGGAGTCGTTATAAGTAAAGGCAATTCCATCTGGTTTTCCACATTGTTTCTTCCGTTGTATTAAACATAGTAAGTAAGTATTTAATACCTAAGTACTCAATAACTTCTGCTGTGGTGCAGAATATACCAGATACAGTTAACAGAGATTGAACAACCTACCAACAGGAGCCCAATCTATAATGCGCGCTGGTTTTATCATGAATTAATGAGTAACCAAAACTGTTTGGTAGTTAGTAATTTGCACAACATCAGCCAGCAGTAATCTCAATTATGGACATTAAAGAATAAAGGTGCCGCTGGTGGTCAGAGGGGCACGACCGTGTGCCTCCCAACCCTGCTCTCCTCAGAGAACCCGTCACTCTGCCCCACAGCTCCCACCTCTCTCACTGCACCTCTCACCCAATTCACACGCTCGCCATAAGCTCCTCCCATTTTTCGACGTCTGGTCAGTCCCCACACTACGTCCTGCCTTGTGTACCTAGATCAAACAGGGCTACCCGGCCCTTTGGCGCCTGGTGAAGCCGCTCAGAGGTAAACACGGGACGCCGTGCTCACAGATGCCATTAAACGTGCCACTGAATGTGAAGCAAGGAAAGCCCTATATTTAGGGTAAGAATCTGCTGAGGGCAAGCCGCTGAACAGAACCGCGTGACATGAGGATGGGAAGAAGGAGTTAGGCGTTTAGGAAAAAACTGAAAACAGAAGACAGCCATTTTGGTGTCAGGACACGGAAGAAACAAAAAAACGAAGAGTTGAGGGGACGGCTGGGGCATTGCTGGCTGGCTGAGCACCAGTTCCTTAGGTGAGAGGAAGTAGAGCTCAGTCTTATATATGGAAATAAGGCACATGTTAAATAATACTAAATCTGCAACATGACAGCGACATCACAATCAAGACATTTCAAGCAAGAGGTGTGAGTTTGACAACAAAGGTACTGTTAAAGCTCTTTTTATAGAATATTATGTAAAATATTGTATACTTTATATATAACTCCCAGACATAGCTATTTCTCCCCGTAAAGCTGCTGGTATTTGCTCTTCCTTTGAAGCACCTCAGGTATATGCCTCACACCTGCCACCTGCATCTTTCACAGGTTGCAGATTCAGTTTCACATTTTTAAAGCAGCCCCTATATCCTTTACATACGAAAAAGAGAAATAACTGTCCAGTTTAGATCACTTATACATGAAAGGGTATCGATTATATTTTGTTAATTAACACAAGCATATGACTAAAATTAAATGCTTATGAGCAATATGGACACAATTATTGCTTATGAGCAATATATATATATATATATATATATATATATATATTATAATATATATAAAAAAAACCTGTTGTGGGGAAAAGAATGTAAAAAAAACACTATCCTGTTGGAGAATATGCCTTAAATAACGGCAATGAAAATGTTCACAGAACAAACACATTTTTCCAGGGAGTGAAGAGAACAGATGGTAACTCAGGGTAACACCATCTCATTAGGAGGTCTTGAATCCACATTTAGAAAAGGGGGAAAAATTAACTCAGAATATTGGCAGGGATGAGCTGACCTTCTGTTTGCTGTTCTGGACTGAGTGGATGGCTAACAAACTTAAAAATGGACAGGAGATTATGTCTTTAAGTAGGCTAAAATCTGACCCCATTCCACATGCACACACAGCTTCAATAGAGACTCTGGAGCATGTTTTTCATACTTATTGCACTTTGATTGTTAATACTTACAGCCTCAAATTGGTGGCTGTACACAGAAAAGCTTAGATTTTTCTCCGCCATGCATTCACACAGACAAGCGCTCTTTTGTCTGTATAATTTGCCTCCTATTTAGCAGAGGGACATCAGATCGCCTTGTAGCTGGAGTGAATCTCCCCTCCATAGCTATTCATCTCTGCACGCTGAAACTGTTGACTCAGGTAATTCCCACTCGGAGGAAACTGAAACTCAAGAGGATGCTAATGAATAAAAACTCTTCATGATTTGGGCATTTCATTAAAGAAAAGACAAAAAAGCAACACCGCACTCTGTTCTTCTTTGAATTTTCTAATACATTATGGTCAATATATTGGAATAACTTTCACGAGGGGGACCTTTCTGCTTCCAAATATATCTCCAGCACAGCTCGGCACCCACTGCACCCTAGGACAGATTTCTCCCCACTGATACTTAATACCTGACGAATTTCAACAATAATAATTCGTGATATATACAATTTTGACAGATTAACATTTATGCCGCATCAAACTCATCACAGAACAGCACAAAATATTCCTTTGTTTTGTTGTTGTCACTGAGGATAAAAATAGATCATCAATTAGTCATTAGCCTTTACTTTTATGGTTTTTTTTATCCTCTTTTACACCTTCTGTCCCATGTCCCATTACAGAGTGATACATTTTATGTATTGATACTTAACAAATTAATTTCAAAGAGTAAAATTTAGTTGCGCTAATGTATGAATCACACCTGAATTGGTACTGCATAAGTATGGAGAGCCATAAGTTTGATTACATCCTCTATCACTAATTAGAGCTTTTCCCCAGCTTTGCAGTTTTTCAATTAGCTTATCAGGTGATATTTATGGGCCATCTAGTTTCATGGAAGCATCGGGGCCAAGTGCACACAGTTAGAGAAGAACTAAACATCATGCAGCTTAACACGATTGAGCCCAGAAACATTGTCCTTACGTTACATTTTTTGGTGCAATGCAGTGTGTGGCCTTCCTTCCTGTTTTCCAGAGTCTCCAAATTACACAAGATCTATTTTCCTCCCTGCACATCTACCATAGTTATTTCCATCCATTATCTCTTAGAAATACATCTACAGTTTCCCCTTGGAGACTATTTAGAACAAATCGATGGAGCAACCTGGCTCAATAGATGTAACAGTTGACCCTTGACCTTAGGGCTAAGGCTAATAAAATAGCATCTCAAGGAGAAGAGTCAGCAGGTTGTATCCAAACGCCTGGAGAAAAGATGCCATTCACCACAGGTGCTTGCTCCACCTGTTTACTGAAGATCAAACTCCCAACACAGACAGCAGCGGCTATCATCACAACTAGCATCAACATCTCGACTTGAAAGCATCAGAGGGGGAAAAAAAAAGTGAAAATGTATTCAGCCTTTCTTCCTTTCTGCTCAGCGTGAGGGAGAAAAAAAAATCTTGGCACTGTCAGGCATTTTTTTCCCTTCAAATTGATCAAGACATCTCAGCTTCCCTTTCCCTAACGTGTGAAGACAGCTCCGTGCCACAACAGGTGACTGGACAGAAACACGCCAGAGGAAAGAGGGCTGCCCCTTAGAGCCTGACATGTTCCAGCCCTCACTGCGTTTGCTAAGCCTCCGACGTCGCTGCTCCAAGCGAGAAGGTCCCTCTGAGTCATAAGCCGTGAGGGCCTGCCAATAAGCATCAAATCTGGTACCCAAGCAGAATAACCACATAACTTTTTCAAATGTGCTCATTGATTTGCCACACTTTCGTCCGTGGGTTGGCTGGTTTAGCTGTAAAAGGCCAACCTATAGGCCGAGGGGCCCTGTTTTCAGCATCACAAAGTAGGACTGCCTGTGGTCATGAGCTGATCTGTCCTCTTATCTAGCCTTCTTTCCATTACTGCACCGGCTAAAGTGCTCGTCTGAAAGGGGAAAACAGCCCAGAGCTTTCATTAGACTAGTGGGGTTATGACTGTTCCTGGCTGGCTCAGCATCATATCTATCCATCTCCTTTTGGTACATTCCTCTCATCAGCTCCCGCCACTTCTGCCTTCCCTCTCTCCTGCACGCAGTGTCAGCAGATGGACGGCCATTAGTCCACCGGTCTGCAGCTGGGGGCTTCGGATTGGCTGACAGCACCCTGTCGCTGCTGTGTTTCTTGCATGGATCTGGGGGAGTAGTCGTGCCTGGTGTGGTGGCTGTTTACCATGCAGCCATGCCGTGGCCCATTTCGGGATTTTATTTATATGATTTCTCTTAATTTTTTTTCTAAACTGTTGGGTGAAACTTTTGAAGCTGGATGGCGGGTGGTGGAGGGGGGGGGGGGGCGGTTGGGGGTGTAGGGCGCTTTGCGATTCAAACATAAATAGATCCGTGTGGTGGGATGGAAATAAAAAAAAAAAACACAGATGAAAGGAACCCTGTGACGGCTGCTGGGAGCGGTAAACAAACTAAAATAGAGTGCCCTCCATCCGGGGAGGAAGCGGCCAGTGCTTAAGGATCACAGAGCACCTCTAGGGAAGCCGAGCAGACACTGTCTCCCAACCCCCCACGTCCCCTGTCAGCTGGCTGTAACGTAAATGCTGTGAAAAGGCCAGCCTCAGTTACACAGTTCGATGTGGAAATGCTATTCATTTTGTATACAATCATTGCTGGCACAACAGGAAGTGCAGTTTACTGGCAGATAAACACGCGCAGAAATGACAAACCACCTGTATGAAATACTGACGCAGAAGCACAAGAACAGCGAGCAGAAGGAGCAAGAAAACAAAAACGTTTCCGGTAAAGCGGACTGGCTTCGCGCCGAGGGCGTTAATGGCGAAACCTCTGGGTTCTTAGTGAAGAGCCACCTTTGGCACATGGCACGTGTTCAGAGTCAGTGCTTCCATCAAGAGAAAGGTTTGCGATGCACTGGGAGGACTGGGAGAGATGGGTTGGATGGATGCTTCTGCCCACACACACACACAGAGTCCTTCTAATCTAACGCCATTCCAAAAATGCTCCACTTGGTTGTTCCGCAGTTTCCATCCACTCATGTCCCACAGCTGAAACCTCCATCCATCAATGGATAATGGTCACTGATGTGAAATCGTGTTGGATACAAGGGGGATATCTCGCTCCCTCCCCTGTTTACACTCATTGATTAAGGCTGAACCCAGAATGAAGAAACGCAGAGGGGTCATTAAAAACAAAGAAATTCATAGATCACTGCCATTCCTGCCTGCACACTTTGGTTTTGTAAACAGAAATACACACATGCACATCTTAAACGTTATTAAATCCTACAGTAGCAATAAAGTGACTCATTAGCTTGCACACCAAGAAGGGTGTAAAGTTTGATGATTACTCTTAAAAGTGAAAGAGGAATCTCATGTCAGAGATTAATGAAAGTACATGCCGTCATAAGCAGCTCTTATCAGCCTACAACCCTGCCATTGTCACATCTCAATACCATGGATTTTAGTTGTTTGTTATGCAGCATCACTGACTCCCATATTTTCTCTGCAGATATTCTGGGTCTCAAACATACTTGCTCCAAATGCAGCTGAGATCAATTTTTCACAAATACAGGAAGAGGATGCTGAAAATAGAAACATCTTGAAATATGGGGCAGGTGTTAGATAATGAAAATGATTAAATATTGATAGTTATGTAATCATGATCTCACCGGCAGTGTGGATGCTCTCTTTCTCAAAATAGAAGAAAAATGCTTATATATATATATATATATATATATATATATATATATATATATATATATATAAATGTTTTCGGTCTCTGGCTTTTTCCCCAAAAAATTGACAGTTCACTGTGCTTGGAGTGGATATGAAGGTTTTTGATATCCTTTACCAATCCACTCAGAAAGCGCAATAATCCAATTTCTATTGTTTGTAGACTCAAAAACAGCACTGGCTGTTCCTTCAATAGCATCGGTCAGGCCGCTGACCAGGGGCGACATTGAGCAGACACCACCAGGACGTGCCTTTATTAATCTTGACCAGCGGTAATAAAGGCGGTGGGGTCTCTCAAAGGTTTCGGCTTAAAGGCGGCCAAGCAGCCCTTTGTCACCAGGGTGACCGGAGGGGGTGTCTTCGCCTGCAGTGCGGAGAGAGGCAAGTCGTGTGGCCCCAGCAGATGAAAAGGTGGCAGCGAGCATGACTAGGCATCCATAAATGCGATCAGGCCCATCATCTGCCGCCGTTACGCAAACCTCCTCCTCATATATATGAGACCTTTTTTTTTTTAATAATTTAGTTAAGATATCAAAGAAATCCTCACTGAGCATGTTCATGTAAGACAAATGTTTTCTCTTGAAGTCTCTTATGTAAAGGCATAAAATATATACTGTAAAGAGGATTTATAAGATTTCAAAAGTTGTACTTGCCTGCCTCCCATATAAACGATCAGGGAATAATTTCTCCCATAACTGTAATTGTTTTTTCCCCTGTGAAACATACCTGTGAATCACCATGTGACATTTCTTTAATAATAATGTACCATCAGACTTTCTTTATTTTGATTACAAAATCAATGAGTACTCCAGCAGAGGAACCTATAATTTATATTTTCCTTCATCTTTGCCATCTGTTGGGCAGGAGAATAAAATTTACTAAAATTAGCACCACTTTGCATTTGCAAGGAGGCGTAATCCTTTCGGAAACTCCAATTACCCATAAAAGAGCCCTTGCGGCAATGAGAGCTGGCCGTGAGTGGCAGTAATGGAGAGCGACGGCTGACCCGATGGGGGAGACGTTCTGCGGACGGGCGTGTGGGGGCATGACCAGCTGAGGCCTACACACACCAAACAAATTTGCCAGCGGGCCACTCATGTTCTGCTACACGGGAGTGCCGGGGGTCAGGTGAGGCGGTGAGCAAAGCCAGAGTATGATGGGCATCTAGGCACCGTGCACCGCTGGGCTGAGAGAGCTTGCCTTCAAACGCTTGTGTGATCCCATGGCATGACGACGCCTATGCTGCCGTAACACTGCATGTGCTGAGATGTCCAGCCTGGAAGCTTTCAGGCAACAATACAGTAGAAGGTCTAACGTTATCCTCATTCCAATAAAACCCATCAGCTTCTACTGTAAACTGCAATCTCCTCCCATCAGTTAGAGCAGGGCTGTCCAGCTCCAGTCCTGTGTAGTTTAGTTCTTTCCCTGTTCCACCATAAATGATTCAGCTCAAGAGGTGTGTGGTAATTAGCACAACGAGTTGAATCAGGTGTGTTAAGTGAGGGGAAACCCAAAAATGTTCAGGGCTCTGGTCCCCCAGGACTGGAGATGGACAGCTCTGACAGAGAACAAGACAGACAGAGAAATAATCTTTTGCTGGGACTTTAGATAGATAGCTGGTTTGACTGTCCTTATGGAATCCACCTGGGGATTAGAGATGATTCACTGGACCAAAACAGCCCCAAAAACAGAATCATGATGGTTGAGGTCTTAATCAATAGACAGATGTCAACAATTTTCCATTGTATCCCAAGCAACTTATCATTTCACGTATGTTACAAGGGGCTGGGTTATTCAGCTGTTAGTCATGAGCCAATACGCTGGTACAGTACAGCAGTGTTGCTCTTCTCATTTGCCTCATTTCCATGCCTGCTACACATATAATAATCCACCCTTTGATAGAAATAGTTTACACTTTACTTGGGGAAAAAGACTGAAACAATGTCATGCTGTTTTGTTATGATGTCACCAATGGTTCTAATGATACGCATGTATGCGATATATATCTGTGTTAAAATCATGGATAGTGTTAGGAGAATAAGAGAGAACACAGCAGTCACAGAGTGTTTAAGCTGAGAACTCTTTATTATATCATTGCCACTTATAATAATTTGATTATATTGTCCACAAGTGTTTATGAAAGCATGCCAGAAGTGACAGTGTACAGTATTAACATTTTATTGAGAGTAAAACCCATTTAGCCGTCAATTCAAATCTTGAGATTAAAACTCATAGTGTGTAACTTCCTCTATAATGCGCTGTTTATCTGGGGCTAAATTCCTACAGCTCGATAGCAGATAAAAAAAATGCAGGGCAGATACGTGAAGATGGGTTTAGCTTTCTAGAACGTTTAAGTTGTCTCCGTACACTCTGGTCACGGGGCTTTTTGGCTGCAGGATTCGTCTCTCCCCCCCATACTTTGTTTTGGGTTCGTTTCGCGGACAACGGCCCGTGTGAGCCTGTGAACCGGAGGCGCTAGCAGTGTCTTGGTTTCAGTGCGGGAAATTTCCAGGTGTTCTGAACTGAGACGAGGCATACGTCTGAGAAGCCACACGGCATGTTTAGTCCCTGCGTGAAAAAGGTTAATTGTATTTCTGGACCAGCAGACAGGGCATTATTCTCGGATATCAGATTATTCCATTGAACACTTTTACTCTGGAAATAATGTATCCCTCCAAAAATCTATTATCCCCTAATGTCTTTTACACTCTAGATGGAATTTTCGGCTTGGATTTTCAATTTTCTTTGCAGATGAGGATTAAAAAGTCATACATTTATTACTAAGCTTAATTTCTTTTAGTATTACCAACTATTTAAAAATTGTTTTAAATCCTTCAATATCTGCATGATATGAAATGAGCTTCACAGGCAAGAAAATGAACACAAAGCACGGAAGCTTCTAAAGGAGCCCAGCCTAGTGATGAAGAAATATTTCCATTAAAAAACCTTCTGCGAATCACAGGCTATACAATGGTATAGTGCTTTGTGACAACTGCATCTATTATAGTCTTATTGGAAGTAATGCGATTGAATGCTACTGCAAAATGACAGGAAGTTCTATAAAAGCAAAAAATTCTTTTACAGAAAAAAACACCAAGTCTATTAGTCATCCTAAGTAACATAAGACAAATGTGAGGGCCATGTCTATTAGTCAAGTCCAGGTGGACTTACCAAGCACTGTCTACATGTGCCATGGATCAACCAGATAATCCACGACAAAAAAAATCTCACTTTGCAAGTCGGCTTTCCCAGCACAAGCACATCCATTTGTGGCGGTCTCCTCCTTTGACTGCTCATTGTGAAACTCCTTGGTCACTCTCACCCTCTTGCTTCTGGCTTCGGAGATGAAGTGACCACGCTGGTTTGCATTCTGGAAGGCCGGACTGGCGTGATCGTTCTGGCCAGGACACTTTTGACCACGAGTAATGGAATGGAAAGGTCATGCCCTTAGCTTCAGGCTGTCTTCCACTCAGGTGCTGCTTGTTACCTGGATACCTTCATGCCTGACATATGGGGTTAACGCCTACCTGTGAGGCCGCTCTTGAGTGATTAGAAATGGTGCACGTCGCTTGGTGTATCAATGGTAATGCACACCCCGTCCGAATCTCCCATTTGCACACCATTCACTCTGACTCGCTACCCAACTCAAAACGGTACATCTGAGTTTCACTGCAGGCTTGAATTGCAGCAATTTATCATGAATATATTTACAAAAAAAATGCTCAACTTAAATGTTAAGTCACACCAGGGTGGGAAATCATGCGAGAGCACAGTTGGTTAATGCAGTGTTTTGGTACAAAATGACATGACTCAATTTTATCTGCAGAATCCAAATGAAGGCTGTGATGTGTGAATTGCTGTGAAGACCTGGCTGTTTTTCAGCTAACCTATGGCATGACTGAGTTGTGCTACCTCCAATTGTACTTTTCCTGCCTTCCTAAGATAGCCAGTCTTATTGAACCCTGAATATAGAAAAGTAGCCGAGGAAAAACATACAGATAAGAAAGGAAGGGAATGTCTTTAAACATGAGCCGAACTGGTCCACCTGACCGCAACATCTAACTTTTCAGGTGTCATTAACCTGTTCAGTGTCAACTAGTTTTCAATCCATTTTCGAGGCCCCTGTTTTTGAGACTTCGTGGTAGGCAGGCATTTCAGGAACACAGGCAGCTTAGCCAAATAAGTTGGCAGAGACAGAGACAAGTTCTGTGTATGTCTGGTATACAAGACTTCTTTCATTTTTATGGGCACTGTCCAAGGTTGTTTCCTACATTTGCAGTGTTATGCAATTATGGCCAGAAACAAAGCATGTTTGGGTAGCCGCAGTATCAGTGTTAACCTAGATCAGGGAAAAAAAATGTGGGATTCACTTTAAACTGCTTTAAAATGACACCTTCAGTGAAAGTAGCACGCCAGTAATTGAACAGCCCAGTTGTATCACGAAAGCAAAAGGGTGAGCACTTTCATTCACCCCTCCTCCCCATTCTGCAAACTGCACAGATACCTGGCATTACACACTGCTCAGCAAGGTATTTCTCCCCCACCGAAGCTGAGAGGCAGAAGTAAATCAGCCTTTTCTTGAAAAATACCCACCCTGATCAGAAACAGCTTGTATGTCATACTGCAGAAGCCACTTTCTCACCCAGCATCAGGGAGAACATGTCAGGAACTCGATGATGGCGCGTGTTGACTCACTAGGAGCCGACCTTCCATTGTGGTGAAAGCCTTGCTTGGCATCCCTTTCGCCATGGCCCGCAGAGACTGATTAATGGTCTTTGGGCACAATGGCCCCTACATCCCGAAGCCCGAAGCATTAACGATGTATAACCTTGCCTGTTCCAACATCTGGACACATGTGTCTTTGCAATCCAAACTGACACACCGCACAAGCTACGAAATACACAGCGGACTCGCAGCGGAGATCCTGCACTCTCCTTGTTCCTTAGTGCTGCCACCTCAGCTCCATTTTGGTCACACGCCGAATGCCGTGGTCTCTCAAGCAATAGCTAGATGGAGCAATGAAGTGGTAATGATTTGGGCTCCCCCAGACTCATTCATACGTCCTGGACTTCTGTCACGATATCCTGGAAAAGGACAGAGGTCGCATTGTCCCTCCGGCAATAAGTCCTCTCCCCGTCAGGTTCCAAGTCCTCTTGTACTGCCTTGAGGGAAGCTGTTGGCCTGAACAAATCTGAGTTGTCAGCCAGCACCGCCTGCCAAAGATGGCCGCCAACACCACCCCCCAGTCCCCCACCGCCAATCCGTTTCCCAGGTGTCATCTACATAGACCCTGCTTCACTGCAACTAAATAATTACTTGCAGCTATCGACAGTTTATCTTTGCGCCTATAACTTAAACAATGGCAAACTTCTGAACTCTTTTGGAGCCATAAAAATAACACCATTTCAGATGTGTTAATGACTTAATGGGCAATAGAAAGAGAATCTGTAAAATATTTCTGGAAGGGAGAATGCTTCGCTTTGGCTCACATCAGACGTAGGTGTAAGCTTTGGTCAGCATGGCAAACCAAACCCTGTGACACACGGATGGGGGAGGGGGTGAGGGGGGTTTTATTAGGGATTTGGGGGATAGGAAAGAATACAAAAGACATTCGTCGTGACAGGACCCTGGGGTATGTGTGGTTTCATTGGTTTACTGTCATTAGTAACTGGTTTCTGGTGATGTTAGTGGGTCCTCACTAACTATGCCCACCCTGGGTGCTTCCTCCCCATCTATGTGGAAGCTTCTGAAAGCTTGTTTTCTGGTGATGGCTGTGTGGGAGAGCAGTGCACCCCTTATAAACGGGGGTCCCAGTGCTCACAGTACTCTTCCGTACTCAGATTGCCGAGAAAAGGATTCAAGGATGTGACCTAATTATGCACTGGTTACACAACAACAGTCAGCTGCGGCCTGTGCTGAGTAAACAGAGCTTAGAGCACATAGCGCAGGTTATACAGCAGTTAAAGAGGCAGAAAAGGACGGGGCAGCGCTAGGATGATGGGAATTAGCGTAAAACCAGGCCAGCCAGCTTTACGTTTAACGAGTTTATCGCTTAGGAAAGTTATGCAAATTGAGAACAGAAAGTAACAAGGCCGTGGAGAAATTGTGAATTGTTTACATAAAAGATACGGGGGATCTGCTTTTTAATATGTCCAATTTTTTTCTGCACAAGCCAAACACAAGCCAAACACGAAAAACTAATGGTATAATGTACCCAAAGAACTCAAGGCATGTTTTGCTCCTTCTGATTTCAACACATTTAGCTCTGTTAATGTCTGCCCTGTCTGACAGCAAGGCATCGTTAGTCAGTAGCTGATCATCCCTGTACAAACGGCAGCCTGTTTACACACAAGATAAACGTGCTCTGGGAATGCTACAGCTTTTCCTTGGGTTAGGCTACCCTCCAAACATAATAAAAGAAGGGAATTAAAATATGAAACGGTATGATACGTCTCTGTGAAAGAGCAGCGGGAGCCGTATAATCACGTACCTAAATGGGGTGGGGGGGGGGAGATGTGCACAAAAAAACAGCATTAAAAATTAAAGTGAAATGGAGCTGCTCACAGAAAGGTGAGACTGCATGTCAGTGGCCTTAATTGCAGTCCCTTATGCATGCAAAACCTCGGCTAATCGTGCAAGAGAGTCTTTCTGGCACAAGGCCTTACGCAACAAGAGTCGCTGGCACTACTGCGAAGTTCTGAAAGGTTTGCAAATGCACGGCTAGGCTGTTGGTCTTGTGAAGGCCCTCTGGTGAACAGTCCCTTCTCTCTTCTCCCAATAGATGATGGCTCATGGGATATAGAGTCCAGAATGTGTAACTGCACCACGCAACCTCCACACACTGGATGTTCCCTGTTGGGTTACATCACCTTCTCTTTGTACTGCAGCAGACTGAGGCATCGGCTGCTTTGACTAGATGGGGCCCATTTTAAAACTAGAATATTCAGATTCTTAGCACCCATTTTTAGATCAAAGAAGGTCAGAGCAGATTAATAAGGAATACTTTATGAAAAAGCTGTCTTTTGTCTTAAAATTCATTCTGTGACTTATGCAAGTATAAATGTGCAAGAGTAGCACATTTAAGTAGGACTTGATTAAATCTCTGCAGACATTAAGATCACCAAATTGAATTCAGACTGCCATTTAAATCCAGCATCCATTTAAATTTGACGTGTCACACAAGGAATGGTGTTGCTGTCGGAGGCGCACGCTGCCTGGATGATGGGATGAAACGGAAATAACCACGAGAGCAACAAAAAATAAACAAACTACATGACGGGGTCAGCAGTAAGTGTCATGTTATGTGTGGAATTTGGAGCATCACACCACATTTTTGAGATTACATTTACGACAATGTGTGTGTTTATGGCTTTGTGTGGTGGATGCGCTTTATAGAGGAAAGTAAGCATGATGAAGCGAGGCTGAGTGTTTTGCGTGATTATGGTTAGTGAATCGACTCTTAGGGTTGCTGGAGCTGATGGAGTTGTGGTCCTCTGTAATTTTCATGAAAATGATCTGGGACGTTTCCCCTGGTGCTGCTGTAGGGCTTCCTGCACACCTTTCAGGCATGGAATTAAACAGCTCCCAAATGCGCTCATGGCGAACTAACCTGAATTCAAATTAAAGGAGGCAGACTGGCTTGACGGCCATATACAGGGCACCACCCACCCTCAGCTATGTGAAAATGGGCGTCTGTCCCCTTGACGTGCAGGCTAACGTGTGCCGATGCTCGCTATTAGGTGTTTGAGTCATTAGCCTAATCGATGCTGTTATGCTTTCATTACTGTCAGCTTATGTCTTGTGTGCACGGACTGATTCCGCCATTCAGCTTAGCAGTGCTATGTATAAACTGAGGCTTTAAAGAGACACTTTGGGGGATGGTGTGTGTGTGTGTGTGTGTGTGTGTGTGTGTGTGTGGTGGGGGCTTCAGGCAATCCCAGTACAAACAACCATGCCAGGCTGAACCAGTTTTATCCGAGCGTTCACAGCTCGGTAACCCCTTCAGTACCATGTGGTGTTCAATGCAAAACACCTCCCCCATTTAATCTTCACCTTCGAGGTTGAGGGTGTTAGCTAAAAGTTATACCAAATGACTCTTTCTGTAAACTTCTCCTGGTCCCAGGTAATTACCTATTCTTCTCACGTGCACAAATTTTCTTTGGAAACATGATGGTCTTATTCTCATACATACAAATCTAGTGTGAATTTCACAAACATGGTTTGGTCACATTTCTCCTAAACACATAACTACGTTCTAGTGATGTTATGTGATAGCAGTTCTACTTACCATTCATTTATTGTCACGATTATTGTTTGAAGTCTTTTTATACACTTTCGTCCGACACACAGACATCTGTGTGCCAAGGTTTTCAGGAATATACACCACACCCCCATAGCAGAAAGCTTTAAAATCGCTACGATGGGAGGATATGAGACAGTGATAGAAATCAAGCCGAGAAAAACCATGTTTCAGTAAACAAGGCAGCATGGGACAGTGAGAGACAGTATGAGACAGCGAAGTCGGATTGAATATAAACAGATCGCCTTATCTTTTACCTTCACATCAGAGCCAGGGGCTTTGCACAGAAAATTAAATATCTGTTAAAGCAGAAACGGGGGAATTGTTACAAATAATCATACTGTCACAGTAACCCCTGTGCTTTACGCACAGTTAGAGAAGAATGGATTAAGGAGATCTTTATCACACGCAGCTGAAGACTAACAACGTCCCGGTCTCCTGAAAGCTGCTGCCACACACTCCTGCCGGCACAGCGTCCAACAGCACTCCTGGCGGCTGCCCAGCCTCTGCTGAGCAACACATTCCTCAAATCTTTCCTTGGGAAGCAATAACGCATTTATCAACTGTGAGCGGGCTGCCACGCTGGAGCTCCACAAGGCCGCTCGGTTGCGATGAGAGGGGATAAACCAAAAACAGAGTAACGTTCCGTTACCCGTTTGGGCCTTTAGCTGGATACAGAATCTCTTCGAGAGCCCCTGTGTTTCCGCTTCTGCGAATGTGTAGCAGGCTGGTGGTGCCAGGCTGGCCCAAGGAGACCGCGCCAAGAAACATCTGTAGTTCATGATTAATGCATAGGATGCATACAGTACATATCCCCATTCATGTGACTTGAGAGGGGGTATGTCCCTGCCCTGACTCGCACCCTGCCTATGACCTATGGCCTGTGGCTCGTAGCTTTTCTTGTGCAAGACTATCTGCTGAAGAACTGACTTGGCGTCTCTGCATCGTTCCCGTCCGTCAGCAGCACACGAAGGCTGCATATCGCATGTTGCAGTCATGTGGGTCCGGACCACAGCTGCGACCGTGGTACAAACAGACACTGCTGTGCCCTCCCCCCCCCCCCAGTCACACTGCATACAGAGCCAGCCGGCGGGCAGGCGAACAGCTGCTGCTGTTTCAGCCAGCCGCACTCTCAGATGTATTTAGAGATGAAACGTCGTGCATGCAGCCATGCAGGCTGCACGATCACTATGTGTCAAAGAATCAATTTGCAAAACAGAGGCAGCAACGGTTTCTTAAAAGATTCGGGGGGTTGGGGGGTGTGCAGCAATATACCTTCAGTCTCCTACATGATGGGGGGGTGGGGTAAATTTGAATGCAGCAGCAGAATGGGTTATGCAAATAAGTGGTGCGTGATCCCTTTAAATCTGCGTGCGGGGGGGGGCGCAAAGACCAGTAGAGGGGTCTGCAGGGAGGAAATGCGGCTGCGAACCTCACGCAGATTTTCACTCACATTTATTTCAATTATCTGCTATTATGCCGCTAAATTTCGGGCCGCTTAATATGGCCGCTAAATGCATTAGCACACCAGATAAGTGTGCATGGAAATCCCAATGAATGTGCCCCACCGCTAAATCATCAAGAATCTTATTCATTTCAGCTTAACTAGATTCTGCCAAGGACATGAACAAACCGCAGGAAATGGCATACATAAATATGTATGTAACAGGCCTGTGAGCCATCCAGAGAATTACAGACTAGAGTTTCGTATAATTCTTTCATGAAGAAATTGTAGTTCTCCTTCTGGAAACAGGAGCCATCTAAGCAGCAGCCCATCTTCCTGAGCACTGAGTCAGCGCCTGTCCTAGTTAGCCTGGTCAAACTGTCAAATAGCAGATACCACCACTGTGAACCCCACAAATGTAGGAGGCACTTCTGCTCTTATCCTTGAAAAGTAAAATAATCGTAAATACAATGAATACTCATGGGGTCTGACTATGCGCAGGCCTCCTTAAGGATAATGATGCTGGTCATTAGGATTATTATTGAATGAATGGATGCATAAATGAAAGAATGAATGTCAGAGGCACAGCATACGCTTTTATATACAGTGCCTGTCACTAGTCTGCAAGTGGTTGATGTCAGCTAACCAAGTCACCAAATCCAAATAAAGTACCATTTGATGCATACAAGTGGGGCCCTTATTGGAAAAAGCCTACACACGTTTTAACTGATACCCCTTTTTGCCACTATGACACAGATTGGTAGCATCATCCAACAAGCTGTAAAGTAAACTGTAGGATGTGGACTGTAGGATGTGACCTGTGGGATGTGTACAGTAGGATGTTGACTGTGGGCAGCGGACTGCAGGATGTTGACACTGGGCTCAGAACGTGGATTGTCTGATGTGGACTATCGGATGAGAACTGCAAGGTGTGGACTGTAGGACGCTGACTGTAGGATGTGGACTACTGTACAAGGTATGGACTATAGGATCTGGACTGCTGATGTGGACTATAAGATGTGGACTGCAACCCCGCCAGTGTGATTAATGCTCAGTGCATGGATGTCTTGATATTTAAACTATATGATTTGATGCTTTCAGGGCAAATAATTGGCTAAAAAATTTAACGCCAAGCAGTGCCAAGAAAATTTCACGTGGAATGTCCCACAAGGAAGTTTTCATCAGCCAGCTGACCTCTGTGACCATATTTCATCTGGAGAAAGATGACTGAGGTGTCAGGAAGAGCGGTGCTAGTGAGTACGCTGTTAGGAAAGGCCCCACACCCGACCCGGCACATGCTGCATCCTCTTGGGGGTCCTTTTACCCACAGACACCCCTCAGCAAGGAGCATGTGACCGTAAACACCCTGCACCGTGCCGTGAAGGACCATTTCACAGGACATCGGGGCCTTTATCCCAAATGTCATCCTGATAATAGAATTAAGTTCGGTTCAGAATGCAGGGGCCTTAACTGGAGCCTTATGCAAGTCTTCTATTAAAATTCACCCTAATCTTTTATGTCATTATATACCTTCTGTTGTACCGTAATGTGAGCGGCGTTAAGCTTCTCAATGGGTCATTTTCCAAGGCGATTAATTCAGTTTTATTGTTAAAATAACCTTTTACTCTTTATCCATGAAAAGAGACGTGGAGCGGGAGATTCTAGACTCGTCCTAAATGCTTCAGAAAGTTCTGACAGTCTACATCTGCTTTAACCTTAATGGCTTGAGGGGCGGACGTGTCTGTAATGTCATTCCGGGTGCAGAAATGGGCCACATCCTCCAGCAAGGCTTTACAAATATGCTTATCGTTTTTCACATGAAGTCAATGTGTTCCATCTCAGTGGTGAAATTCACAGCGTAAGTGTGTTACAGAACAGCAAACCTTTCAGACGTAGGAATTAAAAAAATCACACCAGTTTGTGTGTTTGAAACAAGCATGATAAACTCAGTCACTGCCCGCCCATACACACTAACACATCTCAGCATACACACTCCTGTAAAATCCTATCTGAAGAATTCAAAAGAAGGTGACAACATTCAGCAAGACCTGATCATGAGCATGGGAACAATCTTTTATATAAATTAGCATAGTATACTGTAAATAAGTAACAAATGGAAAAGACAAATATACCAACTGAATATTTTTGCTGGGGAATTTAGTGAGTCAATGTTAATACTTTTAAACTCTTCTTTGTAAGTGTAAAGTATATGATTTATATGAACTTACACATTACTTTCTTGAAGTGTTTGGTGTAAGCTATTAAATTGATCTAAACAGTAATAAATGGAATTCATGTAAACACTAATTAGCACAATGAGAAGGTACATGGAAACTGAACCATTTCAGTGAGCAATATGTTTGTTTAGGAAATGGGTACCAGGCAGTGACATGAGTAGCCATGACAGTATAAAGCTTTTGTCTGCTGAGGGGACAAGAACGGAAAACAAAGATGGGCAAGAACTGTAAAACTCAATGGGTAATAATCTACTACCATTTTTGGCTGGTGCAGGGACTTCAGCCTGAGTTACCAGCAAAAGACCTGACTATTATTTACATCCTACGGATACAAACTGAATAAATGCCGATAATCACAGTCTCCCCCCGGAGGCGAATGAGCAGCACTGCACCCCTCTCCCCTTAAACACACACAGTATTTTCTGTTGATGTCAGCTAATTAAGGCCCACCATCCACACCCCCCCCACTGGAAATGCAAAACCAACCCCTGAAAATTAATTAGTCTTAAAACAAAGAGATTAAAAGACACGTTTGGAAGCACATAGCCGCGCACAGATACTGCAGGACATGAAAGGAGCCTCCGAGGATGGGAAGGCCAGGCATGGACACTCACATCCTCTACGCGTCATTAGCACACCAGTCAGCTGTTCGTTTGTTTTTGTCAGTCTGTTTTGTTGGGGGCAATGATGCTGATGAGACCTTTTCCGAACCCCTCCCCCTCACCCCACTACCACCGCCATCTGCACCCCCACATCCACTCTCCGGCTTCTATACACAGCTGCCCCCACTCCAACTCCCCCCACCCCACTCTGCATCACCAACAAGCCTCCTACTTGCACCAACTAGGGAAATGAGAGATTCACACAGTGGTATCAGCAGTTTCTGACAGCTTCCTGAGACAAACTTCAAGAAGCGATGCCAGGGTAGGAGATGTACAGGAAAACTGCACGGAAGCCTCCTCAGAAGCAAGGCCATGTATAAATTATTAACACTGCTGTCCCACTGTATTCCCTTATTTAAATACTTAAACACAGGTCCCACCACCCATCACCACAAAAAAAGAACATTTTAAATACAACCTAGAAGACAGAAAAGTCAGATTCATCTCCCATCTCTGCCAAAGTCTTCAGGACCAAAATGAACGAAAATGCGAGGTGCGTAAACAACAGCAGGCGAGACTGTGTTCGGGAGCCGCGCCTGTGATGTCTAACCCAAATTCGAGGGTGAGCCTCCTGGGATGGTCAGCTTGCAGATTTAACAGCACGCTGACTTGACGTATGCCGCCTCATGGGGGCGCCGAGCACACCTCCCCGACACACCTCGGGTAGGTGTGCTGGGCCTACATGTGCATTGCCACATGGGACGGAACCTCAGTCTCCAGCGTCGGAGGTAATGAGGTTAACTCTGAGACCTACGCGAAAGTATAGCGCAAATTAAATGGAGCTCCGAGAAGCCAAGAGAGGTTTGTGAGGAACGACGATAAGGGTTTGGCTGGGGAAGGGGAACCGCCACTACCATACACAGAACACGGCTCGGCTTCAATAAGATAAATGACAGGAATTTATAGAAAAGGGCTAATGACGTCTGTATCATGTTTTGGGATTTAAATGGGGTCAGATGTTTAATGTGCCATTTCCTGGGAAGAATCTAATTTGTTCCTGGCCTACTATGAGTTACACCAGTTCCTGGCACATTTCTGTCATTCCTGATCCTCTCTTAGAGTGTTTTCACTAACATCACAGCTCTCTGCAGTCAGGGTTAATTCACAGCTGCCCTACTGTTCGTTGGCTCACGTCTTGCACGGGTTTCCGGTCATCGGGACGCACGCATGGATGCTCCTCCTGAAGGCCACGGGACGTCCTGTTCCCTCTCAGATGCGGCGGGCTTGACTGCACGGTAACATACAGCTCTACAGAGAGTCCATAAATTACCCCTGGTGTCAGTGTGTTGCTTGGGAACAGGGCACAGAGAGGCACAAACACGTTTCAAGGTAGAACAACCTATCCCCAGTCATTGATCTATTTTGTAATTATGCTTAGATGTTCCATAAAGGACCATCATACCAGTTTCCAATCAGGTCTGGTCCAGTTCATGAGTCCCTCAAGTGTACCGCATTATGGGAAGATTACAAGCACCATGAATGTTGGACTTGATTAATAGAGATGCTAATGGGGGTGGACGGGGTCACAGAGACCACCTCCCAACACATCAGCATCCACTGATCTAGCAGCAGTAGTAACAATGCCCAGGTAATAAGAGCCGGATTGGACATCCCATACCAGGTCATGATAGAGTAGCATTCAAGTACCTGCTCCCAGCTGTCTCCAAGGGGTGACTGGCACAGGAATCCCAGTAACAAACTCCTGAGCGATCACTCAATCATCACATCACAACGCAGGAGCAGATGAATAATTCATACTAGAGATCAAACAGCCCTCACTGCACATGAGATTTCCTAGACCACCACACTAGATCAGCAGACAACAAAACGCCAAGCTCTCAATTGCAATTTCGCCAACACTAAGCAGAATGCACTGTTCTTCAGTGTGGCTGGACAAAGGCACACCATGCAAATAGATAAACAAACAAATAAAACTAAAGGTTTGCTCTCACAGAGTCTTGTAGGTTTTCCACCAAAGCTCCAAATGGTGGGGATACTGCGTCAGGGACGATGACAGACCAGACGATCTGCTTCATGAGACAGGTGTCATGGCGGGTGTGTAACTGTGTGCCGTTTACATGTTTGATCAAACCGGATACTTAACATACCATGACAGAACGGTTCTAACGTGTGTGTAATGGATGTACGAAAACTAGCAGCACCCCCTGCTGCGCATGTTCAAACTAACAGCCACCATATCGCAGACTCCGTTCCCCTTGTAGCTTCGGAATGCAAACTGCACAATAATAATCGTTGAGTTTCTGGTTCTTATTTTACCTTTTTAAAACATTCACCAAATTATTATAGTGAAGAAGTTAATGAAAAAAAACAAACAACACCACCACAATCAACAACAACAATGATAGAGATTCACCAATCCGACATTCGGATCGGTATCGGCGCCGATCCAGACCTATTTGACAGATCGAGTATCGGCCATACTTAATATTTAATTTAGTTTTTGGCAGTCTCTAAAAAGATGAAAAAGGCTCCTGTTTCGTGTTAAATCTGTTTGCACAATCAAACGCAGGACAGCTTTCTCATTTTAGATGCGTTTTTTGCAGCATTCGAGCAGAACACTAACTGCATGACGTCACTGCACTCTGAGTTATTTTGCTACTCGGTGGGTGTGAACGCAGCGATTTCCGCCTGCAGTGATGTCATGCGCATAACCTTTGCAGTACAAGGAGTGTAATAACATCGGACAGGAGGGTGACTACCTGGCAGTATTTTACGCATTTAACAGCCACTAGTAGCACCGCGATTTGCAATCTTTGTACAGAGAAAGTTTTGAGAGGTGGGAGTAGCGTTTAGTGGAAAATCCACCAAAACAAAATGCACGAAATTGGGCGACAGGACATGAGTAATATGAAAAAAAAAAAACAGTGGATGATTGGGGAGTCGCTAAGTTGGACAGCTTGTGATACATGAGGGGATGCGATTGCAATGAAGTGTAAGTGACGCTGTTACAACTGGGAGAAACATTGTGGGGCATTTTAAGCATTCGCCTCTTGCGTATACTCGCTTGGAAGATCTTCAAATATAGCTGCAAAAGCCTCAAAAACGCTTAAACAAAATGTACAAACGAGGTGGAACAGTGCGTTACCAGTAGCCTAATTAAAGCTTTTTTTGGCATACTTTTTTTGTTTTCTTTTGTATTTGTTAGTTTAAAAATATTAATAATATCCATCCATCCATCCATTTTCCAAACCGCTTATCCTACTGGGTCGCGGGAGGTCCGGAGCCTATCCCGGAAGCTATGGGCACGATGCAGAAGTATAAATATACATTACATATTTATTATATGAAAATATTAAAGCAAAAAGAACTGTATCGGGATTCAAAGGCGACGAGAAGGGCAGCACTCACCAGTAGACAGAGCTGAGGTGTAGGGTAACTAAAATCCAGTTTGCTGTAGATGCCCAGTAGGTTTCTAATCCCACACAGGAACCTGGTAGATGAAAAGTAAAATTGTTTCAGGGACTTTTTTTTCACAAGTGTAAGCTGTAGAAACACAAACCAGTCCACTGAAAACTAGCACACTGACACCCACTCTGTGGTACTCTAACCTACAGTACTGATACGGTAACGAACTGATACACAGCACACTGGTAGCCAAAGATAGTCTCATCACTGGCACCCTGATATTGCAATACCCTGATACAGCTAAAAATGCTGAATGACCGAGACCTACAGCAATGTTGTAACTGTTTGATCTCACCTTCCTCTATTTTGTACAGAATGTGAATATAGAGATATATACATCATAAATCAATTTTATAAATGATCTTTTTTAGACAAGGAGCAGCAGAAGTTGAATTGTCATCACAGTTTATGCAGGAAGTTAATGAGGAAAAAAAAAACGTCTTTCTGTTTTTGCAGGCACCTAGCATCGGTAAACCTCAGAGGGGTTCTCAGTCTTATATACTGTATGGGATTGAATTAAATAAATAATCTAGTTAAGCAATTTGTTTATCCAGCAGGAAATCCTCACTTTGCATATTTTGTTGAATTGAAATACACAGTGGATTGCTATGGATAATCAAGGTGAAATGCAGTGTGAAAGGCATCGACGTGCCATTTGGGGCACCTGTCTGATTCTGCCCAGCTCTTTGAAACACTGATATCTCCTTCCCAAGCTTTTTTCCATATACTAGAAGGTTCTAATGATGATTCATACTAAGGGGTAGGGACCGGCCCCAGCTGAAAGATGATTGACTCCTCGAGCCGCCACCCATCCACCCCCCCGCCCCGCCCCCATCATTCAGCGATACAAAACTCATTGGCCTCTGATAAGGTTGGCCCCTCTATGAATTATGGCCCCTCTTACAGTATGCTGCCTAATTTAAAAGTCTCAGAATCACCCCGGAATGAAACCTAAAAGTATGAGGCAATGTGACAGTGACATTTGTAGTCTGAGTCATTTACGGAATTTTGGTCAAAGCTTCATTGAACCCAAAAACTCTCTGAACGGTGGAAATTCGTTGATGGCTTATATGTTTCTTACTGGTTTAATTCGGCTAAAGAAACTACATTCCTGTATCCAGAAAGAGGCAGCACTCAAAAAGATGAACACATTTCAGGTAAAAGATTAATATATCAACAACCTTGAGTTCAACCTCTCGGTATCAGAGGAGTTTATGAAAACGGAACCAAAGGTCTTTGTATAAATTAACTTAAAAGTGCATTCGTATGAAACCCAAAAGAACCCCATAAACCTGTGAAAAGGAAAAAAATATATATAAATCACTTCCCTGGGGTCACAAAGCATAATAGACACTGTATGAGTCGCGCAGACGACAGACTCGTTTAAACCCCTGAGCTTGTGATTGATATGGTGACACTTTCATGGAGCCCCAGCACTTGGACTGCCAGCAGGACTGGATGCAGATGCTCCTTATATTCATGACTGACACCGGAGCCCCATCAAAACGGGAACGCCTAACGGAACAAAGCTATCGTCCAATGGCACGGCTTCCAGCAACAGCCTCGCTTTGCCGCCGCAGCCCGGAGCCCCGCGTCACATTTCCATTGCTTATTTACGAGCGACTGGAGGGCCTCTCTTTTCGTAATTAATCTCGTGAGGATGCAGTTGAGTAGAACATTCTTATTTATGCATCACATTTCAACTTAATAACTCATAAATCATTTATTTTCCATTGTCATGCACCCTTCCCCTGATTTTCTTTGGGCTTTGTGTAACTTAATGTGTATTACATGGCCCAGGATCCCAACTACCTGCATCATCAGAATTGCCCAAAAAGTGAATGTACTTCAAACAACTTGATTGTTTCAGAGTATATTTAGGACCTGCTTGCTCAACAGCAGCAAAAAAAAAAAATACTACCAAGCTCTTTTTCCCTCCCCATCTCGTTTCCTGTTAATTAGACTATCACAATACCATGTCACCGCAGTGTGGTATGCTAATTTGCTTGTTGTTTATGAAATTACACTGGTGGGCTGCTCTCTGTCTCATGAGCTAACACGGAGAGAGATGAATGTATTTGATTAATAATAAAATCTTGAAGAAGTTTTTTCATCCTTGGGGTATGGGGCATGTTTGTCATCAATTAAAAAAGCAGTTCTTTTATCTTTGAATTACTCACCATTTATATGTAATAGATATGTACATCCATCCATCTAACTTCCAACCACCGCAAACAACACAGAGGACACCCTGATCCAGATCCATGTCTTCTGCCCTATAGCACTCAATGAATATTGGCTTTTTCTATTTTTGTGCAATATATGAAAAATGAAAATGTGCTTTAAACTCCAAGCAGCCTAACGCACCCTCCCCCCCAAAATTAAATCTTCTGGTAACCCTACTCGCTCTTTACCCTAGATCACCCGTCCCCTCAGGATAGGGAGGTTAATACACCAGTAGCGTCTCCATGGGCAGATGCCTACTGCACCCCTGACTACAGTAACTGGATTACTGCCCCCACCCCAACCTTTGATTATGGTCAGTGTAGCACAACAACAATATATCATATAAATTAGGATTTTGAACTTTTACCCTATAGTCTGTGTAGCCCCCTTAATCTGTGCTGCTTTGAGCATGAGGGGCATTGCAGGACAAAGGGAACAGTACTGTGTGTGTATATGAGAGGAAGGGGTCAATACATTCCTCATGTATTTGTAATCCTGTTCCTACTATAAGTTAGGACAAGGATGCAGGGATGTATGTGTGAGTGCAACAGTCTGTCGTTTTAGTAGTTTTTTCTTTTTTGGGGGGTGGGGGTGGTATGAGGTTTAAAAGTCTGAAGGGGTACTGTTAAAATCATCAGTACTACTGAGGTCATAACAATGATCATTTCAGCTGCTAAATCATTAAATCCCATTTTTAAAGCCTTGGAATCTGCTGGTACTCTACAGTTCCTCAAATGCTGAGGGAAGTAATCGAGTCCTTGATGTGGGGGTTAGAGGCTCGTGGCCTACATTTCAGTAATGTTTTGATTAATAATCCCGATAAGGCACAGAACTAATTAAAGCAGAGCAGCACCGGCCCTTTGCATCTCAGAACTGCACGGCTGCATTCTGTTACACTAGTGGGACAGCCACCGTTTCCTTACATACTTCCTTACATACTGCATGCTAAAAATTAGGGTCAAATGTCATCTTGTGGCTTTGAACTGTCTGACTGTAATCTGACATTTCGGAAACAGCGCCCCCCCCCCCCCCCCCCATAGCTTGTAAGGTTTACACGCTGCTGCCTTTGTGGCTGCCCCTGCTGTGGGCTGGCATATTAAACTGAATCCGCACTCTGAACATGGCTGGAGTTTTGTTCCGTTTTCAGAGTCACATGAAAATCTGATGGTGTACATGCACGCAGCTCTGCCGGGACCTGATAAAAACATGGACCTTGTTTGTTTCCGAAAGGGTAAATTGTGCAGGAAACTGGGAAATTCAGAGTTAGTCTTCAAAACGGCAGCCAAAACCAAATGAGCGACATGGCAACCGTGACGTCTTTGCCGGCGCATGGAAACACGCAGCTCTCTGGTCTGCTATTCAAATGCGGCCAACTGCTGTTTTTTGAAGCATCTCGTAATGCCTGATGCTATTGTAGCTCCTAATACATGTGCGGCTGGTTTGGTTAAAATTGAGAGGTAACAATGGTGTGTAAAGGAGCACAGTAAAGATTACTGTCTCACTGGGACTGTGAGATTGTTTTATAGATTTATTTTTTTATTCTGGAAAGGTATAAAAGAGTGCAACATTATGATTAAAGCTCGGCAGGATTGTGCATAGTGGTCGAATGGAACTGAATAGAGAATAAGCAAGTAAATGGAGTCTGTGAGCCGTGTACATAAATATTTTGCATTTGGCACTAATTTGAGGCATTCAGTTGGGGGGGCATCCAATATAATTTAGGATGCGCATGATCACATCATACTGCCATTGCCAAATGTCACAAAATCACTTCCTGTTTAGATTCACCTCCGTGCGAGTCGTGTGTTCTGCGGGCTGGGCATTATGACCCGATAAAGAACAGCGGAGCGTGGAGAGTAGCAAGGCAGGGACAGAGCAGGTTGTTATTTGGAGGAACAAGCTGAGATGTGAAAGGACAATAGCGGGGCTGTTTGTCAAACGTTGGCCCATTGCGGGGCTCGTTACGATTTAATGGCGCATCGGGCAGCATTGTGACCATCCTGGCGGAATCAAGACTCCATAGACAGTGTCCAATCATTGGCTGTTTAAATGCCAACTTGCCTCGCAGAACCAAAATGTGACTTTTAATCCAGTAATGGCATTGCATTTAGGGTGAGCAGGAGTTGGGTGGATGGTTGATGGGGTGTTATCAGTTTCTATGCTTGATGCGTATCTGTCCCAGTGCGGCGAAAGAGAAGCAGTCACACACATACAAGAACACACAGATATATACAAGCGTAATGACTCCCCTCCAGAAAAATAGAATGCAATTATTTAGAGAGTGATGGACCATCTCATGGTCACAGCTGAGGAACACAGACTACGACATATACTCAGCCTCAGACATGAAGAATTTACTGAACAAGAAAAACACTCATGAGGTTTAGCACCAGTAGTATCAAACTTCAAAACATCCGGAAGCCATTCTCCGATTCTTATTTCCCCTGTTATTCAGTACTCGATCTCTACTCATCCGTTATTCATTAGTTCTACTCTCATGCTAGGGCAGGCACGTGGCACAGGGGGTAAAGCGGGGGGCCTACAATCAGAGTACTCTGATTGCCGAGGACAAACAGGTGAGAGCAGGCGCTGAGCTGTACACTGTGACCTTTTCATGAATTTCCCTTTGCGAAAGCGAACGGGTCAGCTGGGACCCAAATGGAAGCTGGCAGGGAAATAGGGAGATATTACTCAGGCACCTTTAAGAATGAATGCATCAAGATGCTTCGAAAAAGCCCATCCAAGACATGGAGGCCCAGGATATGTTGGGCTATTCAATCATAATAGGGGCATCAACATTTCTGTCATAATCTGATGTGCTGGGCTTTGGGTGCAGAAAATTTGTACTAATTTTTTTATAAACGCACTTGCATGTACAGGAAAATAACACGTGCGCTTCTGCACTTCAGTGAAGATGCTGTATTCACTTTGATCAAATTAATTTTAGCTCAATAAAAGATTCTTCTCTTCAGCTGAACTTGAGGCGATGGCAGCAAGAGGCAGATTTCAATGCGCGACTTGCCTTCAGATGAACTTCTGGGCACTCACACATATGGGCCGCTAATGTGGTTCCCTCCCTGGAAGCAGCTCATGCGTGTCTGAAGTGCCGTACAAAAGCAAGAGTGTCGTCAGTTCTTGCTGGGTTCTGAGGATTCTGTGAAAAGGGACAGCTCTCCCAGAGGAAGTGGACAGGACTGGGGGGAATGTCGCTTTGAGGCGTGAAGTTGTCAAGTTAAATTGGAGCTGTGAGGGCCAGCAAGCTCCTTAAAATTTAGTTCACTTTTGTTTTTTCAAAAAAGCAAAACATTGCACATTGATTGGACCTCTGGCAAAGAGCAGCACAACGCCAGCGTGCTGCGGAACTGCCTCCCTCTCCCGTCTCACGATGCCTTGTCTGCATGGCGTCTATGATTGCAAAACACAGCCAAATAAAATAATGGCGAGAAAATTGCAGTCAGCAGAGACCGCTCCAGGTCCCAGCGCCAAAAGCCTCGGTTGATATCCTCCCTGCGGTGCCTAGAGACCAACCTGAAAGCAACAACTTGCAGGAGGTGTCCCTAACATCCAAACACAAGCACAGCCACAAATCAAACTCCAGCAGAAAGCCACAGTGACGGAGGACAAACAACATGCTCACTCCTGACAAGTGTGTTTGGTTTTTTTTCCTGATGTCCCCCCTACCCCTCATTCGAGCCGCCACCTCACATGATATTTCAGGCTTATATGGCAAGCTTAAGGGTTTATGATTTACTTTAAGAGCTTTTCAGCTTCTCTCTGCTACCTTTAGCAGTGAAAAGATAGATTTAAGAGGTTGAGAAACCCGCAACGATGCCGCAAAGTCCAGACATTCACATACAAAATACAGCCGTACATAGTAACACCCACCCAGATGCATATACATACATATGGCTCTTCGTATATTTCATACACATTGCAGTATTTATCCTTGTAATATGACACAGGTGGCTATTCCCATTCTGACTGCCTCATTTTCTTTCAAATGCTCCAGCCTGAGGTTCCTCCAGCTTGATACTATCCTAATTTTCCCTTCTGAGTCAATCAAGAGTCTGGAGTCGCCCGTCCATGCAGAGACTCTTCCCTTTGAGTATAATGCTGGCGACTTTTACCCATCATTGCTATTGTCCAGCCTCTTTCAAACGTATTTAATGGTTACACGCTTCTGCTATACAGTATTTGGGACTTAGTTTTACATTGTCCATCTATTTTTTCAAGAGCATACTTATATTAAAATGGCAAAGGCTCAGTGCTGTAACATACTGAATACCGTACGCTTTCTTCAAGTGCATAGTTGCATTTCTTTAGTTAACACACAGTGCTGCAACAAACTGGATATCAGATGGTGCAATAGTGAATGTTAATTTACACAGTGTAATAACTTGTTTTCAAAGCCTATGTTCTTTATGTTTATATAGATTGCATAAAAGTACATGTTTTCTACTTTTACATTCTTTAAGTTGATACTGTACAGTATATATATATTATGAGGTTACTTGAGAATATATACCATAAAACCAGAAGGTGGATTTGGTTTCTTATGTGTCCTACTGGACATTCTGATGGACCTGTTATGATGTGCAAAATCTCATTCCATGGCTGTGAGTGCAAACGTTTCAATCTGTGATCGGTTTTGCATCTTACATCAGTTGTACTGCTGGTTGTCAACTATTCTTTTGGGTCAGACCTGAGATTGACCATAATTATTTGTCATTTATCCCAATTCAATTAAACTTGAACAAATACACAGACAAAAATAAACAAATAAAGAATGATACAGTATATACCAAGTTCATCCTCTAAGGCAGGCTAAAGAACATAAAAACACGGCTACCCGTTGTATTAATTTTATGATATTATGCATATATTGAAAACACTTTGATAATTCCAGTGCTTAGCTTGGATAGATGATGCCTTTCATGAGATTCAAAGACTGGAGGAAGGGTGAAAAACTGGATTTCAGTGACAGGTTCATCCTTTGGGAACGACCAATGTTTTGATTTAAACTATGCTGTGTCATTGACTGTAGCCTCCACTGTTTGGGTCATTTGAAGTGCACTTCAAGCAGAGCCATCCACCCCATCCCATAGAATGCTATAAACCCACCCCCTTGGCTTCCCACCCGACGTTCGGAGAATCTGTGTTGAGACCTGGTGTGAGTTTGAGGACATGACGAGTCGGTCACAGCACGAGCCTTCGGATCCCGCAGTGATGCATCTCTTCACCTGGGCAGCTCAAAGCGACTGAGAGGGGTTGGTCAGCCGTAAAGCATAGAAGGCTGAGTCATGGGACCCATGGAGATGATTAAACTCCCAGGGGAAACCATATGATGGTGAAACCCTCATACCTCTGAAATAAAAAAAAGTCACTGATACACTATCACCAATTTGTCACTTTAAATTTACAGTTGTACCAATAAGACTAAAGTGGACCAGAGAGCAGATTCAGTAAATAGCATCCAAATTCTGATGGACCCAGAGATAGTTCTGGAGGAACACAGGCGAGGCTGTAGTGAAAGACATCATGCACTTCCGTACATGGAGACTGATGCATGGACTAGAGCTTCTATACCCATGTAAGGCTTCATCTCCCGCAGCCATATATGTTTATTAATTAGACCGTAAGGTTAGTCACACACTCGCCCCCCCATCCCCATCCCTCGTGTGTCTAAGAGGGGGCAAAATATCTCTGGAAGGGTGGCTAAAGAATGCCAATAGTTACTTTACCGGCAACCACCCAGACATTAAAACACGGCCAAGCCAACCGGGACACTTCTGGAAATAAATTGCACTGGATCAATTCAAAATGTCACCTTCACAGGCTGTTTGATTAAAAGTAAAGTGCTGAATGCTCTTAATCCTCCTGGATAGGGGCAGTAAGTCTAAGAACTGACAATGCTGACCGGGCGGGGTGGGGTGGGGGGGGGGGTGGTGGTGGCGAACCACTGCTGTCGTGTGGGGTCCACATCCTGCATAGGAGGCATGCTTACAGCTCGCATTATGGCAAGTGTTGATGATGTGGCTCGGTTGCTGGAGTGTATCTCAAGCAGAGATGCTCAGCGACGCAATAAACACAGGGATGTGAGCAGGTTCAGTGCTCAGATGGAAATACACGGCGCGTGCTGGATCATCCGCCAAGGTCACCGACCTCTGAGCGCCAGCGACAGACCCATAGATAGCAGCAGTCCGTCGCGTCGCTGGGCTTGGGTAAGAGCCAGGACCCAATGTGATTGAATAGAGAAGTTTGATGGGTCTATGTGCGCGTGTGTGTGCGCGTGTGTGCGCGTGTGTCCACGTGGCGTGGCGCGGCACAGAGGCGACCCCTGTCTCTCCACCTCCGTTACGGTTGGCAGGATTCTCTGAGGCTGCGGCATATGCTGAAGACAAGCCCTCGCATCCAGGTGGTTCATCCACACATTACATCAACTCCAGCAGCCCAAACGTCCTTCAGTTCTCTCTGAAGGACAGGGAGATCCATTCACGTCTATTTTTTCCCTTTCCCTCTCTTTTTGGAGCCACATTAGTGCGCATACACACTCAGAGTGATATGGCCCAAGAAGCAGGCCGCACCCCGAGCCTGGGCTACCTGTGGAATGAGCATGTGGCCACACTGCGGATCCGCGTGACACAAGATCAATCAGATATGACCTAACATCAGGTTCAACGCCTCATGTGGGGAGGTAAGCTAGGAGGCCTTTAAATCTTATTCGGAAAGCACTGCACTGATTTGTTTATTAGCATTTCACTCTTTTAGAACAGTCATGTGCATAAAGCTTAAATGATCCATAAGCTTTGTCCCCCATGTAACACCCCTACACACTTACATTCATTCCATGGGCTAATTTCAGCTTAATGCATAACCAACGACAGTGATGGGACATATTCTTTATGTGACGAATAATATAAGTTTTGAATAGCACCATCTGTTTTTTTTTTTAAATAAACAAGGACCTTTTGAATAGAAAAAAAAACAGTATATGAACATGTGACAGATTCAGTGCTGTAGAATTCTCAACAGTCCCAGATTAGCGAAATAACACCTCATGACATTCACACAAGTGTAACCATAGGATTCTGACTGCTGAGCTGTTATGCTGCCTGACCGGACTATTCAGAGAAACCCATGAACACCCTACAGAACGATATCAAAAATGTTATCTGTGTCTGCATCCACGAATGATTCAAGCAACGGCCGATGAAACTGGCACTTCTGATTCACAGGTATCTGTTGTCTCATACTGTATATATCATTTAAGGTCATCAGATGGTGTTGTGGTGGTTTAAGACTCGCTTCTACGTCCAGGAATCCTGCCGCGGTACCCATCAGCAAAGTACTTAACCTAAAACAAACTGCTAAAATATTCAGCTATACAAATGGGCAAAACTGCATTCACTGTAAAGAAAACCACCTACTTTGAAAATATATGTTTGTAGTGAGTAGTACAGCACTGAAAGTGGGTGTGGTGTTAGATTGACAGCTTTTAAAAAAGTACATAAAAATACAAGTAGATATAGTAGATATAGATATGTAGATATAATTAGAACAAATGTTTTCTCCCCCCCCCCAACCCTGACCAGAATAAGCGATTATTAAATGGGTGAATAATTTATGTGACAATGTACCTCTCATGCTATAATCAGCCATCTTGCGGGCTCACCGCCCACGCGCTGAAAGGCGGGGGTCAGCTGTACTGTCATTTAGATGCCAAGTTTGAGCCTTAAGGCCTCAGATACGTCCTCTAAATGGCTGATGGAACACAGAATCACAGATTTATCTTCTCACGGTTTGTCACTCTGTGGTTGCAGTTTATAGATAAAAATCCACACATGCCAAAAATTAAAAAAATAAATTAAATACTACTGCTATAATTCGGGACACACCGCTAGTCATAGGGAGGATCTGACTCACAGCATGACTAAGTCACACTGTCATTTCCTGTTAAATAAGTATATTTTTGGTGATTGTCACTGTCATTTTATTTAGAGAGTTCAAAGAAATAAGGATACAGGAAGAGGAATAGGGAAAAGGGGGAGGGGGGGTAGAGAGGGGAGAAAAACTTGAGCATTAACGAGGGCATAGTTCTCCGAGATGTGGTCAGTGTGAAGATCCCTGAGCAGTGTTCATGGTGGAGAGGCACGGCGGGGGCAGTGAGTGACAGAGCAGAGGCCTGCTCTGGCCAAGGAGGCCTGCCACTTTGCCAAAACGAATTTAATCTTGCGTCATAAATTTCATTAGTTCCTTCCGTTGGCGGGAAAGCCAGTCCGGGAGACAGCTGTGATAAATCAGGCGGCTTTCGCGGGTGTGACATTGTCAGCGGACTGCGTGTGGGACAGTGGCAGGGCCACCGTGCCACCCTGCGGTTTAATAACACGCGGCTGCTCCGTGGCACTCCGCAAATCAGTCGGCACCTCCACTCCCCCACGCCTCAGCTCCGTCAAAGTCACCCTTCTGATACAACCGGGCACTCCGTGGGTTCCCGTCACGCTGAGCGCCGCAGCTTGCTCAGGTACACTCTGGCCATCTTAGTCTTAGACATACAGGGGATGTTGTGGAACACCCGTCATGTAGGCAGGGCACAGGAGGGGCATGGATGCCAATGCCTGGGGTGAGCCCATCTCCTGACAAACCTTTTAACATACTACACCAGGTTCATGTTGGCTATTTTTACCACTAATGATCAGGATCTCCCGCATCTATCTGGGGAAAAATTGCACATAAGAAGGATATTGCTAAGGGGTACAAGAAAAGACTGGCCTGCCATTAAGGAAGGAGACCTCAATTTAAACAGAACAGTCTCACCACACAGTATGTCATCTGTTTGTGTGTAACTGTACCCTAAACTGCCAACTGAATGATTTCTCATACTATGTGAAAAAAAGCTTTGATATGCCGAGAGATGGGCTTGTTTTCTTGCTTATTTAAAATCCATTTCTCCTCGATAGATACACCCAAGTTGCTTAACACTGACTAAGCTCCATGATATGAATCATTAGCCTACACTATATATAAAGCAATAGGCATTTGGTGTCCCTCATTAAAGCAGTAGTGTGCGGTTGGGTACATATGGTACCTGCAGTATATATACCATCTCAATGAAAGCATTCTTTGTTTCACCTGCAATATCTTACCTCCCCATGAAATGTGTAATCTGTACGAATTTAATATAGCTACTAAAATTGTAGTAGCGGTACATTGTAATAACATGAAAAATATTCCAGATTTCTACACTTTTTTGTCACATTCCAGACTACATTCCCCCGAAAGTCATAGATTGAGTACAACTGCTATTTAAGCATTAAATTAAATAAAAAAATATTAACAAAGCAAAGAAAATTCATAGAATTCAAAAATGGGAATAAAATAAGGAAGAGTATAAAATTTCAAATCATTTTTACCCCTAGAGTATACAGTAAATCTACACGCAGTGCATTATGGGAAATCACACAATAAAAGTAGAAAGCCACCAGAACATTACATACTATAAACTATATAGGTAATGCTGAGCATGACATGACGTACCGGCAGCATTAATTGTCTGAATAATAATTTATGTACATGAATATATAATGTTTCTAGTTTTGGAGTGTTTTATTAGTTTCACTGGGAAACCACAACAGAACCAGCCATCTCATGATCCAGATATACATGTAAATCACATTGTTCTTTTTAAAAAACAATTTGAAAATAATTCAAGCTAATTGCCTAACAGTGCAATTTTATTTTACATATTTGAAAAGTAATATTTAACAGTCGCCCTCATTGCTAGATGTAAATTTAAATTAGCAAAAAATAACATGTTGAAAAAGGCACCAGTCTCATAAACAATGTAAATGTGTCGGTGATCTAGACTTAGATTTTACATGCTTCATTCCAAAATGAGCTAAAATGTATTAAATAATTAAGGACCTATGTTTTTCAATGTGTTTCCATGCTCTGCCAAAAAATGTGGGTCACGCTGGAAACCGAAAGCATTGTTGAAGCCTTCTAATTAATAAATGCCAAATGCCTGCTTTAAAGGGACAGTAACTGTTTTGTCTTCCTTTTAACAAGGAGACCAGGTAGCTCTCTCTGTAAAACCCGTAACCAGATCCTGCAGATTATAGTCACATAAAAATAACTACTTCAATACTAAGTTTTAAGTAAGGTGCTTTAGAATGCCAGGTTTAGGTTTTCCAGTAAAAATATCCACTTCTGCAGTACCTACATAAAACCGCATTACTAATTCTGCAAAATGAGATGCTTGTAACTTAATAATTTAAACAGCTGAAAGAATCCGTCCATGCACCTGACAACTGCTCACGCTCTACCAGGTCACGGGGCCCGTTCACATTATACTGTATATACATACAGAGGTGAATGAATGAGACAGCCAATTCAATTCAATGTTTTCATAATATTAATTTTTTTCCCCGTAAAGCCTGAATCATCCTGGAATTTTAACAAGGACCTCAAAATGGAACACAAATATAAACAAGATGTAATTAATTGTTCAGAAATTCCAGCCAATACAAAGGATTTGGGTAAGGACAGAGTGGTTCAATTGGCAGGGACGACAGCGGCAGGAAATGAACGAAGATAAAAAAATGGAGATATGGGTAAAATAATTAGGCTTAACGTGTCCATGCAATTCATGTTTAACAGGTCTGAAAATAGTCTGCTCACCTGTGATTTGGGGACTAAGTATGCAGGCAGGATGCAGCCATGAAACTGTCCTAGTTATGTCTTTTAAAAAGTGTTGAAAAACGGTGACACGTTTCTCAGCCAGGGGTTGGCATGGGCTGCAATAAAGTGACTGTTCTTTGCAATACCCTTAAATGTTATTTAGGGCTTGAAGACCGTTTGGCGAGCATTAAGCGCCACATGAACCTTTGACAGATTTTCCCCTTGAATCTGACATATAGCTGTATGCTGAGAGATTATTTTGGGAGGCCAATGAATAACGAGATTAGATCTGGCTTTCGGGGAGCAGACAGGGCCCAGAAGTGAGGAAGAAACCACCTACAGGTGAACTGAAGTATAGCACTTTATATCATGTCTGGGGATTCAGAATAAGATTAGTGGATTTGTCCAGGTCAGAAGCTTCCTGAAATCTATAATGAGAACGCTTAGAAAAGGTCAGACTAAAGCGTTGATGTTTAACTTTTGGCAATGTCAGCCATGGTAATGCCAGTCTGACTACAGCTTCTGTGACATGCTATTTTGCTTGCAAACTTGCTTGGAAATTTAAAAAATGCCATGCCTGTTCTTAACTCGACTGGGTCTGAGTCAGCATCCCATCACTCTGGAGCTTGCTTAACACACGCTGACAGCAGAGAATAACCCGTCGCTTTGAATTGATTGTGAACGCAGTGAAGCGAGGAACTCGAAATGCTTAAAGCAAACAGAAACACACCTGCAACTCCCATCCAGCAGCAAAGAAGCAGAAATTGTGAATAGTAGAGCTATTCTACATACAGAACTGATACAATGTTAAACATGGCAAACGACCTTGGGGATAGATTCTCTTGGATTCGACCTGGCACACAAGTTCAAAAGAAGGATAATTATAAAATATAATTAAATCGAAATCATTTTGCTGCCTGATGCATTGTTCGATTTTGACAGATTCATTTCCAGCTTCCCAGAGGCATCTGAGAAACATTGGTAGACGTCTCTGTTTCAAAAAGTGACCACTGAGAAAAATACAAGACAAATTGTTAAAGGGCAGTATTCCAAAGAACAAGGAATGCAGAATGCATTTATGAAAAGAAAATCTGAAGTAGAGCAGAAGGAAACTCGGCAAATGCTGGTTCAAGCTGTTGGCATCTAGTGCTTTCAGACTGAAAGAGAGAAAATACACTAAGAATGAAGCTGCCCTAATCATTCAGCCAGCACATAGCTGACATTTCACCAAAGTGTCCCAAGTTTCACATGCAGCAAAGAAGGGATGAATACAGATGAACGAAGTGTCAACCATGTCAGTACACACACAGGAGAAAAGGCAACAGGAGCTAATTGACACCTTCATAAAGACTGTAACAAGTGTGGCTGTGTGAGTGAGTTTGAGTGTGCCCTCTGATAAACTCGCACCCCTTCCAGGGTACACCCCAGACCTGTGCTGCCTGGAACAGCCTCTACCTCCCCTGTGAAAAAGATTAGAAAATGGATGAACAAACTACAGACCATGTACTTCTCCTGTTACAATCACCCATCTTGCAGGCTTACCATCCACAAGCTGAAAGGTAGGGGTCAGCTTCAGTGTCATTTAGGTGTCAAGCATCAGCAGAATAATCAGTAGTGGTACTGTGATTAAAATAAAATAGTAATTAAAATGATAATCAGTAGTGGTACTGTGCTGTCTGGAAGCTTAAGAATATCAGACAAAGATTATACCTACTTAAAACTAGAGTAGCCTCCTTAGCAAGTCACTGGTCTCTGCTACCTTATTAAAGACCCCATCAGTCTTTAATGTCTTTCTCTGTAGATATGATTATACATCAGTGTCAGCTTTGGAATGAGGTGCATGTATAGTGCTAATCCTACTTCGTTTTTTATTTTTTCAATTAGAAAAATATGTGAATAACAGTAGAAACCCAGAGCATTTTAGGGTATATGATTTACAATACTGTAGGGCCACTCATGTGCCAGCTAGCTGGCTGTTTGGCTCTCACTTATCGCTACTGAAGTCGTAACCCAAGGCAGTGTTGCAAAGTTAACAGACCACTATTTTTCTCACCTGTTCTAAATAAAGCTGAATTTTCTGTGCATTTCACAGCGTCCTCCTCCAGCACATTTTTTCACTCACCAGCACCACCTTTCTCGCATTTACTTATGAGAATTTGAAAGGGTGTGCACTGCAGCTCCACCACCCTCGAACGATCACCGGCTCCCAACAGCCACTCCACCCCTGGGCCAGATCATGGCTTTGGGAACGTGGAATGTTACATCTTTGGTGGGAAGGAGCCCGAGTGAGTGCAGTGAGTTACTGTAGTACCTCTCCATATTGCGTGGAATCTGGAACCATATCTTTTGATTGCGAGTCACAGGAGTAGGGAACACCAGGGCTGCTACGACATGCTATTCCATCCTTGTGTAAACGTAGCAGTTGGATTAGCGTACATGGCACAGAATCAAAGCTGTTTAGTATAGGTATTGGGTTTCACCAAGGATGCATCTTGTCTCCATTACTGTTTGTGGTTTGTATGGGAATGATATCAAGGTGCAGCCATGAGTGGAATGGGATCCAGTTTGATGGGATAGAGTGGATAAGACTTGTCAAACGAATCCTGCCGCTAACCAGTCAATATTTGTTCTTATCCTCAACCTCGGTTATTAGCTGTGGTTAATGACCGAAAGAACAGGGTCACCAGTACAAGTAGTCGAAATGAGGGTCCTCTGCAGGGTATCCAGGCAAACCCTCCACAAGGAGGGGAGTATCAGAAATCTGGAGGGACTTCAAAATGGTCTCTTCTTCTTCGGATCGAGTGAAGCCAGCTTATGCGGCTGGCAATCTCATAAGGATTCTCCAGGGAGCTCTTCTGGTCCCATCGCGCTGGAGAGAGGCCCAGTGACAGACCCAGGACACGCTGGAGGACGAATATGTCTCAGCTTTCTTGGGAACATCTAGGGATCGCCCAGAATGAGCTCAAGCCTGGTCTCATCTGCTTAGCATGCCTCCACTACGACCCACACGAGGAAAAACAGCATGAAGAAGATGAAGAGAAGTTACAACAATTTGTGCCTTTTTTTAAACAGAATATTTAAATTAATTGTGTACTGGATAAATAGTGTGGAAGATGGAGGTTAAGTCTGGCAGATCATTTTTTTTTTTTTAAATACGTAGTGATGGTATATGGTAGGGGATCGAGCATTTAAGTAGCAAAGCAGTTAAAGACATGCCATTTAAGGTTACTGGTCCCAAGAGGAGTGCTGTTGCAGTACCCTTGAGCACAGTACTTAACTTCCCCATGAAAATATCCAGCAGGAGAAGCAGGTTAGATCTGTAGGCTTCCTTGAATAGAAGTGTCAGACTAACAACAAAAACATAAATTAAAACAGATTATTTATCCGTGGTGGTTGTGTATTTCTCGTTTGTTTGTAGTGTCAACAGCATTTTAATGGCAAATGTAAATTGGTATTAATTGTGATGAACCTGATAAATTGGGAACAAAATGTAAACAGAAAGAAAGGGGACATGCAATCACAGAAAAAATAAAAAGTGAAGAACTGCTTAAGTAAACAGAAAAGGAAGAAAAATGTGATTGTGGGTAATGGATTCTATACGGACCACTGCTTCCTGTGTAGAATGGTGTACTGCCTTATCTTTTATTTTAATAACAATTCATCATCCAGTTTTTTGTTATTGTTATCCTAAATTATTGCTTTATTGTACTGTTCCTTTATTTATATCTATTTAAAATATATTTTACTATTGATATATTGTCGCTATTAATCTTAAAATATACTGGCACCATTGTATTTTTTTATGAAATATATTTTCTACCTTTTTTTCCATTTATTCCGGCACAATCATGAAAGGCCATCACACTGTGGCAGTCCAGTCTGTACCACAGTGTTCAAGCCTTCATGTAAAGCATTCCTTTGTCATGCTCCTGATTCTTACTTAGTTTTTTAATAAGAAATAATGGAATGGTTACCATGGTAATTTGGTTTCATTTATTGAAAAGGGAAACTTCACAGTCTAGCCAAGGAATCAACCTGTAGTTCTGGCATCATAGTATAATTACTGCATTCATTGTGCTCATGCTGATGATTACCGTGTCTAAAAGTTAAATCTTTACCTCATTTGGTTATTTTCTTCCGTACTCTTGTTACCGCAATTTAGAAGAAAAAAAAAAGGCTACGATAATGGGTCCAACTCACGCCTGAAATGGTCTCACACGTTTAGATGACAGCACACCATGGAGAGAAGGAGTGAAAGAGGCAAGAGTGGAACAATGCTCTGCAGGTACAGTAAGACACATTGGTAGCTAGGTAAGAAGTCAAGGAAAGGAAAGGTGAGTCCAGAAATGTAGGACAAATGGACAAATGTAGGACACGTGGACATTTTTGACGTTGTCCGCAGTCTCTAATTTGTGTTTACTCTGTTTTTGACTGTCTGCGTTATGGCACCTATTTGCATGGATCCAACAGCTCTAAAATAAACAAAACACAATAACATGAAACAAGCATGCATTCTGATTTACAGACCGATTTTCAGGCAATGTCTCATCCTTTATTAGTATACATTTATTCTTAAAAATGTGTTTTGTATACATTCTAGGACCTGCGGCCACCTCATTATCCCTCCATTATCAAATGCCCTTCACATTCCAGCATCTTCTGATTTACACATCAAGCCCTCGTTCACATCGCACGTCGAACATTATTCAGACTATTCTGAAAAACCTGAACTGTACTTTACAATGAACTACACAGCAACAAAGTTTTTCTTTTAAAACTTTCCTTTTTATTTTTTCAATTAGAAACAGCATGTGAATAACAGTAGAAACCCAGAGCGTTTTAGGGTATATGATTTACTGTAGGGCCACTCATGTGCCACCTAGCTGGCTGGTTTGCTCCACTTATTGCCACTGAAGTCGTAACCCAAGGCAGTGTTGTACAGTTAACAAACCACAACTTTTCTCACCTGTTCTAAATAAAGCTGTATTTTCTGTGCATTTTCACAGCATCCTCCTCCAGCACATTTTTTCACTCACTAGCATCACCTTTCTCCATTCTTTTCAGTTTGCCATCCATTGCAAAGTGCACTGCAGTAGGGGTGTGCGGACCGGTACTGAAACATCCATTCTTTTGATCTACATGGTTTCATGGATTTTAATGGAACAATTTGTCATTTTTTACCTGGTAATGTAAATGATCATATTATTATAGGGTGCCAAATATGAACTACTAGCAAGCAGGGCTGTCTATTAGGGGGGAAAAACCTGAACTGTACCTTACAGTGAACAACATGGCAAAAACGTTTTTACTGACATATTGACTTACAAGCCTAGTTAAAGAAAAAAGAGGACATTGTGGATTAATTGTTGATGCGTTGAAAACCACCTCAGCCCAAAACTCTTAGTTAAAGCTAAAATTCAGATTCCATGAGAAAATGCAGTGGAAAAAGTGGCACTATATCCAAATAGCTTGCAGAGCTGAGGAATTTACCTGAGCAGTGCCAATTCAGCGCTGGATTATCCATTGAGGGACTCATGCAGTACGCCTACTGAGAGCAAATGAAAACGGTTACCCTGAGAAAGAGATTTAGAGTGTTACAATGTACCCTGAACATCGCAATATCCAAGGGAGCTACAGCAAAGGACGCATCAGATCTACAACAGAGGAGTTTGGGACAGCCTGCGACAAAGCCGTTTATTAAAGAAGCTAATAGAAAGCAGCACCACCGTGGAGGCAGAGCCACTCGCTTCCGATGACTGCAAGTTCAAAGAAAAAGAGTGTAGAAAGTCCCACAAGAAATGTGGCCACACTGAAAGAGTATGTTAAGTAAGTAAAATGAAAAAGTTTGTAATACCAAACCCAAACTGCACACAAATACCAGAAAAGGAGCCAGATTCTAGTGACACTGACACGTTGACAGGAGGCCTGTCAAGCCTGGAATTGCACAGTGTCGCCAGATAGAGGAAGCCTGTGCACTTCTCCAGATGTGTCAGAAGAGAAACTGAAAATGGAAGTAGACAGAGGATCAACCCTATCTGTAATTCCTTCTGAAGAAGACACGATGCTCCTTTCAGAGCTGCCATTAGAGAAGACCACGGCATAGTACAGAATGTACGCTGGAGAAAAGGCAAATGACATATGTGGCTTCCACTGGCATATGGCAGCACCTAGAACAGCATGTACCGGATAGTGGATAAACAGCAGTGTTTGGTCATGAATGGCTGACAGCAGTCCACTTGATTTACACGTCATCAAAAGCGCTGGAGGTGTCATCACAAGACAGACTGTTGCTGAGAAATTAAAATGGGCACTCTGAGATTCATGGGTAGTTTCAGATAGGATGGTACTAAAGGCAAAGCTGGATTGACTCTGATAAAGATCACCCACCCAGTCCATTTTCCATTATCATTTATCCTATTCAGGGTTGCAGGGAAGCAAACGGACACAAGGCAGGGAACAACCCAGGATGGGGTACCAACCCATCGTAGGACACACTCGCACACCATTCACTCACACATGTGCACCTCCAGACAATCTGGTTGCTCCAATTCACCTTAGCATATTTTTGCTTTTTTTTTCCGGGGGGGGGGAGGGAAAGTTCCCAGAGGAAACCCCATTACAACATGGGGAGAACATGCAAACTTCACACACATGGAGCCATGGGTCAAACCCAGGTTCTCGAGATGTGAGGCAGGTAGTGTTAACCACTGTGCCACAAAGACGATCTTCATTGATACCACATTGCCTTCAGTGCAATTTCAGTCCCATCAGTTTTGCAGAGAACAAAGTAGAAACTGTTGGTGGTGCTGCTGGAAGGACAAAGTACTAAGCACAGCCTGGGTAATATCACTATGCCGTGCTAGGATGATGACAACCATCTGGACAACCAATACAAACTGCTCTCCAGTCTCAAGGATTGAAAAAAATGCTACTTCTTTGAAAACAAAACTGTGCACTGTGGCCACGATATTGACAAAAAAAGCTTACACATCTTAAAAAGGAAGACTGAGGTCATGACCGGTGCACCACAACCATTACATTGCTGGACCTGGATCTAGTTAAATAGTTCGTTATTTGTGTCCCTTCCAGGAAAGTGTTAACGTAGTAGTACACTTACTTAAGGCATTAATTAACCAGTAACTGTTAATTGTATACTGATCTCATGTTCATTCATTAGTAATTAATTACATTTACATTTTACATTCTGAGTAAAAACAACCAGCATTATCTGCAGTTATGGGACGTGGCCCAGGACTCAACAAGCTGATTCAGGATGTGTCCAGATGATATCCTGAATGCCAAGGCATCTAAATGCACCTCCACCAGGAAAGTGTAAAACATTAATGTCTGTTCACTTCCTAGCAAAGGGCACACATTGACTTTGCAAGACAGGTGATGCCTAATTATGGTTGATGTTGACTGTAAATGGCCAGATGTTGTACAAATGAAGTGTATCACTTTTAATAAGTTTAGAACTGGCTTACCAGAACGGATTTGATGAAAATAACTAATATCAGTTATGTCATCTGAGCAATTCAGGATGTTCATGAAGAACAATGGACACACTTCACATTAAAACCTCATTGTCCTCGCTCAAACAGCTTAGAGAAATGAATGGTACAATCTGTTAGAGGATCAATAAACACAATAATAAAGAAGATTTTATCGCAACATAAGACAGACAAATTTCTTTCCATGTACAATGATGCTGTACAACAGCCGATTGTTCCTAAAACTCATAATTGTTCCTAAGGGACTTACATAACTGGTTCCCAGAAGGGTATTCCTGTTGAGTTAGTGCCTAAACTAATCCTAAAATTAAATGCTGTTTAAGAATATACAAACCTAAAATAAATAATAATAAAGTAGTTAGAACTAAAAAAAAAAAACAAAACTTGGCTAACACTTAAGGTCATGTTTTTAGTCATTTATAAACATATTCATAATGCATTATACTGCATTCATAAAGCATTATAAATATTACTATAAATATTCATAAAAGGCATAACACATTACAGCCATGCTTATAATGCATTATGACTAGCTTATGAAGCTCATGTATAATGCACTATAGATATCCTCATAATGCATTATAATGGTCAGTATAAGTTTGTATACGTATAAGTTACAAAGTTATCTATAAGTCATTCTCGATGGGAGCTTCTTAAGGCATTCTTAATGCATAATACTCATGACTATAATGTATTATGCCTTTTGTTAAATATTTATAGCCGTTTTTATAATGCTGTATGAATGCATTATTATTTGTTATGACTGTGTTTATAAATTACTAAAACATGGCCTTAAGTAAATTGTTACCAAATCTGTTTTAATTTCTGCCTTTGTACAGCAATGTGAACTGGTTTATGATAAAACATATCCCGCGATTGCATTTTCAATCATTTTGCTTTCTCACACAAAAGGACAGTATCCTCTGCATCATAGCGTAACTGACTTCTTTAATAATGTTGATAGATACTTTTTATGTTCTTAATGTGTATTAATGTTTATTGTATTAATACATTACTCTTAACAACAGCGTTAACTGCGTTTTGCGAGAAAGTGAAGTCTCAGAGTCATTATTGTGTGTTTGCAGGACCATTACTATGGTGTGTGCACTCTCTCTCGGACACAGTACAGAGGGCACATGATTAACCAATTAAGCTACACTAATCCCAGCCCTGCATTTTACTTTCTGTCTGACACCCGCTGAGTCTGGAATTGCTGAAGACAGCAGGTAGTCTAGCGGCTGAAAGAACTGGCCTTGTAATTAAAAGGCTGAGTGTGCTGTGGGCTCCCTAAGCTCCTTTATCTGAACCAGGCTGCAACTTGCAGAGTATAATTCTTAGCTGTGAAAACTGATTTATATTAATGCATCTTGTAAGCAAATGTCTATTAAAAAATTATGAGTTTACAGCATCTGTACAGGAAAAAGAGACGGCTAATCACGAAGAAGACAATACAGTGGCCGATAAGTGTCAGCATGCCACAAACTCAGAAAACGCTTATAAATTCTTAAAAGACATTACTCAAATGACAAACACATGTGCTGAACATTTACAAATGCATGGAAAATTAATTGTTGTGCTGGAAATTCAGAAAACACTTTAGTCAAAATGACGATAATATAATGGTACATTTTCCGAATGTTGTAAATTGACGGACGCAATGCAAATTCTGAAACCCCATAGAAAACAAAAAAAAAATTCTCTGACAATACAAGTGAGTCACAACACAAGTGTCTAAGTCACAATGAAATTAAATGGACCTTTAGGGCTGAGTGATTTATCAAATGTTTGTGGTGTATCAAAAATACCATTCATATCAATATAGTTTTATCATACATTAAAACATACATAGGGCTCTATTAAAGATTTTATGTTAGATAGCATCCAATATTTCTTCTTGGTTGTAAACAATGTCACAGCTTTGGTCATGACATTGTCCCAGAATTCACAGCTAAAATCAAACCATTCAGTTACCATTAAGCATGTGCAAAATTACTCTTTGTTGAGGCACAGTTTAGCTCCCCTAAGAGATTTGTTTTGATTTATTCATCAACTTGTTCAGTGACACTTCCAGTTTGCATAAAATAGATGTGAAACTCTTGTGTTCCAATATGTCAAAAAATTACCCTAGCATTTAGGATAAATAGTGATGAGGAGTAACCTAAATACCGCCAGTAAGTCACGCGGGAAAAATAATGTTTGTTATTAAAATATAGTCTAAGCTTTAGCTACTTGTGTTTGTTAAAAACACAAATCTGTATCATCAACTCATCACATAGTCAGTTAATAAGCACAAATGCTAATGAACCTTGGGTAAAATCATTTTAAATTGTGTATAGTTCCTGTAAGGGACTCGTTCCCTGCGAATGAATCTGTGCATGGACAGTAAATGTGAGTGTTTAGTTCCTGTAAGGGACTCCCTGCGAATGAATCGTTCACGAACATCACACCATTAGTTAGCATCTCACAGGGAATTTTATGGAGGCAAAAAGCAGAGAAACATTGTTACTTGGTTCTCTTCATTTAAAAACACTGTCAAATGGCTCACATGTTAAGAATATCATAATTTGCATTATTTAGGTTTAAGGCTAATACCTTAAATTGATATTAAGTGCACTTTCAATGACTGTCAGACTTTTTTTAGATTTTTTGATTACTTGCCCATATCTACAGAATGAACTCATTAAAGGAAAAAAGTTCATCAATATATTCTATTAGAGTCATTTGCCAGATAGGTTTTAGATTTAGATCGTTTCTTTTCTGTCCATAAACATTCATCTTATGTTATGAGAGCAATGTGATAAAATGAGAAAAAAATTGTCTGTTGGTGGACATAGTAAAGTGAAACACTTTCATGTTATGACTGCTTTACTTTTCCCATGCAACAGGTAAAGGCATAATTTATGTTTGTTTTTATTTTGAGACTAACATCTGGGAAGCTGAAAGTTGTATAACTGTAAATTGGAAAGGAAAGGCTGTACGGTATATGCATTTTATGTTAACCACCCATTGTTTTAATAAATGTGTTTGCTATATCTCACATGTGGTTTTAATTTAAAACTGAACATTTAACAAATTTCATAGAAATTATCATGTATCACTATTCTGCCCAAAAATACAGAGATTTTGTTTTTGGTCTATATTGTCCAGCTGTACTGTAACTTCCCAAGTCACAAACTAAGCGAGGTCTGTGTTAACACGTCTATTGATTTGCTGTGTGTTTGAAAATGTAAAGCACTTGATTAACATGTTTTAAGAATTTGCAGTACGTTGTTACTAACCAGGCACCATGGGACAATCAAGGTAACGTCAAATTAATGAATAAATAACTTTTCTGGAGAATATTGTTTGGCTCGTCTTTCGGAAGCCTTGTCCACATCAGTTGTTTCACAATAGTAGGCTCTCATCCTGTTTGTCCTCCCATAGAACCAAATAAGACTTTCTGTGATTGCCACATTAGAAGAGTCGCCGCGATTTTAATAAACCATGCCAATCTGTGTTTTCTTTTAAAACTATACTTTCAAGCTTGGATTGAAGCACTTGGCCATGAACGATACATGTGATCTTCCCTTCAGCCATATCAATGAAAAAGACATTTGCATTTGATAAACCCACTGATCCTTCTCATTTTATTATGCATTTTACAGCTTTTGTTTTATCCTTCTCCTTGAAGTCAAACAGCACGCCTTTCCCAAACAAATGCACGTATTTAAACCTAAAAATTAGATCAAAGATGAGACAGACAAGGAGGGGAACATGTATATAATTGATACAAACATGCATACTCATCCGGTGTGATGTAACTGGCTTTCTTTCTGCCTGTACCCTTTCATCTGCGCCTGGGCAGGGTCAGTGCTGTTCAGGGCCACCAAGACAGAAACTGCTTTAATATAGCACCGTGGGAACACTCGTATGCTTCCTGCAACAGAGCCACTGCATGCCAGCAAGGAGGGAGGCAGCAATCACCTGTAAGTGGTGTGTAGCATTGTAAAGATTTAGTACATTAAGACACTCAGACTCCCAGTCCCCTGGTGGCACAACAGCAAAAGGTCTCAGAAGAATACCTGACCTTAATGGAATTGGTTTCATGAGGGAACAAGCTAGCATCCCAACCCAGAATAACTTTCTTTGGTCTTCACATTAAAACACTGTGTCCTCTAGGCTCCCTCCCTTCTCCCTCTGGACCCGGTTGAGACTTTGAGGCAACCTCTGATCACAGCGATGAACTTGGGCCAAAGTGAAGTGACCTCCAAGAACTTCTGCTGAACTACTTCGGAGTTCAAAGAGGAAAGTTAGAAGCAATGTGGCTTTGCTGTGACTTGAAAAAGTTCGTATTAACCAAACTTATGACATCTTTTTGGAAGTAAAGGAATTAACCATGTGTTCCTTTGGTACAGTAACTGGTGGTTAAGTAGGGTGCTTTCCATTCTAGAAGAACAATGGAAGTACCTAAATTTTAGTGGCATTTTGCACCGAAGATTTGTACGGCTGTGATTGTGAGGTGCTGGTGAGATTTGGTCTGGATTTCAGCATTTCAGTTTTCTCAACATGTGCTTTTGTGTCCTTCAGTGTGCTTTGGTATGCTCCCATATACTCTCACGTGCTTGCATGAGCACCACAAAGTTCTCTATCACCTACAGGCCATTGACACTGATTATGCGCTGTCAGCCTGCCATTCCCTATGGTGCAGTCAGATGCACATTTAGGGATATCACTGTATCACCAATGAAGTGAAAAATACCCATCTAAAATTTTTATTTTATTTTGTACACTTTACTGACATTCTGCAAAACACTTTGACAATATGTGGGAAGACAATGTTAGCATAGCTCATATAATAATATTTAAAATGAAATGTTTTATCTTGCAAGATAAGGCAGATTTTTATTCTTTATCCTCAGTCTACACTAGTTTTTAGTGCTGCTGAGCTTGTAATTAACTAACTTTATTGAGCTGAGGATTAAATTAATTGCATGATTAAAACCATGTTATATCGAGCTCAGTAGCAGCAGACCCACTTTAATTTTTCATTCATTAAACTTAAACATTCTTATAAATAACTGGTGAAATGATAAGTAGAGGTTTCTAAAAGTCTTTTTGGTTTTCTGCCCTAAAATGAATAATCTTGTGTTCATTAATTCAATTAATGATTACTTGCCCATACCTACAGAATGAACTCATTAAAGGAAAAAACTTAATCAATATATTCTATTAGGTTTTCACAAATTATTAAAGGAATTCAGCTTATTAGAACAACTACATACGTAGTTTTATTATAACTATCTTTATTATTATTTGTTTTAATTCATTATAGAAATGTCCTAAATTTTGCATTCATGGACAAGGTTTGGGAAATAGAGGGATAAAAGGTGTGTATCTAATGCATGCAATCTGAGCACCACGAGCTGAGCCTTGTCTCTCCATTAGGCTGAACACTTGGCCCGTGGGATAAGGTAGGACTCGAAAAGGGGCCCCATGCAATGCAGTGGGAGATGAACGGGCATTTCTGCAGTACTGACAACTCTGAAAGTTATGGATTCCACTGGTCTGGATATGGAAATAGCAGAGTGGAGAGCAAAGGAAGTCAACTGAATGTATGTCTTTCCCAGTAATAGACCTAGACCTAGGTGAAGCCATATTCACCTATAACAACAGAACAATTCCCAGAATGCACTTTCTGTTTGGCTGTGGTGTTCTCTGACTACCTGTGGCCAGAAAACACCCTGGTCGGTCTGCTTGGATCGAACCCCTGTCAGGGTTTATCTTACCTGTCATCTCTCAAAGGTGTCACAAGCTGGAAATCATATCGACACATGTCCAGAAGATAACCGCGTTTTCCTGTTGCTAAATGGCGCGCCGTGGTCATAACTTGACAGCTTGGGTTCCACAAAAGGAGAATAATTCTACTTTCTATTTGCCAGTTTACAAATTGAACAGATTTTTCACAGTGCTTTTAATTTCAGTGCTGATGAAGTGATTACGAATGCAGGCCTCAAGAGTAATGTAGGCATAGGGCGTCAACCAGCAAAGTCTTTTTTTGGTGGATGGTTTCCATGATGCTTTTATGATTATTGTTGATGTTACACTTCCCCCTCATTTGCAAATTCATATTTCATCATTGCTCCAGATTCCCTTTGACAAGCTGAGTTCATTACAACAGAAACGTGCCGTTAAGAGTTTTGCTGCAATTACCGGCAGCAGCTGCATTGTCAGCCCCAAATACGTCTGATCTGACAATATGGTCTACTAATGAGTTTACAGTGAATGACTGCCTGACGAATGTGTCACCTCCAGCAAAAAAAAAAGAAAAAGAATCGAAGAGTATTAACTAATGTATTCTCAGGGAATAAGTTATGTCGAGATATTGGGTGGGGGGGGGGGGGGGGAGGGGGGGTTCAGGTGACGTCTTAGGAAGGTGGATTTCTAATCGGGCTCTTAGTGTTTTTGGAGGAAGATTGTTTTAAAACAATTTAGAAAAGATACCATTACTAAATTAAATAAATCTTAACGTAAATTTTCAATAGAACCAAACAAGAGAAGACTGGCTGTCTGCACACCGAGCTTCCAGAAGCAACTGCTCAGTTGACTGGAATCCCAGTGCACAAGCCTTACGTGGGGAAAACAGCAGATAAGTGCAGCGTACACACTTTACATCAATGCATAATTACTACTGACCAATACCAACTAAATGTCTTTCTTCTATTGCTGGAGAGACACATACAGAGGTGATGCGAGGAAGCTCCCAGGAAGATGGACCAGGCTGTTAGAGATAAACATGCCAAATTCTGAAGATACCTGATGCTCAAGTCGCAGCTGAGGTCCCTCTTCTGGCCGGTACAGGTGGCTGCTCTTGCGTGTTCATTCGTGGATTGAAAATGGCATGGTGATGCCTCATGCATGCTACCATGCAGATTGGTGTAATCAGTCAGCCATGAGGCGTGTGACTCATATGACTCACATAAGTGGAGAGATGCCTCCCATTCTGTGACTGTGTTTCCTGTCTAATACTGTTCCTACATTCAATCAAATCATTTTGCTAGTATGACATTGTAGCATCTTTTTGGAAATTAAATAAACCCATACTTCATGCACAAACAAACAAACACAATGTGCATTAGAATGTGGGAGTAAACATACAAAATACGTAAAATACTTGGAGACAGAAAACCCAACTGAAGCAGAGTTAAAGATAACGAACCAAAGCACTGCTCTGTAATTTGGGGGAATCAATGTACAATCTGAGCAACCCTATGAATGTCTGCAAACAGTCAGCCTGTGCAGCATGAAATAAAGCAGGTGAGCTGAACATTCCTGGGTGCATGAGACAAAACTTGTGAGCTCCATGTCCAGGGAAGCATGAGGCGAAGCTGGTGAGCTCCATGTCCAGGGAGGCATGACACGAAGCTGCTGAGCTCCATGTCCAAGGAAGCATTAGACAAAATTGGTGAGCTTCATGTCCAGGGAAGCACGAGGCAAAGCTAATGAGCTCCATGTCCAGGGACGCATAAACCGGAGCTGGTGAGCTTCATGTCCAAGGAAGCATTAGACAAAATTGGTGAGCTGCATGAGGCGAAGCTGGTGAGTTCCATGTCCAGGGAAGCATTAGACAAAATTGGTGAGCTTCATGTCCAGGGAAGCATGAGGCGAAGCTGCTGAGCTTCATGTCCAGGGACGTATGAGGAGCAGCTGGTAAATTCCATGTCCAGAAAAGCATGAGGTGAAGCTAGTGAGCTCCATGTCCAGGGAAGTATGAGATGAAGCTAATGGGTACTGGCATGCTGGCGATAAAATTTACCAAGTTGGGGGTGGGGGGTGGGGGGGTTGTCAGATGAATAATAAAAAGTTTCAATAATAAAAAGTTCAAGCATTCCGTTTTTCCTGAGGCGCAATGGGTACCCACATTTTCGCCCTGGCCCCAGGCTGTATGCTAGGAGAGCCGATACATTAATCCACCACTGTCAACATGCAGAGAAAACTGGTTTAGTGTTTCACAAGGAAGAATGAACAGAACTCAAATGTAATCCAAGAATCAGAGTCAAAACACAAGCCAAGACAAAATGAAAAAACAGAAGCTGATCCAAGAGTATACATATACCGGGTCCAAATGACGATCAGCATACGTGGTCCAAAAGACAGCTGGAAGTTCAGAAGCTAGTAGATGCAAATCACTTGCAAGCACAGCAAGATAACATTTTAGCAATGGGGAGACTCACAAAGCTGTTACTTCAGAGTAGGGCTATGAAACCCTTTTTAAAAAGGCATTTGGGTTTTTAAAATAACAGATTTATCATATGAAGGAATTTGAATATTAATCAAACAATTATACTACAGGCATAGTCCATGATTGCACAGCAGACTAAGGCCATTTTGTGCCACTGACTGTGATGGTGAAACCTGCAAAGTTAGCCTACTACTGTCATAAATGCGAAAAATGATGAGGATACAATAATATATAATAGCACATTTTTATTTATTTAGCTACTCACACGACAGAAACACCAGCAGCAACAACAAAAGGACAAAAAAATATCCAACAATTGACATTAGACAGCTAACAGAAGCTTACGTGCAAAAAATGGCGTAAACGTATCCAAACAACATCAGGCATATTATACCACAATACAGTATATACCATTTTGAAGGGATTTTCATAGCAATGCTATTTTACCAAGACTAATTAGGGGGTGAACTACAGCTGCGTGGGTGTGGTTAGGCTGGGTGTGGCTGCAGCAAGCACTGCCAAGAGGAATTACAGGCCCAGAGGAACAAGCTCTGGTGACTTATCATGATCCCCAGAATAGACCAATGTAAGCCCATACTCTACAGGTCAAAAAAAATTGAAATTGACGGAACTCCTGCTTTTGAACAGCAAGGATTATTCAAAGTAAATGCAAATTTGTTCACAGAGAAGAATAATAATCCAAGGAAGGAGGAAACTGTGCAGGCTGTAATCGATATGAAAAGCAAAGGCCATAGAGGGGTGACTAATAGATGATTCATGTGTCCTTCAGTGAGATGCATTGATCTGTGATAGCTGCGAGTCACCAGGGCTCCTTGTTAAAAAGGCCAGCGTGATAAGAATTCTGCCATTCCCAGGGGCTCCTGCATCAATCCTCCTTTAATGCGGAATGATCTGTTACAAGGTAGCTACCTTGCCCCCCCTCCCCCCACTCTCACCCCTTTTCATCCATGTCTTCATTTTGCTGGTGAAGCAATTAGAATTAATTCTGAAGTGATTTCATATGCTTTTCCTCTGTATCTCTCCCTCCTTATTATAATTATATAGTGTTATATAAAATAGTTAAATTATATTTCTTGATTGCAAATGTTTTCCCTTCTCATTTCCTGTTTTTAACTAAAAGAGGAAAAAAATTCCATCCCACCAAACTCCTTGTTTTTATTTTTACCTTTGAACTGAATTTAATTTTATTCTGTTATTTTATTTAATATTCAGACAATATCCAAGTCTTGAGATGGCTGTACTGTATGTGGTGTTTATAAACAGGGTACATTTAGTAGATCCAGATTCACCCCCACCAAAAATAAGCCCTTTTGTTATTCGGTGAGCAAATCCTCTCTTCTGTACGCTGCAAACAACAATTAAAGCTGCCTTTGGGGTGCTATGCACTGCCGAACGAGCTTTCTCGCCCTCAGCCAATGGATCAGCTTCCTCTGATCGATACGGGACGGCTGCCAGAATCGGGGTCCAAAAAGAGGGCAGCCTTCACCACAACCCACAATCAATCACATGCTATTCAACAGTGATACTACATAATTCCCACTGGCCACAGCAGCAACCCTTTGTGGTCCCCAACACAGAGCTGGGCCAGTGGCCGGCTGTCCATGCAGTAAGGATGCTGAGGTGCACTTGAAGGCCGGCAGTTGTGTCGTCAACTGGATAAATCATAGCTCAGTCCAAGACTTTTAGAAGCACAGAGAGACACACAGGTGCGTGGATGGAGAGCTCTCCTGTGCAAGCTGACTCTGTTCACCCATCTCCTTTGACAATGCAGAGTTTGATTCACGGCTCACACAGCACACAGACAAACTGAAGATTAATGCCAAGGGAAGGCATTCAGCTCCACTGTGAGCATATTGGTGTCCAACAATGGGCAATCCCCAAGCAGTACAAGGAGCGAAAGCCTGGCCCAAAGCGTGAAAACGATTTCAGACTGATTTTTGTGGGCATGCCATTCATCTGAATATGTTTCCTGAGCATATACAATTATCACTTTCCTACACTGAATGTTCTTCTGGCTGTTCTCCTGTGCAGGTATCAGTGAGGCTTGAGAAAATACAGACCTTCCAGCTCTACACATTCAGTGACATCGCCCGTGGAGATGTGCTCCTTGACGGATACATTTTACTGGGCTCATCTCACACAGAAGTGTGCTCTGGAGCCCTGACATCTTTCCACACTGCATCTGAAGCTGATCCACGGTCTATCAATACGTGGAGGCGGTGCAGGCATGGAGGGTCTCAGGAAAGATGGAATCTATAAACATCATGTCTGGGAGACACACAGCCTCAAAAAACAAAGACCTTTCTTGCCCCGTGGTACAATATAGTAAAACTCCCGTTATATCTCAGATTTCAAGTTTCTCCGATGTTCCTCAATTATATACACACAAAAACATAAATCTTGCCTGGCCGTAAAACCATATAAAAAGCACTTTCTGCTTCCCTTTGAAATTCAAAAGATTATGACTAACCACCAGGTTTACCACAACCTTGCAATGGATACATTTACATTTAACCCAGCAGATGCTTTTGTCCATAGTGACATACTGTATAAGTCAGGCAAATGGTACATACATGCTGTCAAGGAGAAAACTAGGTATACATACACCAAGACTGAGATTCCAGTGAATGCCCAGGTACATGTGTAAGCAGAATTTGTGTAGGAGCTACAGGACAACTTCTAATAAATCAAGGTCCTAATGAGGCTATCCAAGGACCAGAGGTGCAACATACTGTAAGACCATTCGGGGAATGTAAAGAGGCATCAGGTTAGTAAAGAAACTCATGGAACAGCAGTTTGTCACGTCCAGCCCCCTCCGCCTGTCTGATTCCCTGTTTTCCCTTAGGTGTGGCTCCAAATCAGCCACACCTAGGACCCGTCAGTCTTACCTCTTGTTCCTGCCCTCCTACAGACCATTCACAGCTGCCTTGCGTTGTCTCCTCATTAACCCTGTTTATAAGCGTTTTTCAGTGCAGTAGCCCTTGTCCGTTCATTGTTGCCTGTTCACATCTGCTGTCTGTCGTGTTAAGCAAATAAAACGTCCCCAAGTGGGATTATCCCTGCACAACCTGCATTCTGGGTTGTTCCTTACACTAGTAGACGTGACTAGTAGAAGTTTTGAATGAATTATGGATGGATGAATTTAAGGACGGATGGACAGACGGATGGATGCAAAAAATACACTTGTGTTATGCTAGTAGACTTTCTTAACTTAATCTGTCCATCTTCCATATCGTTTATCTAGTCCAGGGTCACAGTTTGCTCTTAACCACAGAAACTTAAAAATGAGAACACAAATACAGACAAAACATATTCTGCTGTTCTGTTTTGCTTACTGGTATCTCAATACTGTCCTTAATGTCTATCCTTGTAAACTTAAATCAAGAATCAGCACTAACTGAATAACCTATAAATTTCTAAATGTGAATAAACAATATCAAGAGCCATGCCTCATCAACAGCCCCAAATAATTGATTCCGATGGACAGATGCATCTGACAAGGCTTTCCCAACCTGCTGCAGCAGGGTCAGGCCAGGTTAATCAATCACAGTACTGCCAAAGATGATGGCACTCTCCCAGACAGATGTCACGTCGGGCTGCGTCCAGCCCAGGCTTCAAACAGCGGGAGAATGGAGCCTCATTGTTGAGTCAAGATTTCACATTTTGGGTTTTCTGTTGCAGTACCGTTGCAATGGCTTGCCAGCACTGTAATATGAAAAATATATTTTGAAGGTAACATAGGTTTGATTAAAATTTTACCACAAAAATTCTGCAAGTGACCTCTGGTAACTCTGTGACACTGCAGAATGAAAACCGAGAAGCTCGGTTACGTATGAGTAAGTTCAACCAACTTCAGAAAGAAGCTGAAGAATTACGTAATCCGATTTCTCATTTTTATTTTAGAAACAGAAATTCAAATTAAGTTCCTTTCTCAGGGAGACAACAGCAGGAATCTTTCAGGTACTTGAACATGCAGACTTTTGTTCAGATATTCCATCCCTCTAAGCACTACAGAAGCCACTCGCGTCAAATATCCCATTCCTGTCACACTTTCAAGGAAGCAGTCCAAGGGCCTTCAAATGCAGGACACGTAACTATGGGATGCTGGAGGAACAGTGTAATGTATTCTCCCTTGTTTGGCCCTCTAGCCTGTTATATTAAGTTTGTGTGTGGTGGTGTCACAAAGAGACAGAGAAGATCCAGCAATTGGAAGTGCAGATCCTCCAGCACCATGGATATGGAGCAACACTGTGGCATGGTTTTCTACACAGGGTGATTCAAAAATATTTGCATGCAACACACATCGCAGACTTAGAATTATGCAGTTATAAAGGAACTTTAATTTGTTAATCTATATTTGTGGATTTTAAAGCAAAAAAAAAATTTTTAGCTCCTCACATTTACAGGGGAGATGGGAACATCTAATTGATGTGAGGCCTCATTGCCACCCCGGTTAGATTTTATTTTCCATTAAAAACACACACATCTTATATGTACGACATCCCCATCTGCCATAGCAACCTGGACTCATCGATAAAAATGCTGTTTGTATTTTCTCACTATCAGCCTATTAATGTGTCTCATTAACGCAAACAGCCTGCTCCTTCAAAACATCAAAACATACGGCTGCAGCCGAATACACACAGGCGACAGGCAGGGTCAGGAGGTTCACAAAGTGGTCAACTTGGCATCAGAATACCTGAGATGTCTGATCTAAATGATCTTATATGTCGTGTTATTGCTGGGACCAGAAGTGTGGGTTTCAGCATCACAGAACCAACCACCCTTCTTCCATGCACCACCGTGTCTAGAGTTTACACAAAATGGTGCTATAAACAAAAAATATCCAGTCACTGGCAGGTCTGTTGCTGAAAACACCTTGCTAATGAGAGGTCAGAGGAGAATGGCCAGACTTGTTGAAGCTAACTGGAATGGCACAAGTGCAAAAATAACAGTTCAGTACAACAGTGGTGCTCAAGAAGGCATCTGTAAACACATAGCTTGTCAACCCTGGAGGTGGTTCTGGCTCCAAAAGTAGTACCTGGTAAGTAGTACATAATAAACATTTCTACGTATAAACACCTCTGCTGTGATGAAGACAAAGTAACGTGGGATGAGTGTTTCTGCATATTTATGTGAATAAATTACACGATCATATATCTAATTAATGTTTATTGAGCTACATTTTTTGTGCCCCCAGTTCAATTTTGTGTGTGTCTTTTGATCTCAGGGAACATAAGGCACAAGGCTGGGATATAGGGCCATCACAGGACACATACACACAATTACATTTCTTCAGTTTGTCTAGCAACTGCTACAAAATGGAGTGTTTATTGTAAAACTGTTTGGAGTGGAGGTGGTTTAAAAATCACTTCCTTATTTGTAAAGTTCATCTATCATGCCTATACAAAAAAAATAATAAAATGAAAAAAATAACAACAAGCAAGAAGGTTCTGCACTGGAGATGGCCCTAGGCTCACCACGACATCACTTGAAGCAGCCCCAGTCTGGCGATCCCTTTATTGTGCACTAGAGGCAGCTATCAGCTACCCACAACATTTCTGTGCACTAGAGGCAGCCCTAGTTTAGCCACAACTTTATTGTGCACTGGAGTCAGCACTGGGGTGGCCACAGCATTATTGTGCACTAAAGGCAGCCTTGGGGTGGCCACAGCATTATTGCACACTGGAGGCAGCCCTGGGTTGGCCACAACTTCACTGCGCACTGGAGCCAGCACTGGGTTGGCCACAGTTTCATTGCGCACTGGGTTGGCCACAGCATTATTGCGCACTGGAGGCAGCCCTAGGCTAGCCACAGCTGTACCTTGCTGTTTCTTCCTTAAATATCTGACAATTTACTTTGGCACGCAAATGGGAAAAAGTCTCTTTGGCAAATATTCCTAAGTAAATCCTAAAACCCAATTGCACACCATCTCTTCTTCTCTCAGACTGGAACGGCCCATTAGCTATAATATGAATGTTCCCCCATGGCTACCAAGTTAGCTCAGGGGGTTAAAAATTAACAAATGCCCCAGTGGTTGTGGGCACCCCCAGCCAGCCCTTTCTGTCAGCAGCAGGTCCCACCAAGTGACACGACACTCTTGGAAGGGAGAGCTGCCAGTAGGCACCCAGCTGACACTGGGCGTTTCTACAGAGAGATGAGAGACAGGTATCCTGCTGTCTAACCAGTGAATGTAACACTAGAGGGGTTACGAAGAGGTTAGTTTTGTGCTTTGCAATACATAAGCTACCAACCTGCATTCTTTGAGTCGACATGCTACAGAATGCCAATGTCACTCCCACAGGGGCTTGACCTCAGGTCTGCCGTGGGTTATAGGGGGGCCAATCTGAATGGGACAGCAGTCTGTCACAGGGTACACACACCAAGGGTAATATAGAGGCCCAAATTCACCTAAATACAACTTAGAAAAGTAGAGTACTTGAAGGAAACAAAGAGGGAGCCCATGCAAACACAGAGCCTGAGGTGGGAAATGAACCCATCATTTCATCACTTTTAAGTTAAATGTCTGTGAAGCATTTCTTAGAAATGGCAGCCGATGAAAGCCTGACATCCAGAGTGTACTCCACTCTATACACAGGAAACTAGGACAGGTCAGGGGCACCTTCAGCAACAACTGAGCACTTCAGACTGACCTTTGTGCCCAGTGTCATTTTTTGAACAATGCTACTGGTCTCTATGTCCTGAACCCTATCCAACTCAAGGGAAACTAACACAACTTTCTTAAAATCATCACTGTATTGTTTTGCATGCAATCTGTTGATTATAAGACATGTTCTTACCTCACCAGTTCCACCTGCACTCTACTATATTACCTACGATATCATTCAAAATTTTTTGCACACACTGAGATTTTCTACACTTACATGACACTCACTTAACATTTACTATAAATACACTCAATATTCTTTGCTGAATAAATGTACAGTATATTCACCATTTCAGTACCTCTATTAGCAAGAGAATGTCACATCATTGATGCATCAAAGTAAACTCCTCTAGCAGTTATAACAGCAGCAAAAATCTGAGGCATTCTTTTTGCAAGGCACATTAAACACTGCCGTTTCATGGGATGACACAGGTAACTAGTTTAATTTAAAGTACAGCCTAGAATTTGACTGCCATCACCACATAACCAGTTAATAGGATGTGAGAGAGACACTGTTACATACTCATACTAATCTATCTATCTATCTATCTATCTATCTATCTCTTTGTGCTGAGAATGATTTATTTTTGTAATGCTTCTGGAAAACAATTTCTCCTTGGGGGATAATTGAGGTTCTGTTTAATTTAATCTTATCTTATCTTAAACCATATCATTTGACCCTTGTGGTTCAAATGCTCAGAATACAGTATGGGTGGAGAACATACATTTTACAGCAATCAATGCATCTGACGGAAATGGATCCCATAAGGTCACCGCACAAAAACACTGATTAAATTCCGAAAAGAAAACCTGCTTTGAAAAGATCCGTTTACAATTAATCCCTTTACAACTCTGCCTCAAAGGACGCTCTTTCTTTGCTCCGATCTACAGCCCCGGCACGTTGGAGGAGATGTGAGACCGTTTTTGTCCCAGCACTTGTTGTCAAGGAAGGCCAACCCTAACTTCGCCCTTTTCCTCGACACATGCACACACACCCAGCAGAGTCTTTGTGTACATGAGTCTCCCCTCGTCATTGGCACATTACAGCAATTACACTGTCGGATCTGCTGCTGAAGATCCACATTGTGTAAAATCAATCAAGAACTAAAAAAGTAAGTGACAGCAAAGGCTGTTAGCAACACATTTCTACTGCTCTGGCATCTTAGTCCTAGTGGCTGATATGGACTATCACCGGTTTAAATCGCTGTTCAATAATGAAAATCCCAAATGACCAAACAGTACATTAGTGTGGAAAGGCATCACAGGATGTAATTTACACATTTATTGTGCTATGCTGGCAGGTAAGCTGTGTTCCTGTTGCAAATCCTTGTGCCTTTTTAATCCCAGGATCTAGTTCCAGTGGGTTCCAGTGTATTCAAAAAGTACGATTAGCACTACTGGCTTCTTCCTCTCAGCCCAGGAAGCTCACAACTGCCGCCTGCACTCAGCACTGCGGTGCCTGGGTCCTTTATTAAGGACCAGCAGGATGCAGACATTAACGTACGAGTCTCCGTGACGTCTCAGTCAGCAGTGCAGGCAGAGCTCTCTCAGCCTAGAAAGGGATTCCACTGTGAGCTGGGATCTTTCTTCTGCTACCTAAATACCAAACAAAGTGTCAGGCCCCTAAAAGAGGGGTTCCCAATTTGATCCGCTGATTGATCCCATCAAAAAACATCCATCCATCCATCCATCAATCATCCAATTTCCACTGCTCATCCATGGTTGGGTCACAGGGGCAGCAGTCTAAGCAGGGATGCCCAGGCTTCCCTCTCCTTTCCAGCCACCTCCACCAGATCCTCCAGGGTAATACCAAGGCATTCTCAGGCAAGCCAAGAGATACAATCTCTCCAGCATGTCCTGGATCTGCCTCGAGGCCTCCTCCCAGTTGCATATGCACGAAACCCCAGGGAGGTGTCCAGGAGGCATGCTAGATAGATAGTTGAAACACCTCAGCTGGCTCCTTTCGATGCAGAAGAACAGCAGCTCTACTTTGAGCTCATCCCGAATGTCCATCCCTATCTCTAAGGCTGAGCCCAAACACCCTGCAAAGGAAACTCATTTCTGCTGCCTGTATCCATGATCTCATTCTTTCGATCACCACCTAAAGCTCATGACCATAAGTGAAGGTAGGAATGTAGATCGACTGGTAAATCGATAGCTTTGCCTCCCGAGTCAGCTCTCTCTTCACCACAACAAAACAGTACAGCATCCGTATTACTGCCGATGCTGCGCCGATCCACCTGTCAATCTCCCGCTCCCTTCTTCCTTCACTCGTGAACAGGACCCCGAGATACTTAAACTCCTCTGCTTTAGGCAGTAACTCATCCCCCACCAGGACAGGGGATTTCACCCTTTTCTGGTCGATTACATAGCCTCAGACTTGGAGGTATTGATCCTCATCTTGGCCGCTTCTCGCTCAGGTGTAAACCGCCCCAGTGGATGCTACAGGTCACAACCAAATGACGCAAACAGGACCACATCATCTGCAAAAGGCAAAGACTCCGAGGCCCCCAAACCGGACCCTCTCCTCCCTTCACCAGAGTCTCTAAAAACAAATGCAAACGCAAAGATATTATTACAAAATCGATCGTCAAACTGCAGCCTAAGGTGCTTTGGAGACAAAAAAGAAAAACAGAAACGCATTTTAATGTTCAAATATGACTGGCATATCACACAGTCACATCACACGCACTGGGTAATTCTTAATCTAAAATAACTGCTTGCAAACTAATTTGGAATCAGCATGTCTGGCTTTTTTTATTTTGCATAAAGCTTGCGGTGGAACAGCACCTGTTGGCGGGCCTTTGGTTTAAACCAGACACACTTGAGGGTCAAATGTGCAGTTTGTAATATGATTAACAAATCACTGCAAATTATGATGGACTAGACTATCTGCTGCAAACTTAAAAGTGCCTATATTTAATTATTAATTTTCTTTTAGTATCATCTTTGACGTGCATTCCATACAGACCATCAAACATTTCCATCATCAGTGTATGAGTGACACAGTCAGGACGTTGTGCCTTAAAACAGAGGATTTACATAATCGGAGAGTAAGAGCATGTCTGTCGTGTGCTCAGGAGAGCAAGTCATATTGGAGGTATGTGAAACGTGTCCCTTTTCTGTCGTTGCCAGCATCTGCTCTGTGCTGCAGCATCCATCAGGGACAATTTGGACTCTCCCTAAGCTCGGTGCTCCTTCCCTAACACTAACAGACGTCTGTTATCTTCTTTAGGCTCCTGAACTTGTATGCCAGTGTTTTATTCAGTATTTCATATGCCCATGGCTTAAAATCCTATTACTGCATACAGTTTTTGAGCAAGTCCAGTATGAAGGGAACTTGTGGATGCCACAGGTGGTACGCATGAGGGTGGATACGGGTTCAAGTACAGGATGTCCCATTAGAGGATGAATGCCCAGTGTAGAAGCACGACCAAACAACTTCAAAGTTGATTTTAAATCGAAAATCTGCTGGAAAACAAAACTTGGAAAAAAGTGTATACTGTATATAAAAGACACATATAAAAGTACCACAGAACTCTAGTTAAAAAAAATGCATAATGTCATCCCTCATGGAGTTTTGTATTAAAATTAGTCTGCATTTAAAGCATTTTATATGAGGGAAGTAGCCTTGCAGACTGCCTACAGTGAAACAACTAAAAATGTAAAAAAAATGTCCATAAGCAATCATCAGTGCTACAACAAACTGGGAATGATCTCCTCTCCATTACCCAGCCAGTACATGCCCAGCACCTGCCCGAAGACCTGGACTCTGCTCGTTCAGATAATAACAGATAATAATGTGATTCTTAATGCTATATTTGTGTGTGTGTGTGTGTGTGTGTGTGTGTGTGTGTGTGTGTGTGTGTGTGTATAGATCCACAGACACACATAAAATAATTATGTTTCATATAAATATTCCATCTATAACAACTTAGGTCACTAAGTTGACCTAAGATCTATCTATCTAGAATGGATTTTGGCACACAGTGCTTTACATACATACATACATACATACATACGTACGTACATACATACATACATACATACATATACTGAACAAAAATATAAACGCAACACTCTTGTTTCTGCTCCCATTTTTCATGAGATGGACTTAAAGACCTACAATTCATTCCAGATACACAATATTACCATTTCTCTCAAACATTTCTCACAAATCAGTCTAAATGTGTGATAGTGAGCACTTCTGCTTTGCTGAGATAATCCATCCCACCTCACAGGTGTGCCACATCAAGATGCTGATCTGACATCATGGGTAGTGCACAGGTGTACCTTATACTGCCCACAATAAAAGGCCACCCTGGAATGTGCAGTTTTTTGCTTTATTGGAGGTCTGGGGACTCAGAACCGGTCAGTATCTGGTGTGACCACCATTTGCCTCATGCAATGCAACACATCTTCTTCGCATAGAGTTTATCAGATTGTCAATTGTGGCCTGTGGAATGTTGGTCCACTCCTCTTCAATGGCTGTGCGAAGTTGTTGGATATTAGTGGGAACTGGTACACGCTGTCGTATACGCCGGTCAAGCACATCCCAAACATGCTCAACGGGTGACATGTCCGGTGAGTATGCTGGCCATGCAAGAACTGGGACATTTTCAGCTTCCAAGAACTGTGTACAGATCCTTGCAACATGGGGCCGTGCATTATCTGTCTGAGTGGCTGGTCTCAGACGATCTTGGAGGTGAACCTGCTGGATGTGGAGGTCCTGGGCTGGTGTGGTTACACGTGGTCTGCGGTTGTGAGGCCGGTTGGATGTACTGCCATATTCTCTGAAACGCCTTTGGAGACGGCTTATGGTTGAGAAATGAACATTCAATGCACGAGCAACAGATCTGGTTGACATTCCTGCTGTCAGCATGCCAATTGCACGCTCCCTCAATGCTTGTGGCATCTGTGGCATTTTGCTGTGAGACAAAACTGCACATTCCAGGGTGGCCTTTTATTGTGGGCAGTATAAGGTACACCTGTGCACTACCCATGATGTCAGATCAGCATCTTGATGTGGCACACCTGTGAGGTGGGATGGATTATCTCAGCAAAGCAGAAGTGCTCACTATCACACATTTAGACTGATTTGTGAGAAATGTTTGAGAGAAATGGTAATATTGTGTATCTGGAATGAATTGTAGATCTTTAAGTCCATCTCATGAAAAATGGGAGCAAAAACAAAAGTGTTGCGTTTATATTTTTGTTCAGTGTACATACATACAAGTCAACCAAATTCTCACACTGGCAATTGACACGAGTGCTTAGAAACATTGTTTGTTTATCAAATAAATAACAATGACATATATGTGAAAAATATAAAACATTAAAGAAAGCACCACTGCTACTAGATGGAAAAAGGACTCAGTGTCATTCTTGGCAGTGGGAATTGGAGAATAACGTTAATATACACTCAAATAAAACCCAAGGTTACTCAAGCAAAAAGAAGAAAAAAACTTTGAATTAAAATATGAAAAGAAAGATCAGAGAGAATACTTCCCTCATCTGAATAAAGTGGAAAACAGCAGCGATGCTCTGTTAAAAGAATGTCCTTCTTCACAGAGCTTTCGATATAGATCAAGGTGGGAAAGGCAACTTGGGCCAAACCTGGACCCCCACGGCAAGTGTTGGAAGAGCACGGGGTTCCCGAATGGGAGTCCTGTTTGAGTGGCGTGCCGATGGCGGCCTGACGGGGCTCCATGACACAGCAGAGCCATGGCAATAAGGGAGCACGCTGCCCTCATTTTACATGCCGTCTCCTGCCTTAAATAAGGAAGAGAGAACTGCTTTGGCAGCTGACACAGAGCGAGGCGGTAAAACGGGCCGCGGGCAGAGCTGCTGGATGATCTGTGCCTGTGTGTGTGTGTGTGTGTGTGTGTGTGTGGGGGGGGGGGGGGGGGGGGCAGACACATGGGCTAACAAGGTGATGGTTTAGAAGACCTAACAGGAGCGCAGAATGATTTTACTGCATTGTAGTTTAAGTGAATAACATCTCAGCACTGCGGAGTGGACAACAGACAAGTAACAGACATCAGCACTTCATATTCATGTAGGAATAGCAGGTCTATCAGGCCAAAGCTTTTTTTTTCATTAACAAATAATTTTCACAGTATTATCCATTGTACAGCTGTGGAATGTACATATTATATAGCTGAAACCTAACCATTCTTAACTGTTATGCTGCCTACCACTTTCAATGATTAATTTTTCAATTATTATCAAATAATAATAATAATGATAATAATCTATTACAGTGTCCTGGACTTGTAGTTGAGGACCATAGCCAGGACATTGTGGATACGTGCACCACCCAAAAAGTGGCCCCAAAATGTCAGCATCCAGCGCGACTAAGGAAGGTAACCAAATGTCAAAGTCACATGTACTTTGTTAGAGTTACTATTAAACGGGAAAGAAATAATCCATGCAAAGATGTCAGAAGTCCTGGCAGGTACTCTAATGGATTAAGGAGAGAGAAATGAAGAAGCATTTAGTAGGGAAAAGAAACTGGCGAGAACTCTACAACTCCCTACATAACATGTATGAAAAACATGCAGCCATGCCAGGCCAGACTTTGAAGGGGTGGTGATTGTGAGTGCCTGTTCTCCAGGAGTTCTTTACAAACAGCACTCAAAAGGTTGATGTGAACCAGCAACGAAGACGATGACATACTACAGCGAGTGCAAAAAAGAGGAACTCTTCACTGATCAGGAGTGTCAGATCCTTTAGCCTGGCCTCAGACTCCAGCTGGCAAAATGCCACATGGAATACACACCATCCTGGCTCTGCCAATACCAATTCTTTTACGGGTCATGTTTTTCTGTACACTTTTACACCAGCAAAACTCACCTAGTAACCAACTGCCAATAATGTTAGCGATTCGTTCTGCTTAACCTCTGATTGTTTTCCTACACTTTTCCATGCATTGCTAGGCTGACCCACAACACATGCCGGCAGGTACAGCTGCTCCTCCAACTCAAGGTTAAATCAAAGCTGAAATGTAAATCATGGCCTTCTTCCCGGTGGAAAATTCCTCCTGACTGCCATGTGCTGCCACCCTTCTTGAATGGCCCCTTGAATTTCAAATAGGTGTTCGGTTTGTTTGCTTGCTAGCCTGCGAGTTCGACGACAGACTCCAAGACAAATGTGGCTTCGTTCGGGGGCCACCTTGAGGGTTCATGGGGCACGTCAGTATGGGATGAGATAGCTGGGGTGAATGTACTGTACGGTGATAAATTAAAAGTAAATGTAGCAGGAACTGTACAGACTGCCAATTAACCAGAAGCTGGAAGACAGTAATGAAAAGATAGGAGGAGGAGAAAAGATAAACATGAGGGCGCAAACGACAGGAAAAGGGAAAGCATCACCCACGCGATGCGCTTCAGAGTAATTTTCCTGATCATGTTTAGTAGATGTGCTGGGCGTCACCACACCCTGCGGCTAATGAAACCCTACTTTACCCCCACCACCCCCCACCAGGTTTGTCTGAGTCATCCCAACTGCAGTCCGCGGTGCTGACGATTCGAGGCTGGTATGTTCTTAGAAAGGAGACGTACTGCAGCCTTTGCTGTAGTCCAGGAAACTCCGCTGTGGATGCAGCACTTTTCCCAGATGCCAACTCAGGTCCTTCAGTTAAACTTTACTGGACAGCTATACATATTCTATAGAACCTTCCGTAACATCATACTGTAACAAAAAAAAAAAAACCCAAAACATGGCCTCGTCCCATCGTCTCAGCTCATCGTGTCTGATTCTCCAGAATGACGTGAACACAAAGCAGACAATGTCAACACAGCGAGAGAGTCAAATATCAAAAGAACTCATTCATCAATGGCAGCTGCTTATATAATTGTTCGTTTTTTAAATTCATTTGAGTACCGACATTCCTCTTATCTCCATGGCCATGCAAGATTTTTAAATTTTTTTTTATGAGAAAAAAAAAAGAGTACAGAAGAAAAATAGTGCTTCTCTAGGTCAAGGACGTCCAGTAAGAGCGACAAAGACTCTTTTGCTACTGTGCTTTAAGACAGAGGATGACTGCATGCTGGTCAACACTGACCTGTAGCATGTAGGGGAGGGGAACTGCATGGTGCCATAATATGTGATGGGGAAAGAGCTTTGACCTGATATTTAACCAAAGAGAATCTATATCTCAGAGGACCAAGACTGGAGGAGCACATTATATTATCTAGTGGAGCATTTCATCCATAAGTAGTTAAGGCTAAACCCAAAATGACTGAGAAAAATTCAAAAATGAGTGTGGAAGGTTTAAGCAAACAGTAAAAATGTTTTGCAGAATTGATGCATAAAGTACTGTGAAAGGCAACCAGTGTGGAATATCAAGTGTAATAAATAATAATAATAATAATAATAATAAAAACATTTCTCAGATGAATTTTGAATCAAACCGGCGTAACCCTGATCACTTTGTGGGAAGCTCAGAGGGAAAAAAGGCTAATTGTCTGGGTTAAGATCTTTCAGCTTCCATTCAGTTTTCCTGCAAAGCACAGCAGGCAAAAAAGGAAAAAAAAGAAAACTTTTAAACCTGGCATTTATTTTATACCATCCAAGACATTTTATCTCAGCAGCTCCACAGACCACATCTGCCTGAAGCCTTAACTATTATGGGATAATGGCTATAGTCCAGTCCATTTCTAAGTCACAGCCACTGTTAATAGTTTATCAACGTTAATGAATTTGCAGCTATAATTGCAATCCAGGCCTGGCTACAGTGCATTACGCTGAAAAGTCATGTTCCTCTAATGCTGCCCGGAAGAGGCCACATGCCCACAGTACGAGCAGAGAACCCGCGAGCCACAGCGGAAAATGCCAGCGTCAATCATGAGTAGATCACATTCACGCTCATTGTCTTCCCTAGTCTCATCAGGGACTCTGCCAAAAAGGAGATGTTCGGCTGCACGAGGGGGGTCTTGGGTCAGGACGGCCAGGCGAGCCTTGCGGAAATGGGGTCTTGGCAGACTTCGGCAGGTTTATTAAGAAAGTTACACCTTCACAGGGACCGACAGGGACACCTACACAAAAGTGAAAATGGAGGACACGGTTTGGTTAAAAGAAAAAATAAGAAGAACAAATTAACGGAGGACTGGTGTCTCAAGACGAAGAAGGAACAGAGGGACAAGCAGCGGACACTGGTCTGAACACAAAAACAGTCTGTTCCTGATTACTGGGAGCAAAGTGAGACAGAGAACACTGGTGTATACAAACCACAGAAAGCAAGGCATGGGAGGAATAAATCAATAGAGAGCCCAAGTCACCTGACTCGCTCCTGAGAAAACCGTGACACAGCCTCCCACCCCTGAGCACACAAATAAACAAAATGCGTGATGCCCCTTTAGGGGGCATATGCTGGTTCTCCATGGGAGTAATCCTACAAGGGAGCAACGTCACAGCTTCATGTGCATTGACCTTCAGCAGATGCCCATCCATGCAGATTTATGGCGAAAGAGCCTATATGAACAGTACAACTCTCTTCCGCTGGCTGCAATGACAGCACTGCACACGCATTCCCAACTCCGAATCATGGACACTGGTCAGGCATCTCCTTTTAAAGAGCCTGATAACATCTGGCCCTTTTGTACCACCTAGGTTTTGTGATTCAGAGGTCTTTCCCTCCCCACTAGTTCATACATAAACAGAGTCTATCTGCTGCCCACACCTGCTTCCAAATCAGACACAACCTGACAGCTAGAATAAGCTCACAGCAAGTGGGTGTTGGCAAACAAACACACACTGAAGAACCAAATATATCCAGGTTTTTCCACATGTAAGGTATATACGTGTCTGAATATACATGATATGAGAGATTTCACCGCACAATGTGCACATATACATCAAGATAAATGCACGTATGAATTATAACTCACATCACCGCCACAACCTTCCAAGAGAGAAATATATAAATAAATCAAAGACCAAAGGCATATATTCCCACATTTATTGGCTGAATTATCCCATGCGGATGTCGCTGTTTGTACCATGAGTCATTCGGCAAGACGGACAGGAGCAATTAAGATTCAAATCCACAAGAGCTTCCATTCACCATCTGAAATGAACCCCCCCTTCCCCCCAAGCCCATGTGCTTCTCCAAGCAGAGCCCACGCTAAAAGGCCAACATACACCTGTTAGATTCGATAAGCTCCCAAAACAAATAAGAGAGCAAACAGATAACGGCAGTGAGCTAAACCGCAGCGAGCATTACGTGATTCCTCCCAAATGGCTTATCGAGCTGCGGCGCGACTCCCACACCGCCGAGATCGTGCCACTATCGCGCCGGCGCCTAGTCGTCCACAAGACATAAGAACAGAGCGGTGAGCGGCCGAAAGCTACCCCGCAGATAAGGTCCGTGCACAGCAGTGTTTAAAACCAATGGCTTGTCAGGAAGAGCGACACAAATCACCCGCTTCACAGCTAACGACCTGAATAAGTAAACACGCCCATCTACCCACATAAGCAATTAAGGGCACATGGAAAGACAATATTGTTAGGTTTTGAATCTCAGGGATCAATGTGGGATTGTTTTTCACTTTGAAGCTCAACATCCATGAGAAGAGTATCCTCTACAAGTAGAAGCTATTCTCTTGCTGTTCACCACTGTGATCTAAAGGGAGCCTATCAAAGCTGCATAGAGGGTAGTGAATTCACCAGGATTTTATCTTTAAAAGAACTTTTTTCCTGTGTGGGAAAAACATCTATGTCAACCCTTTAAATCATCGTAGCAGCTAGATGCTAGCTAGCATCTTAGCAGCTGTTCAGACTGTCAGCCTATATTCAAAAAGCATGCACACGATCAGAAGACATACAGGAAGATAAACAGCAATAGTACACAGCAGATGGTGTACTGGTTAGAAGACCCACATTTGAAAGGTACTGTACATTAGGAAATCCTACTGGGGATTTAGTGACAAATAAGGGGTGAGGCTGTAGGCTACAACATCTCAGTCCCTCTGGATAAAAGAATTTCCCAAACATATGCATATTAGGCAGCCAGCCAATGAATCGACGGTACACTTTTCACAGGTGAAGAATAGCAGCCCGACAGTGATTACAAGCCTTGACTACGTGACTCGCTCGTCTTCATGAACAGTCTGAAACTTGTGGGTGTCGGGAGTAACCTCACCGAAAAAGAAGAGTCTTCTGAGAAAGACGGCCAGAGCAATGGATCGGCGTGAGCCCTGCAAGGCCAGCACAGCCACCGCAGCAGAACTGCTAATGCGGTCCATTACATAGTGAGTCATCAAGAAAAATAGGGAAGCGGCCATTCACGGACACATGGCCTCATAAAATCCTTCCTTTGCCCTATGAATTATTTCCATTCAAAAGGGCCAACTTCTTATATTTATGTCAGCACTAAGACTCTGGTCAGCGTCAATTTATTCATGACCTAAGTTTTTTTGGTCCCCCCCCCACAAAAAATGCGTGTTATGAACTCCATCCATCCATCCATTTTCCAAACCGCTTATCCTACTGGGTCGCGGGGGGTCTGGAGCCTATCCCGGAAGCAATGGGCACGAGGCAGGGAACAACCCAGGATGCGAGGCCGGCCCATTGCAGGAGTGTTATGAACTGAATTGTTAAAATTTGAGATGTAACATTGTGCCATAACCAAGTCTTGCCCTCAACGTAACCTGGTTCAGAGTATAGGTCTGCAAGCTCGACAGGATTTGAGTTCACTGTCATATTTGGGCTCTCATGCATCGGTCGGGTTTTGGTCGGGCTCGGGTTAGGCTCGGGTTCATTTACATTTACATTTACAGGATTTGGCAGACGCCCTTAGCCAGAGTGACTTACATAAGTCATTCTAGCATCACAACATTATTTTGAACTTGTTGTGCTAAAGTGGATACCATGACAGGTGGATTGTTAATGCTAATTATAGTCAGCTAAATGTTCATCATGCAAATAAAGAAATAAAACTGAGAAAGGGAGTGTTTGTTTCAAACTATCCAAGGAAATCAGGGAAAGCGGAAAATGTTACTATAAAAAGTTTTAAATTATTGTTCTGTAAAATTGTGGCCAATAGGCAAAGATTTGGCCTTTGATTTTTCTGAAACCCACAAAGTTTGGAAAGCCAGACAATTTACTGCATGATATCCTCATAAATGACTACAGGCAGCTCACAACCATTTCGCTTTCAATGTGTATGGGTCAGATCTGCTAATATCTATTTCCTCTTCATATTATTTGCTTTTAATGTACTTTCATATAACCTTCTTATAACGCTATTTTGAGTCCACATATGCATATGATATACAGCCCTACTTGACTAAACTTGCTTTCACTAACGTGCTCAGAATACTCCATTATCATGTCTGACAATGCACGAAGATGGTGTTGCGTGGCAATTGCGCAATAAATTGCAACCCTCCTATAGACCTACAAGTTATGCATAGAGACAAGACACTAACTGCCTGGTTATGCTTTTCAAACATTGCATGTGTGTGTGTGTATGTGTGTGTAAGACAGTGTGTCCATGTGTTTATTAGGTGTGCTTTTGCAAGTTTGTGCTCACAAAACATTACATTGTAAAAGTTGGCATTAGGTTTAAGTCTGGCTTGGGAGGAGAAATTCCGTTTCTCTTGGGGCTCAGGTTGGGTTGGACCCGGATGCCATTGGCCCAGGCTGGGCTGGGCTTGGGCTGACATTTCAGGCCCATGCAGGGCTCTACTTCAGAGGGGGTTGGTCTTTAACACATTAGCTGAAGCCAGATTTGTAAACAATTACTCTGACATGTACAAGAATTCTACGATGAGTGGTCACATCTCCAGTCACTAAAATGGTTTCCTAGTGGAACAGTACAAGAACATACCAGACAACTTTGTCCAAAGTGACGATGAAAAATCATTCCTGGAGCACTTGAGGTTAAGGGCCAAGCTCAAAGGTCTAACAGTGATTTTACACTGCCAGTCAGGGAAATTAAACCAGCAGTCTTCTGGTCACAGGCACTAGTCTGAATCCATGGAGATACGCACCATCCCATGATTACCAGAGCATCCATGATGCATGAAGCTCTGAGTCATGCTCATGACTCCAGTATCCATAAATACTTATTCTAAACAAGTGAGGTTGCGTGTGAATGAGATCTCGGCAGCTTCATCGGGATATCTGTTACTTTAATGCCTGAATTGTTCTCCATGTGTCACAGCTGGACCTATTAATAGGACTGAAAAAGAAGTTTCTTCCGACATCGCAAGAAATACGATCGGAAAAGGCTCCAGGTGTGCTCTTCAAGACAACCCCCCTGCACATCTGGTGGCCCTTGTTCAGAGGTTTCTGCTCAACGGCAACTTTGAGAGTGGTTACTCATGCTCCCTACTCACCTGACCTTGCACCTAGTGATTTTCGGCTTTTTCCAAATGCTGAGGGACACTCTCCATAGTCGCATATTTTCCAGTCGTGCCACTCTTGCATCAGTTGACACCAGAGACCCCTAAAGAACCGTTTGCAGAGGCCATGCAATCACAGTGTAAATGTTGTGAAAAATGTGTATGCCTAGAGGGCGACCATGTTGAGAAGCAACAGCAGTTTCAGCTTTCTGGGGTATATACTTTTTGAGAAATAAATTAGAAGACCTTATCATTTGAATGCATTTCTTATACAGTACATGTATGTATGTGTGTGTCCATTACATATAGTACTGTATATGTGCATTAAACCCTGCATACATTACTCAGCGCTCTCTAGCCAAAATATTAATGTCGTGACTGGACGATGCTGCATAGACTGGCCATGCCAGAGGGAAGGAGCTTTCCCGCTGTTTGCCTGAGACAGGCACACCGAGGATGACCTTGATATGCAGCTCCTGGGTCTCCAATTTCGGCCGACTGTCGACTGAAATAGCAGCTTGGACCTAGAGATGACCTGTGATCAGCGAGAGTCACTCTGCCACAACAATCTTCAGAAAGACGCAACAAAAGTCCTCAGAGTTTTGAAATAATTCTGGCCAACCGCTGACTCGCGAGGCCCAGTAACTGTGCCTTCGGGTGAAACGAGTGTGTCAAGATATCACTGTGAATGAATGCCTGCTGAATTTTGAGGTAAGCAAATACTGTTGACATTTAGGGCACACAATACCCAAAGCATAGTACTTTGATTCAGCTAGGCAAGGCAAACATTCTTTCTGCATCTTTTCAATGCTGCACAGAAAAGCTGAACCCCGTCACCATCCCTTATGGGGAGCATGCTGTCATGCTAATTCAGTCTCCTCTCACAACACAGTAGGACACAGCGAGTGCTACTAAAAATTAACAAACAGACAAAAAGCGGCTCAGTGCAGAAGCCCTGAAACAGCAGCACGTTGCTGCGACCTGAAGCCTGCGGAAAGGAAGGTAGGGAATTCACAGGGAAGACCGTTGGGTCCGAAGCACAAAACCAGAGAGGCACCTTTTCCTCCCCAGCTCAGAAATGAACTCTCTCATTCTCTGCACTCCATAAATACAAGTGCTCTATGCTTGCGGGGCAAGGGAGAGAGAGCCGCTGGCAACAGGTTTGCTGCATATTGATAAAGATACGGCCAACAGAAAAGTGTGCATGCTGAGGATGACATGCGGATGTGTACAGACACATGCACAAAGATGCAAAATACAGTTATCGTGTGCAAGTGTAGGGGTGTTGGGGGGGGGGGGGGGGCGGGCTCTTACGCTCATCAGGGTGGAGAAAAGTAGGTCACCTTGACAGCGGGAAGCTCTTTCAGGTCGTTAAAAGCGAAACGGACGCTGTTAGAAATATGCAGAACAGCGCTCCTCTCCATCCGACTCCTCTGCTCTACTTTTACTTCCCATCAACTTGCCAGTGAAGCATCCAGTCAATTCTGAGCACGCTGTGGAAAACATGGCACCGCCAGCCATGTGAGTCCCTGGAATACCTTCCCCATTCCCCCACTTCTTCCTGGAATTCCTTGGACAAAACAGCAGTCAAAGCACCATTACACAACCGGGTGACTCTTCCTATTATTCAATTCAATTCAATTCAATTATTTTTTATATTATGGATTTGTCACATCCTGTCAAATGTATACGATCCCTTAGTGATTCAAGGCTTTCTCTCTATTTACACTGCAGAATAAATGCTCCTGATTAATTGCAATCCATTTCACATTAATTTGAATGACCTCCAAGCACAAATAACTATGGTCCTATCTATAATTGAGGGTAGCTCGCTAAATGATAAGAAAATTAATGACATGTAAAACAGGTTTTTTTACCGTTTGTATAAAAAAGAAAAACAGGGGTAAATTATATAAGTAAATTATGAATGTGTCGTTCCAGCACATGTTCCTCTCCGCCGTGTTAGCAGGGATTATTTGAAAGTTATTTAAACAATTAGTGGCTATAATCGGGTTTAAGACTCCCTGCCTGCTTTCACATCCTCTTGTAGAAAACGGCTATTTAGAGAAGCATAAAATCTGACAGGCAGAGATCCCAGTGAGTATATGGGATTTGCATGTCAAATGGGCGACACTATACAAGGTTTTACATCTGGGACAAAAAGCAGCTCCATTGTCTTTTTTTCCCCACCCTTTCTTTCTTGTACAGTCCCCTCTTCTCTCTTTCCTGCTCTCTTCCTCCTTATTCACTTGCTCAGGGTCTCTTGTGGAGGATCTCTCACAAGGACATGAGGAGACAGGCAGGCACACAGGGATACTCTGGTGACAGTGATTGGGCCTTACATCTGAGAATCCTGCTTCTGAGCCCGCCCACTCCATATCCATTGACCAATCACTTCCTCTCTCGGGCAGCCTAGCCCTAGCGCTTCGAGAGGGCGTCGGTATAACTGCACACACACAGTCCCAGAAAAACAGGCATATTTGCAGACTGCAGTCTTATAATAGTATGACTTTTGACACTACCTGAGACACCCCTCACTCCTCTACCCACGCAGCACCATCCACCCACAGCCAGGACACTGTCAGCAGTGTGATCAGCAGTGTGATTCTGCTAAATGAATCTACGCAGGGATGGATGAGCAAATGCGGGGAATGCTTGCTCCACTCTGCGTGCCCACGGTGACGACGACGCTCGTTAAACGAGCCCGCAGTCACAGCCCTGAGAAGCAGACGCCAAACAGCCAAGCCTTGTCAGAGTACATAAATATTTGTGTCAATAGTGAATTGTCTTTCGGCATATGGGCTAATTCTCACCCATCCTGGTCAGGGTTGAGGGGATAGTTAATACTGCTTTATTTAAAACTTTATTAAAGTTTATTTAATTATACAATTAATATTGTACGGCATGCACAACATGCAAAGAAGTGTATCAGAAGGGGCTGAACAAGTTACTACTGTAAGTTAGTAAGTGTTCACGCTGTTTTGGGGGCCAGATCACCACGCTCATCCCCTCCGCTGTATTTCTGGGATGATGGGAATGCCGAGAATCGGGACGAGCAAAAAGCAGCTCTTTGAACGAGAAAGCAATTAGAGGAGATAATGAATGGCAAAGCACATTCAACTGAGGCAATTTTTAGTCCTGTGGCCCCCATGGCAGCGCTCTGGCTCCATGGATACCGCGGTGTGTGCGCGTGTGTCTGAGTATGTGGAGGAGCTGTCGCGAATCACTTCCTCTAGCCTGCTGCCCAATCGCAAAGTCACAAAGCAACTGTTTGCTTTGCATGTGAACTGAAAAAGGGCTGCTGCGAAAGGAGATAAGACAAGCTCTTAAGGGATTCAGGGAGATCTGAGCTGCAAAAGGTCAGCACATCGCCTGATGAGTGCCCCCCACCCCCCCAAACAGAGCCCCTCTTTTATACCCTGAGCCCCATGCCACCTCAGCTCCAGCCTGAGAAACAAGTGTAAATTGGCCTGTGCTGGCCACCATTGCATAGTGTGTGAGAGAGAGGTCCACAGCTCCAGGGAAATGCAGAGCGCGGCAACACACGGGGGCAGATGCACGTCCTCCATGGCTCAGGCTGAGACACTGCTCAGATTCACTCCTTTAATGTAACTTCTCTCCTCGACACATTTGCTTCCAAATTGAGTTCAGATACGGTCTCCACATTATAAGCATTGACAAAAGAACCTCTTCAGGCATTCACATGGAATTTATCGAAGGGCCTCTGCTTTTTTCAATTTAATTCAAGAATTGAACTCTTCATGGGCAATTTAACTTTTTGCATCCCTTCCACCCCCCACCCCCTGCAAAACTCCAGCTGTCCACAACCCACCCAACCCCTTTGCTGACAATCACCCTGCTTCGCATAGCTGCCTACCTCCCCCGCCCCACTCTGGATGTTTCAGGTGGTGGGAGGGTGTGCAGATTTGACTGCAATGGGCAGAGGCTCAGAGGCTAGCGTGAGATAACCAGAGGACGGTGAACAGCCTCGGGCCGGCGGCGGCTGGGCTGCACGCGCCAGCATAACGTCTGACACAGTTAATGGGGTTTAAGAGCCGTGCAGCATTGCCGCATCTTTGTTTTGATTTGCACATGATTTTTCAATTAAAAAAAGCGAATCCCTTGCAGTCTATTGTACCGTCCTGAGGGACAGGGAAACATTTTGCTCTTCTGTCTCCGTTTAATTAGCTCCCCAAAAGCACAATCAGAAGATGCCATCATTCAGCCAGTGATGAATGTCGAGTTTAAAAGCATGAAAAGCACCTGACTTCAGATTATACCTGCATTCAAAACTGAGACACTGTCAAAGTATATAATTATTTCACCGAGAAGAAACTGTAATCTAAGGCAATTATATCAGAAAATTACTTATTTACTAAAAGAAATACAGTTAACAAAAACCAAGGCCATAAACAAAGGCCAACATCTGGTATAGATAATGGCTCTAAAAATAGTTCATTATAATGCCCTCAATTAGACTTTTACTCCATCAATCCATCCATCTATCTGTTAATCACCTATCCTGGTCAGGGTTGAGGGGATAGTTAATACTATTTTATTTAAAACTTTAATCAATATTGTACGGCATGCACACTTTCTTGTTTTCTTCCATGTATGAGTAATGAAGAATTGGTGTATGTCTGCATGTGTCATCCTCCCAAGGACGCTGCGGAATCTTCTGCCCTAAACGCACAGTGGGCTGCCGCAGAAACGCTACCTCCGGCAAGATCAGGGATGACTCCAAGGGCGGCTCCTGGGAGCTAAGATGGAGGGGCAGCTCGATCGACAGCCCTCGTCCAACGGCAATGGCCGGTGAAAATGGGAATTGCGCGTTGTTCTGCTCAGATGGCCAAGCACACACAAGGACAAGATGTGCGCCCTCTGCAGTTTGTTTAGATGAAACACACCTATCGCTCTGTGGTCCAGCCAGATGGAAGGTGGGGGATGTGATAGATGTCATCCATGAATCAGGGCAGCCAAACCCGGAGATTAACATGCAGGAATTGAAATCTCAAACAGCATTTGAGCTGTCTGGCTGCCTAGTAATTCATACTAGCTTCTCTAGAAGGTTCAGCCCTTGTCCAAGACCTGCATTAAACTTGCCCTAGAGACCTCCTCAGGAAAAACTATGCCATTCACTCCGTCATTTGATCACCGAGTTTCTGTGCCTAGCTTGCAGCGGCCTCATGTTTAAAAATGATGTCAGACAGAAATCTTGCGCAGCCAGGAGGGGCCCAGATGTAGAGGGAGGAAACGGACTTTGATGAGCGGAGGCGGGTGAGTGTTGCCCACCCGCCGATGACCGTGACGCCCGCTGTGCTCTGCTTCTGCGCTTTTCGTATGTCATTTTGGTTTCCAAGGTGGGTGATGTGAGTCTCAATAAAGGTGTTCCTGTTTAATACTGACTTTCGGTGGCCTTCCAGTTGCCCCCTTGAGCTGCCTTGCCAGCCTGTCTTGTCTGTCACATTTCATTAAGTCTGTTCCAAGAGACCTGACCTTTCCGGCCCCCTCACTTGGGAAAGGAGAGGCGGAGAAATCAAGCATTACAACAAGAATGTGACTCCACTTATTCTCTCCCGACTTGTGGCAGTCCTTACCCTGCAATTCTCATCATCCGTCTAAAAATGAGGCAGCGGCCATTTTGGGAAAGAAATGCATCAACAGTCTGAACTCTGAATCTTCCTTAACCTTGGAAAAACTGTTTGTGGAGACGCCTCATTTGGTAAATGGGAAGTCAGGTGAAGCTTTGTGACTCTTTTTGCTGTTGAAGTTTGACCTTTAGCCATCATCACAACTCTCGTGTGCCACTCGTTTAAGGACGCTTCTGCCACGGACCAGCTCTATAGCACAAACTGACAGACCCAGCTTCTGGTGTATCATGGTGTGAGTGAGCAGCTCTTCAGAAACACGGAGAAACAAACAGATGGGATGGGTGGTAGTTTGTTAGTTTAGCTTTGAATCAAAGACAAGGAAGGAAAAAATGACAACAGCAGAGACATATTTAAATCATTCTGTTTCTCAGATGTCAGGGTCAACTTTTTTCCACCATATACTGTAACACACAGCTTGCATTTGGCAGACACCTGTTAATCATATAATTTTTTTAACAGTCTGCTACATAAACTTGTTGTCAAAATTGCTTTAAGAGACAAAACACCACACTGTTCTACTCCAGGCTAAAAAAATTACACCAGTGAGACAGATTGTTTTGGTATGAACGGAAACGCAACGCAGATGACTGCTAGCACTTTACAGCGTGCTTGGATCAGGACTCACTAAGAACAATGCTGGAGACAGGGGAGCGATTGAGAAAGTGGGTTAAGAACTACTACACACCTGGAGGTGAAGAGAGCAAGCAGGTTACACTGAAATTAAAAATGGTAAAAGGAAGAAAAGACAATACCCTCCATTATCACAACCATGGGTAAAGGGGCTAACTGCTAGAGGCTACTCCTTGACCTCAGCAGCGAACAAAGGAAAGAAGCCAGTGCTCCTCCACAGAATGCTACACATGATTCGTATCACAGAAATAAGGTCTTCACCACAAGTCTGATAAACTTGTCCTAGAGGCCTTGCCTTCCCAGCTTATCTTATCCTCTCAAGTCATCCTAATATTTCTACTAGTCTGTCTTTTTATAGCTTAACATCCTTTTTCCATGTAGTCGACATTAAATACTTAAACTATTACTACACTGCCTGTCCCTATGGGGACAAGTCTATTAGTATAAATTCCTGGACAGAGCAGCCAGGACCATCCCTGATACAAAACTTTGCCTCATTAAGGAGTGACTCTAGTCTGAAAGTTCTTACGAGACTCTCCTTTTAGGAGGACGCCGGGAGTTCGTCTGAAGGAGCAATACCAATGCAATAGGGCACTGGGTGTGAGAAGGCGTAAGAACCCTAATGACCGTCGATGGCTGGTTGCTGCTTGTTTCATCCCATGGTTGGCACTGGGAGCTTCTGAGTCGCTGTTGCTTGGTGCTAAGAGACATAGAGCCTGTAGTTGGCAGCCATCAGCTGACAGACATGCATAATGGAGAACCACCAACTCTTAGGGGATGTAATTTAAAAGGAAACCGGGGAAGAATAACGTACAAATATGCAATAAAGGGCAACAGACTTGTGATGGGCAAACACTCATGGGTGAGCAGATGTATGAGTGGGTGAAAGAAATCTGGGCTTCTCCAGTATACCCACACTGTTCCCAGGTCGCTGATGCAACACGCTCCTTTTATAGATGACCAGAAGCACTGGACTCAAACACCTCTGGGATAACAGATGAATACACTTGTACGCGTGCACACACACGCACACACACACAAAAAGAGCGATTTGTTTTCATGCGAATGTCTGCTTGAACGATCTGTCACATGCTCGTGGGAGTCACTTGATATCCATGAGGAGGAGATTAGGATCGATTGTAGTTAAGTACATTACTACAAGAGAAAGGATGAAGACAGTTCAGCAAATGTACTGGAGCTTCCCTTAAGCCTCCCATGCTGGCCCAAGATAGAACGATCGATGAAAGGACTGACAGAAAATGACGGCTGTGTTGCAGTCAAAGGATTTTATAGATATGATTGTACAGATATATGACAAAGATGACAATGAAAGATATGGCCGTCGTGATCATGCATTGTTCATTTTTTATATTCTCTGAAAATCAGGTAACTTGGTCCAATATGTCCCATCTATCCTTTGTATTTGATTATGCTTTACATTAACTGCACCTTCATAACGCATTCATTATACTTTTCTTTTTCAGAAATACCTGACGTAGAACTTCTATATTCTTTCTCGACTCTTATTCTGGTGTGTGTTTAAAAAAAAAAAAAAAAAAAAAGAAAAATCTACACTACTCAATGGAGTTCTCAGAGATAGTATTCATAGCTTGGGTCCTTATTGAGCTAGCATTGGAAATTCATTGCAGAGTCTCAAAGCACTTATGTAAGTCGCTCTGGCTAAGGGCGTCTGCCAAATCCTGTAAATGTAAATGTAAATGTAAATTATACATTCGTAGAAGATCCATTAACAGTATGTAAGTATACCTTAACATCCTAACATACTTTAACAGCTTCAATCAATCTATCCATTTTCTATAACCATTTGTCCTATTAAGAGTTGCGTGGAGTCTGGAGCCTAAGGGTACAAGGCAGGGAACAACCCAGGATGAGGCGCCAATCCATCACAGGGCACACTCACTCACAACATTCACTCACACATGCACACTTATGATATGAGCAATTTGGAAACTACAATTAACCTCAGTGTGTTCTTGGACTGTGAGGGGAAACCAGAGTAACTGGAGGAAATCCCACAATGACCCAGGGAAAACATACAAACTCCACACATGGAATCATGGTGAAGACTTGAATCCTGGTCCCACAGGTGTGAGGCAACTGTTCTAACCACTGCACCACCATAAATTTTAGAATGTTAGTGTATGCTCAAATGGTGCTTATGAATGCTCTATGAATGCATTATGAATATATTATGACTGCATTACTGATTATTTTTCACAAATTATGAATTAAGAGATTAAATAGCATAATTTGAAAATGATTTTAAGATCAAATCTTTAGGAATCACTATCAGTTGACCAAAACCTGTTCCTTCATAATGGATTAATCTAGTCAGTCAACTTCTATAACTTCTGCTTTCGGTTACTTTTACTAGATGCTCTTAACCAAAGCAATGAAGAAATGATACAGCTGGGCCAGCCAGTTCTTGGGGCAATGAGGGTTTAGGGTCTAAATGTAAAATCTTCCTGCTCGGCATACGATTTGAACCAGTGACTTTCCGATCACTGGCATTGAGTCCTAACCAGCAGATCCAGGCACCAAGCTGTACTGCCAGAAGTGTGCATGGATATAACTGCATTGACAAAGAGCAACAGTGATCACATGTGAAGCTCGCACACAGGAGTAGGCAGATTCTTACAAAACATCATAAAAGTACAGCCTCGAAAAGTGACATGGACCTTAGCATCCCTGTGACCCAATCTCAACACAAAACTCTACATTGTCAGCTTCATGACACAAGACTTTATAGCAGAGCTGCTGTTCACAAACTACTTATATTCAAGGCCAAAGAACAAAAATGCACAACCGAGTACAAGCCATAAAAAACAAACCCTTGAGCAAAAATCAATATGGATAGATGAGTGATCTTTCACCCATTTCCCTACACCCAGGCAGGTTTACTTTTAAAGTGAACTAAAGGATGCATTCCAACATAATGCATTTTGGCATGGACAACCATCTCATGGGAGTCATTAGTTCCATTGGTTGAACAGCCGTGTAGATTAGAAGGCCATTTTATTCTATGGTGTAAAAACTATTCCCTCATGATGTTCCCATATTCCAAAATGAAAATGCTCCCGTAGAAACTCCTAAACAAATTCAAGTGTTTCATGAACATCTTCCATGGCCTATTCAATCACTAGACCTACACATCATTGAACCTTTATGAGATGTTCTGGACCACAGAGTGTGAAGCACATTTTCATCTCCTCCCTCTTCTTGAATAATGGTCCAATATCCCACCACGAAGAGTTCAAGGCTTGCATGATGGCATTTCAAAAAAGAACATGTTCAGAAGGCAAAGGGAGGCCCTATTCTTTACTGGGTGCTGGATGTTAGTATGTTGTTAGGTCTTTCCATTCTTTATATGTACTTCCATCCATCTACTTTGTATTGTATTTTTATTTTTAGAAAAATTATGTTCTGGGTTTTTTTTTTTATTATAAATTATTTCCATCCTATCAAAAAAACAATAATGGAATAAGTACAAAACCAATTGCAATTAATTCACAATTACAGTAATTAACCTCTCCATTGAGCAATAACTAACATCTGATAAAAACCTATTAAAATCAAGAATACAAACTGCTGGTTCCTAATTAAATTACTTTGCGAGCTAAGCTGCCACACAACAAAAGAGGATTGTTTACATGTGACAGTGAGACCGTAGTTTTTCAGCAAAATGTGTGACAACTATGGAATTTCTCTTCACTGTGAGACAGACACCTTTTATAAAACTATTAGATAATGCATAGAAACAGATGGAAAAATCAGCTGAACCAATAAATCCTACAAGTTCTGCATTAGTTGTGTAACTGTTTTCATATAGTGTGGTTGAGCTATTGTGGTGTAAATTAAGCATTGGCAAAACATAAAAAAACAAATTAATGATACTGCCATTGGTATCAATTAAAATGATTAGGCAGTAATTACCAATTCTTACAACTTCATATAAATATAAAGTATACAGCTCTTTGTGTGTGTGTTTGTGTGTGTGGAGATATAAAGGGTAAAAATAAATAAAACAAACAAACTTTTGCCAATTCTTTTTTAGAGAGACGTATTTCCTTGTGCGTGAATCATTTCCTTAAGTCCGGAATGTGCACATTCCCATTATTTCACTGAAAGTCTGAAAATGCCAGTGGTAAATGCCAGCAAAGGTGGGCCACACCCTGGCCAGGATGTCAGTCCATCACGTACTGTAGCGCATACACATACACTTAAACACACACAGAATCGTACCCCACGGCCATTTTAGAGACATCAGTTACAAGCACAAATTTGGATTGCGGAGTATCTGGAGGAAACCGGTGCATCTCTGGGTCAGGCCTGACTCAAACCCTCAACTCTGGACATGTGAACATTGGGATCTACTGAGCTAACGCACCACTCTGTATTATTATTATTATTATTATTATTATCATCATCGTTATTACTACCCCTGCTGCTGCTACTCAAAATATGTTAATTAACAGCCGTTAAGCTGGTTGAACTGTGCATGTCTTCATTATTTTATATGAATCAATTTATCTACAGACAAAAGCATCAAGGAAGCCATGGTCTTATGTACTTTTGTCATTGCCTTAAAAATGGTCTTACGGACATGTGTCCTGTTGGTTTTTTCTGCAATAACTAAGTTAAGTATGACAGCGTACACATCCACATGGGGGGGCGGTGGGGTGGTGGTGGTGTTGGTGGTTTTGTATTATTGAAATACTTGGAATGTGCTGGTAAAAGGGGCTTATGCTGGAACTGAGCAACTAGGTAGGTAACAAGTCGTGAGAGCCAGGCCGTTTGTTTCTAACACACAGAAAACGGTCTTATTCACAACATTAAGTTAAGGTAAATGCATCGGCGCCTTCTCTGTGCCAATGTACAGTTTAAGGTGAACAAACAGTCTTTACGGGACTCTTTTAGAACCTTTCACATTGTATTGTGCTATAATTTTTGGGAGAGCAGAAAAATCCAGATCTTAAAAGTGGGAATAGCTTGTTTCTTGTTTCTTCTATATGCTCAGACAAGCAACTTGAACAGCAGTATTGCATTTTAGGCTGTTTATTGATTTATTTTTTTGTTGAAGTACTGCACTGCTGAATGCATGCAGTTTGGAGGAAAAGCATGGCAATTCATCACACCAATTCAGCATGGTATGAAGAACATAAATGCCCACCCCACCCTCTGCCCAAGGCTGGACTGGGATTACGTATCTGCCCTGGATGGGGAGAATGCCCAGTATGCCCGATAGCCAGTCCAACCCCCCATCTCTATATTCATACTTTTAAAGAGAGGAACATTACATTTCTGGGGAAGGGTGGGAAATAATGCTTATGCTTTGAGCAAAGGAGAATCCAGAATGGGCCGAATCCTGACTGACTCATCTGCAGGCCCCTTAGGAAATACTTCCCACAGAGATCCACGCTAAACAGGCCAAGGGGAAATAAGGGATGCTTGGCCTTAAAATCCCTCCCCACTGAGAGGGAGGGGGAGAGTCATATTTTAGATGTATAAAAGGCCTCCAGGAGAGAAGGTACTCCAAGAACTGAAGGGGAACGGGCATGTGGAATATTAGTCCTTATTTTGCATCTTTTCAGGGAGCCTCTCTCCTGTCTCTGGTTACCATGTCTTCAGGAACCGAGGTACCCAAAAAAAAATTGGTGCTATTTTTCCTGCCCATCATTACCGGTTAACGCCAAAGTCTGACTGCTGGAGACTGAGTTCCCTTTGCAGAGTCTCTCAGTGAAATCAGAAAAGGAAGCATAAATTCCCCCGATATGCCTGTAATTTATGTGGGAATATTAAACCCTAAGCAGCATTGATCTTCCTTCTCTTTATGTAATGTGGTCCCGCTGGGAAAGGCGGTGGAAGCCATGTTGGGTGTAGGGGAAAGCAGACAGAAATCTTGTCAAGAATATATTTTAGAAGGAAGGAACACTTTCGTCCCCCTGTATCTGCAATGTCAGAACTAGTGCTCAAAGCAAAGCTCCTTTTCCTGCTTTCTATCTTTAGATGGTGAGCAGAACTGGTCTTTGGTGAAGCACACGAAGGGATATAAACAGCATCACTCTCAGAAGGTGATAAAGGTCACCAAATCGCTGATGCTCCTCGTCTCCGACCAGCAAGCCTTGTGAGAAGCCCACCGCCCTCTGTGGGGGTCCTTCTTTCTCAGAGTAACCGGTCCGGCATGCCTGGCAACCAAACCTGCGTCCGTAACAACCACAGACAGGGAAACCTCCCAGCAAGGAATAGGAATTAGCCTGTCAAAGTTAAAGGCCAGAGACCTACAGATGCTCCATGAGGTATCATTACCATCGTACTAGACTCACCCAGGCTCTATGAGCCAAATGGTAGGTCATTATGACATAATAAATCATTATAACATAAATCACCCCTAAAGAGTCCAAACACATAACTGGAATAGAAAGCCAATTTAGCCAATTTTAAACCCCTATGTTTATAACAAAAGTCATGCATTTGATTTTTACAAAACAGTACCCTATATGCCTCTGCATAACATATGTATGTCAATATTATTTCACAAACCTTTATAAGTACTACCACAGTGTGGAGGCAGGGGCTGTCTCCTTTAGCCAGGTTCCCAGGGTTTTGCATATCAATTAATTTCACTTTTTTGCTGCTGGAACCCAGACTAAAGTGTGACGAACCGGTGGTTTTGCACATGTATAAATTCTAACAATGGCCAAAACCTTCATAAATAGGTATGGCTTCATATAAAGCCTCAAAAATCAAAGATTATGACCATAGTTGTTCTAGCATATTTAAGTAAAGGGATCCTACAAAATAAAATAGGGTGGAGATTAATTTATTCAGTCATTGATAAACTTGTTAACTTCATCGACAAAACTGGTAACAAAACCACTGTTGCATAAGAATAACCCTGGAACATTCACACGTAGGAATAAAGCGGAAATGCCCAAGCACCGCATGTACTGAGAAATGTCATGCCATTCGAATTGTCTTTCCTCCTTTGTTGGTCTCCCCATGCCGCAGCAGGTATAGGCTTACCTTGAAGCCCACTGGGGGACTCGAGACAAGTCCATCGCCGGTTGCCATTAGCAACAGAGCTCTACATGAGATGTGCCCTATTGAACACGGACGCGCTCAAAACAGATAACTCGGCTTAACATGTGCTCTCCGGCTGTGGACTGGGGAAGTGGCAGAAGATTACATGTCCTTGCAAGATCCTTTCACGTTCACAATTATTTGATCAGAGTTAAATTCAGATATGTCTTCATGCCTTCTTGCTAGTCCATGAAAACCTTGCAGTTTGCTTGCACATTCAGACCTTGCCTAGATACACTTTTTTTCCCCTAAAGTTATTGCACATTGTTGGGTCAGCCTTCCGATTTGGCTCCAGTCTGGCTTCCCCAGGAAACAAATGGAAAAAAACAAGTGAAAAAAACTGATCTGTTTGCATTTCATTTTATTCTCTGCCTTCTTCTGCGGCCAAATAAACTTCACCTGTCAGCTAATGGGCTTCCCGTGGCCACGGGCAGCACTGTGCCTCCCGCCAGGTCGGCGCTGTTTGAACGAATGCTTTTAAGGGCCCCCACACGCATGCGGCAGCGCTGTTTTTCCGGAGATGTGCAGCACAAGGCGGGGGACTCATATTTTATAACAGGGGCGCGTGTGCACTGGAAGGGGTGGTTGGGGTTCAGCAGGTGTTTGCAGAACTTGCTTGTCTGAGAGGAGGCAGGATTCCCCTTTGGGGTTGGGGAGGGGGGATTCCGGTGAAAGACACTCAGTGTAAAATGGGCGCTGATTACCGTTTAATTAGTGTGGGAGAGGCAGGCTGATAGCGGCTGCGTACAACCGCTCTCCCTCTGCATTTCAAAAACGCTGTTCACGGTCTTCCCAGTGTCCCCTTCAAATTGTAATTAAAGCTATAACCTCCTACAGCCCACAGCAGCCCCGGCCCCTGCAAACAGCCACCACATAACCAACGGGAGCAGCCAAATAAAGCATTACACAGTTAAACATTTATACTCTCTCTGTTCTCCTCTCTCCCCCATCCTCTCCCTGCCACTGCCATCCAGAACCCCCAAGAAAGGGTAAAAAAAATTTTAAGACATGCTGCTTGTTAAGGTTCAAAAGTCTGATAAAAGATCAAAGCATTTGGATATAAAGTGAATTCTTTCAACAAGGAAAAAATGTTCCTGATGCATTTTGAAGTTTGAAACTGTAAGAAAAGTCTTGAGAAGGTTCTATAGAAGGGGGATAGAGCACAAGCTGCACTGATATAATTCAGTACTGTATATACTGTAGTATTTACTGATGACAAGTTGTCTGAAAGCTTAAACATCATGGAAGTTCACTGAGGCATACGAAAATGATTTTGCTGGGACTGAGATCTATAGATTAGCCAGGCCAGGGGCCTCTTTCATGAAGCAGGATTTCTTTCTTAGCCAGATAACTTGCCAGTTTTAAATTTCACAAGTTACCCAAATAAGCAAGAAATCTTGTGGCCTGTACTACAAAGTGGGGTTACTGGCTTATTGGGGTAACTCGTTGGATTTAAGGTAGTCTGGGCAAAATTTCAGTGAATAAATATGAAGTCCATTTAAGTACCACAGTTTAAAAGGACTTCATATTTATTCACTGAAATTTTGCCCAGACTATCTTAAATCTGACAAGTTATCCCAATAACCCAGTAACATCGTTTCGTAGTACAGGCCACTTTTTTCTGAAACAGGTCCCATATCATCAGCTTGAGATGTCCATCACTATCTCTCCTTGCCAGATCACTAGTTCTAGCACTCCTGCACATAACGGATGACTGCACATAACCAATCAGACATAATCATGCTATGACAGCCATACTGCAAGACGTTGAAGATCAGTCTCTAACAAAGCATCTCTAGACTATGACTATTCCCTTCCTTGCTTAACAGTAGAAAACACACATGCAGAACTCGTGATCTCACCTACACTATCATATAAGCACATACAAGTTGGACCCAAATATTTCCAATTTTGACTCATCAATCCATAGATTCAAAATCCCTTTGGCCATTGTGCAGGACTTCTAACTGTCCTTCCCAAGATAAAATGATGCTGTATTGATCACAAAAGGAGGCTCTACAGTACATCAAACTCATAAATTATTGTTGACTAAAACCAGGTGTTTCAATTCCATTGCCCAATCCTTTATGTTTATAGAGTTTAAAGCTCAGTGTTTTCATGCGGGGTACTCAAAATTTTGACATTTACTGTATATCTATGGCTTTATTCTTGCGATGAAACTGGACATTGTTCTCATTTGGTGATTGGACAGTGATTGTATAGTACTTAGTGAATGGCTAGGCATTGAAAAAGATCAGTGTTCTACCGTGTCTAGACCCACCAAGTTTTGCATTACATACTGGGCAATGCTGGTTCTTGCGCAGACGGCCTAGTTTATCTGAGTGAAACGTTAAGCCAAAACAGGTCACGGTGGCCTGAGTAACTGGAATCAGACATGATAAGAGAGAAGCTGGTTTGTAATTTTAAATTGTGGTCAGCGATCTGGAGAAAAACAGGAACTCTGCAGAAGCAAGACGCAAGTCAGAGTGTTACTTGAGGCCGTTTCCATCTTTCTGTTTGACAGGAGCAGAAGAAAATGTGTTCTAATGATTTATGTTTCGGAAGAAGTTTGTGGCATCTCCCTTTAAAAATGCTCTACATTTCTTTTAAAACATAAGCAAAAAAGGTACGGTTGTTTTTCTATTTATAAATTCAAATCATTTCCTGCCCAAAGCTAGAATAATTTAGGACTTGATTAGCAACAGTTTCACTTGACAAGCTGAGAGAGAGAGACCATGCATAAAATTTTGCAGCATATGGTCTGTTCATACCCTAATTATTGGTGACTTTCATAAGACATGTTTGAGAAATGTTTTCCAAATGACATCGGATTGAGCTCTTAAAACATGCAAGACTCCCCCACAGAATAAACGCTTTTAGATCTCAGGAACATAAGACCGTTTTGTGACAAGAATAGACAATTTAGCGTGCCAGAGCACCCTGGTTTAAATGTCAAGACACATTTTTTGAAAGACCTTAACACATTAAACTTGCAAAAGAGGGGCACAGCAATTTATTCCTGACATTAATAATTCCCTGTGTAAAGAAGTGTTTTTCAGTATCAATGCAAATCTAGTTTTAACAAGATTGCTTTTACTGAAATTCTTTTAATTTCTCCTCTATTTTCCACTTCTAAACATTAACAGGTGATTTCACTATTAATAAGCTTCTAATAAATTTAGGTTATATTACAGCTTGTATATACTGTTCTAATTAATATTTGTAGACTATGCATATTCTTCAGTTTGTACCTACAGCTAAAACTGCTTATAAAAACTGCTTGTGTTTTAAAAACCGTTTGTCTACTATGCAATTTAGGCACATGTTTAATAAATGTGTTTATCCTTACACTCTTTGGTTTGTGGTTTTATGCATTCATAATTAAAAGTGTATCAAATTCATTTATTGTGACATATGAAGGTGACTCCCTGCTCACCTCACCTACTTCACATAGGTCCTTAACAATTAAAATATTCTAATAGAGATGAATCAGTTGTTCAAGCTTCAGGAATGATGGCCATTGGTCGCTTTCCAAAAGGACAGAACAGTTGACTCTCTCCAGTATGTGTGGAAGAGGGAGCACCCTCTTTGCCTGGGACAGAGTAGTGATACCTCCAAAAAGGATACTTGATTTATTCCAGCTGCCATAAAATCCAACATGTTTACAAGCTGTTGCTTATGCTCCAGCATGAAAACCACAAATGTCCAAAAATGTGGGCTGGGGCATGGACACTACCGGATCAGAAAAAATCTAAAGTTGGCTTGCAGTCTCACACAGTGTGTCATTGAGGAACCATTGAGTCCAGTCAGTCAGGAATTAATTCAAAGCTGATGTTGCAGCAGATAATGCCTTTCTCCAGTCTTCTAAAGCAATAGGACTGATAAGAAGTACCATTCGCACCATTTCAGGTTAACAGACAAACCGGATGTGGTTCTCTGAAATTTCTACTGATTTCAGTTTAAGTGAAGTTGGAAACGCTAACTATGACAGAGTGTGTCAAATCATCACTTTCAAAGTCAGGAGTATAAGCCAAGACTAACAGGATTACAGATGAGAAAATAACTGGCAAATCATGATGATGTAAGAAAATGCATAACTTTTTATATTTTACTGTGGGGAAAATGTGGAAAAATTGTCCTTTGGAGATGATGTTGTACTTAATGCTTTAGTTCATTTAGCAATACGATACATGCTGCTTTTAATTTTCACTTAAACAAGCATCTGTCTGAGTAAAGGCAATTTAAGAGTTTGAAAAAACATAGAGGCATGCTGACAGAAATCCCTCCCCCTGCGATCTGAATTACCAAAGAGACGGACCCAGCTGAGCATTGGCTGTCTTCCCAATCGACCGCTATCTCAGCTCATCCTCATCCAGTGCCGTGGCCTCATCGGAGATGTGAGGATACTTAATATTGCACACAAAAACAGAGCCTGCGTGTCCCTGAGTGGTACATGCGCTCACTGTAATCTCTTTATCCCTCAGCGACTAATGAATTCTTCTCTTAGTATTCTTTAGGAGGCAGTTAATAATTAATGACAAACTACAAACACACTTGACTGCAAACAGCAGAGGACACTTGGGTCCTGTAATGACTGCAGTAATCCCTGGATGCTCTGCTTCATGTTTTTAACTTTTAAAGGAAAGATCTCAGGTTGCTCGACCTTCCATGGGATTAGAGTACAAAGAAAACAAGGCAGAGGATTACCTAACATATAGTAATCACCCTGCTACCACCAGGCCCTAAGCACAGGTCCGTGCTGATATCCATACTCCAGAATCGGGCCGGCATGGCCTCCTTAATCCACCACTATTTATAGATGGCACAATTAACCAAGGGAGGCTCTAATTAACCCGCTCATATTGAGCGGAACCCCAAGTCACCAAACAGGTGTTCCTTAATAACCATTGCGTAACTGCCAGTAACGCCAGTCCATGCTTTTCCTCTCAATATGCTTTCAAGCTGCTGGAAACCTACAAGGCTGCAGGGTGGAAAAATGAATTGCCCCCACAGCGAGGCCGACAACGATCATGGATGGCTGAATTCAGGTCTTTCTAATGCAAGAATGGGAATAGAATGGGGGGTGGGGTTTGACAGCATTTAGGAGTTTAAAAATTGCAACACAAATATTCTTAATATTGCAGTTTTGTTCTATTAAGTATTGAGGGTGTTAGGATAAGAACTGCTGCTATGGTATGTGTCATGATTGCCCACAATAGGGCAACCCACTAGAGGGAAAAGGACAACTAGAAACGATAATGCTCTCCATTTACTGTACATCTGGCGTATGGTGGCATAAACATTAAGCTTCCCATTCTCCAGGCTGAACCACATTTCCCGCAATGCATAATTCTGCACCCAAAAAAGGACCACGTTAACGATTTCAAACTGATTGCTCCCCATGGTATATGCGGTACAATTATATGCATTGTTGTTCTGGCAGCAGGGAAGGGATGGATCCTTAAGGGAAAAGATACCCACAACTTCACTGTTAATAAATCAGATGACCCATGGGACTGCAAAACTTAAAAAAGGGAACAGAAAAATCCTTTAGTTACAAAGCAGATAATCCTTTGACAGGTGTGCTCCTCCAATAAACGAGATATACTAGCCGTACTAAATGGGATAAACTAGCAATGCTTTCTCTCAAATGAGTATTTATGGCTTCGACGCAGGTGCTGAGGAGTATGAAGCTTGGCACAGACTGGCCTTCTGCCATTTTGTCCACATCACCCCCCCCCCCACACACACACACACACACACACAAACTGCTCAAACAGCTTTCGATAATCACAATAACTGGTGCTTAACAGTTCTCTCAGTTGTACCTTGCTTCATGCTAGCCGACCCTCCCATTACAGCTCTTTGGAAACAGATATGTTGTTATCTCCATCCATGCTAATAGGATCACTTGCCCAAAGCTGGACTAGCTGCAGGTGCTGCCATCACTGTGTGCAGTGTCATGCTCCAGAAGACTTGGCTGCCACCCTGGAAACTGCCTCTAAGGTGTCTGGTTTTCACTCCTTAGGATGTGAACGGAAGAAAATGCTTGAGAACATGACTCGCTGTAAAGGAGTCCGTGGGGAAGTCAGTGTAGTTCAAAGAGAGAACTATGTGACATGAAGAAGTTGTGAAAGGACGTGGTCTCCATTTGAGTAATTCCCCTTTTCAGTTGGAACAGAAAGAGAGATAACTGGCCATTATTTCTTCCTGGAACTGTCATTTGTTCCTAGGCCTTAAAAATGTAAATCAGTCATATTAACTGTGAGTTAATACGGTCATTTTAACCTTGGTATGACAACATGCACTCAGCTCAAATACACTGATCAGCCATAACATGAATTCCACCAGCCTGATATTATGTAGGTTGCCCTCATGCTGCCGGAACAGCTCTGACACATCAAAGCATAGACTCCACAAGACCTCTGAATGTGTCCATTGGTATCTGCAGGCACCAAGACGTTAGCAACAGATCCTTTAAATCGTGTAAATTGTGAGGTGGGGTCTCCATGCATCAGACTTGTTCACTCAGCACATCCCACAGGTGCTCTATCAGATTGGAGGCCAAATCAATATCTTTAACTCTTTTTCATGTTGCTCAAACCATTCCTGATTTATTTATTTATTTTTGTAGTGTGGCAGGGTGCATTATCCTGCTGAAAGAGGCTACTGACACCTAGGAATACCACTGTCATGAAGGGGCGTACCTGGTCTGCAACAATGTTTAGGGAGATGGTACAGTACGTATCAAGGTAACATCCACAGGAATGCCAGGACCCAAGGTTTCCCAGCAGAACACTGTTCAGAGCATCACACTGCCTCTGCCAATTTGCCGCCTTCCCATCCTGGTGTTTTCTCTTCCCCAAGTAAACTACAGACATGTACCTTTCTAACATAAATAGCATTATCTTTCACCAATTTATGCTATAGTAGCTCTCCTGTGGAATCTGACCAGACACGTTGGCTTTCATTCCCCACGCACATCGTTGAGCCTTGGGTGCCCATGATCCCATCGCCAGTTCATTGGTTGACCTTCCTTGGACCACTTTGATAGGTTCTGATCACTGTATACCGGGAACATCTCACAAGACCTGCCGTTTTGGAGATGGTCTGACCCAATCATCTATCCATCACAATTTGATCCTTGTCAAAGTCACTCGGATCCTTACGCTTGCCCATTTTTCTTGCTTCCAGCACATCAACCTCAAGAAATACACTGTTCACTTGCCTATTCTGTAAAGGCACCCTTGACATATGCCATTATAAAGAGATCAATGTTATCAATGTTATTCACTTCACCTGTCAGTGGTTTTAATGTTATGGCTGAGTGGTATATATGACACAAACTTACAGAACACAATATCATACAGTAAGAGGAATGTCCTCCATAACCATTGTATTAATCTGCTTTAAAAATGACTACCCATTGCACAAACAACCTTTCCCATGACACCATTAAACATCTGACAAACCTCAAGAATAATAAATTGATAAATGAGGTCTGACTGACCAAACATGTTTAAAATATTGTAATTCAGAAACATTTTAGTTTTAAACCCTGAAGCTTCTGTCGTCAGCAGACAACGGGTTATAAATGCAAAATAAGAACCTAGAATTGAAAGTGCTTCCTTTGCTTAGAGCACTTAATAATCTGGAAAGAGAGATGGATTTTATTTTGTATTTAATTTATGAAAAGTATACTGGTGAACCACAAATTAATGAACATTAGTGTTATGCAAGTTCGTTAATTTCTAAATCTGTATTTATGAGAAAACTTAAGAATTATTCATTACTGATTTGATAAATTTGAAAATAGGACAATTTATTTGTCAAGTTATTGATGTTGCTGGTGTTATAAATTCACAGGGAGATTTAATTCACCATTAGTAACATTATCAGCAATGTCAATCTCCTTTCCGTCTCATGCTTCCAAAAACATTATCAATACAATAGTTTTATTGCAACACAAAGTTTAAGACCTGTTGGCTTAAGAAGAACATTAAGTCTAATCTTGTAGCAGTAAGTAGTTCTTTTGCCTGAACTAACAGCATTTATATATAAGATTACACAAATATGCCAGTTTATTGGTACCAAATTGTACACCTATCCATCTATCTTCCATAGCAGGTTATCCTGTACCGGGTTACACTCAGCCAGAAGCTGATCCCAAAAAGCACAGGGCATGAGGCAGGGAATAACCTGGACAGGATGCCAGTCCATCGCAGGACACACATTCACATGTTATGGGAAATGTAGACACCAGTTTACCAAACAGGAAGAAAAAAATGCAGAAAAGGGAGTACTAAACACAAGGACCCAACGGCTGAAATCAAACCCACAGCTCTGGAGACACAAGCGCACTGTGCTGGTCCAAACCAGAACAAACAATGTGTTAAATCCACGATCAAAACAAACTAACAACAACCATGAATGGCACTGATGCACTGAAAAGGAAATAACTTTTGCTGTATTATAGAATCACCACTTGTGATTTTTATAATCCTCACACCAATGAAGATCTCACCTGCAACCCTATAGGGAGGTGGGCAGACCTGAGGAATGACCAAATGCAATTATTCAAAGGGTAAATTACACATCTATTCATTGACTAAATGAAGTGGGAAAGTATCAACATGCATGCAAGGACTAAATTGTTAAGGTGTTGACAAGTGTTAGTAATGGGGATAAAAACGTAGCCAAAAACCAACGTGACAGGACATTTTGGTATTGTCCTCTTTCTTATATTACCTGAGGAAAATGTAACACTCAGGTGGAGTACAGATCACACGACCCTGTGTTATGTCTATTTCCTCAGGGTATTCTGGTCTAATAGTCAAGAAAGGCAAATCCTCCATACTGCAGGCCTCCCAACCCCTGCCAGAGCTGATGTGACGATTCAGCATTATAAGACTGCTCTGTAAAGGACTCCAACCCAGTCAACGTTACTGTTAACCAGAGCATTGGCAAAGAACAAAAGGACATCTTTTTTGGACAATAGTCTCTGTATATAAATTAAAATAAATAAATGACACACCATGCTAACAAGGACAGCAAGATTAACAAAACTTACAATCGTTAGTCACCTTTAGCGAGGCAGACAGACAGTGAAAGTGAACTTTGACACTTACAGTATGCCATGGCGTCTTATTGAATCAAGGGAAGGGATGTGTGGTAAAGCTATGAAACCCCACAGATTGCATAAGCATGCACACATAAAAACAAACCCTGAGAGCCCAGAGGAGGTCGAAAAACCAATACATCAGAGCAAAAAACAACAAAGGACAGCAGGACTGCACACTTTTCATGTTCCTCGACGCACCATCCGCAGCATTAGCGTAAGCCTTACATTATATACATGAGCTCAATACATGCGATGCCATAATTTTAATTCAAAGTCCTAGGGGAGCTGCATGTTGAAAAAAGGCTGTGGATGATCTATTCCACCTCATTGTAAGTATATGTTCTTGCTTGTCTGACAAAATTACTACTGCAGTCTAACCTAATTCTTACCTTTATTTATTCTGCTTCCCTGTGGTGGGGTTTACATCAGTCCACAAGCACAATACGATACACTTAATTTCAGGGAGGTATATATATAAAATTTTATTACATTTTTTTAAACTCTTTTTCATATTTTTTGCACAATAAAATCATGATGAAAAATGCACAGATACCAAACATACCCCCTTAGTGTTTCTCATACGTTTTTGTCCTACCCTGCATTCCTCATGGCTGCTGTGCCTTGCTCAAGCACTGCACCCCCACCCTCATAACTAGATATTCTCCACAGCCTTCGTGACCTCAGCCAATGCAACCGCTCCAGAAAGCACGTCCCACAGCAGCTGAGGCCAATCTGCCAAATGACCCTGATGCAGATACTGATTAAACACTAGTGTAACGCCTGCCAATGCCTCTCCAGCAGACACACTTGCATGCACATTCCAGATGGTCAAAGTACAAAGCTTTCCCATGGAGAGGTCAGATCCTAAATCTCCTCTTCCCACCCTCTAAAAACCCAAGTGGAGACAATCTGATTGTACATCAGATGAAAGGGCAGCACAGCCCTGTTTCACACTCCTATCCCGCTGAAAGTCATCCTCCTACCACTGGCAACGTTAAAAGCTGACGTTCACGCCTTCTCATGCAAACGATGGGAAAACACAGGTGGATGGGATTACATTTCTTGTAGGCGTTTTTACCACCAGAGGCTTCCTTATGCAAAAAACATGAACTCACATACACGAGAACTGTCTTAAGATACAAAATTGTTGTATGATCGGAAACACTGCTGAGTTTATACGCAGAGAGTTTTCACGGACAGGTGTGTGAGCTCATAGCCTGCAAGCTTAGTCATCAGACAACCGTGGTTCAATCATACAGTGAACAATATTCCATTCATCCATTTTATGTACCCTTTTTCTGAGTCCTATTCATCCCAGAATCTACGAGGGCAAGGCAGGGAATAACCCAGGATAGGGCACCAACCCACTGCAGAAAGAACAGTATTATTTTCTAATATTAATGTGTGTCCCCACATGGTCAGCCACTGCCTGACATTATAAATGGATTGAAACTAAACAGACATCTATTTGCCCCATTTCACTGCCCCTACTTATATATGGTTTGACCCCAAATGGTAATTCGCTTAACCTTCGCTAAACAGCAAAATTTTGAGTTTCAGTCATTTCTCAATTTATGGGTATGGACCTCTGTAAAATATACATTTGTTTGCAAACCCCAGCCTGGCTCTTCCCTGCTTCTCATTGATGAAGGGCTTTTTCCTGGATTTATGGGTCTTCAGTCCTGTTTCCACACCGTAACTGAGGCTAGATCTCTAAGGGTCTGTTAATTGTACAATAGCTGTAGGTAAACGTACCTGCAGGAAACGTACTATGAGGAACATTTTCATACCATTGGGGTATATTAATATTGATTGCAGCTTGTTCCTCAGAGTACATTTCTGTACCTTAAATTAGACTAATAGGTACATTTATCTATAGCTAGGGTACAATTGGCAGACCCTATACCAGGGTATAGCCCCAGTGACAAGCAAAAGTAAAATTGGTATTTTTTTCTAACAGTGTAGGAGCCTGTTATGAATTGTACTAGCAGTGGACTTTGTACCACTTAATGTTTCCCCTACATTTTGAAGGTCACTTGAAGTCATCTTTCTTCACTGCCGGATAAGTTGATAATCATCTCTGGCATTAGAAAGTCGCTTCTGCTCTCCCCTTGGCTGGTCTTTGCTCATTCCCAGTGTCTCCTGCTTCACGTTGTTCTTGTGCACTGCTGTCTTAGAAACTTTGAGCCTGGAAGCAGCCTGTCTTGCAGTGTAGTCTTCTGCTACCAGAACCAGGATTAAGCCAGGATTTAAAAATGCAGATTTTTTTTAAATATAGAGTGGTCTCTTAAGGTTTGCTGTAACCCCCAAATTTCATTCACTGCTCCACATTTACACCAGGTACAGTCAGTGAATCTGTTCTAAAGTGATTGATATGTTAGTGCCCAAGTCCAGTACAACACAGAATCGCCTTTGTTTTTGTGCGGTTTTCAGTCGGAGAGAAGAGCACTATGATACAACTCATGGTTTTAGCAAAAAGGACTACTTGCAGGCAGCTATCCAAGTCAACAATAGTGATGTCTGACTTGTGAAAAAACTATTCTTTGGAACTGGTTATTTTCAGTAAATCAGTCAAACTGGTTTTCAAATCTCAAAGAATCAAACATTTGTACATCCACACATTTCACAGGTTAAAGTCTTGGACTACTTAAAAAAATATTTCGTAAATTATCATAGAAATACACACAGAAACCTTTTAAAAGTCACTTACATTTGCTTTTCGTAGTCTGTAGCTATGTTGCCTTAAGTGCCTCTCTGCATACCGTAATCCGTTGTATTTGTGCTGTATGCATGCCCGACCGTATGGGAGCTGCGGCTCACTACTCACTCCCACCAATACTCTTGCCAATAGACAAGTTAGCAAATTTTGCATGTTTGGTTGAAGCAGTTACTAGGCAATTCTCCCGAGACTCATAAGATCCATAGGAGATGTTCATAACATAAATTATTAATATATTATTATTAATTCTTATTTAAAATACATATAGTTACATTGCATATATGCGATTACATTACAAATTATATTCAGTTCCCTTATATGAGGGCTGGAGAGTTTATCTTGAACAAGCCTAGCCACAGAAGCACAAACACTTCATGACAGACCCCCTCCACCTGTCACAGACTAGCTGCATCTCCTGCTCTGTGACAGACTTTGTGAAGCTCGGAGCTCACAGCATCACAAGCCAGACTGTTGTGACGTGATAAGCAGTGGAAGAGGGTTAAGGGGCCCCTTCTGAGCCTGGTGTCTTGTTCACTCAGCCATGAGAAGGGCGTAAGGCCTATAGACAAGGGACCCCTTGCTGTAAGGGAAACATTCAATATGCTTCCAGCCAGAAGTAGCCTTGCATGCTGATACATAATTCCCCAGTATTTAAACCCACGTTCTACTACATGTCCTAGAATGCTCAGAAACATGTGTCATATGTTCCATAAGCTATAAAAGAAGAGAGACAATCTAAGGAACATGCTGGCCAAATTACTGCATACAGACGCTCTGAGGACTATGCAGTAACGTGCATTGAACTACAAGTCTGCATGCTAAATACGACACCCTAATTATGTCACTGAAGGAGAGGCGAGACAAAAAGGGCATTCCTAGCCGCTCTGACAGAAAGCAGCATTCATTTTCCCAGCATTGCTCAAAGCAGGGTCGCAGTAAGCTTGGAGTCTATCCAGAGAAACAACGTAGAGGACTTCCTGGACAGGACACCAGCTGACCATAAGGCCAACTTTGGGCAATTTAAGAACACCAATTCACATCTTTGGACACTGGGGAAAAAAATCAGAGAGTACAGGGGAAAATGCTCAACCCTTTTTGTGTGTGGCCAGAACACTATTCTCAGATCCCAAAAAATAAGCAGTAGGAAAAAATGTAACATAGTTTTAAGATTATCATAAATTTCAACTGACGTGATGGCAGTATTGCTGTGAGTTTATATAAGTGAAGAAAGAATCCGGAACTTGCCTGAAGACAGTCTCAATCAGAAAAGAGTGGTGTGATGTTTACTGATCCAGAAGAGCTTAAAAACACAAACACAAGCCACAAGCCTCAAGTGAGAATAGCCTGAATTCTTGTTTTTCAGAGTTCTTTGTAACTATTGCCGTTTGTCTAGTTTCCTTGTGAAAAAAGCTATATATATATGGCATACATGCAAATTTTTTAGACTAGAGGTTGCAAGGCTGATTTTTACTCATATGGCATGAAAAGGGATCTGTTCAGGTATAAGCCAGATAAGCAGCCTGAACTGCTATTGTCCTCCATGGGGAAGGGTGATCTGGGTTTTATCTGTGGGCTTACGTGCACCTAGTTGCAGCTCAGGTTGTTCGGCGCAGTGCAAACTATAACTGATATGCACACTGGGACGGTTTCAGACCGGTCAGCTGTGTGCAGCCTAGATACTAGGCGGATGCTAATTATGAAACTGTGACTTTAAGGCAGCTTCTCAAAACCATTGCTGCATTTGTATCCTCTTCAAAATGATGAGCAAACAAGTGCAGAATTCAAATGTGGGTGTTAAAGCTCAGACCATCCAGAAACTAAACCGGGAGACTTACAAAAGCACAATCCTGGACCTTTACTTATGTGGAAATACTGATGCACAGAACTCACTGGGAAAAAATACCAGATATCAAGCGAAGAAGCACATGGCCACAGTGTGGTGGGTGAGGTGCTGGCGAGCCATAAAACACCCCTGCTTCCTTCCTAAAAGCTTCCCTAATGAGAGCTGAACGGTGTGCAGTCTGGTTCCATTATTTATCCCCTGTTATCTAAATGTATTTAAGGAGCACTCTAAAATTATAATTAAGCGAGTAATTGATGTTGTTTGAAATGCACGTGCTCTATTGTCCATATATTTCCTTCCACGTGTTACGAAGGACGAGGGTGAAATGGACTTTTAGCAGAGCGGGCAGTCAGAGGCCATTTTCAGCACCTAAGCACACGGTTCTGGTGTACTGCCACCCCTTACCTAAAAAAGGTGGGAGGGAATAAAATTCATAAACGATGGTGGCTTTTTTCCCTCAATTATGCACATGTTTCCTTAGACACATTTTTCATTAACTTTTACTTTATTATACATTACTGCTGCATATTCAACTAAGAAGCCACGTTTAGACCTGACAGATGACATTAATTAATGGGTCCGGCATGGTCTACTGAAATGCATCTTGTTTACTGGCTAAGAGAGAGATGTCAAGGACTTATTTCATGCTGAAAGTTGTTATTTAACCTTGTTGACTATTTAATAATCTTTTAAAACCACCCTGGAAAATTACACTATACAGCTGGTAAAAATAAGATTTATTATACACTATATGCATGGATTTAAAACATGTACAGAGTTGTATTTTTTTTTTTATTTCAGTATATTGCAGGGGTAGAATAACACTGAGTACCCTGCTAGGGTGATAGTTCTGAAAAAGAAATTTTAATACAGAGATTGATACAGAGAATTCTGCTTTAGTGGTTATGAAAAGTGTGAAAACATAACGAATTCTGGTTTAGAATGATAACAATAATAATTATAATAATGGTAGGTTAATCACAAACTAATGAAGACCAATTTAGACCAAAATTAATGTCACAGTAGAACATGTTAATTGAATTATGCAGAGATAAATAATATACAGATAAATAGAAATAATTTATTCTATGATAATTTCCCATCCTATGAACCAGATTCCATGTGAATTCCAGGGAAGTGGTGCCCAGAAAACAGGTATTCTGTGCTGACCACCTAAAGTCACTTATTTTGTGGGGAAAAAAAAAAGTTAGACCAGGCCATTTCCTCCCAGCGATGGGCTCGTGACAATTATTTAGATCACAATATACTGCAGACTCCATCCTTTGCTGGGGGTTCTAGGGAACATTTCTATAACAAATGGGGTGCAGTAAGACCACTGCAGTTACTGTATATAAAAATGCTACATAAAATAAACAGAGATATGAAAATTAAATCAAAATATTGTTTTGTTTATTAGACAAAAATATATAGAAATAAAAAGTGAAATATGCAGAGACGTCCCGACACAAGGATTACAGATTATGACAACATAAGCAACTCTGGGAAGGCTGGTAAATAATTTTACCATTCATTCTAGAGCCTACAATTGCCATGTAATGATGTTGCTCTTCATCATAAAGAAACATCAATATTTTGCTATAGAATACTCATTCCAATGTATATACTTCAAATTTCACAAGTGCCAACTGTCCCAGCAATCCACAACACCAGGGTGCTTAGGTACACAAGCTTTGGCAAACAAAGAGGTGAAAACTGCCGTGGTCAAGTGAAAACCTAAACAATCAATTTCTGCCAGAATATCATCGGCCGACAAAGAGCAGAAGCAAACGATGGACACAAGCATCAACACGGAAAAGCCCTAATGCTGAGTACAGTCCCGCAGAAAGCAGGGTGAGATCCACGTGCCGTGAATACACAGAAGGGCCATAAAGAGCAACTTCCCCATCTGCTCCGACTGATGGAAATTCTCCACCAATGTTAGACATAAATGACCGGCTGGTGAGACAAGCGGCATGAGTCAGGTAAAGTGGATGAGGTGCCGTGGCAGGGGGGCGGGCATGCTCCACAGAGCACACTGCCACTCACACAGAATGACATTACCCCCTGCCATACAAAGTGATGCAAGTGTGCAGCAGGCACACCAGAACTGACCTGGGGGGGCCTGGGGGAGGGGGAGTTTTATTGGCAGTAGTGGGGGGTGGGCGGGGTCACTCATATTGGCGTACAGACTGAACTTGAGGCCCTGTCGGCACTTGTCACACCTTACTTCAATGAGGGAGACAGATTGCTAGGGAGTAAAACATCTGGGAACTACCATGCCCATGTTCCTGCACTGGCTCACATCCAGTACATGAGCAGCGAGGTGAGTTTCAATCCGCACACACACAGCTCTTATTTCCTTACTTAACTCAGCCCACAGTGAACCGGAACTTCTGAAAGACATGGAATCCAAGCCTCACACCTTAGCTAGATCTCTACAGGCACGACTCATCATAAGGCCCGCTCACTTAAACAACGAGCAAGTACAGGACGCATGGACAAGCTGGATACTGAGAACGTGTCTGTATTATTCTCTATCGGCTGTGGAGCAACATAAGCTGGTGGCTAGAAGATACAAAGCACTGAGAAAATTAAGCTCCAGAAAAAAAGCCCTTGTAAAGCTGCAGCCTAACAGCAGACCATTTTGTAAAATACAGAAGCATTTTTCCAGCTGCAGGAATACCTTCGTGTTCATTTCATTCTGCTATTGATGAAATAATTACAAATCAAGAAACGAACTTGTTTTTTGCACTGAGAAGGGAGAAGACTGAAGTCTGGCATACGTCTCTAACATTTACAATACATTATTCATTTATGAGTACATAAAAGCGATCCCCCCGATCAAACATACAGTACGTGCAGTTACTTAGTTAATGAATTTCATGACGGTCTGCTTTTTCAGCAAAGTGGAAGTTTGCTACGTATATCAAACAAAAATACATTTGCTAAACCTCAGAAAAAGAAGCTCATCCACAGAAACATTTCAGAAAGTAGGAAAGGGGAAAAACACAAAAGAGTGAGATTAAAATTACTCACCAGTGTAGAGGAGGCCCCTTGTGGCAGTGAATGAGTGGCACAGTCACAAGATCTATCAATTAACATCGACACATTCAAAACTGCCAAGAAATAACATATTTTTCTGTCTGGTGTCCGTCCTTCAAAAGAATACTTTCACTGCAAAATAGTTTTTTAAAGTTAATTTTCCCTTTTTTGTCACTAATAACAATGATAGCAAAGACAATATTTGTATTATTATTTTTTATTTATTTTTTTATTCTTTTCGAAGCAGAGCACCAGTCCACTTCAGGACTGGAGAACATCTTCCCCAAAACTCAAAGTGAAGTTGCTCTGGATCATGAGAAGCACCCTTCAGCTAGCGCGACCGGTGGATGATTCCGCTCAGGTGGTTAGGCTCCAGAGACAGTCACCCCAGCTGACACGCAGTGCCAATGGTGCGCACCCCCCCCCCCCCCCGGCTTCAGCAGGACTGTCCGATGATGAGGGGCTGTGATATGCAGCTGGATGGGGGGGGTGTTCCAGTCCTCCGGTAGCACTTCTTCTGCCCGGTGTACAGAGCCAGGGCTATTCGCATTCAAGCCACGCGTTTCAGTGCATATCCCTGATTAGGCTCGAGCTGAGAGAGGGGAGAGAGGTTGGGGGTGGGTGAGGGTTGAAGGGGGGGGTGTGCTCTGAAAAGGAGGCTGGCAATAAGACGTGGTATTCCAGAAAGCTGCTGTGATTACTCTCCCTGTGGCTCCTGTACCGCTGGGCCATTCAGGCTGAACTGGAGCAGCAGACGGACGGAGGCGCTGCACCGCCGTGTCCTGACCAGCGCGACGGTCTCCGCTCAAAGAAATGTCAGGTCTGCCACAGCATTCTGCTGCATCGTGTTGGGTTCAGCCACTCTCTCTCTCTCTCTCTCTCTCTCTCCCTCTCTCGCGCTCTCTCTCTCTTACTTGCTCACTCGCTCTCCCGCTCTCACTCAGTCACACGTGAGGAGACACAGAGGAAGCCTGGAATACAAATAAGGCATTTAGTCTGCTTTTCTTAAAGACACGATTGTGCTCTTCAGTTTCTTACTCAAGACGCCAGCCATGTGCTGGGAGGCAAGGAGGACCTGTCCACATATATACCCTACTACCAGCTACTCATCTCTCTTGTCATTCTCACCCCTTTGAGTGGGGGGGGGGTGTCACCAGATATTTAGGAGGTCAGACATTATTGAAGAGACAAAAAAATATATAGTGGCTGACCCAGGCTCTCTTCTATTGGGAACTCTGGGTGCAGAGTAATATATGGCACTGGGATCAAGCTAATTTCCCAAAACCACTGATTCTGGGTTTCAAACCTAAACACAATCTAATGTTGGGCTGAAGCAGAGTTCTGTGAAAAGTAATATTTAATCTGAGAAATACTGTAGAGTTCTTTTTTTCAGTTTCTGATGATTAAATGGGGAGCAGAGAGCATACCATGCATCAAATCATAAGCTTTTTCCTTCATCTTTGATTTTAAAGATCTTGCTAACTCTCATCTCAGAAAATAAAGAGGTGGAGATCCTTTTTTTGGCCGAGTCATGCTGAAAAATAAGAAAAAATGTGACATATTTCACAAAGATATGGGGGGGCTGCTTTTCTCACTTCCACACAGCAATACAAAACAAGCCCTTTCAAGCATGGCTGCATTTTCTCACATTGAGGGAAATCTTTAAAAAGTCATTCATCTCAGTGAAGAGAAAATGAAATCTCCAGACTTTTTTTAATGCAAAATTAGCATTTCGAAGGCTAGCTATCAGAACATGCATCAACTGAGTGAAGCTGTTGCATTGACATTTTCATAATTAATTGTGGAAATGGTGCCTCATTAGGGGCCCAAGGTCTGGGTCGAACGAGGACTGAAGGTGGGCTTCTGTTAGAATATGCTGTGGGATCTATGCAAACTTGCAGATTTGGGGGTATTGTCCAAGAGCTTCCTAAGCAGTTCCAGGCAGCTCTGATAAATTCAGGACTTGCCATGACTAATGCTCATCTTCTGGCAGGATCTCAGATAGGGTCATTGGATCATTCTCCTCTCTCCCCCACCTAACACTAGGGCCTTGGCAGTAGTTAGATATTATTGATGTTACCTCTATTAGTTTTCCAAAAATCTCTTGCCAATGTCAATATCATTTCACCATCACCTACCAGGTTCCTCATCAACATCAGTTCTATTCCAACATCATTCAAATTCTGGTCTAATCCATGCTTCAATTTCCTGTTGGTCAGCTTCCCTCTGTTGACTACATTTATCTCCCCATGGAGTGTGCCACTTACGGTCTGTTTACTGTCCCTCTCCACTCCTGAACAAGCACCGCCCCTTCTGCGGTGCATCTTATATTGGCTTTCTGTCACGGGCCAAATTTAGCCTGAAACCCCCTCCTGCATCCTTCACTTGTCAAACTCGTGGTGCCCCCTCTCCAAACTCCAGCTGCCTGCCTACACTCTTTTTCATCTGCAGCTCCCCAGTGGTGGAATGAGTTGGCAGCAGACATCAGAACTGTAAGTGTCAAGTGCTTCAAGAGCAAAGCTAAGACCCGCCTCCTCAGACGACACCTCTAGGTTACCGGTAGCCTGATTTAACAGAGATCTGTTTATATTCCAAATTTGGACTAGCCTCTGCTGCCTGCTGTCCTCTCAAGGGTATTTTATTGTTCAGTTGAATCAGCTTATTAGGTTTTAATAGGTTTGTTATGTCATCTGTGACATATTCAGGGTTTTTTTCTGCTTATGTTTAAGTGAGTCATACTTTGTCATACTGTAGAGCCCTTGTACTGAGCTCAATGTGGTATTTGGCTCTTTCCCCCACCCATTAAAATACAAAAAATGTAGTGTTCTCCTGGAAAAAACACAGGCTAAAAAAATCTGCAGCAGCAACAACAATAACAACAACAGGTGGCACAGGGTAGCGCTGTCGCCTCACACTTCCAGGACTGGGGTAAAGTCCTACCTCCGGACTGTGTGTGTGGACTTTGCATGTTCTCCCCATATCAGACAGGATTCCTTACACAGTCAGAGCCACCATATCATAACGCATTTCCATAGGCTCCGTTTTCATTTCCCGTAGATAAAAAAAAAGTCACTGTATCATATGTCTCTATTTACAAACCAAAGCAACTCAAACTGTTTGCTGTGTTTGAAGCATTGAAGAGCCTACTAAGCAAAAAAAGAGTTTTAATTTACACTATAGCACATTGGTCACAATAACGGGAATATGAAAATCCCATTACAGATGGATAAATGAGATTGCGTTCTGGTGTCAGCCTGTATAATAAAATCAACTGAAATGGAAAATAAGGGTCATGTGAGTCCTGGGCTCCTGGTTTATTTTCATTAATCGAAGCTACGTTATGCTGCCAGTGAGGCCTGGACCCGACCCCTTTTATTCTGGTTTACTGAAGCCAGCTTGAAAATGAGACGTAAGCGAGGTGGTGTCCTATGAGGTAGCGAGGGACACTGGAGGGCCTGCAGTCAGGCCCTTGGGGAGGGACATACTGTGACGGGTGGGGCTTTCCATGCCTCATTCACACTGATAAACCAGGAACATGAAAGAATTAGCTGCTGCCCATCCACCAGATGCATTAACTACAGGGGACCTCATTCCTGCACCAGCAGGTCCAGCTGAGCTGGTATATTCACACCGCAAAAGCGTGTGGCATTCAAAGTACCCGGCATGTATGTATATGAGCATATTCTGCAGGAACAGATCAAAAGGTGCACACCTCTTCCTCGATGTTAAAAAAAATGCAACTAATCAGGTCTCCTTCCAGCAATTTTCACATCCATCATTAGAAGCCCTCAAAGTCTATTCAAGGGTCTACAGGGCTGTGCAATATGACCAAAATATCATATTCCGATATGTCATCTCATATACTGATAATGATATATATCAAGGCAAAACCTATATTTATGGATTTTTTTTTTCCTACAGATCATCTGCAGTAGGAATTGGACAAAAATCCGAATAAAAAGGAGCAAGGTCAAAAATGTAAAGGGATCCACAACAGACGGGAAGTGATTCACAAATGTGCAAAATCCATTTCAGTGAAGTGAACACACAAACATTGTAATATTCATTAACATTCTGATAAAGAAATCTTGGCAAGAGGGGTCACAAAAGTATGTCCAATGAAGACATAACTATAAAAAAATTTATACTGTAATTTTCCCACCCAGACCTCTTACGGGCTCCGTAGTAGTATGAACTGGACAAAAATCAACAAATCAAAAGGGAAGTCACAAATAACAACACAATCCACAAATGCGTTCACTCCGCATTTTTATGGGTATGAGGTTACACAACACAAATTTAAAACTACACATTAGTGGACAGTTAAATATTTGCGGATCTTGGTACATATTTGTCGATTGTCTTCTGTGGACTACAAATATAAAATTAAAAAAGTGCCACATCCCATGTGTATCCTTGTAAACCGTCATCCAAATGATGAAATAATGCCATAAACAGTGCATTTTGCTAAATAAATAGAGAGAGCATAATATGAAACGGAAGATGTTTTCATTCTGTGATCCGATATAAATCGTCATATCGCACAGCCCTACTCAAAGGTGCAGCCCAAGGGCCACTTTCAGAATGTGAACATGCATACTTAACATGTGGTCGTTCTGCTGTCCACAGCAGAAACCTACAGGTCTGCACAGCGCATACAGCGATGTGCGCGCGTATTCCTACATTTTACTGTTTGTGTAAAAAATCAGTTCTCACCATGGATATATAGAGCTGCACATAAATGATACCGAGTGTCAGTGCTTTATTTCTTGTGCTGCAGATGCATGGTCACGTCGCAGCATTCACCTTTAACAAGGAGCTTGTTAGGAGGAAGCAGGTGCTACCATTTTACACGCAATCTCAATGGCCATGCGACTGCCACTGCAATAACAGAACAATGCTGGCGCTCACATCCCGTAGTGTAGCCAATATGTCCACCAGGTCCATCCCCTCATCCTATGAGTTTAAAAAGAGCACTTACAATACAAGGAACTGACCCCCACCCCAGCCCACCTCACCCCCCATTCATTGCATGTACAAATCCACTTATTGAACTCACATTAGACCTCACTGTAGAAACCGTTTCTTAGCAACAGCCGTGCCTCATCCCTGCACTGTAGCCATGTAGCAAAACGAGCGTAAACAAGTAGTGGAAAAGTTGCAATACATATCATACAAATTTACATATGCCCAAATGACCATAGGTCAACCAAAAACACCATCGGAAATCAAAAACACTAAAACAAAACCCAAGTTAAACCTTTACCTGTCTTTCAAACAAAAAAAAACACACCATTCATGTGTTTGTATGAAAATATAACTTTGTGGAAGCAGCCGATTCGGAATTCTGTTTTGATATAAATTTTAATGACTGAGCACTGTCCCACGTGCTTATTTGCATACAAGCACATTTGACCACTGTGTTAATATATCCAAGATTAATTTCCCATCCTGCTTGAGTCACTTTTTTTTGCACACTGCTCGCTTCGCTGAAGCCGATTCTTAAATAAATCACTTTAATATCTCAGTAAAACCTGTTTGTCATCATCTTCTGGACTGTCTAAAAAAGCCATCTTACAGCAGTTTAGCGGTAGTGTTTTTACAGCAGAGCCAGACTTTTATGACACTGTGTCCGCTTTAATTCCTCTCGTACTGCCCACCCCCCAGCCATCTCTCATCCTCGGCTGAAAGGGAAATACACACACCCTTCATACTGCCCTCAAATATGTCACAGCTTAAACAGAAATTAAATATATATATATTTTTTTTCTTGTTACTGGGACACATATATCTCCCATTAAGTGATTTATATATCATCTTCCTTTAAATTAATTACATCAGCAGCGCAAGGAAATACAGGCCATGCGAATTTGGCCCAAGAGCTGTGCGGATAAAAAAATGGAAATCGGGTCAGTGTGGAAGAGGCCTTTCACTGGCTCATCCCTGCGACATGCAGCATAAGCACCTATGTGCTGATGGTAAATGTCAGAGCGGATCATATATTTGTGTTGCTGCTGCTCATATTCATGGTTCTCTGGGTGGTTTTATCTCCTTTTCCCGGAGGACCACAGTTAAATGCCCAGCTTTAACCGTACCATTACTGCCATCCAACCCCCTCAACAGCCCCAGAACTTCAGCAAGACAGTGGAAACCCTCATGCCGAATCACAGTGCATTACCTTAATGTCACTTGCGGTATAATTCAGCACAATTTAAATTTGCGATCACTGAAAGTCTAAAACTGAGCTGATACCTCATATTTCAATACACTGGTGTTACACTGGGTTCACTGGTACTTCAAGTATTCTGAATATGTGGGAACAAAATTGAAAAGACGGCGTAAAAGGGAGGTGAACATCTATGACCCACATAGATATAGGATCTGACCTATCAATACAGGAGATAGATGACGCTTTATGGATCACATGTCCCCTGACTTCCTACCGATCCTGGCATCAGTGCACACATGGCTTGTTAGGATGAAGGAGCCCAAGGGGACACCCAGGCTATTTGCACAAGTCGCCTCCCAGGCCGACGAGGTTCACTTCAGGCCCATCTCCTCCGCTCGGCCTGGCGCCCCCGCATGGGTATCGCATAACTGCTCGGAGGGCCTGTCGAGTGAGAGGTTATCCCAACAGCAGATGGTCTCCATGCCCACTGAACCACTCCCCCCTGCTGTCGGCTTACAGCCTCGGATGCAGAGGAAAACAGCCATGGGGGAGAAACAAACACACGTACGGGCATGTCCTTACACAGTGGGGAAGGTCGCGTCACACAATTAACTGCCAAAATGCTACTGCTTCAGTGACCATTCATCATTAATTGAATACCAGTTCAACTAAAATAAAAATCAACCGCACATCCATCCATCCATTCATCTTTTATATCTTCTATCTTTTACAGTCATTCAGTACAGGAGTGCAATGAACCTTTAGATGCAATTATAGAAAAAAAACAATAATAATGAATAAAGAACATTTTAAAAATAAATTACAAATGAGTACGTTATAACACTGAGCCATAATAGCTAGTATTCCAGGGCTGTATTACAGTACACTGCATGAATGCAGATGTTAGAAAGGTAGGGTTTAATTGCATTTACTACTGATGCGTAGCCTGGCATTTTCTCAGAGCCTTACAGCCCAGCGCCTGAACAGCCCATAGGCAGAACAGGGTGGAGTAAAAAGTGTTTTTGCAATGTAAGAGGGGCCATGACATGACGTTAGAGGTTCTGGAGCAATTTTTGCCTGCACACGTTACTATGCAGGGAATACTAGAGCCAGCGGCACATTTTGTGAATGGGAAGGTATTCAGAGATTTGGACATACTGTATATTATATATTATACCTCAGCAGTACAGCACTGACTGCCTTACAGGCAATAGAGACGTTTGTCCATTTATGTTGCATCCACTAGAAACCTGATTATTTAGTTTTTGAAATGTTGGCAGAATAATGTTAGATTCTTTCTCCAGAAGTGCTTAGTGAAGAAGAATGATGTAAATGATGAGGACTGGGAGAATACAGGAGGAGAATACGTCAATCATTCAAAAAGTACTTCGTGTTGCAAACACACGTCAACACAAGATGTGGTCCATGTTCATGGCCTGATTTCCAACCACCTGAAGAGCTTCGACACTGATGCAATACAGGTGACCACCCGCAGGGGGAACCAGGAGATTTAAACCCAATGATGCAACAACAGGAGACAATGTATTCTCTTTTGGAGAGGTGCAAGGTGTGCAGCAGAGAAACACAGAGTGAGGAAAACTTCATGTAAACCAACTTCTCATAGACATGCGTTTTCTCTCTGGTAACATTCGCAAACGAAACAACAAACTGATAGGAATCCTCGAGGAAACAGTGAAAGATTCCAGGACAGGCCCCTGCAGGTGCTGGAGCGAGGAACAAGACTTCCATTCTTCTGCAATGGTTGTAGAGAAGGAGCTTGATCTTCCAGCAGCATCTGCACACTCATGACGAGCGTCACCGAGTTCCCAGCTGATCATCAACACACTTGAAAACAGATGGATGCCAGAAATGTCGACACCCTCCCATTTTTAAAGAACAGGCAGAAGTACAGCATTAAATGAGCTAAAACAAAGTAACAAAGGTTTTAACACAGGCGAAGCCTCTGTACACTCTTTTAAATCACCACCAGTATGCATGAGTTATTTCTTTCATTCAATTCTTTTCAGTGAAATGATTGCTAATGTTTGTAATTTAGTGCATATCCTGTTATCAAACAGAAAAACGACATACTTCACAAAATTGAAAAATACAAACAACAGTGAATTATCTTGTCTAATAAGAAATTCTTCTTTGTTTCAACCATGCAGTTTGCAAACATAAGAGCTATTTGAATCGGTGACATGATTATTCGGTTTCAATGTGTTGCAGCATCAGCGGTTACTTAAATATATATGTATGTATAAAGCAGATAAAGAGCACTCAAAGGCGCCGTGCAAATTATTACCCTGACAACAGCTTCTTATCAGGCCGAAGTGGACAGAATTTCTCTCATTGCGCGTATTAAGAGACTGTACCAAAACAAGAGGGGTCAAACTGCTGAAAGAGCTTTCAGAAGCGTCACTGTGAATACGAATGCACAGGTATTTCCGTGGTAAACTCAGCTGTAATGTCGATCATGTACCAATCACCACAGCAACCAACAGATAACATAAATAACATATTTCACGTGGGAAAATACACTTCAACCTGGAATCCACTACTCTTCTACGTTCAAACTTTCCACATTAGTCAGAATAGCCTACAATACATACTTTTTCAATTTAAATTTCATACCGTTTACAGTATTTATCTTTCATCCAGTCCATTACAAGCTCGAAATTTAATTTCCAAATATAACTTTCCAAAATTAAAACTTATTATTGTCTCCCACAGAAAGAAATTTAATAGGGATTTGTTTGGTGTTTTTTATATTTTAGTTACTTTTATATTATCCCATTTGGATGGAATTAACATGAAATTAAAGTGAATAACCGCAACACATGCACTACAAACTCACTTGCATCCTGTTATTTGGTGCATTCGTCTGCAGCCTTTAATATAAAATTTATAGTACATCGTCAATTGACAATATTGTTCATTGTGGGATGAGTGAAGTTTCCAGGTGAAATGAAATGTTGTCAGTGCAGCAGTTTAAAAATGCATTTCTTAGATACTGGTGACATGCTAGCAAATGGCATGACTGCATTCCTAAAAGATTAATTTAGGCGTTGATCAAGGGACTCTTCAAAATCTCATACTCAAAAACTTATTAAAATGCGTCTATAATGCATCTGAGCTGCAGAACAGGCCCTTTACCTGCTTCTTGCTTGTCATTTCTCACATGGTTGAATAACACTGCTTGCATTTCTTCACAGCAAGACCTACAGTATAGTCCAGTTTTCTGCTCACAGACACCACAGCCATGTGGTGAAAAGGATACGAATGTAACCACCCTCCCTCCTGCCCCCCCCCCCCCCCAAAGCCCAAGCCCACAGCAGCCCCCTGCCGTCTCCTTCAGTGTACCATCCTTCATATGAATGCGGATGCTCAGAAACAAGCCCCCCTCCCCGTCCAGAAATGACCGCCGGTCTGGCGGTCTAGCGTTTATTCCTCTCCTGCCTGCTTCCTTTGGCTTCTTATGAAAAATAAGAATTGGACATGTCCCCTCATCCATCATAAGGGAGACGACGGGCAGGAGAGACTCCCAGGCTAGTGCTGCCAGCAGGTGATGGATGAGCTGAGGCCCGGGCTGCTCCAGGCACAGAGTTGGGCCCCTTCTTTCCAGCCATCAGATCTAAATCAGGACCACCACCCCCCCACCCCCCATTCCCATCCTCACCAAGCTACCACTGCCTCTCACTGGGTCAAGAGCAGCCCGGCATCTTGTTGTGTGGCCAGCATCCTGAGCTGAATATAACAACAGGCTGGTCTACTGAGCCAGCAACAGAAGCCAGATGAAAATCACTGCTTGTTTACATGTTTTGCATATATCACTAAATGTGTAATTTTGGTTGATTGAGCACATTGTGAAACCAAACATATCTTCCTGTTATAATTGATTTCTCCTAAAGCAGAGGAAATTTTGACTATTAACTTTATTCTCCTTAAAGTCACCTGCGAGTCTTAGGTTTGACCTTTTGTAGTTTCAGAATAAAAGAGGCCAGATAAGGTCCATAGAACATGAATGGCAGGTAATTAGTATCTCACACAACTAGCAGCAGATGCCCTGCTACACTTACTGATTGAGTACCGAGTGCAGATGATGTGTGCTGTCAGACATCCACTTCTTGTCACTCTACAGGTCGCAGGAATCGCTGAGCAAATGAAACCACTACCCGCCCGATTCTGTCAGTGGCTCTTTAGGAGTCCAGAGGACATTAAATGTTGTTGTAGGGCAGTAGGAGGTAGAGACAGGAATCCACTGCCTAACTAAGCTGATTTTACATTCTCTTGGCCCCCTTCTCACTGCTAGATATTTCAGCACAGCAGGGATTAAGCCTGGCGCCCCCTGTAGGCAGGCCTTTGACCAGTGTGCTACTTTCTTAAGAGTGACAAATTCCAGAATAGCAGCTCTTCCTGTTGAGTCAAATTATAACCTCACAGGTGACTGTCACATCTGTCCCTCTCAATCTTGTAATCTTGGTTCTTGAACAAATTATACCCTTCTCTATTTGATATTATCATTATTAACAGTTTTCATAAGACAGGAAGAAGGACCTTGGTCAAGTAAAGAATAATCTAATGCTTATTTGAAATGCGTGACCAAAAATAAATCTCATTCAAAGGGTTCCATCTGTGTGTGCTGAATTTCTTAAAGGGAGTCATAATTGTTGGAGTGAAAAAATGTTTACTCTGCACCTTATTCCTGGGTTTTCTTACAGACGCAGTGCGTTAATGGATGGGTGGAGGAAAACAGAGCGCTGACTCCACGTTGGGCTGCCATCTTTATTGCTGAGGTGCGACTCAACTTTGGTGAAGTTCTTATTTTACTGCCACCGAAGCAGTTTCCCTTCGTATGTCTGAATCACCAGGTCAGACGGATGTTCCAGAAGACACAGAAAGGGAAGGAGGGAGATATGGAGGTGAGTGGAGATAAGTATCTAATTACTTGTTGTTTCTTCTATTGCTCGAGAAAGATATCCTAAGATGAGCCAAGAAAAAAAATTGCATGAGGTTGGAAAGACTGATGTCCAGGACCCAAGGAACGACAACACTGTCGATAAAAGGCTGGAAGTAAAAAGCAAATGGGCAGGGACAGCCTGAAGCAGCAGGCTGGGTCTTCCAGCTGCTCCATGTGCAGCCAAGGCAACAGTATCCTTTTAAATGAAGGTTGCATAATGCAATAGTCTCGCAAAGCCACAGTTCAGGTTATGATAATCAACACTATTCATAACAATGGACAGCATGGCAGCTTCAGAGACGAGAGTTCTAAACCTGCCTCTAGATTTTTGCGTGTTCCTCACATGCAGCCTCCAGGTGCTCCAGATTCCGCTCGCAGTCTATAACTTTGCAGTTTAGCTATCTCTACATTGCCCAGAGTGTATGACTGTACTTCTGAGAGTGTGCTTTGCAATGGACTGCCATCTCATCCATAAGTCCTATGATTCCTCAGACAGGCTCCAAGGTCAACATAATCCTGTACTGGATATCTGATTAAGCCAGATGTATAGATATCCATTATTATAATTAATATTAATTAATATTATTTATTATTATTATTATTATTATTATTATTATTATTATTATTATTAATAATAATAATAATAATAATAAGAAAATCCTCATGGGGAAATTTGTCTTTACGCCTCTCTCAACTTGCCCTTTTTGGGGGTAAGCTGTCTGTTGGGGTGCCAGGGAGCTGGGGGTTAAGGGCCTTGCTCAAGGTCCCGCAGACGTGCTGAGACTGAATTTGAACTGGCAACCTGGGGTGACAGGCACGTAGGCTTAGCCCACTGAGCCACACACTGCCCATTACATTATGGCAATTCATTAATCTTTAACTGAGTGCACATTAATATCCTCCGCAAAACAACAAAACTCAGTGGTGTAAACATCTTTCTCCAAAGGATCCGGAAATGCACAAGCAGAACAGCCTTGGCTAGAGTTTGCCGGCTTATATATCACCAATTACAGTATGACAGGCGAAAACTGCTTTTAAAAGATGCTATAAATAGTAAAGCCAAAGTCACTTTAGTTTAAAGATCCCAAAACCCTTATATAGCTGCTCCAATGTGATTTAAACAGCTTGTAAATTACTAATGATCACTTGAAAAAGGAATAAAGTTTCATAAGACTGTTATGAAGATAGCGGAAAATGTCATTTTAGTTTTAGTGCCTACAAATTTGAAATGGATCTGCCTAGAATGTGGATTATGGATTTATGACAAATTAATTAGGCAAGTAAATAAAGATTTACAAAAAGTATTAAGACCTCAAGCAGGTGTTGGCTTGCTTGTTGAATGCTTTTGAGCGCTGTCTGATATTGCAAAGGGGCGTCCAGTGAACACCCCCCCTCCAAAAAAAAATTAAATATATATATATAAAAAAACCCAAAAACAAAGGCTGCAAAACTGTTATAAATGCCACTGCTTCAAAAGAGAAAGAAAAAGAATTGCCTTGTGTCAATCAGAGCAAATGGTAATTCTGTCCTATCGGCTTGGGATTTGAAACAAATAGAAAGATAAAGCATCCCAACATCTCACTGTCCCAACACAAGCATTGCGTGTCTCATTAGTAGGCACCACACATCACTTTAAAAACCTTTCACCATTACTAACAAAGTGAATGCTGATGAGCAGGCACTTGTTGCAATGTATAGGTAGGTGTGAGTGAGTGTGCCCTGCGATGTACCGGCATCCCATCCACAATGTTTCTCTGCCTCATGCCCTATGCTGCTTTGGCACTGTGCAATATTTTTACAAAACATTTTAACGAAAATATTTACATATTTTTATACAAAAAACTGGCACAGACCAAAAGTGAAAATAATACCTCAAAATAAAGCTGCTTCAATGGTGATGACAACCACCACACCACAATGCAGTGACTGCATCGACCACAAGGGGGAGATGGTGAGGAGAAGAGCTAGTTAGTAATCTTGGAGCGTCCACCAAAGAGGAGTGAAAAAGCTATCGGTGGAGGAGGGGAGATTCAAGGCAATGGCTCATGAATTTGCATCCCCTCATTCCTCTGTTGCTGCTTTAATCTCATGCTTATAAAGGAACTTTTATTATATGTGTGCATCTCAACACAGAAGGACAACAGAAAATGCAGCTTCATTTAATCTCTCATTCTATGTGGACATAAACAGACTTATTATGGGCCATAGTACATTACTTATTTATCGATCTGTCTAGTTTAAGATGCAGTACATGCTCAGCCCTTGTGAGGATAATTGTGAGGATAAACATAGTCCGTTTGTCTCACAGAAGTCACACGTGAAGGTCACACTGCACGTCCCAACAAACCAGCAATGTCTAAATTACATCATGGCATCCTGAATAACCCCCTTATTTCATGCAGTCAGGAGGAAAAGCATACTCTTTATCCATCCAAAGCATAATCTGGCCAGTCAACAGCATCCACATCAATCTAAGATTATAATATTAGACACATCAGGGCCTGAATCCTCAAATAGTGCTTCTAATTCAAACTGCTCTAAGGCAAATGCTCGAACAGTGCTTAACCTGAGCCAAAAGTGGCCTGTCTCCACTCAAGAGAATTCAGTAAACATTGAATTATGTATGCACAATTTGGTGCACCTGAACTAACAATTCATTATGCACAGTTACCTAATAATTTCACTGAGTACTCTAAAGACACCAAGCCACATCTCCATAAAGTGTGAATAACAGACACCATGATCCAACAGAAAGCCAACATCCTCACACACTGAATCAACAGATCTGTGATAACGCTGAGAAAAGTGCTCAGGTATTGCAGGTTTTCAGAAAAAAAAAATCAGATGGTAAAGAGGAATCATGTACTTTAAGTATTTAAATATATAATATTTTATATATTTTCTATCTCTTTGCAAGAATTGTCAATCTAGTTTCTATAGTTCTTTATAGCTAAATGTTATGTACATTATTGTTAAACTGATGATTGGACCTCTTTTTGATCCTGCAATATATCTGAATACCAAATTAAATTAATCTCCTTGTTAGCTGTGCACAGGTCTACTTTGGTGTAAATTTGTTCCTTATTCTAAAAGTTCTTTATTGTTTTTGCCACTAGAGGTTTTTCATGCATGCATGCATCCATTCACCCATCCATTTTCTGCAACCGTTTGTCCTATTTAGGGTCACAGGGGGTCCAGGGTACACTCACATACAATTCACTTGTACATGCACACCAATGGACAATTTGATAACTCCAATAAACCTTAGCATGTTTTTTGGACTGTATGGGACAACCTAGACGAAACACAACAATGATACATGGAGAACACGCAAGTTCCACACATACAGAACCCTAGAGGAGACTCAAACCAAGGTCCCAGAAATGTGAGGTGACGGTGCTAACAACTGCAACACCATGCCTTGTTCTTATCTAGTCTTGTTTTTCCCAGTTCCTCTGCAAATCAAATACCAGGACAGGGGTCTCCAACTCCGGTCCTGGAGAGCTACTATCCAGTAGGTTTTCTGTCCCATTTGGCCTCATGATGAGCCTCACCTGTTTCTGATGTTTACCTGAGAACAGGTGTGACTCATCAGAAGCCAGGTAAGATAGAAAACCTACTGGACGGTAGCTCTCCAGGACAGGAGTTGGAGATCCCTCTACCAGGATATAGAAATTATTCAATCCAAAATTTAATTTAAAACTTTAAATAATTGTATTTCGAAATTGAACTGTATATAATTCAACTAATCAATCCATTTTCTGTATTTGTCCTATTCAGGGTCATGAGGGGCCTGGAGCCTATCCTGGAAGTTATGGGCACAAGGTATCAAACAATACAAGATGGGGTACCATATACTGTATAAATATATGGTAATAAGAAAATTTATTATTATCATCATCAAAAAGGAATACAAACTTTTTCTCACAATTGTATAAAGAATAATTTAGAATAACTGATATATTTATTTCATGTAAGAAACAAGACAATTCTTTCAACTATATATAGATCAGCTAGAGAAAAATCCTTCACTTCTCCTTGCATTACACATCCAGGTTCACTCAGCCCATTCTGTCAAGGACTCTGCAATTTCCTCAAGTAATGAGAGAAAGAATCTCCAAAACTCTGAACCAGATGACAGTACAGTGAAGATACTCTTGGAATTTTGGAGTAAAGAATCTGTCTGTACTTAAAGCAACCTACTGCTTCAACGTGCTACAAATGATTTTTTTCCCAGACATTACTTTAATGTCTCTCACTCAGAGTTTCAGTATGCAAGATGTGGGACAAATCTCATATATATATATTTTTTTATATATATAAAATCGGGCAAGTTTTGAAGATATCACAATTGAACTTCATATGACAATTTGAACTGTATTTTAAATAAAATTCCTTATCTTCACCTTTTCACCTCAAGCCATTTAAAGATTTTCTAATTATTGGTAGAGCATGCTGCTATATCACAGAAAGTCGACCTACTTAATGGATGACCACCTCCATCTATTGTTTTCTACTGTATATGTGGGAAAATGAGACATACAAGATTTCAATGCAATGCAAGGCATGATTTACATATCAGTTCATGTGTGCTTTGGAATTCTATTCCAGCAAAGAATTTAACTTTTTAATCAGAAATAAAAGCCCCTATCTACAGTAAGATGCCACATGCCATTAACAAATAGTAAAATTATGGATTGCTAACATTAATTCCTTTCGCTGGCTTTTGAAAAACTTAAAAGGATAATTAGAGGTATTTTACTAATTCTTGTTTGCAAATTATTGTCTAATTTCTAGTTATCATGATAGCAAGTTAAAGGACATGGATTATACAGACAAACACCACATTAAATATAATGTGTTGCAATGACAAGCACCACATCATATAATGCGCTGCAATTAGTAATCAAGAAGTCTTTTGATTTCAAAGGCCTACTGAGACGCCGATGCCATTGGGCATTGAAACACACTCAGTTGTCTTCAGTAAAAATATCTGGTTGACTGTTTCTTTGGTTGTGGATTGCATGAGGAAAGAGTAGCAGGGTGCATAAGACTCAGTATAATCCCCAGTCATTGGATAAAGGGCAGAACACAAAAGGACATATGAAGTCTTCTGGACAACAGAGATTCAGCTCTTATCCTAAAGGGTGTCCTTGAACATTTCTGAAGGTTTCTGCACAAATGTCATATTATCTTTTTTCCCCATTGCCATATACAGATGATATATCGCACATTTGATTCAACAGTTCTTATAGAAAATGCTCTTTTACCTTTGAGGACCTCGTCTTCTTGGCCTTGAGTCTTTGATCACTGACTCCAGAGGGTTAAATTCTGGTTTATATTGCGAGTTGTTGGGAAACCAGAATGTTAAATGTATGTCTGTGTACACCAGAATGTTGAAAATTGCATGGTACATGTAAAGTCTTTGCATAAACTACTGGAATAAAGAAGGAGGTTTGAATGAGGCTGAGATTACTGTACTTCCAAGACAACCTACAATCAATGGAATTAATTAATAACTCATATTTCAAGGTTTTAGAGAAGATACCATATATTACTTGATTTGTAATATATTTTTGTTATTCTTAGAGATGGTGGAGTATGCTTTCATATTTTCTTTCAGGTTGGTTACATTAAAAAGGAATCAATCACGTTTGTTCATAATTTATGTAAACTTCAGTCATAATTTCCCCTGCAAGAGTAAGATGGATGTAGTCCATTAATCCATCATCACTGGCAATGCTCGGTTATAGATTTTTAACCAGAAAGTTAAGAGAATTATTAAAAACATGAAGAGATCTGGCAAAATACTTGAATTTAGCGGAATGTTACATTGATGTCACTAATAATAAAGAGAAATTTCTTGTGCCATAGCATAATCAAAACAGTAATCCAGTAGGTAAACATATGGAGCAGTACCTTAAATTCTTTTAAATTAATGACTCTCCCAGATCATATTAAAGCTGCATATTGCACTTTGTTGTTGCGATTGCACTCTAAAGTGCAATAATAAAATAATACGTTTATTTTGATCTGTGTTTTTTTTTTTTTTTTTTTTTTTTAAAGATTGTCATTTGCACATTGATATTTCACTGGGCACTGACAAACTTGTTTCACTTTGTATTGGCAAACATACTGAAAACAGTACAGTGAACATTCAGTAAGAAAAACAATTACCAAATAAATCAACAGGTTCCATCACAGCATGACGCTTTCACAATCATTCCCTGTATTTATTGCACCATCTTGTGCAATATTTTTTTTCAGTTCAAGAATGTTTCGGTACTTCATCCATTTGACAAAATATTATTACAGTTCAACTCCGATCTCTATTATTCCTGATTGTCCAACTGACCTTATTTTACCTTTTTAAGTAATATTTTGCATAACTATACAATATCAAAACTTCAAAGAGTATCACTGTTATGTTACACATTCAGGGTTCTGGATTAGTTTCTGGACTAGTGTGTGTGTACGTGTATGTGTGTGTGCGCGTGTGTACGTGTATGTGTGTGTGTGTGTGTATGGTCAAATATATATTACATTGTGGGGAACAAATGTCCTCAAAATGTGATAAAGACCTGTTTTTTTTACCTTGTGAGGACCATTTTTTCAGTCCCCACAAAGGAGAAACTCAAAAAAGTCTGTGAATGCAATCAAAAAGCTAAAAATGCCAAAAGTCTTATATTTTGTTTGGTTACTTGTGGTTAGGATTAGAGCTGGGTAGGGGTTAAGGTTGCCATTGTTTGGATTAGGGGTTTTCCCATAGAAATGAATGGAGAGTCCCCACAAAAAAATATGAAAACAAAGTATATGTGTGTGCTCAATTCACATGGACAAGGGCAAGTTGTTTAGGTGGATCGATCTATCTTAATTGCCCATTGAATATAATTATGTTAGTGATTTGCCCTGTGATGGACTGACATCTTGTCCAGGGTGTCCCTGCTTTGTGCTTCTTGTGAAATGTTCCAGGTTCACTATGACCTTGAACTGGAAAGAAAGAGCCTCAAACCTCATCTATGCATGCATTAATTAAACAACTGAAAAGTAAAGCTGAAGGCAATACTGTGTGTAAGGTTGCTTGCTGATTTTACAGAACAAAGTGGAACGGTATTACAGTAGTGTGGTAAACAGCACGTGGGAGAAGTGGTGTCCACAAGCAGGGAGAACAACAAAGATGAGTAGGAGGAACACAAATTCAACAGGCCTCTTTCTATAAATACTAAGTGAAAGGGCTGAAGATTGAGGTAATGCAATAAAAACTCAAAATTAAAACTTGGAAAGAAAAGACAATAGGCAGAGTCCTAAGCCCTAGCAACCCCTTGAGTCAGCAAGCCAGGGACATCATCTTTCAAAATAGAACATATAGGGAGGAGTTTAGTGGAGCACTAGCACATGCAAACTTCACCTTATTCATTACATGGTTAGCCTGCATCATCTTCTCCTGATATATATGACAGGTTGCGAGGCACCTGAACAGCTGCATCACCTGTCCACATGACATGATTGAGGTCTACATATGGATACCAAGCTGGTGCATGAAGGACAGCTGACCTTATCAGACACTAGCTGCTAGTGGAGTCAGATCATGATGTTAGGAAATAGCATAACATAAATGACTTGTAAACACTTGTAAAATCAAGAAACAAGAGTCTTATGTATTCTCACAAAAATATCCATAAAATGTAACACTTCCGGGTTAAGCCCCACCTATTTTGAATATGGAAAACTTTGTTCATTGAACAGATACTGTACAGATAATTTTGCTCACCTCTAGTGGTAACTCTGCTGAGCACAGGATGCAAACTGCATACCTTTCGATGACATAAACAAACACACAGAGACACATACCACCCAAGACCGGCTAGCTTTGTTCTCTACAAGGTACGCATCTTTGTTACATAAGGGTGGCTGATATTTTTGGTTGAGAATTTAACATGCATTATCTGTGTGAATGTCAATACCAGCAGGTTAAGTTCCATAATAGTATTAACAATACTGCAGAGCTGATACTGTATATACCCTACACTGACATAGTAAATATGTCATATTTATAGCCCATGTACTGTAGGTTGCACTTCAGTCTTGTGTGTCCTGTGCTGTCTGGGATAGGCTCCAAGCCCCCCCCCATCTCCCTCCGTGATCCTGGATACGACAAGCAGTTATGGATGGATGGATGGATTGATGGATGGATACCATAGAAATATATAGTATATTGTACACAATAGGCATGTGTATTATATATAGTAGAGCTTATGATTTTACTGAAAAATACTGACAGTTACTGACATGTTTAAGCAAACAACAGCATACACAGGCTCTGAGTCAGAGGTATGTATAAGGGTGCTGCTTCTTTGCCTTTCTAGTGCTCTGTCAGCGTCGCTGCCCATTGGCCAAGACAGAAGGAGCATTCAGCAGCTTTTAGGGCGAACGGCCAGGCACATTTGCTAGTTGCAGGAAACGGAAACGTTTGATGCCGGAAACGGTTTTGGAATGTGACTTTACTAATGAACATATACAAGTTAGCTTCAAGAGACAGCTTTAGTCCGCTTGAGTCAGGCTTTATTTAACATTCAAGCGGCACTGCAGTGCTTACTGACAGTCTGTTGCATTATCATGTTAGTATTCAGTATGTTAGTCTCCAGTCCCATTACCCTTCTGCCACCATGCATTTATTAGATATTATAAACATTTAGTTCGTTTTCTCCTTGAGACTGGATTTCAGTGTAACATTAACAACAGTCTATTTACAATGAGCAGTAACCTAATATGTGCCCTTTTGCGTTTGCATTCTAACTGATTTAACACATGAAAAACTGAGGTTTGCCACTCAAATCCATTGCTGAACCGAACATCAGTTGTAAAATAATTACTTGTCTCTTCTCGTGAGCATGGATCTGCCCGAGCAATCACAGCATCTGTCCCGTCTCACTCCCCTCAGCCTTTGCCCACCGTTGTGGGACTCTTTAAATTGCTTCCTGCCTGCTGCCAGTGCAACTCCAGACAAAAACGAGTGAGCAAGCTTCCGGGTTTGCCTGATGTCACAGTGCAAAAGCCCAAGTTGCCATGTCAGATGTGAGATTGTGAGATTAAAATTCACCTTGGCTTCACATTTATGATTATCCTGTTTTGACAGTTGCCATTACCCAGAGTAATGGCCCACAAGGATTTTTCTAAAAACATCTCACCATATATTATACCTCAATATTTTATTTCACGTCCGAGCCGAACCACAACAAATGGCATCCCACCTGCTCTCTAAGCACTGGCCAGTTCATCCTCCCCCCATTGTTTGGGTAATCTCACATAATACTTGGTGTAAGACAACAAGAAATGCATTCTGACTACATTAACTATGATTACATCCTAAAGCTCTTGTGGGATCAGGGTTATTGAATGGAGCCTTGAAAGCAGTTTCTGGTACTTAGTCTTCCTCTTCTTGCCTTGCAGCTACCATCCCTCCACCACATGTCAAACTTCTGACCACAAGTCAAGAAGGCATCACCCCCCCCACACACACACACACACACACACAATGCAAAACTGTGTTTAGATATGAGAATTGAGTGATTTCTACAGATACTAAGAGAAGTCATCTGTAGAACCAATCCAAAACCAACAGGGCTGTTTGATGCCATTTTATTTGTTTTTATTCGACCACAATCTTAATTGAGAACAAAAAAAAACATTTTGCTCCATTACAGAATCCATACTGTGAGTTTTTAGATGACTAGCCCAATGCCAGTAAAACACTCCAAAGTCATTTAACTTTCCGTTTTTGTCTTATTTTCATTTTTCAACTGGATAAATTTTTGATACACGCTGAATAATGCAGGCTCCCTAACAATATTAACAAAAGACTTGCAGAGCCAAGTATGGCTAGAATCACTAGTTAGAGGAAGGAAAGTGAAAAAACGTAGGCAAATCCATTTCGCCTCCCTAGACAGACAGGGATCTGGCAGAAACCGTGGGAGTTCTGAAAGGAAATTCATTCCACCTCTCTTCAAGGTTATCGACGCAGTGCACAGGCTTGTGGCTCCGCAGGGCTCCGCTTGAAGCCGCCACGAAGCGGAAATGAAAGCGATGCCATCGTGGTCCGCTGTTATACGCCGTTGTGCGCCTTGACGCCGCCGTCTTCTGCGTCTGGAGCACGATTGTGAGGATTCGGTTTGTTTGTCATACCCATTCCGAGCATTTATCATTTGACTGGCGCTGCATACGGAAACGCGAACTCGGTCTCTTATTGAACAGAAAGTGAGCCTCACACTAAATGGGAGCATATGAAAAACACCTCTTTTATAAGACACACATGTGGTGCTTGGCCCATTAATATTTTCTCACATTTCACAGATGTTTCGGAGGAGGAGGAGGAGACATTGCTTTCAATTGGAATGAATGAAAGCAAAACAGCATCAAAAGAATACTGTGTGTAACATGGTGTCAAGTGGTCAGAGTCATGAGGAGGTCGCACATGCCGCTCTATACAAGCAGCTTTCATTTCCAGCCAGAGCCCCCACCTACAGCCACTGTCCACCTGCAGCACCCTCCTCTGCCCATCCACCCATGAGTTGGCCCACACGGAGCAATTAGCAAAGAAGTGGATGGAGGCACAGGCTGATAGGGCAGTGCCTTTCCGGAGCCCTGCCTCTCTTAATTATTTCAAAATCAGGAGCATGAAGAGAGATTCCAAATTAATTTCAAGCCAGGATGATGATAAACACTATTAGGGAATCAAACTAGATGGCAGGCGTGGAGGGATGGGGGAGCAGCTGGGGGAATTCAGGAGGGGAGGCCTACTGCGTGTAGAATGACGTCGATTCACGTTAATGACTAGGTGAAATATGTGCCTGTCAGTATCTTTGTCGCGGTGAGTGGCTCCAAACATTGAGGAATACAGAATCCCGGAATTAGCACATGGTTTATAATGCAACCATGCACAACATGTCCAGCAGAAGGATCACCTCATCAGTCATAATCTGTGTCAAAACACAATGCTCCCGTGTCCCAAAGTGGAGTCAGCGGTAATCAGACAAGCAACGGATGGTTATATTAAACTTCAAAAAAAAGTGTTGTCAGTGAAGTGATGTCACCAGGGGCTATGCGAGGACAGTGAGAGCATCAGGTGGTCACTCTGATTGTCACACCCCTGCTCAGGTGGCAGAGAATGCAAGGGAAGAGGAGGTCGGGCGGTTACGCCACATCGAGTTGGAGAGGTGGTCTCTGTGGCGCCCAGATTGGCATTCCACATCCCTCCACCACCAAAATGTCAGTGCCCAAGATGTGTCAGCCCTGCGTATATTGCTGTGGAAATCATGATTCCAGTTCCCATGCTGGTTCACAGCTTGATAATTTAAAAAATATATAAATAAATAATGGGTCAAATTTGAATTAACAAATTCAAATGAAGGAACATTTATTGTGCTTGCCATGCACTGTGATTTAGTGAAAAAATGCTGAAAAACCTAAATATATTGATAGTTTTTTGCTCTTTTCTTTGTGCAGAACCTTTACAAGTAATGCTATTGAATTTTGCATCAAGATTCAACATCCTTTGGATCCCATCCGAATGTTGTCCGTTGATAAAGCTAGATAAGGCATAAAGATGAAAGGGAATTTTATCTTCCAAGAGCCAGTGCATCTATCAGCCATCGAATGTCCACATTCATTACACTGACTGATGCACGATTCATGATGGCAGCGTGGGTCACATGTTCATCACTAACATTTGGGAAAGGCAAAGGTCTCCCTGAGATAGCTTGTGTGCCGTAATTGCACCCTGCTCCTCTCTCCACCTCCTTTTTCGAAGGTTATAATTCAATCATTTGGCCTGGGAGGTATTGCGAGAAATCAGCAAACACACACATCACAACGTGACTCATGTGACCCTGCGTGGTTTGCAGAGTGTCCTTGATTCCATGATTTCTGTCAGCTACCATCAAAGGGATAATCACTATTTTAGGTATTGCCAGCCAGAAGCATGGACAGAGCAGAGAATAAGAAAGTTAAAGTGGTGATCTACACACATATTCAAAGGGGGGCTTTTTGACCGGCTCCTTGGGGGAGGAGGGGCGCTTTCCCAGATGAGTAAAGGATTTGCTTGTTTTTTGTTTTTTCTCTTATTTACACAGCGTGACTTTGGGAACACAAACGCCTCCTTGTAGTAATTAGGCAGTGAATCATTAGGCGTTTCCTGAGCACCTGCCGAACCAAGTGTGGGGTCGTGACCCTCTTAGGCAGGCGTACAGTCAGCGCCACGGAGGGGCAACCTGCTTGGTGTTTACGTCCCCCACTGCCCCATGACCTTTGTGCTTTGCGAGGAATGTGAGCTAAGGAAGACAAGGCAAGGGTAGTGGATGCAACAGCAAGTGTGTCCCCAGCTTCTCATACACCCCCCCGAGCACACACACAACTCCAGGCTGCACTGCATGGTGCATTGTTACAGACAGATTCAGTATGGAGCTGCACTTTGTAACAGAACATGGTTCACACCCTGATGGAGACAGTGGCAGAAAAACGCTTCAGGATTCAAGCCTGAAATTAACACAAGAAAATGAAATAAAATGAGAGGATACAATAATAAAAAGTATATAATTCCTTAATTACGTAGATATATGCAGACACATATGACTGACAGAGCTGAAACCTGCATCTGCAATTGAAAGTGCCACAACCCAAATTACACCACAATAATGAAAAGACGTATTTTCACAGCTGTGCAGAGCTGCAGACACAATGCAGAAAAAAACATCACATAAAGGCTTGAGGTAGCTGGGTACATGCTGTATAGAATAGTGCATAAATCAGTACATTTTGTATCCTTTTGCATTCGGTATCACACAATGGCCAAGTGCAGTGAGCCATGTTGTTACTGTCTAAAGGCTTGCAGCTGCTACAGTATCTGCAACCATGTCAGTGATTGTGAGGCACCGCTCTGCGCTCACTGAACTTTCCTCAAATTAGGATTAGGTAGTCTTTTTGGAGCAAGCTTTTATAGGAAAAATCATGCTTACTGCCCCCAATTTTGAACGTTTTTAAATAAATTTGCTAATTACAGCAAACCAAAAGAAGCCAAAGGTCAGAAGAACAGACATCGGGCAAAACAAGCCCATTTTGTGCAAGATGTGAATGCCAAAGTAATGTCGTGCATCAGATTTTGAAAAGAAGTCGCTTCAAAAGGCAAAATGTGCTGGTGAGAAGCCTTCGGGCGATGTAGCACAATTAACTGGGGGATGTAGCACAATTAACTAGCTGCAAATAAGAATTCGCAGAAAACATCTCTTTCACTGCCGTTAGCCCAGTCATGGAGGTGTGCCTTCAAGCCTGGCACTCTGCGTCAACGTTAAGTGCTGATTACCGCAGCAATCACCCGACAGCTCGATACAGTGGGTCGATAGATGAACCGCACGCCGTCATTCTGCATGGGGGCCAACAGCCAACGAAAATGATACCTGCTTGATGGATTTTTGCAAAGGAGATTCATTAATCTGGAGTGATGGCCAGAGTGGGGTCGTTGGGGGGTGAGGAGGGCTCTAGGACGTTGGATCTACAGAAAAAGCCTGACTGCCATATAACTGCACTCATGCAGTCTGATTAATGATCCCAGAGCCCACTGAGTCGATATTGTTTTTAAATTCACTGTACACAGATATTAGAGACTTACTGATGGATCCAGCAATGAGCCAAAAAACATAAGGGGGTGAAGCAGCGGCAATTCAGTGTGTGCGTTTTGGGGGGGGTGAGTCATAGTTTTGCTTCTTTTTATATCTCCTGGTTGCGGTACACAGCGACTCACGCCATAAAGGTACTGGGTTCCAATGGGGACCAGCTCTCAGCTTTCACATTCTCCTTTGGCTTCCTCCTGCTGACTAAATTGGATGCATTGAAGCTAGATTGTCAGACAAATAGTCTGCAGTTCCTGGTTTTCTAGCAGTCCAAAGGTGCCATTTGCCTACCATATTTCCACTATATACCACAGCTCATGTCTTCCACATGCATTGCATCACCACCCACCTTTACCCATCATAAAACACACACCTTCTCCAAAATGCTAAACACACGGCGGGGTGAAAAAATATTATTATGCCTCCTCACAGCTCTGGGTCCAGGCGGTGGACTCAGCTACAGAGACATGAAACCACAGCTGGATAGATGATGCATGCCAGGAAAACCGATGCTTGAAAAACCACCAGTAATAAGTGTTGACACAAAGGCCAAGGCTGCATTTTTTATGTACAGCTGTGAGTACCAGCAGTGTGGAGAAAAGTGGGAGTCAAGCGAGCACGACTGCTGCCATCAGCGATGCTTTGAGGTTAACCTGAGAAGACAGGGCCCGACAGCACCGGAGGACCAAGCCTCAAATGGCTCCCTAGCAGCCCACTGCATGCCAAGCACCCCTCCAGCCATAACAGACAGGGTGAAATGGTATCTTGCACCCCTGATTCGGACTTTAATGACCGGTGATGGTCTGCTGCACTATCAGCAAATTAAATTTGAAAGAAAATGGGCCCTTACAGACAGACCATCCTGCTTGTTTGCAGACAATAGTGTTCAATTTAGGTTGACACCCTAGCACTAGTCCCTAGGGTAGGGGAACCATTCAATTCCACCTCACCTGTTCAGCATCCCCTTAAACACAGCTCCTTAAACACGCACAAAGGCAACAAGCTGCCGATACGCTTAAAATTATATTCCACACATACATATTTAAACAATTACAAAGATAACACTTGCTGCTTTCATTCTGAAAAGCATAGTAAAATTACACATTTAGCCACACTTACTAAATACCAGATGACGTAATCCTTCCTTTTTTTCACAAGAGCAGAAAGATAAGGTGAAATGAGTTTTCAGCTGAATACTCCCTGTAATGAGGGATATCGAAACTGCTGTTTATGCTCAGCTGTCACTATACATAAACGGCACCTAGAATAATGCGATGCAAATCAACGCGATTCCTAGTTTAAACACTGTCATTGAAAATCTCCACATCTATTATTGCTGTGGACTGAACATTCATATTGTAACAGAAAAGCATGAAGAAGCAAAAGTGTTTAGTTTCTTGCTTAACTGCACAAGGATTTTAATACAGAATTAATGCATAAAAATAATGGGCAGCTACAGTGCTGTTTCTCCCTTATCCTTAGATAAAGCTTGCCTGTGACACTGTACTGATTTTCTCAGAAATACAATTCTGCCTTAACTAGTTTTACATGGACATCCAGGATTAAGATCAGGAGTTCATATTTCATTCATTTACCTACTGAGTTATTGGCCAGAGTGACAATTTAATGGGCCGTCATTAGTGAGAATGATGGAGTGATTGTTAGCAAAGGGGGTCAGGCTATGAGCGCTAGACTCGGTTTGATGAGGTGTGGTAGATAAAGGCAGAAACTGCCACAGTAAGGTGTAATCGAGTTTGAAATGACAGGCAGACACCGGGGAAAAAAATATGAACCCATGTTTCTGAGTGGAAGAGTGCGGATATGCCAGAAAGCCCTTTTCCGAGCCACTTCTCTTTAGTGTTAATGACGTGCTCTGGACCCAGGTGTGACGACCTTGCTAATTTGCCAAATGTTTTAAAACAACCCAGGTGTTTCGCGAGCACCGTTTACGAGGTCCTTAAGGAACCTTAACGATGGCCCACGACAAGGCGAGTCCATCACCCTGAAGTGGAGGGAAGAGGGAAACTACTCTGGCTGTACCTCTGAGGGCAATCAAGTCTGAAGACCCCTCTCAGTGACCTCATTTCACCCTCAAGGCCTACAGCCTTATGGCAACAGCATATAGCAGCTACTGCCTCTCAATCTTAGAAAATGAAAATCCAGCAATTGACAGCTAAAGTGGATTTATAACCAGAGGGATCCATGGATGCAAAAGAATAGAATCATACCTGTTAGTGCAGTGTGGTTGAAGCAGATGTGGAGCCATTAGCAGGTTTGTGAGGATCGTGACGTCCTGATCCGAGTCCAGTCTTCTGGCCAGACAAGACATTTAGAGAAAAACAAGGCCAGTTGTTACCAAAATTATTTCTACAAAAAAAACAAATGTTAAAATACATTCCAATGCACCCATTTACTACTGAATGAATGACAAATATGACTTTCACCACCTGAAAAACGTTGGGTGCCACAATCATGTTTATTTTACAATTATGTTTTTTCCAAATGAAAATCTTCATAACATGTCTGCAGTGCATCGGAAGCCATTAATTGCTAGTTGTTTTTTTTCATACATTTATAATTAGTAGTAATATTTATTGTGACTATGCTACCTGACCTTTCAAGCTCATTTCAAATTAAAGAACCACCTTCTTGGACAGAAATGTTGCCCTTGATATTAAGTTTATACATACAATTTTAAAAATTACAAATAAAGAGCTAATTATCATATTACCATATTGTCATGGTTTCCTGTGGGTTATAGCTCACAAAGAAACTGCAAGCCTAACCATAAGTAATGTAGATTTGTGGACAAAATGTTTATGAATTAACGATTTTAAAACCACAGTGTTTTACAACTTTTTGTGAGTATAAAGATTCCAATAACAGGATTATTCCTAAAGTAATTAAAATTTTAAATGACTTAACTCCCAGTTTTAACAGTTTTCTCACTCTGCTCATTTGTTCGAACAGTTGCAGCATCTGACATTTTTGGACTTACGAGAGATACAAAAATGTCAAAAATGTATATTAATTGAATGTATAGAGAATATTATCCACATTAAAGAGGTTTCATACAATACTGTTTGGCATGATGTGCATTTATTAAAAAGGATAAAAAAGGATTAAAATGACTTGAAGCCAACTACACAGTGCTGCACAGAGCAGTGTTTCTCAAACCAGTCCACAGTGACCCCCAGACAGTCCACAGTTTTGTTTTCTCCAAACTCCCAGGGAACTGGGAAAGAGTAAAAATGTGAACCATGGGGGGGGGTCTCCAATGACTGGTTTGAGGGATACTGGTGTAGAGGGTGATTGCACATGTGTATTTGTGTATGTATATATTATACACACACACACACACACCTTTCAACTCTTCATCCAGGTTGCAAAGAAGTCACAGCCCATCACATACACAAACACAATAAAATTACAATCTATGAGTAATCTAAACATGAAAAAATATTCACCAACATATACATTCAATGGGACTAGATTGTTATGACGAAGGTTTAGCTGTATTGAATATGTCTAGGAAGACTCTCATTTTAAAAACTACAAAAGGCTAAAAAATACATGTGCATTTACAAAATTGATGTGAATGAATAATAAAATAATACATTTTAATTAATATGAATTATAGGGTAACACTGTAGTTTTGTCTGATAATAGGATGGTACTAAGAATTGTAGAATATAATAATATATAGAAAGATTAATTTATCAAGAAATGTATCTACTGCAATTATATCTTGCTCCTAGTATTTAAAAAAGAGCTTGTAAATCCGCATATATAAAACAATAGGTTAGTGGAAATAAGCAAATTTGTAAACGTGCTATTAGAAATGAGCAAAGTTAATACTTTGTAAAAGAAGAATAACATTGTTATTTACTAATAACATTTGTTATTTTATCAAACAGATAGGAACAGTTTAAGGGCAAGGGGAAGACCTTGAACTTAAGTGTTACCAATTACTTATAAACATTGGCCGAGCGTTGCGTTTTACCGTGTAAACATGATGGATGAGAATCTTATCACAGTGCTGGAAAAGTAGAAACGTACGATATACTGTATACTGAAGAACAGCAAAAATAATGGTTAATGTTTTAGTAAAATTAGTTAGTCACAGGTGGGGGGAGGCTACCTGCTATATTTGAAACGATTCCTGTCAGCGATAACCGTTTTACTGACTCAGGTCTTTTAAAATGTCAGGAAAGCGTATTTCATAGGCAATTACCTGCAATCCGTTTTCCATCCCAAACGTATACTCAACGTCGACATTTTCAACTGGAAAGTTTACATTAAAATTCGCAGTGTCAGCGTGTCTTCATTTTCCATACAATATTTCGATATTCAGTAAATAAATAAGGTTGCTTTTCCAGGTTCTTTAAATGAAGGCACGTAAATACGGTACGAATTATATTTTCTAACCAGGTTAAGCTTTAAATCAGTTCTTCGGCTAGTGATCCGTGATTGTCACGCGCTCACTAATATATCTCAAGGAGAGTCTCGTGATGGGCGCCGCCTGCCTGTTCATAATACTGCGAAGAATCTTTATTTCTCGAACCCTTGCTTCATTTATCTAGCACACTTAACCCAATGGCTGTAATTTAAATATTAACCTTCTCCAATGATGTACCCATATATTTTATTATACGTGGCCCATTGGCGGATTTAGGTATGGGCAAGGGGGCAACCGCCCAGGGCGACATCATGCCAGGAGCGGCAGGCGACGTACTTGCACAAAAAAAAAAAAATCGCATTAAAAAAAAATGTACATTTACGCGATCGGTTTTCTATCGTTCATTTGCACGGCACACGGTCACCGTGAGGGACAATTAACTTTGCTGGTATGGACGCCCTGATTCTAATTAGCGAGCTAGGCTACGAGATGGGGAGGGGGTGCGGGTTGCACTGATCTCAGGTCGCCCGAGGTAGGAGGAGGGTGGGAATCTATCAAATAGCGCACCTCTAACTTTGTACAGTACTAATGCAATTACTCTAATCAGTCACACCAAATAAACCACAATTTATTAATAATACTGTGAATATATAGTTGCACAGGCATAGTATTGCATTTTTTGTTTCTACTCTTGATTTACAATGATTCTGGATGGTTTAAATGCTTTTTTAGATATTGTCATTTTAAATCTATATAAATGCAAATGTGATTATAAAAGAGTAGCTACAGGATAAAATTAAATTTTAGATGCTGCTCACTGGTGAGTTGTGCTATTTTTAGAACAGGTCCGTGGGCGACTCGTGGTCCTTGGGGGCATCCTGGAGCCCACAGGCACCATGTTGGTGACCCCTGGTCTAAGCCATCAGGTGGCCCGTTTAGAAAAAAAGAGAAAAGATAATGAGAACCACGAAGATAAAAGTGTGCAGCATTTTCATCTCTTTAGAAGCATAATATTATGCATTTAATGAAATAGTGCACCCTAAACATCACCATAAAGACAATGGTGTAATAATTCATATACTGCGTTTTGTTTCTATTTGTCTGTGTCACTTCTTTTTGGTTTTTATGATCCTTTTGTATATATATTTGTATTTATATAATTTAAAATTTTATTATTATTTGTAACATTCCAAATGTCTTAATTATCGAGGCAGTTAGAGCCAAAAGGCTCTTTTTTTGCTGGGTGGTGGGACATGGACAAAATGGGGGCTGGGAGTGTGGTGTGCTAAAGTTAGGGCTCTTCCAGGACCCCATGATCCTGCTTGTTTTATGAATTCCCAGGAGAATCGTCACATATTGAAAAATATAAAGTGATGTGCCGTTTTGAATCAATATAGAATATAATTTTATCGGGGGGGCACCCAACTACAGGCGGAAATATTTTAAAAAGTCTTCTATAAGTATACATTTGTTTAATTTAGCTTTTAGCGATTCACATACATCTGGGTAAGTGATACTTCTGCATTTCTTAGATTACTTGCTGCCATAAAATCCGGTGGATGAAAACCGGGAATCATCCTTAGCCCAAGAGAGACCACCCTGACTTACAACGCTACGGTTTTCCGATCTAGGCCATAGCAAGGGTCCCAGAAGTCTTGGAGTTGCAGAGTCAACAAATAAGTAGGCAGCACATTCATCTGGCGTGGCACTAAGCCCCCTTTGAGGCCGGCGAGTGCCGGAAGCAGTCCAGGGGTGTCACTCAGCGTTCACTCGGTCCTGGGGTAGCGGCAGGGAGTCGGAACACCAGCTGTGTGAGACAGCTTGCCCAGCCAGCTCCACTTTTGCCGATCCTCTGTTCTCAGCCCAATCCCCCTCTTATCCATCTCCTCTTTGCATGCAGGCTTCAGCCTTAGCCCAGGCATGAGTTTCAGAGAAGCACTGGGGATTACCCTGCCTCTCCACACCTACTGTTCTACCAATTCTCATGCTGAGGAAAAAGTGGATAGCTGAGGTCGAAATGGACTGGCAGCAGCAGTTTGTGTGTGTGTGGGGGGGGGGGGGGGGGGGGGGGGGGCAGAAGCATAGCCTTCATGGAAGGCAGGATGTAATTTATATTTCTGACAGAGGCCTAGACAAGAAAATATAACCGTTTCAAAACAATTTCCCCTCCTTTTTTTGTGCAGGAAGTAGACACTGATATGCGTCATGAAAAATATTACAGCTGTCTGAGAGAGCCTACAGGACATCTCTTTGGTCAATCAGTGCCATTGCCGCAAAGGCCCAAGGACCCGCAGCTTCAACTCGGACCCAGCTGGATCTGAAAGAGTGAAGAGAGCACCAGAAGTGGCAGAGAATGAAGATAAAGTTGTAAATGAAAGGGGTGAAGTGTCTCGTGGGACATCGCCAGGCAACACTGCACAACAGAGCTCGCGGTTGAGTGTAGAGGCCGGCAAAAATCCGGACAAGTAACTTCAGCTTTAAGCAATGAGGCAGCACCCTTTCTTAGCAGCTTTCTCCTTTACAGAAGACCTCAACTGGATTTTTTTAAGATCTGTCTAAGGCTACAGCCTGAAAGAGACAGCTCTCTGCAGGAGTCCACTCCTCTACTCACTCAATTCCTTAGCCATGACAAAGGGTCAGGACTTGCTTGAAAGGACTGTATCCCCCCAAAGGGCCATTTTGGCAGTCTTGGTTCTGTTTGTTTTGATCGCTGGTATGTGCCACACACAGGCCACACAGACCGCACTTGGGCAAACGTTTTTATTATAGAACCCCGCAGAGCATTATCCGTTGTTCAGCCATTGGTTAGGACCTGAGTCTGACATTGTCAACTTCGAGTCCCATGAAAATGTAACACTTTCGTTGGCAATATGTATTTTTCCCTACCTCTGACAAGCTACATTGAACTGTACAACTAACGATCACTCTGTTGTGCTTCCTATGACGGGGCTTTGAGCCACTGTCGTTTTCCCTGTGTCCTCTGAAACAATAGAAGGGTAATGGGCTCCCCAAGGCCACCCCATTCGGCCTGATTAGGTCACTCGCATCGAGCCACTCCAGCAATAACCCAGCCTTCTCCATTTGTCACAAGACGCGTTTGGGGGTAGGCCCAGGGATTGAGGAGGATGACATTGGGCTGTCGGGGTTCCTCGCTTGGCACAAGCCCTGACATTATTTTGACCATGGGTGCAGGCTTATGCCAGTTCTGGCGAAGTGGAGGTAGACATAGAACACAATGCCCTCTCTTTGGAGTCTGCAACTAATATGTTTGTTCTAACCCACAGACTCTGCTAGCAGGAGAAACAAACACGCATTTGTCTTAATTTTAGTATCATAAAAGTCAACGACACATGAGACAATGTCCATGCTGGTAATTAACCTTATGTCCTTTTTTACATATGGAGATGCCAGAATGCTTCAAATCCCTTAAGTCTCTGCTCTGGTTGAAAAATGTCTACCCACGTTCATTAGAACATCCTCGTTCATCTTTCCTGGGACTGTAATTCTCATTCAACTTATCTGCATTTTTATACAGAAGAGATGCAACAGATTTCTGCAATTAAACTGAGACTGCATGTTTCACAAGGAGCTAATAACTGAATTTGGAGAATGTAATCAGGGTGGATCCTCTTTTCGCCCTAAACATACTGCTGTAACACAATTCTCAGACATCTCTCGATGTTTGTGAGGTTTACAGGTCCATTTTGAGTCTTTGCTTGTTTTCTATATTAATGCGGAATGAGAAAGCCAGTTTAAATCCATCCTCTATTTAAATCCATCCTCTGCTGACTCCACTTGTTAATACTTATGAAGCTTTTCATAAAATGAGCTGAAGTTGCTGCATTTTAACATGAGGCAGCTCATGAATCCAAAACACTCGCACAGCCGCCTTGAAGCAAGATCTGCGCTGGAGGTTCTATCAAGGTAGAGAATGAATTATTACGAAAAAATATTCTGATCAACAAAAATAAGTAAGAGCTCTGCTTTTGAGAAGATGGACCAGTGCTTGATTCAGCTGACAATCTTCTCATTACTGTGACTGCTTTGATTGACAGGCCTTTCAGAATCATGAATAATGAAGTGTAAAACAAAATGACAAAGAACAAAAAGAATAAAGAAGTTTATAAGCTATCCTGACAGTCTAACAGATTAATTTCTGCCCACCTCTTTATTTTTCTTAATTTCAATCACTCTCACCCACTTGTTAACCATTCAAACTTCAAGTCATTGTCTGATATGAAAGTACACCATTGGGATTTGCTGTTGGGCAGTTCCTACAAAACGGCTTGCATTATTTAGACTTCATGTTCATCACAACAACAAAAAAACTCACATGCCCCCTTAATGCATCCTGTTATTCGTTTAAAACCGAATTGCGTAAGCAGCTTTACGACAATTAAAAATAAAAACGCAAAACAACAAAAGATCTGTTGAACTCTAATCAAACCCTGAGGTTGTCACGGTGTCTAGGTCTTACATCATAAGGTTGTGAAAAAGTGACGAGGTGCAGAATTCTTTCTGAACCCAGATATATGATTAATTTATAATAACTATATTTTATAATAAAATTTTATAATAAAATACTGACTTGAGAGGTGCCAAAATACATCTGTTGTGATCATAGAAGAATCCCAAGGCACAGCATACATGCTGATGAAAGGAAATCCTAGGGTTGCATAATTTATTTGACCTACAAAAGAATATTATCATTAGTGCCACTGTTCTTATGTATCTGCTTCCTAAACACTTGACAAGAAAGCATGTTTTGAGAACATCAAAGCTTGAGGTTAGATTAAACTGAATCCAGTGCTGTTAGGCTATGCTTGGGTGAAACATCTCAGCACAAGGCCAAACCCCTATATTTTTCTCCATGTTGGAAAGTTGTGGACACCCTTTGCGTAATCGATGTCTTCGGTGCTCGAATGAGAACACGAGACGAGTGCGGAGATTTTCCAAGTGAAAGATGGCAACGGCACGACAACCTCAACATGGCCATCAGGTGTAGTGGAAGCCCAGGTTGCTGTGACTCGAGCCAGGGACCGTTGCTTTAGAGTTCCCAGAAGCACCTGCAACCATAAATAGTTTGAGAGGTTTGGCATGGCGGCAGCCATGTTTCACTCAGCCAACTAAATAACAAGTGGAATCAACTCTATTTCCAGACAAATTATAATCGTGCTGTATGTTTGCTGATTTAAGTCAAGGATCCTGAGAGAAAGGTACACCTTCTGTCTCAACCTGTTCTAACGGAAATACATAATGTTTTTCTCATAGATTCTCTATGGGGGTGGCAGGGACAGTGTGGCCATAAATCATTCCTGTCAGATGTGCTAACTTGGTCTTCTTTTGTTAGGAGACATAAAGGTGTTGTCAACAGACAACCAGAAAGGGTGAGCAGGTGCCTACTCAAAGGGAACAGGAAAGGACTGGCAAAAACAAACAAGGTGAAACAATTGGGTATGTGTAAGCATGGGTAGCAGAAATGTTTTGGTTTTCATTTCCACCTCACAGGCTAGCGGTAGTGTTTCTTAATGTTTTCTTTTTTTATGGTTTGCATAAAAAAGACGATTTCCAATCCTGCCTATAAAAGCATAAAAGGCATAAAAATGAAAGGAGAGAAAGTATCTGTCCTTTGTTTTTGACTTAAATCGGGGTGATGCTCCATGGAAGGTAAAGATTTGCAACAAAGAACAAAGCAGCAAAAGGGACCTTAATGGTTAGCTTTAGCAGTCCTAGTTGGGGAAGTGTTGTAATGCACACGATCAAAGTGCTTAACCTGAATCACTCCAGCTGTATAAATGTGAAAATTGCCACTCCCCAACAAAAGCAACAGCTAAGCTAATTGAATACAAACATAAATCCGGAGCACTGACCCACTTTATCATAGCTAGAGTGTGCCGATTCATCACTGGGTGGATGCACTTTGCGCCCCAGCACAGGGTGGAAGTAGTAAGTTGTAACACAAACCCCGAAGTGTGCTCACTAGATGACCCGTATGAAAAAGCAAATGGGTCAACAAAGCTGGACTTTATGGTGAGACGTATTATTTAATCAGATAGAAATTCACGTGCTCCAAGACACCCATCACTGTCCTTCAGCTGATGGCAGAGCTAGTATGCGATGGTGTGGAGGAACAGCGCAGCGTTTCCTTCCCCGTACGAGATGGACCGTCCTCCTCAGAACCCCATTGTGGTAAAAGATTACCCAGTAATGCTGCCATTGCAAGGAAGGACAGTGTGCAGATACACGTCATGGTTCACAGCACAATATCATCGGTATAGCATGTAAACAGGACCGGTGTGTCATCTCCAGAATAGGTCTCTATTTGTTAGTTAAGATGATAGGAGTTCAAGCTACAAACTGTTTCACCATGTGGAAGTTTATTTTTATCCCTGTAACTCATTGATTATTTCATGTCTGCTTGTTTTATTAGTTCTGGTTTAAATGTTTTTGATTGTAGTTCTTTAATATACTGGGGGAACGGAGATCACCAGGGGGTTAATTCAATACTGTACTCATTACAATATGTTGTACCATATGTCGCTGTATTCTTTGAGAAATAGACGAATAATGTCCATGTACCCAATCGATATTTACCCTCCAGCATGCAAAAATGCTATATTGCATATTGCTGAATACCGGAACTTACCATCCTTACTTATACGTTTGTAAATCCACATACAAATGACTACAGCAAGAACAGCCTTATTTGTAGGTAATCATGAGAATGACGAAGGACTCTGCAGTCGCCTCCTGGGAGGGATGTGATTTATCGCAGCGGTTTGGAGAGCATTTGTAGGTGTCTTCAGGAGGTCCGTCTGCCTTAATGCAAACCAAGGTTCCAGCGTTCCCAGCATCCGCTTCACAGCTGGTCACAGCACTCAGGCAACACACTCAGGAACCCTGCTGTCCATCTGCTGGAAGGAACATGCCCCAGAACCTACTTGTGGCACTGGGGGAGGGGCTGGGGGGGTTGGGTGGTTTGAAGAAGGGTTGAGGCTCTGATCTTCTATTGTCTCAGAAAAGGTGTGGTGGTCAATGCTATTGCCGTCACACCTCTGGGACCAGGGATCAAGTCTCCGCCATGCCTTAGTGTGTGGAGCTTGCATACTCTCCCCGTGTTGTTGTGAGGTTTCCTCTGGATTCCCCCCACTGTCCAAAAAACATGCTGATGTGAACTGGAATTTCCAAATGTTGGGCAGTATGTGTGAGTGAATGGCGTGTCAGTCACTTGTTTGTTGGTGCCCCATCCTGGGTTTCTCCCTGCCTTGTACCTGTAGCTTCTGGGATATGCTCTGGACCACTTGCGACCCCTGAAACGGACAAGGCAGTGTGGGAAATGGATGGATGTTTCAGAAAAAGGGTAGAATGTTGAAAACCAAAGATCATTCTCCATGTTACTGCTTGTCAGTGGAACGTGATCCATTTTCTGCAACCACATTTGTATCCTATTCAGGGTTATGGGGGTCCGCTGCCTCCTAAGAAGGAACCTGCAATGCAGTGAATCGTGGGATTGGGCTTGGATGCAACAGGTGTATCCTTGATATTTGGGGCGGGGCAAGAACCTTCCTCTGTACTTGTGTTTTTAGTTTTGGAACTGGAGTTAGGCAGTGAAAGGTGACATAAAACTGGTACATGAGAACATGAGTACTGTCAAGTACACATATTGAGAAGCCCCTTGTCAATGAACCAGCGTCTAGAATCTTTGCTACCTGGGGGAAAAAAAACTACGGTAAGCCAGAAAGGACAAAGCTACCAAAAATTCAATCTCTCATCTTTTAGGGGCAGTACACATACTTTTAATGCAGCTGACAGCCAGACCACTACTCTGCTGAACACCACAATCCTCCATTTTACTGGCTTTCAGCATCTATCATGCTACTGACTAGCAGGGCTCGGAATCAAAGCCTCTCAGAAATGGCTTACGAAAATGACAATTCTGAGCAGGAATGATTAATATTGAAAATATTTTTTCCAGCATATTTTTGTTATTTTAGAAGTAGTGGAAATTTGTACAGATCTGGTAAAAAACAAGAGCGGATGAGAACTGCAGGCAGCTTTGGAAGCAGTAGTGCAACTGTTAATGCGGGCAATAAACATAAATGGGCATTGTGGTAAACAACAGCGTAGCCAGAGAAATGTTATAATGTGTGTTCATTAAATATTTAAATGGCTACATTTTGCAACAGAAAATGCGAAATCCTTTTGTCCAGATGCCATTGCAGACTGCCATCTTTATTGCTGGTGACACAGTTATTCTTATGAATAATGATTTTAAAAGCTTTAGTGTGACATGGCAGCGTTACTATGTGCCAAGCAACAGGTACCAGGTAAAAGCCAAGGCGCCCTGCAATCAAATAGTGTGGGGAAGGGAGCTGGCCACAGCACCCCCCCCCCCCTCGCCAGACAAAGAAACTGGCACATAAAACAGAACATGTATTAAAAGTTGGCGGTGTGTGTATTTATTGAAAAACAGAACAGAACAAAAGACCCAACAAAGGGCCGCCCCAGAATCTCCAGAATAACAGTGTAACACCTGCATTCAAACACAGTGTTTACAACAGGTGCAGGCGTTAATCAGCCTCTGTAAATGACTAAACGATTTAACAGCTGATCAGTAAGAACCGTGGCACTGTAATTCATAGTAACGTTCTAAAGCTGTAAGTGAAGTAATTACAGGGCCTGGGCAAAGTAAAATCCCAATAAATCCAAAAACCAGAAAAATGGGGTCAAAAATCATATCAATATTGTATCAGTTGTGCTTGTCTCTGTCCATGTGAGGAGAGATTATTCACGTGCTGTATTACTATTACATAATTTCTCTAAGTGTGAAAGCCTAATACCATCTTCTTTTTGCCAAATAATTACAGTGTTAGAACTATTATTGCGAAACAGTGATTGTCTTATGTGGCAAAGGGGCTCCTTTAATGTCCTACTGTAAATGATTCTCATTAAGTTCTTATGTTGAGAGGACCAACATAGTGACCAACAAGTGACACCAGCAACCTTCTGGTTTCAGTTCTACATTATTCATCCTATCAGTTCCATCCAACATTTTTCAGCAGTGCACGCATCCTTCACTGAGACCACAAAAGAGACCTTCCTTCACTGAGATCGAATTTACTTGATCTTAAGGTTTGTCTTGTTGATAAAGAGCAACAATATTAAACTTAGTTTCATTGCTCTCATTCCAAGCACTTCCTGTTGATGCTGTCAGTTCTGTCAGGGTGCATGAGCTGCATTGACACTATGGGAGAACTTCAGATGAAGGGCTATACAAGGTTAATAATTCAGTCTGGGATGAGGGTTTCCCCCTTTCGTGCTCTTACTTTTTTAATGCATCTATTTCACATTTACTGTAGGCTTCTTGTCTGAAGTAGAATGAAATGGAGCCCTTACTTCAAAGCATGGATGTAAAGAGGTCTGTCAAAAAAAAATGAAAACACAGGCAAGGCCCAAAGGAGTTTAACAGGGCTATTTAAATGGCCTTATCACCTAGCTGTCCAAAGCCTGCCTGTCCCACGTGCCCCAAGCTACTGAAAGGCTGGAGGGGTTCCTTCAAGCACTACACAATTAAAGCTAGACCTCTTTTTTCATCAATATTACTGTGCCGCCATCAAAGTACCCTTCATGGCATTTGCACCCGCACTGTCAATCATTCTGCTATTTCGCCACTGTCTGAAAAACTCGGAACCTTGGGAGTGGAACACCTCGCTCAGTCAGCATCTGGTTTTGCACAGAACGCGACAACGAACGACGAACCAAGGACGCCGAGAACATCTCAGATCACGCGAATGAATTTGTAACTGAGTAGCATTAAAGATTACAGTGGCAGACGATGTGTGATTGATGCAGCGCTCTCCAAGTCTCCGCTGTGGAAAAGCTCGCTGGCTGCAGGCACAGCTCATGGCTCATGGTGACGTTCGCAGTCCGAAATTATCCTTCCTTTTGCATTGTTTTCACTCTCGATTTCATTCTGGGAACGACAGAGATCACCCGGAGAAGTCTGATCACGCACTCTTGTGAAAATACTTCTGATTCATGGAGTCTTACAATAAGAAAGAGAAAAGAAACATGGTAAAGTTACAAGGTTTCAAGATGGATTCAGGAGACACAAAACTCTGTTTCCATACTGGGGTAGAAGTGATGGATTGTTTGGACAACATGGTTCCTGGCCTTCAGGATAACAGGAACTAATGACTTTCTCTTATAAATGAAGTGTCCACCAAAGCAGAAGTGACAGAACTGGCACTGAATAGCTTCACAGAGCTGTTGTGATGTTATTCATGTTTCTTGAGCAGTGGTCCTGGGAGTGAAAACTAAAATCCAGGCACTGCAATGTTTCTTTCTAAGCAGTACCTCCTAGAAACTGTTTAGTAAATCTATGTCTAGATGGTTATCAAGGAAAGGTTACAATCAGGGTCTGAATAATACCCCTTCCTGAATTGTTTGACCTCAGCATCTCCAGCCAGGATTCCTAATTTTTTGATAAGGCAGCACACAAATATTGAAGCCACGTACGTAATTGTTTTAAGGAGGCACTTGGAGAGTTCACCCTGTACTTTCTCCATAAAACAATTGCTTACCTCGTACGTTTAATGAAATGGGGCAATTCATTTTCGCAGTAACGAAGCTTGGCAGTAATTACAGCCATTAGTCCCCGACACCAGCCCAGGCCAACGTGCTATGCAGTGTAAGTGTTCCCCGATGTCCCTCAGCCAGCTACATAAATGGTTTCTTCTCATCTCCAGTGAGCTCAATGTCACGGACAGTGTAAACCCGCAAAACGAGGCTGTGGCTTTGAAAGCAGGGGCCGGTGTGGACTGATAACATGTCGCAATGCGGAGCCCCATGCAGGAGGCTGATAGGGCGTCGCATTTTATTTATTTACGTGGAATACGCCTGTCGTCATTCACTCGGCTTGCATCTCCTGTGGACACTTACTGGGGCTGCAGGGAGGCCGAGAGGGAATGTCATAAATCGGTGCAGGCCTTTCTGTCGCGTTAATCCAAAAATCCCTCCGGAGGCGCACTCTCATGTTCCGCTGACATATACGCAGCCGGGATTGCGTGTAAAACACAAACAGCTCAGATGGAGACAAGCCCGTGTTGTACGTCTCAGAAAGTGAGTGCTCTAGTTTAGAAATTAGGCTCTTGTTCAAAGCAATTCATTTGTAAACTGGAAATGAAACATTAAAGGAAGAAAGGGGACTCCAATTCCATTACAAGATTTAATTGCTGCCACATTCATGTACACAAGACCCCTTGACAAATGTCGAATCAAATAGAGCATCCCGACAGTGGCGTGTTTTTCTAATGCTTACGGGGAACATTCTTCAATGGCTGATGAGCTTGCATGAGTAAAGGGAACATGTCAACAGGGAAATAAGTGTGGAAAAACACCATAAACATAACCCCATGAGAAGCAATTTGGTAATTTAAAGACAGAAGCGATAATTAAATGAAGTTACTATATGATGAAATGCGAGCTGTTACATAAAGGGCACACATTTTAATCTCATTTCTCACTTGCACTCAGAATTAGTGAAAATAATGAATACGTAATCATGCTACACAGACATTTTAAAGGTACATTGGAAACTGATGAGAGATTTCAATTTGACTGTGAATTAGAAAGTGCAGCTGCTGAAAGAAATTCATTTAAGCATGCATTTAATTTAGATAAAATATTATTAATAAAGTTTTATTGGCCTTGTCCATGGAGCTATTATATTCATACATGTAAATATCTAGAAAGTGAATACAAAGTAATGCTGCATAATAAATAAGCCTCGCTGGATTTCATGAAACACGACGCTGATAAATTCTGTTTAATAAAACGAGGGTTGGCCTTCCTCCATGCAGAGGACGGGTAAAACAACTGCAAGCTTACATTTGACCTAACATGTTTTACGGAGAACATAAATGAGATCTAGGAACAATCCATAAAGATGGCCTTGTAACTCTCAGAACATTTCAGACGTTTTACTCCGACCCAAAATTTAGATAAACGACCTTCTATTTGACAGGAAGTAAAACCCTTCCCTAAAAGTTGAAATATTTTTCAGTTAAAAATAAATCAGTTTCTTGGCTGTGCTTTTTTTTCCTCCCTCAGACGTTTTACAGGTCTGGCCTGGATTTGTATCGTAACAAACACAATCTATACACCCTTCTGGAAGAGGGAATGGCACTAAGCCAAAGACACAGTTACTTCCTACACAAACAAATAAACTTTTGATCTTACTTCTGCGGGTGGGGTGGGGGGTATGTCACCACCAGGACTGACTAATATGGGCCTGCTACAGTAAGTTCCAATAATCTTACATAAAGGTGACCCAGCCCCTTTTCCATCATGCAATGCCGTGCGAGTTTGTTACCTCAATTATTTTGTTCTTCCAAAATTCCTCCTTCCTGTGTATGAGAACACAGCCTGTGTTAAGTGGGACCCCTTCTTCATAGCCGTGATTCATATTCTACTCAAGCTTTTTGTAGATGCTCTTCTGGGGAACAAAAGTGTGGATGTACGAAGGAATCAAAAACAATTTAAAGCACTGAGACCAAACACGAACCCTCAAGGACAAAACAGAGCAAAATCTGCAACACCAGATTGACTCTGGAGGTAAATCAGGACTGTTTCCAACAGAATTATTCATGCTTCTCAACGCTGCTTCATTCTCAGGTGGGCTGGGCCACTTTTGTTGCTCCCAGTGAGGCCTTGAGATTTGGAGCTGGCGGTTCACATCTCATTCCTACAGCAAGATGGAGGGATGTACTAAACTCAGAATGATAATTCTGGGACATCGGTTAGTCAGTGGTAAATTTTGTCAGGTTTTAGTAGACATGATTTGGAAGCCTTCATCAGATTATAAATCCATCCATCCATCCATTTTCTGCAACCGCTTATCCTATTCAGGGTCTCAGGGGGTCCAGAGCCTACCCTGGACGCTATGGACATAAGGGAACAACCCAACATTGGACACCAACCCATTGCAGCATACACTCACACACCATTCACTCACATGCAGATTATAAATGAGAATGCAAAGATATATCTCCCCACCGTGAAGATTCATGTGAAAAGCGTGAACTGGTTGAACCCATCCATATTTTGCGTAATGAGACACTTCTGTCCAACAGAACGTTAACCCAGCGATGAGAAGACAAATGTGCACCAAATGGATATGATTGCTTCATAACGAAGTTCTTTCTTGTCTTTCTTGAGATCTTGAAGGCCAGCAACTTTAGAAGATTAGCTTCTACTCCCTTACTGCTCCGCCAAGCCTCGCAACATTTACAGTCTGTTGACATATCGCCTGGGGGCCATCTGTGTCTGTCCAAACAGTTTGATGGATTTCTGGTTATTTATTTATTAATTTGTCACAGCTCCTCATCCACACCACCTGAAGTCCGTTAAGTCCAGCATGACGTGACGAGTAGAGGCATCCAGCACTAGCCTAATGACGTTGGGCATGTTCCAGTGCTGCTCTTTTTTCCCAACTTCACAGCACAGACAGGCAAGCTTTGCACAAGCGATAAGCAAATTTGCATTGGACACAGCAGCAGATGTTGTCCAGCGCTGTTGTAGATGTGGTTGCAGCTACTAGGTCTTGGAGAGATGTCCCACACCTGCCATCTTCAAGGAATAACGAGCTTCATCCTGTTTCCGTACTTCAAAAAGTAAAAATTTGTCCCGTTGCACAATGGCAAACTGTAACACTAGTACATGCCATTAGTTATATGTTCTTGTTTGAAATCCTGCAATTATTGATTTATTTATTCAAACACACATGCTTAAATAAATATTAACAGAACTTGAAAAATTGGGGAGTGCAAGAAATTTGCAGGACTGGTACTAGAAAGGCTCCATATCAGATGTTCTCAGTGTTTCTCCTCTACGCCACGTCCAATTTTCTCTCTTCAATGGCATCACTGGTGGCGTCTGAAGGCTCTGCAACCCGTGGCGATGCCTAGGTCCCATCCCTCCAAAAATAGCCATCCAACAAGTACGCCCTGGTTAAGCAAACTTTGCTCAGTCCGGATGCTGCTATATATAAAGGAAAGATAATTATTGTTGTATTTTCTTTGACAGCTTATTGCAGAATGATCTCTCAGCTTTACGACTGTTCCTCTGCCTCATCACCTGTGAGGCAACCCTCATGTCCTCCATCACACGCGCTCCTCATCCTCGTGAAGGTCTTCGCTACCTCCGTTGCATAACAGCCTTTTTCTAATTTCACAGCTGAGCAAAGATGGCCGGAGTTTGAAGAGGACGAGGACAGACCCGGCGTCCACGTGAGGGACAGAGGGAAACTCTTGCGCGTTTCTGTGCATCTGAGAGCAAGTCTGCTTTGGGTGTTTGGGCGAGTCTCATGTGGGGGGTTTCAGCTTTTTGTTTTTTTGCTGTTTTTTATTGAGTTTTGAATTGGTCAGCCAAGAAACACCTGGTGCCGTGACCTGAAGGCAGACGCCACACCTGGGGACACCTGGAGAGACTGGCCCAGGACCAAGATGCCTGGAGAGCTTTTGACAGAAGCATATGCCTCAGGATGGATACAAGGCATAAGTAAGTAGAGGGGGTGTGGGTGAATATGTATGGGAATTGGTGGAGGGGTGGAGAAATGTGGACAGCATAGAGGCAGACATGGGCAAAGGCATAGGAACTGGGTGGGCAGGGGGGACATTCCCCCCCCTACGTCCTTGCATATGGCTATCAGAGATTGGCCTCACGGAGCGTGAATGTGCCACTTTCCTAGTGACGTTTTCGTTTCACTGCTGTTATGAGCTTGGTGATTGATGGACGATTGACCCAGAGCACTGGAAGCAGTGTGCTGACAACCCACAATCAGACACAGACCGTGGGATCGTTCAGGGTCCCTCCTCCATTTCCATCACTGCAGGGGGGACTCTGACATTCACGCGGTGCTAAACCAAACATGTCCTCCCCAGAACGGAATGTCCTTTACAGCTCACACCCAAGTTTTTCATAGACCCGCTTGGCAGTCCTGAGTTGGTGTTGTTTCATGCATTACTGGCTTTTCAGGCTCAGATGACTTTCCAGAATAATCATACACTAGTCTGCTACAAGTACATGACTGTAACTGTGATAGTACCAGCCTTCAGGAAGTTAAATTGAAAAGTGAATTGTTGGATATCAAATCTGTGTTTTAAAATGTTGAAATTCTAATACGACTAAATGGATTTCATTTTGTCCTCTGTGTTTTTTCTCGGTAGCGTGGTTTCATTTTATTGTTCCTTTACTCTTTTCTACTCTTTTATTGCGTATATTTTTTTCCAAGCCTGTCAGCTCCTCTCAGGCATCCCGGCGTTTGATGTCCTGGACAGGAAGCTTCCCAGGAGGATACAGAGCGGAGGTTTCCCCTCCCCAGGAAAGGGGCAGTACGGTGCCAGGCGCTGGCAGAAACTCAATCCAATCCCGTAGAAAGGTGAGGCAGAGCGGGGGCTATCGGCATGTTCAGACTGCTTGGAGAGGGTATTGCTGGGAAAGGCGGACGGCCTTTTTAGAGAGATGAAAGTCATTTCACAAGGGAGGTGTTGTGAAGGCGTGTTTCAGCAGTGGGGGCTTCAGTTTCTCTCTGGCCAGACCCTGGTGCAGGTTGGTCTTCAAGGCTGGACCCCTGCATGTAATCTAGTACCAATCGCTCTAATCTTTTGTTGTGTCTCTGTTCATATCTGCCCTTATACATCAAAACAGGAGCACGTCATGTGATCGCAGCTACCACCAAGCTTACTAATCGAATCTGAAGCTGATCACCATCCCATAATTCGAGGTGTGAGGATGCAGCTGCATTTCAATTGGCCAGTTACGCGCAGGATCAGGGGATGAAGGCACGCTCGTGAATTTCCTGGATGCCACAGAAGTATATTGGCCTGGATGGAATTCAGCTGTAGATTTGCACATTAGTGAGTTCCCCCTCATTTGATTAAAACATGATTTCCCATTTACGGGGTCTCTGCGTGCTTCACCCGTAACGCTCATGACGCATTTAGTGGCAGCAAAGGGCCTTTATCCGCATTATCAGAGGGAGAAGCTGCATTCCTGTGCAGTACGGAGCACACTGTCTGGCATCAAACATTAGAAGCATTTTCGACGCAACGACAAACTAGCTTGTGAAATCAATCAGTCTGATCTAGACCTTCACCTGCAACTCTCAGCGCTGACCCGGTGCTGACCTGCCTTCTGGTAATTCCGAAAAAAAGCATAAATAAATTAATTTAGTGTTTCTGGAGTCTCCAGGATAGGAATAAAATGAAGCGTTCCTGGGGGACTTTGGTAAGATGCTGCACAGAAGCAGAAGGGCTGCTACAGATGAAAAAAGGAGGGACTTTCGCTTTGAAAACGGGAAGCCTGATTTATAAGATAAAGCGCCTGAAAGGAATAATAGTCTTCAATTTATCCACTGCTGACTTATCCAGTGTTTACATCTGCTGTTGGGACTGAGTTGAAAGCAGTCAAACAGCAGCCCTTACCCCCTGGCTCATGGTTTGCCTTTGACTTCAAAGGTGAGCCAAGACCACAATGCATCAGGACCGGAGGCCAAGGCCCACTTGCCGAGTCTAAGAGTATCAAGCTGACTTTCCTTCAATGCCTGCCCCTCATATCTCCACCCACAAGCTCCACCTTTCTCCACCTTAAATCCCCAGCCACCACCTAGAGTACACATGGGTTAAACCCCAATTTTGTTTCCCTGTATGTATAATTAATATAGCCCTTGTATAATTAGGCAGCTTGAAAATGGCAAAATAAAATGTATTTATAAAAAAAAAAAAAATGCAGCCATCCCACTGGGAATGTGTGTTTGGTCGTTTCACATGTTTTTTCGTGACAGAAAGGGAGTGAAGCCTTACTGTATGGTGGCTGATTTACAATTAGTCTTTAATTAACGAGATCTTCCCCAGAGACATATTACTCATTTCCTTCATTGAGCCATATATTGGTTAAAGACCCACACCACTCCACAGGATCCCCACACGCCTGCCAGTTCTTTGCCGTTAGGGTCATTCCCAGTCCATTTGTTGTGGCTCTTGATCGCTGTGTTTTCCGGCTGTGCCGTCACACATCGGCGCCATTAGCACTATTAATGCGTTTGTCTTGATGGCTCTGTTGGTACCTTAAAGGTAAGCTAAATTAAATTGGAAAAGAGATCATTTAAGAATATTTTACAAATAAGCCAAGACTCATTATACAATCTCAGGCATTTAACCGTAATTGACTCTGTACCTCTGCATGATAAATCATCTGTCTGGGATCAAGTGAAGACATCCATGAGGTTCTCTCACCTACCCTAATGAGCAGCCGTTTGTGACATAAATAGACTACATTAATATGCATGTGTGGACAGGAGACTTCCTGAGTTTTCAATCATGAATCCCATTGCTGACCTTAACGGCTATATCCTCACTGGACATTAAGCACTATGATCCAGGCTTCTCTAAAGGTGTCTGTAATTGCAGTCATTATGGCCACAAAATCAGGGGTTTAATGATGCTTTGGTGGGCTAATGCCTTCATGGTGATGCAGATGGGGGTGGGGGGGGGTATGACCCGCGCAATTCCGGCTTTCAGATGAACATGGGGGACCACCGGAGCCACTTAACGAGTCTGTTTGCACCTGCCAAGCTGCTTGTTCATCTCCTGTTTTTGGCCAGATGTCACCCACGCAAACACAGGGGTTGATGGCCTGCAGGATCTGGGTGCATTGCTGGTACACGCCGGGCCATTGTAATGGGCTCTGGTACGTGCCTAATATCCAGGGTTATGTAACATTGGCTGCCCATTGGTTGGGTTTCTGCAATGGGCTAATTAGGCTGAGAGATCAGCGAACTTCCACCACTAATGAGCTTCAGAACAGTCATCGTGGAAAGTACTGGTAGAGAGAATTCAACAACTCATTTGTAGATTTTTTTGTATTTAATGAAATCATTAATTATTGCAGTTTAGGAAACAAAAGAAGCGTGTTATACTGTACATGTGCGACATGAAACTGAATTCCAGCACCCTTGACTACAGCTAAATTCATGGGAGTTTTACTTAAACCAAAAATGTTCAGAGGGCAGAACAAAAATGATTGGTTCAGAGAGTTAAACAGTCACATTGCAGAGGAGGCGGGTCCAAGCAACTAGTGGAGGCCTGACCAAGCCATCTGATTAGTCGGCCTGACATCTTACCAAGATTTGATTGGTTATCTCTTTGAATCAATCATTTTTCATTCTGCCGTTTTTGTGTAAGTAAAACTCCCATGAGCTAAATAATTCCACCTGGCATCACAGTACAGCCTTCAGCTTGAGGAACTGCTGCAGACTCGATTAGATCTGAAGTTATTCATAACTGTAGGCCTCACGCTAATGAGGGATCATTACACAACATCGTCGTTGATAAATATGGATTGATTATTTAATGAGTGCATGCGAACATGCTTATTAAGATATTAATTAACATCACATAGTGTGCACATCTACATATCAGTTAAGCAATCCTGTGCAGCACTTCAGAATTACTTTATGTTCCGGACAGGAGTTCTTACTTACAGGCACCAGACTGCACTGAGATGTAGCAAGAGATTAAGAGACTGAAAGATTGTCAACCCATGTACCCAGAATGTTTTTTTTTCATTCAACATATGTTGATAGGAACTGGATTGGAGCAGTAAAAATATGCAGATGCAGATATAAGATCATACCATGTAAGACCCTTTGAAGAAGACATATGAGCATCTAGAGTATTTAATATAATTATTTGCAGGACTGGAGATGGTGAGGATATTAATTGTTTTCTGTTTTTTTACAAGAAAAACAACCTATATAATGATTAGCCTTATTGGGCAAGATACCAGAAAAACAGATTTCCTGCCTGTTGTAAATCCCCAGTAGAAGAAAATTTGACTGGTAAAAGTTAATATTTTGACCTGCTACATTTTTTTTTTCACTTACAGCTTCTTGCTATGCAACTTAGACTGAAAGTGCAGCAAATGCTTGCTCTGATGCTGTGACAGTTAAAATTGTCGAGGCTTTTAGTATTTTTCTTCAGTACTAGGTATCTAGACACTATTTTGAGGCACGACATTGGTTTCCAACACTTCAGTTTAGAAAAAACTCTTCTACAGTACATGGATCTGAACGCAGAACGTGTTATGTTAATTGTATGCAGTAACCTTTAATTAAAGTCTAATAAATGCTACAGGTCACATAGTTTTAGAGACTGGTCATAAATGAAATTATGCTTGCTGCTTGCAACAAAAGTACATTTAGCAGAAAGAAGCAGAATGTCCCAGGTAGGACGCAAAATATACTTGATTGATAATTCCTTGATAATTTGCATATTGATTTAAATCCGTAGCTTAAAACTGTAACAATTTATACGTTTCTGGTATTGGAGTTTCCCGTATTTACTTATTTAGTATTTTCACATCGAATATTTACAGTAATATGTAGTCATTTATGTGATTACTGTAGATGCAGTTATTTAGTGGAGGATGGAGACAGAAGATCTTCTGACCTGACTCTATCGCTCATGCTGTATACTTTATTATACCTGCCTCAAAAGTCTTTGATACTCTGAGAACTGGGTACATATTGGAAGAACCCCTTTTTGTATCGTCGCATAATTTAACTTAAGTAAATAGGTTAAGTTTAGCGAATTGGCTTAAAAGGAGCTCCTTTTGTGGATCAGATGAGAGCGTCAAGACTTTATTTTAAATTGGAACTTACATTTCCAGAACTAGGAACCACAGCACAATAAAGGACATGGTACAAATTGTGCCGGCAGAGCTGATTATGAATAATTAATGTATGCTGTTTCGTAATGCTAATGACTCTTGCAGTTTTTGATGTCTGGTTTATTTTATTTCATTTCTCCCTTTAAATAGTGTAGCTGAAACAAAGATTTTTTTTTTTGGATGCAGTAAGGGAACTTAATATGAAAAACAAAAACTTAATAATGTGTAGCGTGTTTCTGTATGGTTTTTGCAGAGTGAAATGGTACAATTTGGTAATGAAAGAACATGCTATTAAAAAAAAAACAATAAAAAAATTACATGATTTAATAAGGTAATTTAACAGTAAACTACTGTAAAGTCCTGACCCCATTTAGAAAATATTTTGTATTCTCCCCAGCATTGCATTAAGTGGTCATGCATTTCTTATATCAATCTAATTACATATAAATCCCTTTTTTTAAACTGATGAATTTGAAAGATTTATCTCTTTTCTCTGTTTTTATATGAAAGGTTATTTCTGAAAATTGTGCTTTAAAGTGCCATAAGGAGACATAATATGTCGTCTACGAAAGGAGGCTTTTGTATTCGCATAATTTGAAATGAATGCTTCTTCAAAGTATGAATACCTTTCAGGCATTTTTACGAATCTGCTATAGAAAATGGCAGCTGTAAGAGTCAGTCAAATAACACCGAGTACTCATATTAATGCAGTACATTAGCTAACATTTAGACTTACAGCTGCTTAAATAATAAAATGAACGATGAATGGAATAGTCATTATTCATTAACTTGTTTATTTAGTAATGTCTTTTAAAAGTTTATTAAGCCTTATTTTCACTATGGAATTGCTACAGGAACATGGACATAATGTTTAAAATCTTTTTTTTTTTTGTTTAATATATTTCCATTTATTGCAGCCAACAATATTAACAGCTCATTTCCTTATATAAACTGATCAGGTAATATTTAAATAAAACTACATAATGATTATTAAAAGGTACATTTATCCGGTGATATAGAACATAAGCAGAGTCTCCATCCACAATTCACATTGTCTCTATGACTTATGCTTTCATGACGAATAGGGTTTATAAAAATATCCTCCCACGTTCACTTTCTTATTAAAAATGTACATGATGGATTTCACACCTCACTTTAGATGACAGAAGATTAACTACAGGCATATGATCCAGCAGGTTGCCGTTTCGTTTACTCTGGTGCAGATCTTGTTCGGCCGGTGCTTGTGGTCAAATATATCGCGCCAGTCTGTGTGGCCATATTATAATGTATTGAAGACATTTAAAATACTTACAGCTTAATATCGCATTTTTATAGACCTATTCAGACGTATCAGCAGTAATGGGCCACAACAAAAAGAAGAAAGAGATTAAAGAAATTTGTAAAACAATTTTAAAAGTTTCATATTGGTCATATATTTTTGTCAAAACGAACACAGGGATAAGAAATTCCAGCCAAATCTGTTTAAAGCAATAAATATGGAATGCACTGGTTCCCAATAAAGTTCATAAAAATTGGCTTATGGGCGGCTTATGCACTATTATTATAGACAGGTTTATACATCATTGTACAGTGGAAAAAAAGAGGGTGTTCGCAGCTGATCTGACTTTATCCCAGTTTGATTGCTCCCCCAATATTTCAATATTATATTACATGTTTATTTTGGTGTGCAGACAAATTCTGTTTTAGCAGATTGTCTGGAGTTTCTCCGCTCTGTAGCAGAGAGCAGTGGTGCCGGAGAGTCGGGCATGAATGCAAACAGGCAAAAGGAAGAACAGCAGCCCACCACAGGCTGGATACTTAACACTGGGTCACAGACCAAGAATAGAGGAACAGAGGGAACCGGGGCAGCACTATGGGGACCAAAGAAACTGCACCTGTGATCATGTGAAGGTCCGACGTATTGCAGGTTTCTGCAGTACCCTAAGGAGAGGCAATTGACTTAAATTAGTTAAGTACCATACTTGGGTAATAAATTAGCGCTGCATATGACAGAATTCTGGAAAAAGGTGTTCACCAGCTGAATAATGTGGAATTAAATTGCTCAGGAGATGGCCTGGTTCTTGCATAATCCTGTTCGCTTTTGCAAATCTCTCCAGCTGGGCCTACCCCCTCACAAACACCACCGCTAGCACCTTGCGTTTTGCGGTACCCAGCCCATCCGCTTCCCAGGGCTCCGTCACCCTCCACGCAAGTCAGCCAAGGCTCCTCTCTGTCTCCCTAGGCGGCTGGGATGAATTCCACCAGGTTGCTCATCACCCTAAATCAATGCCTCGGAGCTGACAAGGAAATTAAAACATGTGCTGTCTTTATTAATAAACACATCTAGGGAAGCCACGCTCCGCTTGATTAGCATGCTAATCCAACACTGCCAGCCATCCTCCCCCCCCCCCCCACCCCACACCCCCCACCACCACTACACACACTCTCTGTTGCCAAAACAGCTTATCCTGCTTTCATATTTCCACCCCTCCCTCCTGGTGTGGGGTAAGCAAACATAACGACGTTCCACAGCAATGTCACCAGCAACCACACCGTCTGGAGACAATTACGAGGAGTCTTATTGACACGGTGACAAGTTCCCCACGGTCCTCACACCCCCAGACATCAAAAATGCGTTCGAGCATCAGTCTCAATTACTCTTTTGATTAACACCTAGAAAAGACAAATGTACAATTTCAGCGCCTATTCAATATTTGGCTGCCGCCTTGAGGCCATTTCATTTTGTTAGTGCGAATGTTCTTTTGTGGGGGGAAAATGAATTGTTCCTTGTAGCTGAAAAAAAGCCAAACAATCAAAAGAATGTATGTATCTTTATTAACGTGGCACTTTGCCTTTAAAATGAAATTAAAACCACAGCGCACTAAAACTATTCAAAGCACGAGCACCGTGAGCATCAGTATGTCATTCTGAAGATATATTTGTAGCCCGTTCTCATAAAAATGTACTCTAAGGAATATCTGTTTAATAGTTATGCTTTTGAACAGTAGAAAATAGTAGTCATGTTTAAAGATCAATGGATTTTTGGGTTCAGAAGCTATTCAGTGATGGACCTTCACTTGTCCTTCTATAGTAAGGAGATCATTTGAATTTACCCTGAGGATTAAAATGAAACAGAGCCTGACTTAGACGAATCCACTTTTTTTTTTACAGCATAAGCAAAAAAAAAAAGATTTAATGATGGTCATCAATCAGGGCGAGTCAAAGAGGGTGTTTCCCCGTTATCCTTTTCCCCAGGAGTTTCTGTGAGAACCACTGACGTAACAGAGCGATAATGAAGTTCCGTGGAAATGTATCTGTGAAAGAAAGTGACAGATCGCTAAACATGCTAAACGGTTGGTTTTTCGCTTATAATTATCAGGTCAGGATATGACGGAATAAACAAGAGACACAGAGGTGTTCCCCCGATGGGAGACAGCGTCCTGTATCACTTTGCATCCGTGAACATTCACTCACCAATTAGACCACAGCGGTAAAAAAATTACGGTGTTGGCAACCAGCCATAGCAGGCGTAACACATTTGGAGTCGTGCATAGAAGGTTCTGCACTGTGTCTGGACCTGGCCCAATCCATCAGGGATGTTTTGTCCACGAGACATTTGGTAAGAGACTGACATTTACTGCTCTTTGTTTTTGTCTGATCTGTCGCGGACCAGCAGCTCCCAGGACACGGTGCCTGATTCCCACTCGAGGATGGATCGATCCTAATTTCTCTCTATTTCCTGTTCAGAGAGACAAGCCACATGCACCAAAACATATCTTGTTTAATATTATAAGCAAAAGGTGTAGTGGTGGATATACCTACAGTAGGTATATAACCCTATACCCACCTCAGAAAAGTGTATTTGCAGTATAATCACCTAAAAATAGATTTATTCTGCAGTTTAACAGGAAACCCACCTACCAAAACACCACCACACCAAGGAAACTGCTGCTAAATTCTATAAATATGTAGAAGGTGATACTCTGAGAGGTGAGAGAAAAGACGGGGAAGGGAATGTGCTTTCTTGTTAACCTTCATATTTTCCTGGGGTGTCAGCATCTCAGAATCTAGCTGCCTTAACCATTTTTAACTGTCATGGGACAACCACTCCCTGAAAACTAAACCACTTACGTCAAAGCTTTAATTAACATACAATACTATACAGAAGTCTTAGGAAAATTGTGTTTAGCGCAAAAAAATCTGGACAGCTTTTTTTTCTCAACATTAGAAGTGCACAGATGAGCAGCATCATAATAAAAAGTTAGAAGAATTTCTTCTGTTCTCTAAACAGTTACTGGCATCTCGTTGGCCAGCTAGCAGAGCACATTTCTGCTGCATCTTCTCCTCAGGTCCCCAGTCATTCCAAGCTTTTTTTTCCCAACTTCCCCACCAGCTTTAGTTGAAGCTTAACATCTTAATGAGTTTATTAATTTCACGAGGTACTGAATAGCCAGATAAGGCATGCAAGTGCCAAGTTCAACAAATACATGAGTTTTTCGGATGATTACTGTAAGAATTGGGGAGACTCGACGAAACACTGTGAGATGAAAAAACTGACAGCTCTACAGGCATCTAGTAATAGTTTAAGATCAATATAATTCAAAGTTTTTTTGGTCTATGAAACTTTGTACAGCACCGTGTTACTTTAAAGGTTTAATTTATAATGCAAAATACGTAACATAATTTACCGAAGAAAACTTGAAAGAACAAAATGAATCGTTCCTTGTTTCCCTTCCTTAATGCCCTTATTTTCATGTACCAATATTGGATTTTACAAAAAATATTATATATCTGAGCATATGACAGTAGGAAATATATACATATAAGTGGTAATAACTGATATAAAAATGCAAATGAATTAAGAACTGTGCCTTTGAAGCTGGTACTGCCCTCACTGGAGTGGCTTCTTGGAGATGTTTGGGCACTCGATGCAAAAGTTTTTCATGTTTGGCAACAGCTGCATGAAATTCTTAGCGGAGATGGTCTTAAGTGTCAGGTTGTCATACAAGATAGACAGTACAAAATCAAGTTTTCTCATTGAAATTATATAAGGAAAAATTAAAGAGCAACTTTCTTTTTTGTTTTTGTCACAAAACGAATAAAAGGAGAATATAATTGTATTCCAGCTTGACAGTTTAAAGAGCTGAATGGAATTCATTTATACATCCACATCCCTATAGCCTTCACTTGAGTTGATTTTATTCTTTATTTAAGGTATTACCAACACAATACTGACTAAAAATTTAAATCGCTAAATTATAATACTGAAAAGGTCAATGACAATGAAGTTCAAAGCTTCTGCAACCAGTTGATTCATTACTGGTTTATTATGAGAACAACGTGACACGTTTCATAGAAACCTGCTTGAAATTACATTGTGCAGCTGTTTTACTTTGTGTTTTAGTTTTATTTTCAGTGTGGCAGGTAACAAAGTAATATGATCAGTTTGACAATTTTTTTGGGATGAGCTGACATCCTCCTTTTTCTATTGTGAAATCGTCAGATGATATTTTGAGCTTCCAGTCCATCATCTGGCTGGTCTTTCTCTTCAAAGCAAACAAAACAAACCGACATAGCAATCTGGTCTATTCTGGTATATCGCTCGGCAAGGCATTGTAAGTATCTCTGTGTTTTAATGACCGTTGGCCCATGATAGACCTCACTGTGAATGTGTCACTGAAACATCTGTGCCCCAAAGAAATGTCCCTCTTTGGGCCAGCTGTTCCAGGCTCAGGTCCATCCCCCACAAAAAAAGTCACCAAAGCTGATCTGGGATGGACTGTATCCCAGCAAAGGCAAATCACTGTCCAGCTGGCAAATTTACTAACCAAGCCCCCTTTTGGTGTCTCCATTCCTGTGCCACATTTCCCTCACAGCACGTCACTAAACACTGATCATTTTCAGCGACTCCCCAGCCTCGAGTGTTCGGAGCATTACTCTGCCTGAGGACCTTCAGGCAGATGTGCTGTCTTTAGGAAGCCGGGAAAGGTGGAGGCTTCCCATCGTCACGTTGCAGGATTTTTCAGGTGTCTGTGACTCTGAAGCCAGGGTGCAGTTGAGAGAAAGGTGAGTCTTTCTTTCAATATTTGCCTGTATGGCCCTCAAACCAAAGTTGAGTCTCCTGGGAGCTGAAGGTTCGAGTTGGGCATGATCTTCAGACCCCAGTGACTCACTTCCACTCCGCGCTCAGTTCTCCATGCTTGCCTGCCGCTCTGTTTGTGTCACTTAGCATTTCACCTTCTCTTGTATATCTATTTTGCATTTGTTCTAAGTGCTGTTTTCTCCTGTGTTAAGTACCAGACTCACATGAGCTGCCATGGCAGATTTTTGAGAGTTGAGCTCTGCTGCCGTCCACGCACAGCCCCCCCCCCCAGTCCCCATAAAACCCCTCCGCATTGTCCGCCTGATCCGAAGCTGTCTTTCTCCTTTAGGAGGACTACAATTTCTCAGACCGAGTCAGACGCCCCATTTCTCCACGTCTCTACAAAGGGCTTATCGCTGTATTAAAATGGCGACTCTAATTGCCTTATTGTGAAACTGCCACCACTTACATTTAGAGTTAAATTCTCTTTTAATCCTCATGGCTGTGGAGATCCAACAATAAATTTGATGCAACAATCAAAATGCACAGTACTGCTGGCAGTGTTTGCTATCAGTGCAGTCATTGTCCTTATTATGACCGCTATTAAAACTTTATTTGTCTAGGATTTTACTCTTTTCAGATGCTTGTCACATCATGTTCTCTCATATAGCTTTCAGTCATGTAGTGTTTTCTACACACATTTTCTAGCAAAAAGGCAACACTGCCCCCCCAGGTTGAAGCTGGACCTGCAGGCTGCCTCTGTTTCCCCCCTCTGCTGCTTCTCTCGGCGAACGCTACAAAAACATTGCGTTGGTTTTCGAGGGGAAGCAAGGACATAGGCTGGTCGCAGGTGCAGCGTGTCCTCAAGGAAGGAGCAGGGAACACTCACGCACTTAAGGATGGCATAATGAGAACGAAGAAAGGCTGAAAAGACAACAGAGACTCTCGTCTCCCCATCAGTCTGGGAGCTTCTTCCTCTGCAGCAAAGTGGGTCGGGGAACTACAAAGAAAGACATCAAAGAGGGAAAAAAAACAAATGTGGGAAGAATGTCACCTGGCAATCCAGGAACTATAGTTTATGGTGAGCAGTGGTGTCTGGGGGGAGGGGGGCAGCTGCCGACGTGACAGACTTGGCAGGACACTGGCAGAGAAACCGGGCAATACACTCATCAAGCCACATCCTGCTATTGTTCACACCCCATATGTCTTTCTCTGTCTCTCTACCTCTGTTCCTATTCCTCTCTTTCATCCTCTCTTTCTTTCCTGACATTCAGAGCCCCTCTCAGAGGACACTGCCACCTGCTGGCTGCTGCAGTGTACAGCTTCGGTGTAGTCTTCCAATTTGACATGCGGCACATGGAGCTGGACGATCCATTTGACATTTGCACTTTGAAAGCAACTCCAAGCCACCAGGTCTGCCCCCCCCCCCCCACCCACTGCACTGTCTCCATATGGTTTGTGTAACTTCTGTAATTAAAGTCGGAAATCAGAATTCGCCAAGGGGTCAGAGGTCAAGTTCAGGAACACAAACTCTCCAGCTCAATGCCTCCTAGATGACATAAGGCATGACATAAACCTGAACTTTGCACATTGCCAACGTGCTGAAATTCATAAATGGAAATGAGTCGCATTGTATGAAAAATTGTAGCAAAACAGTGCATCTGTTTTACAATTTAGGATAATGTGCCTTATTACCTTATTCTGTAGTGGAAAACAGTCCCCTGATAGAGGTGCAATTTCAGTGTTTTAGGCTATAGCTAGATAATATTTAAAGACTTCCAGGTCTAAAGCTTACAGCTTGTGATGCAAAGCAGCCCGATATCAGTGATAATCAGACAACAGGAAAGACTGATAATATTGTTAAAAAATGGCTGTTTAAAACATGACACATCACTACATCAGTACCTGCTGGTATTCTCCATAAGCTTGTTCAAAAACAGCATTTGAATAAGACTTATTTGTTGGCTGAAAGAGATCAAACGTAGAACCTTTCAAGGCAATGATAGCATGTCTTTCATGCATCGTACATCACAAGCAGGACTCTGCTCCGAGATCTGGAGAAAATGGAATATTTAACTGCAAGTGATCATAATCACATTGACTATTTCAATTAATAATTTTGTCAGTTGTTACCAGGAACCAACAATGGACAATGAAAACCAAAAGCTGGATTGCAGAGTGTGAGTGTAAACGGCCATTTCGTAAAACGTGCTGGTGAGAAATGTCTCAGCAGAATGAGAATCATGACATGGGAACTGTAGGGTTTTTTTTTTTTTTAGAAAAATTGGAACCTTGTGGGGGGAGGGGGGCAGATTCCATCCAAGTGAAACATGAAAATTACAATAAAAAGAAAACAATCTAAAGGACGAGGAAATGAAACGGCAAGTGTTCCAGTTGCTGTCCCGATTACCCTAAGACCAATGAAATTCACTAATTTAGAGATAATGCAGGTCTGACAAATGACAGCCATCAACAGAGAAAGACCCGGTCACCTGACTCTCTTTTCAGCCCCCCCCCCCCCCCCAAAAAAAAAAAACTCATCCATTTTCACTCAATGAGAATATACTGTAGATTGCATGTCTGTATCAAATGCAATTGAACTGAGGCATTACAATAAAGAAAAAGATCCCCACCCTTACGGCGATGCCAAGAGAGGCTCCCCGGCCTCCCCCCAGCATGACGCAAACGGCCGACACCAGTAATGGACCCTGCATTATTTATGCGTTGGGGTCAGTGCAGTGGGCTCATGTTCTTGTGACATTTAGAGAACGGCGGAGAGGAAAAGTGGGGAAAAAACATGTAATGTGCAGAAAGACCTTCAGACTACGCGATGCCATAGAGATGCATGAGAGATGAGACAAACGCCCTGATTACCCCCCATTCTCTGATCGCAGGATTCATCATGCTATCGGAACCTGGCCCTGTGCAGAAGTAAATTATACAAAGTGTAGCTGAAGAAGAGCAGATATCATCGCTCAGCCGTGGAACCGCAGCCCGTGTGCATCCAACACCTTTGTTGGATGCCCTCCCTCCAGTTTTCTCACCTCCCTCCTCCCCATCTCTCCCTCCCCCTCTCATATATGTGCTCTCTCTCTCCCTTTCATCTGTCAAAGCAAATGAACAGATGTTGTGCTGTGCTGGTGCTCAACCCAAGATGATGGAGCAGGGTTCTGGCGGGCCGAGGCATCTGGCACCGTGACGGAAGACTCAGTCATGCCAGGAAGCCTCAGCCCTGATCTCACCCCCCTCCCCGTATCCACCCAGACCCCCTTGCCCCCCCACAAACCCCCGCGCCCATTGGTGTTTACTGCCCCCTGAGCTGTCAGTTTTATCTCAGCTCGAAAACTGACCTTGCTGGAGTCCAGATAAAAAGTACAGAGAAGGGCAAAACAGACCAATTATGAGTTCAATGAAAGGCACTGAGAGAGGTCGGGGTGGGGGGGTGTGTGGGCGGGGCTCTGCTGGGAAGATGCCGGCCTTTCGGACAGAACTGAAAAACAATACAGGTATGTTTGCCCTAATTTCCTGCCCTGTTTCTCATTGAAAGCACCCAAAACAAGGATGTTGCAGGGACTTGATTAAATGCAGGTGCATAATTGTTTTTGGGAGGATGCAATTGTATTATCAGCTTCAGATTACTAAGGCAGCTGGGTTTTAACAACCTTTGCAGGGATACTGATGGGTAGGATCGCTTACTTAAACGCGGTATCCGTATTGTGTCACTAAGTCATAAAAATAGGAATTAAGTCATAAACAGCCAGGCGCCTTGTCCCTCCTGACACCTCAGGAGTTGGTGTCACACTTGCGTCATGGAGGTTTCTGCGGGAGATTGAAACGGCCGGGCTGGTCAGCGAGGGTGAGTCCGCCCCAGCCGGGACCTCGTCCAAAGAGACGTGTCCGTCCGGACTCCAGAGCCAGAACCACACATAGGTCAGCGGGCTTGGGGGGTGTATAAATTCTGACAACCAGAGGAAAAAAAAAAAAGGTGGGTCATAGCGGAGAGTGAACAGATAGCAGAGAGGTATGAGGTCCAGTTCACCTGGCAGCTAGCAGAGTCCATGGAGGGGTGGGGGGCAGCGGGGGCAGGTTTTCTGCCTGCGCCGGGCATGTGGGGAATGCTGTTTTCTCATCGCGCTGACAGAATACACTTTTTTACTCTCTCCCTCTCTGTCAATTTGACAAATATATTGAGTGTCAGTATCAGAGTTGAGTGGCTGAGTTAGGCCATCCGTGGAAAAGCCGTCTGATCCTTCTGTCACCCGGGACCGGGGGTTGGGGGCGGCGTGCGGGGACCCCTTGGTGTCAGCAGGAGGGAGGGGATGTGTTTTTGTAATTACTACATTGTGGGGACCCAATGTCCCCGCAGTAAGATATCAACCTGTTATCTTGACCTTGTAGGGACAATTGTTTCAGTCCTCAAAAGGGGAAATAAAAAAAAAAAACAATCTGTGAATGCAGATAAAAAAGATAAAAAAAGTCTCACATTTGATTTGGTTACTTATGGTTAAGGTTATGGCTGGGTGGGGGTTGAGGTTGTCATTGTTAGGGAAGGAATGGAGAGTCACTGTAAAGATACAAATATCAAATCTGTGTGTGTGTGTGTGTGTGTCTGTGTTTGCTTGCGACCAAGGGGGGGCTGTCCCTTAATCCCTATTCAATATGAAACGCAATTGCTTTGTTTCCTGTTCTGCTCCCTAAGTGCTTTGGCCCCCACACCACTCAACTTATTTTACTGTCAATCACTCCCCCTGGTACCAGGCATGAGGGGCCAGGATGTGGGTGGGCTGGGATGGACAGATGGGGACCCGACCCTGAACCTAAGTGGAAAATGTAGTAATCCTCCTTCCACCCTCTGGTCACAGCCCTTACAAAGTGGTGCCTATGTGGCCCCTTGCAGGGCAGGACAAGGACTACATGGCATGTCCCTCAGAGACGCGGCAACCAGCAATGGCGACAGCAATCGAGTGTGAGCAAACGGCAGTGACAAACGGCACTTGCAGCTCTGAGAAGCAAGCACACCCAGCACAGTCACACACCCCACGCTCACACACACACCCCACGCTCACACACACACCCTGAAATCTATCTGAACACCTGTTCTTCTGAGAAAAAAAAAATCACTCAAATCAATTTTAGAACTCTTGAGAAACCTCAAATGAAAAAGTAATTAAAACAAAATATTACAAACTCTCCAAATAGAATTAAAAGAACAAGCAACAAATATATATGGAATATGATACCCTATGATTGGTTCGCACGCCATCCTGGATTGCCATACTGCCTTGTGCCAGTAGTCTCCAGACTCGGGGAACAGGACAAGCATTTACAGAAAATGGATGGATGGATGGATGGATGGATATGGGATATGTAGTATGTAGGTTTGTAATTTGCATTTATTATCTGACAGCTTAAGTCTTGCCATTGGGGCAGCCTGTCTTAGGGGTGTACACTGACTGTAAAGACCAGAGTAAGACCATCTATGTTACCAGGGTACAGATAAGCCACCGTGACTAAGATCCATGTGCCCAAGCCACAGCGTCTCAGATACACGTGAGTGTGCACTCACATGTGCGTGCATGTTCACTCAGAGTATGGAGAAGGTCACGGCGCCCCTTTCTCCCCCCATCCTCCTGTATCTCTCACATGACTGACGGACCCACGGAGAGATGGCAGGCAGTGGGGAGATTTCTTGGCATAGCAACAGATCCCACGCGCACCGCAGCCCCGGTAATTACCGTTTGGCTGTGTTTGACGAGCTGACGAAGACTGCCTTGAAGAAGATCAATGTTATGTAGGCTACATGCATCACTGATTAACCACATGCGTCACATTTAACCTTGTGCGAGGCTGATGGAGTGATCCACGCAGCAAAGGGAGAGTGGCAACAGGGCCGGGATTCATTTGGCGTGCTTTTCCTTCCCGGAGCTTACAGGGTACAGGGGACCCGCACGACAAAACACTGCGAAGCAAATAAACGAAGCCTTCCTGACAGAGAGCAAGACATCAAACACCAGCGCACAGCATCCTCAGAGATGTTTTCTAGCTTATACTTTGGCTGTGGTGCTCAAGACCGAAGCTCGAGTCTAGGAAAAAAAAAAAGCACAAGACATATTCCCATATTTACAGAAAACAAGAGGCGGAGCCAGGGGTTGGTCAGCTGACTCATCCGTTCCGGGAAGGATGGTACCCTACAAAACATGTACCGATATAACGACATTCATCAGTTTTGTTGATTCAAATATAAACGCACTTCAACGTGTTTCTTCAGTTATGTAGTGAATGTGCGAAGTTTAAGGGCCAACGTGTCTGCCCTGTAAAATCCATTTTAATAAGCCACGATGAATATGTAATATATTTTCGAGCATGAAACCGATTAAGCGCGAAGATTAAGGACGTTGTTTTCCAATAAAAATCAGTTTGTTAACAAAACCGATGTCCCCACAGTCGTAATGTGCAGCGTAATACCATCCCATCACCATGGAGATCGGGAATCACTTTTATTCACCTCAAGCTGCTCTAATCGCAAGAAGTTATTAAATCCCCTGCACCGCTCAGTTAAAATATGCAATAACATCACTTTGTCGCTTTTAATGGATTTTGGAAAGTCCCCCCCCCTCCTCCTCCAATACCCCAGCCCGCTACTCAGTTTTGGAGGAGAACAGAACAAACCCATCTCACATCTCACACAAAGCCACGCCCACTGACGCCGACCAATCCCCAGGAGTTTGAACTTCCGCTACCTTTCACGCAATGCACGCACCTCCGCCACACTGACACCAGCCCACTGCCCTCGCCCACAGCGCCCTCTGTGTCCCTTGGCCCACAAAGGACACAGCCCTGATAGCGGATTCGCTGGTGCTAATTTCGGTTGACAGGGGACGTCACAGCGGATGTTTTTCCAAAAACCCGATTATCATCTGAGCTGCCCATGCAAATGACAGGAAGACCTTAAGGGGTATCATATCCTATTAAGATATGCAAGAGTCTAATTACAGATAAATGCTGCTAAGAAGTAAAGACCTTGAGTGATTTACACTCTGTGGGTGAAGACTTAAATTTCACGTCTGAAAGGCAACAGTCAATCCGTTGTTTTTGCCCCTCATGCCAAAAATCTCCACAAAGGGTCAAGGGGTGAAATCAAAGATAAGGCAGCCTTTGGTGCAGTGCTGCTCATATTGAATATCAAAGCACATCTCATACTTAAAGCACAAATTATTATATAGTGACCACATTTACATTGGTAAGTTAAATGAGCTCTCCCTCTGAAAGGCTGTTCATTGCCAGTACGCCAATGCGATCCCTCTGATAATTATATGATAAATACTGCACGATCTTACGATATAATGTACCAGGTGATGTAACTGAGCAATACAGTAAAAAATATATGCTGCATATTGAGCACAGAAATATATTGTAGGAGCTGGGTTAAGTTGCATAGTATCTTCGGATTTATTGGTCATCTGACATAACACTGCCAAAATGTAAAGTGGAATGGCATCCCATAGGAGATAGTTAAAAGGTTAATGAATAAGCTCATTAAAACAGTGTCTCTTTCCAGAAATATTCCAATGGCTTCCATGTACCAGATAGACACTCTTCAATTACATAGCACACCAAAGGCATCACAGGTTTTGTGGATGTCCCTCAGACGGTGTCATCAAGACTGATGCTTTTCCAGTCTGGCATACGGCTCGACTACGGCATTTAAATGATACTCTACGGCATGGAATTGATACATTATTTTTTCTTTCTTCTGCACCCATGGCTACTTTCAGCCAACAGGACTCTGAAAACAACACTGTCATTCTCCCTTCTGCCGTTTCGGCCTTCAGCCATGTAATTATGAAAGTAACACAGCAAAAACATACTTCTCTGGTACTCCCGTAACTACTGTTGTAAGCCATAAATGTGAATATCTCAAGCTGATCTATCAACAGAGAAGACACCACATCCAGAGATCATAAAACTGAATTATGCAGCACTTTCTGTGTCCGCACCTTGAGCTGTACCTTGTTCACACGTTTCTAATCTGATTAAAAGCATCCTTTTAGCACGTCTACCTCGACAGCCACACTTATCCAGCGGGGAGTCATGCAGAGACAGGCGTGAAATACATTAAAAGCACTGCCACGGCCCCCTGTGTTGCTTTTATCCTCCCCTCCTCCCACCTTCTTACACTTGAGGGCTGGGGGTTAGCTAAGCGAGGGATCCGTAAAAATCTCACAGCAGCCCCTAGTGGCAGGAAGACTAGAAGGTCAGGTCACTCGGTGGAACATGAGGGGAAATAGAGCTGCAATAAACAGATAGATGAATAATCCAGGATCCAGGGACCAAAACCGCAATCAGGTCATGCTGGTAACAGCTGGGGAGACCCTGCCATTTGGAAGGGTAGCATGGGTCGAGATTCAGACTTCAAGGGCTCAAGCTGTCACTGTCCACAAGACCAGATTTTTTTTCTATAGGATGTCTCCCCTGAATGCCCCAAGCGATCCACTTTTTAACCTATTTCTTGAATCTCATCCTTTGCTAATTGTAGACATCACGGTGCCACACTGACCTTGCGCGTGCGTGCACGCGCGTGTGCTCCTCCGAACTGGCGGCATGAGGTCGCCGCTCTCGAACCAGCGTAAGAATTGTGCCAGCTATCAGGAGAGCGAGAGTTCCGAAAAGCAGAGCTCTGTGACATGGCATCAGAATGAAACTGCGGAATTGGGCAAATGGAGGCACTGCGGTGGACCGTGCGAGAGGACATAGAGCCTCGCAGTAACACCGCAAAGTAAGATGATACCAAACAGAAGCAATTTGAAGGTGCTGTAGGAAGGGAGGGATTGTGGAGAGGAATAAGCAGGCGAGATTCTTAGATGTTAAGGTTGGGTGAGGTTCTGACTGCTGATTTTCCCCCCCAAATATTTGAATATGATTATTTTTTTCTTTGTTTCCAGAAGGTCGTGAGAGGTGGACTCTTGAATGTGAATCTGGCTAATTATCTTTATCTATATTTACAAGTAAGTATTTGTAAGCCATTCAAACTAGACTGAAAAAAGGAAGGATGCGGGAAAAAAATGGAAGCTGTTTCTAAAAAGTAGAGACAAAAAAGTAAGAAAATAAAATCCTGAGGCAAGAGTCGTCGATGTCACACTGGGTTTGAATGTTAAAGGTGAGAGAAGAATGCGGCATAACGTTTCAGACATTCGCTTATGTGCGGGAAAGGCACTCTGAGAGGTAATACGATGTTTTAGTCGCATAAGGGAACATAATGTACTGACGTGTTGGATTTTTTGCAGTTTCCATTGGGCAAGAAAACACTATTAATAATCTTGACACTGCACAACAGAGCTAGAGGCCTTTTCAAAGTGTTTTATTTAATCACATGTAGTCAGGTACGATCAAAAGTCTAGCAGGACATGACCTAGCAGAAAAAAATGTACTGAAAGTAACTGTAGAGATGCTATCGTGAGCTGCACAGCGCGAAGAGCGAAAGGTGGTTCTGCTAAGAGAAAGGATGGGCTCTCAGAGGATATAAAGATGGAGAGCTATCGAGAAACGAGGCAATGCAAGGGGGCAGCATAATAAGCTGGGTAACAAAAAGGGGGTGATTTTTATTGAATAGTGAATAATAATGCTTTTTTCACTTTGCACATTTCCTCCTAACAAATGTGTTTAGCTTTGTCACCAAATATATGAGTTAAAATTATCGTTTAGTTTGAATAAATAAGTGAGGTCATTGGAGGTGTGGTTTTACACATTGTCACTGGCTGTCGTCTCCTCGGGGGGAGTCTATGGAATTAACTTAATCGTCTCTCACATAACAGGTAGCAACGCCGACTACATCAACAGCAGAGTCACTCCACGATCTCTGCTAAAGTGCCAAATAAAGGATGCAAGAGAGAATTACTCACTGAAGTTCATTGATTTCTTCTTTTCCTTTTTGGAAATATTGACTTAGGCAATTGAAGTAAATCAAAATGATAGTTTCACCTCTACCAGCGTTTTAAGCTGAACTGTCTTGTATTTTACCATAGAGAGCCTGGAACACAGCGGCCTGATCACTAACTGGTGAAGGAGGCAAAACATTGGGGAAAATTTCTCCACAAGAAACATCGGTGCTGATCAGCGGGAAGAAAAACACAGTGAACTTTCAGTATATTACCCATCTACAGCTTGTTCTTACAAGTATCTTTCCAGTAGTTATCTGACCTCTTGTTGAAATGATGCAGCCTCACTATATATCATCACTGTCTAAGAAAAACACTGCCAAGAAAAAAGAAAGAAAAAAGACTCCAAAAACCCATCTTTCCAAGAGCATGAAAAAAAACACCTGAAACTACTTTACAAATTAAGCCTAAAACAACATAATACGCAACCAAATAGAAACCTATCTTTGGTTTTTAAATGAACTTGCATGTACTGTTGTCAGCGAATGTGGACTTAGCTGGTTTTCTGGTCACGTGTTCCAGCATGATTAGTTAGAGCCTCGTCTCCCTGCTCACTAAATTCCTAGAACTTGGCAGGTTAACTAGTCTGAATATGGACATAGTGTAATCAGTGCTCTATCATATACTGCCCATTTACCATCGCGAAGAGCTCTTCTAATGAGACAGATAGATGACTTCATAAAACATCTTTTCATTGGTCAACTTGATGTGAAACACTAACAGTAGACATCAGAGGCAAACCAACTTCTCTGGGGGCCTTAGGACGACGTGGCTAAGGGGGCCCTTAATGAGCCATTTGAGCTATTTTTTGAGCTGAAAGGGAATAAAAAATGATGGAACGTCAATGATATGCTAATCAAAGTGCGAGGTGCCAGCGGTAAAACGTACCGATCAGGGCGGGGGCAGGAGTGCTGTTCACCGATCGGGGGACGGGGCCAGGAGCCCAATGTCGAACTCCAGTCCAGGGGGGCAGGAGCCCAATATAGCTTAGTTCTTTCCCTGTTGTACCACAAATGATTCAGCTCAAGCGCTGTGTGGTAATTAGCACAAGGAGGTGCAAGGAGTTGAATCAGGTGTATTAAATGAAAAAATTTACAGGCTCTTTAGAGTTTGATACCCCTGCTCTACAGTACTGCATGGGACCCTGGGGTTTTGGCTCCCTCTGCCCAAAATGAATGGGCAGAATGGGCATATTCTATCTAGAGTAAAAAAAATGACAGTCATCAAATGTGGACATATGTGGTCATAATCGGACCACAACGCTATTCTGATTTGTTTACGTGAGTCTGTATCTCTTAGGTGTGACATCCCTGCATCTTGACATATTTTTCTCGCTTTGATGGCACATAGGGGCCAAAGAGCAAGTTTAATGGGGAGAAAAACCAGAGCCACCCATTTATATGCATTGCACTTATTTTCACGAAAGAGAGAGAGAGGGCTCTGAAATAAAGGTATTATTATAGCAATAGTAATTTATTTTGTAGTAATGAGCTCACTTTTGTAATCAGCTTGTTTTTTGGTTGATTGGCTGCGTTGTTTTGTAGCTCTTGCAAGCGCCTAGACTCCTAACTCTCTAAGCACCAATAAAGGCAATTATAACAGGGCTCTCACTGGATGGGTTTAATTAATGAAAAGTGCTCAGGTGAGACCCATTTTCCTACAGAAGCAGCCGCTGTGGGCCATTCCTCTACGGCCCCTCACAAATCAGAATGCAACCATACACCCCTCCCCCCGCTCAACCAACCCCTCCTGGCACCATGGCCCTGTCTTTGACTGAAGAGAGTCATCTCTCAGAGGCTTCCAGAAAAAAAAAAAATTGCAGTCATGATTTTCTGTAACGGCCATAATTGAAAAAGAAGACGGCAGGTGTAACACCTGCATCCCTCATACATGAATGGTAATGATAACAGTTTACAGAAAACACGATAAGACGGCATTGAGGGTAATAGTTTCGCAGCAAGCATCTCTTCTCTCGACAGGATATCCGCAGTGAGGCACTGCCTCAGTGTCTGCTCTAACTGGTCTTCCACTGCAGGATGGACTACAACCCCAGAACTGCGGCAGGATTCTGCGGGGCTCCCACAGCTCAGCACTTGAGTCTTAAGCTCTGCCAGCTCATTATATGTCTTGCTGGGAGGGTATAAGTACTTAAAGAGATGAGTCTGAGCCCCAGTTGCATCTTGCTTGTTACTCTGGATTTCTTGAGGCTCTCCTCTCTCCTTTTGTTATACCTCCTCCTCTTTCTCCCCATTTTTAGTTCTACCCATTCTCCATTTATTGTATATTCTCTTATTTATCCTCCTCTGTTTATTACAAATTATTTCTCCCCTTCAATTTCTCCTTCCCTTGCTTCCTTTGATCATTTACTCTCTTCTTTCTCCTCTTCCTTTAGGACTTCTCCTTTCTTATTTCTCCTCTAGGTACAGTAAAGGGGAGAAAAATAGGAACTATTTATGACCTCTCCTTTCTCCTTTTGTTATATGACCTGTTCTTTCTCCCCTTTATTTAGGATCTCCACTTTCTCCTTTTGATATACAGTATGTGTTTCTCCTTCTCCCGTTTATTTAGAACCTCTCCTTTCTCCTTTTGTGAAATGCTCTTGTCTTTCTCCCCTTTATTCAGGATCTGTCCTTTCTCCTTTTGTTACGTGCTCCTATTTCTCCCCTTTATTTAGGATCTCCTTTTCTCCTTTTGTTATATGTGCTTCTCCTTCTCCCCTTTATTTAAGATCTCTCCTTTCTCCTTTTCTTGTATTACCTCATCTTTCACCTCTTTTTTTAGGATCTCCCTTTCTCCTTTTGTTATATGCACTCCTCTTTCTCCCCTTTATTTAGGATCTCTCATTGCTTTTCCTCTATATAATTATCATTTTTTTCACTCCATTCTTTTACTTCTTCCCTTGCTCCATTTTGATAAACTCTCCTTTTCTCCCCCTTTCTTTAGGTTCTCTCCTTATTCTATTTAAGTTTTCTATTTTTTGCTCCCTGCAGAACAAAACCCCCGGCCCCTTTCATTCATTCATTCATTCTTGCTGAGGTTTACTGATCTCTGGTCCCCTGAACGTGGATGAGAAAGACGTGTTTGAGTGAGCGCAATGGCAGTCGATCTGGCCATCTGAATCGATGCTGGGGGGGGCTACAGACCGTGCTGGAGTGGCTGTCACACTGAATAAAGCCCTGACAGCATTGTTGACCTGACCCCACACAGTGGTGATCAGCTTAATCCCTGACAACAGGGAGACCCATATTGGTGTCTTTACATGAAAAGACTAAGGGGTATTGACCAAGTAACCCTGCTGTAAGGTCCTATCGGTTGGAACTAAGTATTTCAGTCTATTCTGGTAAGAAAAGAGGGTTGGCCACTATTACAGTATGATTCAGATTAATTATCTTATGCATCTCAATAAAAAAGTTCTGAAGAAGTTTCTGCACAGTTAACATATAAAAATAATGCATGACGGTAACAACTGCATAAAAAATTAGCTCCATTTTTTAAAAGAGGGTATCTGTGCATTTTAAGTCTTAATCTGTGTTTAGAATGTCGTTGTTCTCTATGAAAACTCGAAGCTAACTTGATGGTCCCAAAGCAAAAAGCTCAGATATATAGCTGTATTATGTATCTTTCACTTCAGAGTTAATGGAGGCACCTGACAGGGAAAACACACAAAAGTATCAATACAACACTTAGAGAAAGAAGTCTAAAGATATATAGGATTATGAAAAGCATATCCTATTTGAATAAATTAGCATTGAAAATGTTTCGCAGATGCATTTAAGTAGTGAATTCCTAAAAAATAAATGCATGCATATATTATCAGTCTTATAAACATGAAAAGATACTTATGAATGGTGTTATCTTGCATTAACTAAGCACTGGTAAACACTAATATAATCGCTTAACCCACAACATTAGTGGAAAGTTCCTTGCAAATTTATGCAGATATTTCATGGCTGTTATGATGACTGAGTCGTTTTATTTGATTTATTCCCTCCCTGAAGAGGGATCTTTGAAGGAACAATGTCAGGAACTGGGTCAGATGGAAGCCAACACTGGGAAAACGGATAAAAAAAAATACTTGTAGTGCAACTTTATTTTCACTAGAATTTACTACATAAAAAATATGTTTACCCAAGAGAAACGTATCGTACATTTCAAAATATTATTAATAACTGCCTTGGAAGGACAGAAGGGTTGTATAAAGAACTTACGAGTTTCGAGGTGATTCACGGTTTTGACATTTTTCTTTAATACGAGATGGTTTTTTTTTTTTATTATTTGCAACCTTGTAATTCTTGTTGATTCACATTTATGTCATGGAAAAAAAAACCCGATATGCTCCAGCAGATTAAGCACGCCTGATTTTTTGGCACCTGGTGCTATAAGAGACCCGTTGTCCTTCTCGGACGTCCTGACTTGTGTAAATGTTTGAAAAGAAGCCATTGGGTACGGTCGTAACAGAGAGTGTATTAAGTGTGAAGGCAGCAGTGACCCAAGGGGCTGACCAGTGTGAAGGAAAAAGCAAGTACTATGGGCTGTCAGAAGGTATTGGATCTGCTGCTCTCCAGTCGTCCCCCAGGGGCGTGGCAAGCAGGACAGAGGTGCCCCGCTAACTCGCTAATGTGCCTACATCAGCGCTATGTGACAGTCCGCGGTAGGTGCGCCTCTCCGCCCCGGCGCCCTCGGAGGCGTGACTTTGCCGTCCCCTTGAGCCACCCCTCTCTGACAGCTGTGCCACCTTTGCAGCAACTCTGCATCAGATCAGGGGTGCAGATGTTCCTGAAAGCAAAAATAATAATAAAAAAAATAAAATAAAAGTAAAAGCAAGGTCACCGGGGCCTGGAGGGTGGCAGCGCGTGACGCGACGGCGGCCGATAGCTCCGCTGCGGGCCCCCTACAGCCAAGCCGGCACGTCGTTAAAAACCGACGGTAATGGGGCTTTGGCGCTGTATAGGGTTATTTACAACCCAGAGTATTAAAAAACCGGAGGTGTCAGAGGCGCCCCGGCAAGGTGTCCTAAGAGAGCGAAAATAAATGAATCCATTATTTATTCATGCGAGCGGCCCTTCATAATCTCTATAGGATGTGCGCTCTCATCCGAAGACTACCATGTGGTACATTCAAATGGAGGCGGAGGCGGAGGCAGCGGGCGAACCAGCCTGATATTAGAGCGAGAGAAACCAGTATCCCTGGGTGTTATGGGTAAATATTATGTCAAGCGCAGGCAGACTTTAAAGAGCTTTACGACGACGAATCGCTGGAAGTCTGGGCGCATATCCAGAAGTCACATTTCCGGGCCTGATCCTTGTCAGCAGAGCACTGAACCCGAGCGGCGGTGAGGGACAGGGCTCGGAACAGGGCTCGGAACGTGCATCCGCACCTCGCGGCAAAGAGGATAACAGGTGTCGTGATCAGCCAGTGCTAGTGAATTAGCCTACGACAGGAAGCCGGACCCCAGCACGGGGGAGGGACTGCTATTCCCTGCCCTAAGGGACGGTGTTGACAACAATTAAATACCCTCCGGGTTATTTCGGGGGACCCTCTGATTGATCTCCAGAAGCTTACAAATCGGCTAAAATTTAGGAATTGGGGGGGGGGGGGGGGGGGCTATATCCTCACAGAACCTTCAGGAGAAAAGTCTCATACGAGTTCACCGCTGCCGTCCTGCAGAACCACATCACTGCATACCTCTATTTAGGTTCTACAATGCAGTTATTTAGTTAGATGCTGATGTGCAGTATGACCAGACATTTGGATACTGTATCGGTTCAGGCTAATGTTCCTTTTCTGTGTGTTTGGCAATAAGATGGAAAGTCCAAGGGCATCCCAGAGAGATAACTCTAGCTCTTCTTACAGATTTGGCTGTTTTTTTTCCCCGGTATTCCAGAAATCCCACAAGCATCTATATGCTTTTATTGTTTAATTCAATACCCCTAATCAGAGAGTGCCTGAAACCCACTTTCTCGTACCCCCTCCCCACACACACACACACACACGCACACACATATACTATTGGTTGGAAGCTTCTAGCTGTCTGCTGACTCAGCAGCCTGGCCACATCACAGGGACACACCTGTGACAGGTGTGAGTGATGACGTCCACATTAACTCAGCGTTTGTCACTGTCTTCTTTCTGACTGCCACTCGGTTTTTTAATTAACACATATTTATCATTCACTCAAGTCCAGCAAGCTATTTTAAACGCTTCCTTTCTCTTGCATTTATTTTAAAATTGGAAACCCTCTTATTTTCTTCTTCACTAATATCTCGATTTGCCTTAAATATGAATGCAGCCAATCAATGGATCAAAGGTTCATATCTTTACGTTACATTAAACAATGAGAGACTAATAAAAATCTCCCATGATGCTAATTGTCTCTTTTTCCTGTCAGCGAGAAAAAGGCATTAAGTTGAATTGCATATATTTAATGGTGTGCTGATTTGGGGAGAGGTTTAGTCCGTAGCTTTGCCGAAGGTCTCACAGTCCAGCCCGACCTTACGGGAAGCCCAGCTGCATTTACGTTTTGTGGCACATTTTTGAGGTGCAGTTAGGGAGAGAAAGTTACTGGAATAGAGTGAGTAAAGCAAATTTATGGCCACTTATTTGACAAGGAAAGTAATGAAAAATTCAGGACGTAACAGGCTGAATTATGTATGGACTTCTGTCTGGCTTGGGGCAAGAGACGCTATCAACAATGATGATCACGCATGTAAATAAATCTTTTTGACGAGTTTATCTTTTGTGGCTTTGATTAATTTCATGAGTTTGCGTGTTCCTTCTAGGTAGGACACTTCAACACGAGGGCAAGCGGTTAAGGTACCAAGACAATCGATGCAACATCGCCCATCGAAACTGTTCCACAACCAGATACTGTAATTGCGAAATGCCCCATTAACATATTGGCAGAACTGCAACTGCCAATCTGTAATGTATTTTCACAATGCTCTCTAAACTCTACTGTAACTTTACTTTAGCTGCATCGCTGTGGAAGAGGGTGCAGATGGACAGAAAAAAAAAACTATTTGGAATTTTAAAAATGTGTTTCGATGCATGCAAATGTGTGTGCGTATGATGGTACATTCTTTGTACTGCCTTTTCTGGAATGATCTTGTCAGTCGTGCCAGATGGAATGATGAACAGTTCCCCATCGAAGATGTTGAAGGAGAAGGTGTAGAGAAGCAGTGCGCTGGTAACACGGGTTTCTCCATGGTGCTGTGCGTCATTAATGGGTGGAATTTTACTAATAACACTTTCATAAGGGGTGAAGCTGAGCGAACATGGAGAAAGTGTGAACAGCCAGAGGTTAAAATGAAATTTTAAACACCTACCTACGACTCATGATGAGCCTCACACATGGTTGACATTTAAACCCTACGAGGAAAGCATGAACCCCTATGAAACCTTTACTCTACACTAAAAATTCTTGCGGGGTATTTGTGTACAGGATGGGGACGGAACTAAGAGCACTTCTTAGGAGCCTACTGATGGATGTAGAGCAATTACACAGCAAGAAAAAGTGGCCCAGGCACATGGAGAGCTAGGGAGCAGGCACACCTTACACTCATGTGTGGATCTGTATATTTATACCTGGAGTGACACAGTCGGTGATTCTGCAGGGTTCACTTCGCAAATGTATTCCAGTGCCCTGTCATTTACACGGTTTGTAGAATTATTAGGCAAGTACTGTTCCAGGAGGTAATTTTTTAGCAAAAACCTTTGTTTTTTTTAACTCCTAGTGTTATAGCGCAGCATGGCACAAGCAAGAAAAGGTGATGATCCACTTACTGATCACGGGACGGCAAGGGGCTTTATTGAAGAAGGGCTAACCAAAACAGCCAAGACCGCGTAAGGGGAAAGAACTTCCTACACAGAGTAGCATGAACGATGGCTGACTAGGGAACAAAGCGGGCACAGGAATGTAAATAAACACAGGCAAGTAGGACAAAGAAGGGGCAGGTGTAAAAATCAATTAACCAATCAGAGGAGACAACGGGTAGAACAATTAACAAGTACTGAGACAGGAAACCTGGCAACAGGTGGAACTAATAACGAAGATGATCACTGAATTAAGTAGCTTAAGGCAAACTAGGACATAATCTGACACTAGGAAACTAAAGCAGAAGTAGAATAATTACAAAAATACAGAGGCACTAAACATAAAGCAAAACACAAGGAGGGCAAACCATGAGAAGGAACTGAGAACTGGGATCAGAAGACTACAAACATTAGAAAAAACAAAAAAAATCAACAAAAGAAAAAAAAATAGGAGCGGCTGCTTTCAAGCCAGCGACCCATAAGTTCAGTCTCTGAACCTCATGCTCAGCCCACTGAGCTACATGAAAATTTAGGGAGTGGGAAAGACACACTGGGGACTTAGGAAGGAAAGGAATGGCCAGCAACACCTGCTGGCCAAATGGGGACTGAGCATGCAGGACAGAGAGGGGAAAAGGCAGGATGACCAGGGGTGCCTGCTGTCCAAAGCAGAAAGGACACAGGAGAAGGGATCAGGACACTGACCCTGCCACCTAGTCAATTTATTTAGAGAAAAAATGTTACATTTGTGTGTCACAAACAATAAAAGAAAACACATTAATTTGCACAATTATTAGTCAGTCTGAGAATAAGAAAATTTTCTTCTCAACAGAAATAATTAGAAAAAATTGTTGTAGTCCTGTATAGCCTTCTTTCTCCTCAATAACCATCCTGAGCCTGTTGTCCATTGAATCATTCAGGTTTTTTATTTGCTCACGTATTATATTAGCTGAGGCAGCTAGAAAGGCTTCCCAGATTCTCTGAGAAGTCTACTGCTTGTCCCCTTAGTAAACTTCACAACTTTAATAAGGCCCAGTAGTTGATGAATGTGGATGAGTGATGAATGAGGCCAGGTCATAATTCGATGAACTTTCAAGCCTATCTTGGGAACTTGGTGAATGCTTTGATGCATGGGAAGTGGTATTGTCCGATACGAATGTCATAACCTTTTTGAAAACTATCGACTTCTTTTGGTATCAGTGTTTGAAGAACGTATCTTCTAGAGATTGGCAGTAGATCTTGTATTTCATTTTTACACCATTAACAAATTGGAAACGTCCAACAAGTACATCACTGATAACTGCAGACCAAACTGTCATTCCTCTACCTGTTTATTGGTGCTTGAAGAAGGTATCCATCCATTGGCCCCTACATCTGCTCCATCAAGATCACTAACATCTCATCTGTCCACAAAACCTTTGAAAAATCTTGAAATGTATCTGTGCCCATTCATGATGTTTTACTTTGCGTGTTGTACTGAGTTGAGGTCGTGTTTCAGCCTTTGTGACTATAGCAATGTCACGTAGCGCACTGCACCTAATACTTCCAGAGATTCCATTCAGATTGCAGTTTTTAAAAGTGGTAGAATTTGATCCTAGTGTTTCTGGGAGTCTCTCATTTAATTTCACACATCCTTGGCAGTTAATTTGCGTCTTCTTCACTCTACATGCTTCTTCCATCTTCTTTGCCTGTTGGCCCCAATACCCTCGATTGTATGATGATCACAATTTAAAAGTTTGGCAATTTCTTCTTTTCCCTAAAAAGTTCACTGATATCTCGCTGGATGGCTAGATGAACGCCGCTTCAGTTCCCAAACCTCTCCTCAGGGGCACCTCAGCCTTTCCATGTTTTTGATGCATTTTATCAACAAGCTCAGTGAGGTATTAATTAGCCATACGGTTTGTTAACCGTCGAGTCAAAAAATACATGGGTGTACTAGACAGTTGTTGCAAATACTGGAGTGACCCTTTTTGAGAGGTTTTGAAATAGTTGAGCAAACACATTTTGACAGACATCATAGTTTTACACCAACATGAAGATCATTTAAACAAAGAAGCAGACTTGTATAAATCATGTTGGCCGCTCTCTTCTCCAGGAGGAGTGAAGTAGTTTTTGCTTGCGCAACATCACCCTTATATTTCCCTATTCTTAGCCAACTCAAACAATGTTTGTCATGTTAATTGAAATGTATTGATACAAACATCTCATTTAATTCTTAGTAGTCCATAAAGGGGGGAAAATTTTGGATTGGTATCAATATTGCCAGGTACTAAAAATAATATTGTTCCACCTATACCATGAATAGTCTGAACATTGTTCCAGGGGAACTAGATAAATGACTGATCCCTGCAGTCGGACCCTAGTTCTGCTTTCTCCTGTGTGTATGTCTCAGTGGAGAACAAGCTGAGTTCTGTGAAAAGAAGCATTGCAATGTATCTCTACTCATACTTGTATAAATGGCAGACAAAAGCATTATTATTATTATCCATCCATCCATCCATTTTCCAAACCGCTTATCCTATTGGGTCGCGGGGGGTCCGGAGCCTATTCCGGAAGCAATGGACACGAGGCAGGGAACAACCCAGGATGTGGGGCCAGCCCATCGCAGGGCACACTCACACACCATTCACTCACACATGCACACCTATGGGCATATTATTATTATTATTATTATTATTATTATTATTACAGCAGTGCACATACTAGCTTTATAGACAGAATTCCATGGATTCTACAGCATGCCACGTACACCAAAGACTGAAATCTTATTACATAATAAATATAATTGTTTAGCTTGTGCTTGACCCAAGATTTTGAATGCCAGCAGAGATATGGAAAATGCAAGCCAAACATTGAGAATAAAAGGCAATAGCTAAAAACTGCATTTTACTTTAGAGTCAATGTTTCGGATTCCCTTACCAAATATAAACACCAGACTGCGAATGGGCATTTTGGGAAGTTTACCTTCATGTTTATAAATTAATGTGAACTGATGTGAAAATGCCCTCAGTGAAATCTTTCCAAACATATGAAAGATTGTGTTTAATGTCTCATTTTCAGGATCTTGCAGGCAGCCTGGTCTCTATGGTAACATGGCTCTTGAAGTTCCTCTGTATTCCATTCTATTACATATTCAGCATAGATAAAAGCTAATGAAAGATAATCAAATGCCAGCAAATTAACCTTACTGACTAAGTAAGGCCAGTGTCACACTGCTAAATATATAAAAGCAGATTTGATGTTCTACCTAAGGGTGCACACACACCTTGCTGTTTCAAAAACAGGTATCCATCTCAACAGTGTGTAACCGTAACAATTTTACAGAATATTACAGATAGCTCTGTTTTGTTTGTGATATTGCAATTCCCCTTTTTACACACAAATTTGTATATGCAAAATTCCATTGAGTTGATAATCTGTTTGAAGGTCTTGAGTCTACAGTTACTATCTGTTACATTGAATAGTCTTATGAAGCCAAATTGTCACTTCCCTGTACTTTGCACATAATTTCCATGCCAATTAAGAGGTCTGACTTGAAAGGTTTTTTTCTGCTGACATCTTGACTTGTGCATGGTAGAAAAATGTAATCAATTTGTCTATGATAAGCATTTTCATCTAACCGACCATCCAACTTCTGTAACCGCTTGTCCTATTCAGGGTCGTGGTGGGGGTCCAGAGACTAGCCCAGAACCACCCACGATGGGGCACCAAACCTTCACAGTGGGTGCACACACACCATTCACTCACTCTTGCACACCTATGGGCAATTTGGTAACTCCAATTAACCTCAGCATGTTTTTGGACTGCAGATTGGGAAACTACTGTAGAGTATCCAGAGGAAACCTCACGGGGAGAACAGGCGAACTTCGCATATGGCGAGACCGGAACCCTGGTCCCTAGGGGTGGGAATCAAAACCTGGTTCTAATTTAGAACCGGTTTTAATTGTTGCGATGCAACAGAATTGTGCACCTCCAACGTCATTGATTCCTCTAGTGATTCTTAAGGACTTTCAGGTGACGTCACACGGCGCGACTTGAATTCTACATCATGGAGTCAAATGGCAGGACGAGATTCGGTTCTGGCAGCTAATATAACAGCTGCTTTTGGTGCCGAAAACTGCATAGGATAAATATGTAGCTAACCAGATCTAATTACACGTCCACAAAATTATAATCAGTGATAAATTAATATTTTGTTATTTTACTCTGATCAGGAATTGATAAGGGAATCGATAAAGAATCAGATTGATAAGAAGAATCGATAATGGCACTGACATCAATAATTTCTTATCGATCCCCATCCCTACTGCCACCAGCAGGGGAAGAAAAACACCAAATGTTCTGCTTGAACAGCCTGACCAAGGTGACAGCATCCTCACAAGGCCTGGTCTTTGCCATACAGATTCAGCACCACTAGGGATAGATCAGCTAAGCATTCAGCTCCTGGCTCCTTTTGGTTCCTATCGACAACTTCAGCTTGATGGCCGCCGTTTTTCTCAGTCTGGTTCAGCTGATCCTGTCATGGGCCTTCTGTCTGTGACCTTCTTACTGTCACTTTTTCACAAGAGCAGGATGCACAGAGGGGATAATAACACTGAGACGTTATTTAACATGCAGCTGTAGCCGCCATTAAAGCCTCCATTTCCAATGGAGCTCCATAATCATAAAAGTGACAATTTAAAGTTATTAAACGGCAGTTACAATTATTAAATTACAGACATTAAACGACTTGAAACAGAGGGAAATTAGTTGCGTTAAAATGTGTCAGGTAAATTAAAAGTTGAAAGTAGTGAAGCCTGTTGTAAAAGACATTTGTATTGAAGGTGATGAGTGGGTTTACATACTTTCTCGTAGTCCTTGTTCATATTGTTTTGTGTTGTGTGTTATGGGTAATAAAGTGTCCTAGCTTAATTCATAGTATTAACTGTAGCTAATTTTATACTGCAAACCAGTGCATGCATGTATTTCATAGATGCAAAGAGGACCATCCATACTCATTTTTGATTTCTTCACATTCATAACTGGAGAATTCGCTTTGGGGTAGTACACTGCAGCTGACCACAGCGCCTCCCCCTGGGATGAGAGGGATGTGCAGCCAGTTTCAGTGGGCAGATACCCCAGGTATGGCCTCTCAGGAGTGCTGCCAAATGTCAAAGGTCACATGCCACCTCCTCCTCTCTGTTTTCTCCTCTCCAGATATATTTTGGCCTTTTGCGTATTTCAGTATTGGGAGATCAATTCAGCAGCGTCCAGAAAAAAATAACCGACTGTCTCTGCGACTGCGGAGAGGGTGCAGCTGGTGGAGGCTGGGGGGACGGGGGGGGCAAGTGTGGCTGCTGGGAAATTAAGGAGAGATAGTCACCTGGCATTTCCAGGATGATCCCCAGGGACGACCCCGGTTCACAACCTTCATCGGACCACTGACTCCGTTTTGATTACTTTCTAGTCACCGCTGTGCTGCCATTTTGTATGTGTGTGCATGTGTGTGTGTGTGTGTGTGCGTGTGTGCGTGCGCATGTGTGTGTGTGTGTGTGTGTGTGTGTGTGTGTGTGTGTGTGTGTGCGTGTGTGCGTGCGCATGTGTGTGTGTGTGTGTGTGTGTGTGTGTGTGTGTGTCTGTGTGCGTGTGTGTGTTCCAGGTATACATTACCAAATTATACCCAATATTTCCAAAATGTCAACAAAACCTGTTATTTTGATGTTCTAGGGACTATTTTTTGGTCTCCACAAGGGGAAATTCAATTTTATAAAATCCTGTGACCTGCAATCAAAAATCTAAAAATGTGAAAAGTCTTGTATTTTGTTTGGTTACTTATGGTTAAGATCAGGGCTGGGTGGGGGTTAAGGTCGTCATTGCTGGTATTAGGGTTTTGCCTGTAGAAATGAATGCATGGTCTCCACGAAGACTACAGGTGTGTGTGTGTGTGTGTGTGTGTGTGTGCGCGTGTATATGCTTGCTGTAGGCATAAAAAAATAACCCTAGAAGATTGCATGATGGTGAGGTAATAATATACATCTTCCATCAAGTTAACACATATATGTTCATGTATTGAGGAAGATTACTAAACAGCTGACAGCCATAGAAGCTCCAAGCTGACTGCATGTATAATTCCAAGCGCAGATGCATGTTGTAAATGTATGCATTCTGTACAGGATCTGACCAGCTTCGCAGGCTTCATCCATGGGGGCCGCTGCTGCCCCAGCTGCCCGGCCTGCAAATTGACCGTATTCCTTGTGTGTTTCCTCATCTGCGCCCTGGTATCTGCAGCATCAGTGAGTACCACCCGACTCACACACACACACACACACACACAACACCACGCACTCGCAACAACCATAAGCTGGCTCCAATGCGATCCTCCAACCTAACGACTGCAGGTCTAAAGGCGTGCAGCCAAACACACTGTAATATTCCATAAAAATTGTCTCATACTGTTGAGACGGATACCTGTTCTTGACAGAAATGTTAGTGTGCACCCTCAGGTAGAACAGCAAATCTGCTTTTATATATTTAACAGTGTGATACTGGCCTTAGTTAGTCAGTTTATAAAGGTATGGTATGCCAAGGTATGCTGCCAACCCCCCCGGGTTGGTTTCACCAAATAAAGGGAATAGAACAAAACAAAAATAAAGCTTCAACATTTAGAAGGATTCCAAAAAAATAAGGAAAACTCTTCACAGTTTTTCTGTGTTGGATTTTTCTCTTTTTTTTGCATGGAAACTAATACGTCAACCATCAGCAAGCTCAACATACATGGAGCAGGGGTGGGATTTGAATCCCCAGTGCTGTCGGAAGGAGGGCCACCCATTAACCTGAATTGTTCAGTAAATACACCGATCAGATTTTTAACAACAGTAACCATAGTAATCCTAATGGTAGCCATGGCAGCAGCAATTCTAGTAGTACTACTTCAACTAGTAGCAGTTGTGCTATAACAAAAGCTTTCACTCCAGTCGCAAATGTAGGCTACATATTAAATTTCCTGTCTAAGCAGAACTTCCATTCTATTTAACTGTTTTCTCTATTTCTAAGTTAATAGCTGTTTTCTGTATGCCTTCTCTATGTTTCATAATGAAAACCCCGATTTTGCATCCCTCGCACTGCTTATTTGCACATTTAAAGATACGGTCTGTTTATTTGCCTTGATTGTCTATTTTTAGCCACTCGGTAGAGATGTATATGATAAATTAAAGACCCACAAAAGCGGAACGCTGGCACACGAGATCCCGCAGGAAATTAAAGGGCCCCTCAATGCTTCTGTGCACAAAGCCGAGTGAAAGATAATGGGGCATAAAGTCGGCATAAGGCAGCAAAGTTCCTGCGGGAGCCGCAGAATGAAAACGCTTGCAAACCCTAACCCTCACTTCCCGGCCTGGGCCTCAGCGAACCCCCCACTCGTCGTCCTCGCTCCGCCACGCTCGCTGACCCTGACCCCTATTTTGCTAGTATGAGCTACTCAGGCGCCATGCCCCCGCCCAAGTCCGTCGAATGAAGCACCTGTAAGACAGAGGCTTACATGCCCCCGCCAGTTCCAGGACTGTGGCGATTGTAATCGACCTTATCCACTTGAACACGGCAGAAATTTTCGTTTTACAGGGTGGTTCGGGGAAAACTGATTTATATTCATGAGAGAAGCACTACCTGACTGGCCAGTGAATGCCTTAGACAGAGATCACCAGCCAATCAGGTGGCTTCTCTCATGAATATAAATGAATTTTCGTAAACCACCCTGTAAAGCAAAAATTTTTCAAATTTTCAAAAACAAAACAAAAATTGGTGCATGAGGAGGACATAAATCATGTCTGTTCGTCTGTTTTTAAAAAACTCATATGTAGCCTTTTGTTTAGTTAAAAAAAAAAAAAACTGTCTTTTATTAATGAAGTTTTATCGATTCGCTATTAATGAATTATCAATTCGGTAATTCTTTCAAAATTCTTCACTGCATTCTTAATGATGTTCTCAAAGTTCCTCCTTCCACAGTCCCTGTGTGGAGTTTACAGATCCTTCGGATATCAGGCTGCATGCAATGGCATCGATGTTTGGGTAGGGGCGAGGGGCGGATTCACGCGCTCTTGGGCGTCGACCACGTTTATCGGTCAATTAATCAATGGATTATAAATGAAAGGAGCGAGAGAGTTGAGTGGGAGCAGCATCAGGATTAGAGAATTTCCCATACATCAAGTCCCTTAGAGAAGCGCTCTCAGTGCTGCCCTCCGATGGCAAGATTACATGACCCTGGCTATCGAAAAGCAATTAAATGTCACTAATTACCAAATAATTTATGTAAATGGTCAGCCATGGATGGAGAGGACTGGCAAACAGCTTGATTGTGTGGGTCCCGGTGGACAACACATCAGGATTTGCCCTTTTACAGACTAAGGCAGATCTGTATTTAATCCTCTATTTCAGGGCTGATAGAATTTTGGATTTACCTCGTGCTTTTTTATATTTTTAATTAAATACACCTTCATGGAAATCGAAGACAGACTTGAAGCTGTGCGGCCTGCCCTTGGAGGTCCACGAGTGGAGGCCGGCAGCCGTTATTGGGTAAGCGATCAGATAGCAAGCTGGACCACAGCAAATGAAAAATCAGCAAATGCAATTAACATCTTATCTTGGGCCACAAATTTCAGTTTGGAAAATTTTAAGTCCAAGGGCTTGGTGCTCAGAGAATTTATTCCGATGGTCGCTCAGCCACCCAGCACCCCGAGACTGAAAATGCAAACAGGCATGTATGAGGAAATCTTGCTGCAATCCAAGAGACCTTATTTTTAATGAAATCCTTCTTCAAAGTCATAAGCTTATAAGGGATGAGTTATTAAAATCAGCATCAGGACAAAAAGGAATTAAAGAAATTACTCTGAACATAGAAGGGCTTTCAGGGTGGTGGGGGGGGGGGTGACCTCTTGGTTCATTTCACACCATATTAGTGCATGTAGTGCAGGGTCAATGCTGAGATTCGAGGACACATATATTAATGGCTTGCTGACTAAATGCTATCTTTGTTCACTATTGTGGGTCATTGTCAAGTTAGGAATTAATTTTTTTTCTGAAGTGTACCTTGGGATCCAGACATGAAGACCGTACAGTAGGATTGTTCCTTCAGCAAAACTCGCCAGTTTTATTTCCAGGAAAATCTTCTTCCATAACCTGCAGTTCAAGGAAAATACTATATTTGATTCCCCCCTCCCCACAGTTTTATGATGATATTAGCCTTCCCTTTTTAATTCTTTTCTCCCCCAGGGATGTCTCACCATCTAAGTCAAGGGTATACGAGGGAGCCAGGTTGCCGTGACTACCTGGCACAGCTGGCTTTGCAGTCAGGATCTCCGTAACCTTCTCCATTCACCATTTTTGTAATTATGAGTGAAAGCTGAGAAAACTCCACCCTGGCAAATAGATAAAAGAGAATTGGCCTAGGGTACAATGTATCGTCTTTTTCTATAAGTTTCCATTTGCGCCTAAAGCGTTTGGTGTTCCACTGAAGTATTTTTAAAAACACGAAATCACTGGCAGTCATAAAGGCAGTCTCTCTGAATCGCTGCAAGCTAGCCTATGGTACAAGTAGAATCGTTATTCATTTTGCTCCTTTTTTCTACACTTTAATTAATTAATTAGTGATTGCTACCATTATTAAATTAATTCGATGAATGAGAAGCACCTGGTGATATTAATTCTGAATCAATGTCCTCAAGATATGAACAGCAAACATGTCTTCGGAGTCAATGTGGACAGGAGTTTTTTTTTTTTTTTGTTATGTCTCCGGAAGGTTCTGGGGCTGTTGTTTAATGCCAGGGGTTAAGTGCATGATGGAAAAAAAACATGCTTTTTCTTTGAGCAGAACCTGTGGCAGAGCAAAATAACGAAACTGTAATTCCCTGAGCCTGGGGAAAATATCTTTAATGACACTGGCTGCCACACACTCTCTTTCGGCCACAGCCCAAATCTTACGTTATCTACAGCTTAGGTTAATGTGTCTCTTTAAATTGCCAGCACTGAGGCAGCATGGATCCTGTGATGTGCCAATCCGTCCAGGGCGTCCCCTTGCTCTCCACAAGCAGCTGTGGCCAAGAAATGGAAGGATGGATTCAGGGGTGTCAGAAATGGGAGGGGGACAAGGGAGACGCACCCCCAGCAATATCGGCAGACCACTCGCTTCCCAAAGAAATAAATAATTAAGAGCGTGTTCCTTATCTTTTATTACGAAGGCAATTCGTTGCGCATGCTGAGTGCAAGGATGAAACATGTGCAGTGCTGTGCAGAAGTCTTTGGCAATCAAAGGACGTGTTTACAGCTATTTATCTGAGTGCTGAGGGTGTATGTGCTCAAAACCAAAAACACTATTTAACAATAGGACGTGAAAATTTAAAATAACGCAGCAACAACTAACAACAATTTCATCCGTTCTCCAAAAGTTCACTGATATCTTGCTGGATGGCTAGATGAACGCCGCTTCTGTTCCCAAACCTCTCCTCAGGGGGACCTCAGCCGTTCCTTGTATTTGTTACATTTCACTTTTGTTTAAGAAAGTCAGTGAGATATAGATTAGCTGTACGAGGTGCGGTAGTGCTCAAGTAAGAAAAAAATACATGGCTGTGTCGAGTGGTTGTTGCAAATACTGTGGTGACTGTGGTGAAGTTTTGAAAGGGCTGACACACTTTTACAGGCAAGTTTTATTATCTAGATAGATTTACAGGTAGATGGTTTGAGCATCATTTTCTTAGATGGCACAAGACTTTTGCACAGTATTGTACATAACGAAGATTGCAGTCCTGTATCAGACAATCTCATTTTATAATACCGATTGATTTTCTTTTCGTTACGTTCAGTTGCGAAACTGTACCCCGGACAGATGTCATCTTATTTTAAATGATAAAATCTTTATTATTCAAAAATTTTTTCAATTTTTTTCTTACATCACATCACATCGCCATAAATTCAATCCTAGATGGATGGATGCCATATTTGTATGCTGCTTTTGATTTTCTTGCAAGTGCAATTTCCATTGATAATAAACAACAAAGAGCTTTGAGCAAATTAAATGCTGAGTGGCCCCAGTTACTGGCCCGAGGTTGTTTGGATGCAGAAGGCATTGGCATTAACAGGTCTAACTCTGGCTGCAGTGTTATTCACGGCTATCGGTTCTCCTGTGTGGTACTAAGATCATTTTTATTCATGGTATCTCACCAAATTGTCCTTGGGAGAGAAGAGAGATTAGAGCAGGCGGTGAACCATAGCTTGTGAATAAACATGAAAAACAATCGCCGTTCAATTTCAAATGAAACACCCATCTACGTGAAACCAGGAAGAGCCTGAAGACGAGTAATGGATTTGTTAAAAATAGATAGAAGCGGGGGGAAAAAATGACATCGTTTCCTGCCATTTTGTTCAGTTATGTTATTGACTTTTGGAGTCTATTTCATTGAAATGAAGAGGCAAACCAAGATCCAAGAGGCTTTGTTACCAGAAGGAGGCATGTCAGGGGGCCAAGACTGTCTTTGTGCTGAGCATAGGTCACCGTCAATCGTGTACATGAGCGATCCCAGGAAGACAAAGCCTCAGAACTGCTGTCTTTTAAGGCATCAAGTAGTACAGCGTGTCGACCTGTTTCCTGGAGGACTGAGTATCAGAGCTCAGGCAGGTGACAAGGTCTATAGTAACCCATCAGTCACCACGGAAACAGAAATGTCGTCGGCTACACCTGGCAAGGCAAAGATACTACAGATTCTGTCCATCAGCTACTTTACTTGCAGAGCAAGTAGGACAGACCCTACAAAAGAAAAAAACAGCATAAGATGGGGGAAAAAAATCAATCTTACTCACTGGTAATCAGCAGCAGCTCAGGCAGTTAATGCCAAAGGTAATGACCTTGTAGGCAACATAGAGATAAGCAAAGCAGCTGTGAGGAAAGAACGGTAGTGAGAGATGGGATCTGACAGTGGCCACTTGAGGCATGGGGTAGGCACTGTAGGGGTCAGCCCTGAAGAGGACCCCTGCCGGCTGATATTCACAAAGGTGCTGGGTCATAACCTTCTTTCTTTCTCTGTTAAAATTCTGAAACAGTGTTTGGTGTCTGTGATCATAAACGCATGTATATAACACTTATCACATAGTATTGTTGTTTTGGGGGCACCATGGTGGTGCCGTGGTTAACATCGTTGCCTCTGGAACAACGGTTTGGCCTGGCAGCATGTGTGTGTGTCCCACCCCCCTTTGTTCAGATGCGTGAGTTTGCATGTTCTCCCCATCTGGTCATGGGGTCTCCTCCCCATCTCGCCATGGGGTCTCCTCCCCATCTCGCCATGGGGTCTCCTCCCCATCTCGTCATGGGGTCTCCTCCCCATCTCGTCATGGGGTCTCCTCCAGGTACTCCAGTTTCCCTCCACAGTCTAAAACCATGCTGGGGTGAATTGGAATTTGAGCCCAGCGATGGGTTGGCACCCCATCCTGGGTTGTTCACTGTCTCGCGCCCGTAGTTTCTGGGATAGGCTTGAAACCTGGATGGATGGGTGGATGGATGGATGGATGTTTTTTTTATTTTATTTTTAGATTTTCTCAAAGTGGCTATGAAACTGCTGCCCCCAAATTATAAAAAGTAAAACAAAAAACAATATATGCAATGGATGGATGGATTGGTGGAAAAAAGGACAAATAAAAAGTGGGAGAGTGTTTCCACCAACACATCAGGTTATTTCAGTCATAACAGTGAAAAACATGCGAAGACTAATTAAGAACATTTGGCCTGAAAGACATCAAATCCATCTTGTCAACCTCTGTTTACTCAAGCACCCCCACTGCGGGGGAGGGGCACTTTTGTGTGCGCACATATGTCCCTGTATGTGCATGGGGTAGGTTCTAGACCTTATGAATATGGGCAAACATGCCGTCTCGACCACTATCCATCACCAACAGTCACGTAGCTTATGCCTTTCCAATTTCCATGAATGAGTTAAGCCCCGGGGCTGGGGTCCCGGGATCAATGTCCTGGAGAACGGAGAAACTGTCCATTAGTGTCGATCAGAGACATAAAGCTAAACAGGAACAAAGCGTGTATCCACCCACGCGCTGGATACGACTGCATGCCGACAGCCTTCAGTCAGACCTCCCTAAGCAGCCGGGGTGCAGAATGAAGCTGCTCGCCTGATTTAAATGTCTGAAATAATTATGTTTTAAGTATGTGTGTAAATCAGGAATGATTCCATTGCGCAGAAGAAAGATAAATGCTCTCATAACGTATAATGACAACACTTCATCACGGAGCATAGGAGATTGCTTGTCAAGTCGACTGTTTTGAATTTCCTGCTTTTGACGCATGATTTTTAAACGTTTACTCCAGGACCAGTGGCTCTGGGCAACAAAAAAGGAATGATAGACCCCCACCAAGAATAAGTTTCTTGGAAATCAGAACCATGTAAAGTGTGTCTATGGAGGTAAACATTCTCCCCCCTTTGCAGAAATAGCTCCTGATCAATCATAAGACACACTGATTGAAATTGTGTTTGCTAGTACTTGCTGTTCCACTTCATTCTGGGCATTATTCCCATTTGTTCCCCCTGCTTGTTGCTTATTAATATTTTTGTGGTGCATTTTTATCGGGCAAAGATGGCTGACGGCCGGAGTGTCTTTTTCACCCTGTCCAGGAGCCCCTTAAAATGGGGGGAAGATAGGATGATTCCAAGGGCCCCTGAGTGACTGGGGGGCCAAAAATTTGGAACATATTTGTATTGGTCTGGGTTGAGGGCCTAAGATGATATGTCTTCATGGGGCCCAAAATCTCAAGCAGCCAGACATGGGTCCAGAATTTCCACTTTTGATGACCTGATCTGAAGCCACGGCGAAACCCAGATACCACTGTGAGAAATTCAGAGATGAAACAAACGTTTCAACCGAACGAGAACATGTTAGGAATCTTTTTTTAAGAATAGGGAGAATAGCTGAAGGAAGAAACAAGAAAGCTGAGAGAAGTCCACTCTCTTCTCGCTTTTTCAGACAATCCCCAATACTGCTGATGCTTCCTAGGCGACTATAAACCTCTATCGATAAGCGCCAGTTCGCACTTTTCACCTGTCGAATCAGAATCAGCACCCGTTTATGGCTCAATATTGATTAGTCGCCGGCAGTAAAAGAGGTAAGGAAGCAGTGATGGAGTATCTCGCCCCTGCAAGTGCTTCACACATCGGCACGCGGCAGTGCTGGGCATGTTCGTGAGCGGAGGCCATGCCTGCCTGAGGAAACTGTCTGGTACGCACCCCCTGTGCGTCTGCCGGCCTGCGGTCTGGCACACGTGCAGTTTTAGCGACTCAAATTACTCTGCGCATTGCGTCCGTGTGGTTTATTGTTCAGCCACGTCTATAATTTGCGAACGGCAGCAACTCTATGTTTGATGAAATGGTCGTTACGGTAATGTATGTCCCAGGGGTGCAGTAAAGAGGGTAATTGACACTGGCACCCCATTAACACAGTGCCACTTACTACTGTCTCCTGTGGGGCCGCTGCGCCACCGATCCGTCATACACGTTTGTCCAATCAGCCATTCCCAGAGTTGCTGTCACTTTCTTACCAGATTTCTTGATTAGTTTGTTTAGCTACAATCTAAGGTTTCGCCCCACTAATAGCTTTCTGATTTAATTTTTTTCCCCTACACGTGACAAGGAGCATGTGTCACCACCAGAAACCATCGCTCATCATGTCAAGTGGCAGCTACATCAGTGAGGTTTAAAAGAATTTGGATGTTGAGATGCTGACCTCCATTGTAAACTCTAGCCTTTCGCCAAGTAGACAATGTTTCAATGCAAGCTCACCGGCATGTTTATATTCCTGTCTGTAGTGTTGGTATTACCTAAACAAAGTGGAGCGTAATGGGAATTTATTCTGCCGACAGTGATATAACTGATCAGACCGATTCTTGCATGTTGGTTTGCTTTGTGTTTCTCCTGTTTTACGATGCACAGCAGATAGCCGTTATTTTCGAGCAGCTGCGACATTGTGGCTAATTAAACCATCAGAATCCAATTCTCGTTCACTCAGAGGGAAATTATGTTGAGCTGAGTGTCTGCGTTTGCCATACAGTTTCCCAGCTGTCAGTGGTGGGTCAACTGCTACATTGCAAACCTTACGACAGTATAGTCACGAATGCGCACCAGAGCAAAGAGCCAGGGTCCCACAGAGGTTCTACCACATGTACTTTTAGCAGGAGTTATGGATGTCTGCTTGCCAGCGGCCTGCAAGGTGCCAGACTCAATCCCAGCACTGACATAGAGTTAATGCCACCCAATTTCCTTCCTGGCACCTGAATATTCATGAGAAGCCCTCAGACTTTTTCTGGGCACTGAATGATTGACAGCTAGAAGGGTTTAAGAATTATTGATAGCAATTAGAGCCAGTCTCGTCTTGTCTTCTGATGGGAAGCAGTCTAGTCCGCCCTTAAGGTTCAGCGTTTGTCGGAGTGGGTTCATCGTTACCGCGATGCCCGCCTCCCCGAGGATGATGCGGCTGTCTGGCTCTGCTGCCATGGCTCAGTCCTCACCTCGATTAACGGCACGTCATTTCGAAAGGATGAACGCCCCAGCAGACAGGGTATCGACGTGTTTTCCTCAGCTGTCAATAGAAGCTCTTGGATTCCATTCAAGACCATTTGGAGAGTTTTGTTGTATCGACAAATGACTTTGTCGGGGGAGGGCGAGTCACAGACAGGGAGGGATTTTGACCACCTGGTAACAGTCAGTACAAATTCCGCCATGTTTAGTTTGGCTTCACTTGTTAACTTGTAACCGTGGCGTTGTTATCAGTCTGGAGACCAGCAAATATTTTTCTGTGTTTTCCGATTCCTGTCCATCCCAGCAACATCACACCCCCCTCGATATGGTTCCTGGATTTAGCTTACATGTGTTTTGTGTTGGCCCCGCCCATTCCTGTCTGCCTCTGGAATGGGAAATCTTTATATCAGACCTCTTCCTCACTGCCAGGTGACTGCATCACACGTTCGTGCCTGCCTCTCCCAGGGTCATCGACTGACAGAAATGTACATCAATAATAAGCCATACTGGTGCTATTTTTTCATTTTCATTTCTCATGCTCCGTCCTACTGTTGTATTTGATTAGCAGTGAGCATACAATGGTTTTCTGTTTGAGACGGTAACAATAAATTGGGCCTTTGTTGCCGGTAAATGCCATCTATCAGGGCTTTGAACCTTGACGTCTGTGCAGAGAATAAAATATTACCTGGCATTACTTATTGTGCCCATTGCTGTCCCTCGCTGATGTGTGTCTCTCTCCAGCTGTGTCCTGGCGTGCCCACCCCCCACCCCCCACCCCAAGCCGTCTGGGAATGTGCAGTACAGGATGGTGGCAATTACTCACTTTTTTTTGGACATGGCAAGTCAAGTGTGTAAAGTTCTAAAGAAACATCTCAGAATTGAATAGAGGTGTTGACATTTCAATTGGAATTCTGTCCTCCCCCCTCTCTTGCTCACCCTCCCCCCAATAAAAAGGGATTTTTTTTTTTGCCTGCTTGCGGGTAGTTTTAATGCAACTCCAAGGTCAGTTATAAGGTATTTTTCTATATTTATCGGTATTTTGCCACTGTAGTTCACATTTACACACTGCAACCCTGTTCTGAATAAGTGGTTATGGATAGATCGGTGGATGGATGGATGGATGGATGGTGGTCACTACAGTATCAATATCCTAGACAGACTCTTACATTGAAAACTATGTTAAAAAGTTAGATTTGACAGGTCGATGTGGCCGTAAAAGATCAACTTTTTTATGACTGTGAAATGGTTACAACCATTTCCAGTTCAATTGCACTTTTATTCACGATATAAATTCAATATCAGGTCCCAATATATTTATATTAAAGAAGGTTAGTAAGTGGCCAGGTGGCCAGGAACCCAGGAGACGGACTTGTCAGATGTCGCTGGGAAGCTTTCTTGTCATTCGTCTATGCAATATTAAATTCACACCAGCAGCCTGTGAAACTTGGGATTATAGAGTACAAATGCTCTTAAATTCTGACTAATGAACAATTTAGGGTCAGTTGTCTTTGCCTGAGGAGTCAGGTTAATATTATTACTCAGTTTTAAATCCTGTATTTCAGAGTAAAATACACCCCGACATTGTGAGATATTTTAATTGTGCCTCCTCCTATAGGTAGTATAGATTCCCCTATTGTAATTAGGGCTGCAAAATTCTGGGAACGCAGAATGGGTATTTGCTACAATTTACTTTTTACAACTTAGAGAAAATAGCAATAAAACTACCATTTTAGAAAATTTCATTTATTATTATTATTATCGTTTGTTCATTGTTCAAATTTTTCTAATGTATGTTTCCCATGTGGTACTAAAAACCCATTTGTTAATGAAGTAATAATTAGCAATAAAGCTGACTGTATCCAGTCATTATTCATCAGGGCTTATCCCATGCAGGGTCGCGGTGAGCCGGCAGCCTGTCTGATGAAGCATGGGTCAAGAGGCAAGGGACACCCTGGATGGAATTTTGGTCCATCATAGGGCACGAGGCAGGGGACACCCTGGATGGAATGCCGGTCCATCATAGGGCGAGAGGCGGGGCACACTCTGGTTGGAATGCCAGTTCATCATAGGGCACGAGGCGGGGGAGACCCTGGACGGAATGCCGGTCCATCATAGGGCGAGAGGCCGGGGACACCCTGGATGGAATGCCAGTCCATCATAGGGCACGAGGCAGGGGACACTCTGGACGGAATGCCGGTCCATCATAGGGCACGAGGCAGGGGAGACCCTGGATGGAATGCCGGTCCATCATAGGGCACGAGGCAGGGGACACCCTGGACGGAATGCCAGTCCATCATAGGGCGAGAGGCAGGGGACACCCTGGACGGAATGCCAGTCCATCATAGGGCACGAGGCAGGGGAGACCCTGGACGGAATGCCGGTCCATCATAGGGCAAGAGGCCGGGGAGACCCTGGACGAAATGCCGGTCCATCATAGGGCACGAGGCAGGGGACACCCTGGATGGAATGCCGGTCCATCATAGGGCACGAGGCAGGGGACACCCTGGACAGAATGCCGGTCCATCATAGGGCACGAGGCAGGGGACACCCTGGACGGAATGCCGGTCCATCATAGGGCGAGAGGCAGGGGACACCCTGGACGGAATGCCAGTCCATCACAGGGCGAGAGGCGTGGCACACTCTGGACGGAATGCCGGTCCATCATAGAGCATGAGGCAGGGGACACTCTGGACGAAATGCCGGTCCATCATAGGGCACGAGGCAGGGGACACCCTGGACGGAATGCCGGTCCATCATAGGGCGAGAGGCAGGGGACACCCTGGACGGAATGCCAGTCCATCACAGGGCACGAGGCGGGGGAGACCCTGGACTGAATGCCAGTCCATCATAGGGCACGAGGCAGGGGAGACCCTGGACGAAATGCCGGTCCATCATAGGGCATGAGGCAGGGGAGACCCTGGATGGAATGCCGGTCCATCATAGGGCGAAAGGCGGGGCACACTCTGGACGGAATGCCGGTCCATCATAGGGCGAAAGGCAGGGGACACCCTGGACGGAATGCCAGTTCATCATAGAGCACGAGGCAGGGGACACTCTGGATGGAATGCCGGTCCATAGTAGGGCACGAGGCAGGGGAGACCCTGGACAAAATGCCGGTCCATCATAGGGCACGAGGCAGGGGACACCCTGGACGGAATGCCGGTCCATCATAGGGCACGAGGCAGGGGACACCCTGGACGGAATGCCGGTCCATCATAGGGCGAGAGGCAGGGGACACCCTGGACGGAATGCCAGTTCATCATAGGGCACGAGGCACGGGACACCCTGGATGGAATGTTGGTCCATAATAGGGCACGAGGCACGGGACACCCTGGATGGAATGTTGGTCCATCATAGGGCACGAGGCACGGTACACCCTGGAAAACAAATAGATGGGGACACCGCAGAGCCCACAAGTCATATCTTAAATGGAAAACCCACCCAGAAACAATTTTGCTGTATTCTCTCGCAGTCCGTGTGTCATTTCTCAAGCTTGTTTTTAACGTGTTAAAAATATTCCATATCACCCAGAAATCCTTGAAGGCTGTGGATAGGCTACAGAATGGATGCTTAGTATAAATTATGATAAAATACAGGCTGGAAACTTCTTTTACATTGTCAAACTGGTCAAAATCCATTCCAAAATACACACCAGGAAAACAATTAAAATTTTTTTTATTAAATTAAATGTAATCTAATTGAATGCGTGTAGTCATAGTAGCTAGTTAAAAGTGTTTTGCACCTAAAAGCGTTTTTTAAATAAAATATAAACTTTTATGCCGCTTTATTTTTTTTTCTTTTCAACAAAATAATTTACATATTATAATTTTTAATTTGTTTTCAAATTCATAAAATCCCTGAATAAAATTGAAAAAAGTTGACAAAGGACTTACTTTATTTGACTTTTAAAAAAACTTACTTTTTCAATTTCAAAAAAAAAAAAATATTGATAAAAAATTGAAGCCTTTACATTTACATTACAATTACAATATATCTTAAAATTTCCTTTGCAAAAATTGCTGCATAAGACAGTGAAAACGAAATATTGCTGAGTTTTGTAGCTGTTGCCTGGTGATAAGGTACTTACGAGAAGCAAACTTCTCCCCGGTTTGAAATAAACACACCCACACCCATTTCCAGGTGCTTAAAGTTGCACCTTTCATTTTACAGAATAAACACTGCATCACAATTTTATTTTATACTTCTGGTGTCTCTTTCTCTTGAGATAATGCAAGACCTGACAGAGTTTTCCTTCTGAGATTCAGGTGAACATTGCACTAGATCTATATATATATATATATATATATATATATATATATATATATATATATATATATATATACACATATATATATATATACACATATATATATATACACATATATATATATATATATATATACACACATATATATATATACACACATATACATATATATATATACACATATACATATATATATATATATATATATATATATATATATATATATATTCACGCCCAGCTCGTACGATCCTCGTGTTTGCCATGCCCCCGATTATCCACGTGTGCTTCCCTGATTGTACCCAGCTGTACCCTGTTGTTTGGTCTATTTCAGTCCGTGTCTTACCTCAATTCCTGGTCTGTCATTGATGTTAGTCAGTGTCTGGTGTTTCCTGCTCCCCGTTCCAAATTAAACCCTCGTTTTTCCCCAATCCTGTCTGCCTGCCTGCTTTTCTGCCCATCTGCCTGCCCGTGCGATTACAACATATTTTATATATATATATATATATATATATATATATATATATATATATATATATATATATATATATATATATATATATATATATATATATATAGAGAGAGAGAGAGAGAGAGAGAGAGAGAGAGAGAGAGCTTGAGATTTGCGTGAATATTGTTCTGGATTTCTCAGTGAGACATTACTGACCGAAGAGTTATGCAAAAGTGCACGTCTGATCGCTCGCATCTCGCATACAGCATTATTGAGAATTTAATGGTAGACATGAGGTCTTCCACATGGATTGACTTTCGTGCCAAAGTGAAAAGACTCCTCATGTGATTGTGCTGCTGGCAGGAGTAGATCTCCTTGGGAAGCGGGGGGGAGGGGGAGAACGAGTCTGTCTTTCGATTAACTTAAAACCCAGGGTCCTGCGGGCGAGTTGAAGAACCGGGGAGACAAAGGTATTTTAAAACGACCTGCCTCAGTGCGTCACCCAGAAGATGGATGGCTCCCAGGCGGGGAGTGTCTCTCATCACTGTGGAAGTGCAGTCCCTGTCAGAAAGGCACAGGCAGATGCTGAGATGACGCGACGACCTCGACGTTCTCCTCGCTGAAAGGGTTCGAGAAACAAACGAAAAGGTTTGAAAAATGGGCTACAGACCGAGGAGCTCAGATGGGGACTAATGCAGGCAGAACTGTCACGTAGCGGGACAGGAAATGCTGAACAGAAAAACAGAAAGTGATTTCTTTAATATATTCTAAATTATGGGTTGGTCGTTCAGATATCTTTGCATCTTTTATTGCCACTGCAGAACCGTGGGAGGGCTGAATAAATTTTTGGTTGGGCCTGTCACCCAAACAAATGAATCAAATTAACGAATAACCTTTCCATGTTACCGAAGATGCCACCGCTATAGCATTCCAGCTCCCACGTTAATAATAAATCGCGCCCGAAAAGATTAACATGGCATTAAAATGAAACAAGTCAATCAGAGAAGAAGATTGCATTAAACGGTATGCAAAACATCCCGCTCGCCTCCCACATCTACAGGGTGTCAGATGTTGACTTTAGATAACCGATATCACCATTAGCCCGACAGCGTGAGGTTAACCAGGCTGCGTTTGCCATGTCGTCGCTCATAACATCTCAACACGCCTGGGAACTTCTGCTTCGCCGCTTCATCTTAATGCGCCACGAGTGCAATAATTGACAGTTCATGTCCTAACTATGAATCTGGAATTCAGATTCGGCATCCTGTCCCAAAGGTAATAACAACTGGGAGTGTGTTATGGGAGGCTAAAGTATGCTAACATAAACTCAGAGCGGCCCCTGCTCAGTTCCCTTAGGAAACCCCATCGGATTGTGAAGCATGTTACACAGGGATGAGCTGGAAAGGAAAGCCCCACTGGGATTTCCTTTTCAGGACCACGTGGTGCCCAAGTGAAGCCAGTGATGAAGTTTGTCGGGGGGGGGGGGGGAGGTGTTGCCACTGGCGACTTGCTAAGTCAACGCCACATCGGAAGATGCCGCCCTAGGCGGTCGTCTATGTCACCGACAGAAAATATCAGCCCTGGTAGAGAGATGGTTAATAAAACACAAAACGTACACGCCATGAGTCTGCCCCTGCTTAATGCCCCCACTAGGCCTCAGATGCCCTTCTCCTCACTGCTCGCTCCTATGATGTCTCCCTTTCAGGCGCCATTACTGCACACATTGTGGACAAAGCTCTCTTTCTCAGCGGAGAGACCTTGGCGAGATCCCTGGATCGATAATGGGACTGTGATGAACTTAACAGTCTCATCTGTAACCTTTTTACAGAACCGCACAGCCTCACTTCCCAAGATCATCATATTGATCAGGCCGGTCTTGTCCCGTAATCCTGTGTCTCCACCACACATCGTAGACCTTAGGTGCACATAAATGGAGAGGACAGTCGATCGAGGCAAAAAGACAAAAAAAACCCCCAAAGAATATTATTCAGATTCACCAGATGAGTTATTTATATATTCATCACAAGCTTTTTAATACTGACACCACCATGAGCCCAGCCAGTGAGGTGGCCACTGGGGGGCACCATACAGGGTCTGTCGAACAAAAACATTAAAAAAACAATAAACTCTTTATGCATTGTTTTGTGGTATTTTCTTCCCCTTTCCTTCTTTCTTTCTCACTTAATTTATATATTTGGTCCTGCAGAGTGACTGAAAAGCCATCCCATAGATCTGAGAGGTTTCTTAGGTCTGTCCGTGGTCCGATCTGTCCTCCCTGCTTCACACTGGCAGAATATCAAAGGAGGTGGAGATGTACTGACAGCCCACCGGTGGTGAAGGAGGGTAATTTTGCATTTTCACCTCACTAGTCCTCTTCATCTGACTGTGATTAGCTCCGATAACATTTCTCCATCATTAAACCAGCAATAAAAGGGGGATGAGGGGTGGGATGCGGGGGGGGGGGGGGGGGATGGTAATGGGGTGCTGGTCCTCTCTCTGAATAAATTCCTTGCCAACGTGGCTTTAACGAGATGAGCATGACAGAGTGTAAAGGCGCGGGTGAGCAGTGCCCAGGGTGCTCCCTGAAACGTGTAGCGATGGCTGCAGATTACCATGACATCTTGCTAATTACTTTTCGTTATCTCGTCATCAGGTGGGATCCGGCATTTCAGAGAGAGCAAGTGCGAGATCAGTTCTCTGGCTTGAAAAAACACCGATGATATTTTAGAGGCCGTCATGGCCTTGATCTTCAGGAGACGCATCCACTGGAACCTCTGTGCTGACTTTCCACAGCATGCCCTTTAATTCCATTTTCCCGGTATTTTTATGGCACATTTTGATTGGAGCGGCATGAGGTGGTCCTTAAAAGACACATGGTCAAGGCTTCCTTCCCAGCATGCTCAGCAGATGCTAAGGATGTGGTTCCAGTCTCTGGACAAAAAAATATATTCCCATAGCCACTGCAGAAAGAACAGAACAGCTCACCGGATGATCAATCATCAAATCTAATTAGTAAGAATCATAATAATGATGATGGTTATGCTTGTTTTCCTGAGCAGGGATATATCTGATGAGGTCATTTTTTTAGTAAAGCTGAATGGATCCTAGGAAGCACATCTTATGTAATGCTGGTTACATCTTAGATGGAACAGCAGCCCATCGCAGGGGAGTCATGTGCCTTTGTGTACAGCGATATACCAAATGTCACCAATTCAACAACACAGGGACAACAACTCTCAGGTCTGCAACAGTGATATTATGTTGCTTCATTACTGTTCCGTCCATCTTCCAACAGCTTATCTGGAACAAGGTCACGGGGGCCTGGAGATTCCTCCTGGCAGCATAGGGCGCATGGCTGCGGTACAAACTGGACAGAACGCCTGTCCATCGCTGGACACATGGACACACAAACTATGGGCAAATGAGAAACATCGATTCAAGGGTCGTCTCTCTTTAATTTGGTTGTTGGCAAGTAAATCCTGCAAGTACGGTGTTCCCAGTCTGGACTGCATCCTGGCAAGCAAAGCGAGGTCACAGAAGGGTGCTCTGTGAGCTGTGACAGGTTTATGAATTCACTTCTTATTGGATGTATGCTCACCAAATATCAGAGTGAGAAGATTTGCTTCGCTCATACGTGCGTGCGCATGCACCCCTTCTGTGTCTTTAACCAGCCCTATATGGCATTGTGTTAAAGAAATAGGCAAGAGTGGTGAGCATCAAAGAGCTTGCGGTCTCCCAGGCGACGAGGAGGGTCTGATTCGGGCAGGCTGACGGGTCCGTCCAAGTAGTTTGAAAGTAATTTCCTCAGACAAATTGAATTTGGTGGGGAGTGGTCTGTGGAGTTTGGGACGGCTTCCTCACCCACGTTATAACCAAGCACTTGGTTACATAGACGGACGCCAATAAATACGGAAGAACTACAGCTGGATAGACCGGCATCCCAGTGCTGGTCAGCGGTGGCAGCAAATAAACACACGTTGGAACATTTAGCAGAGCCGGATTTAGCCTTTTGACAGGCTGGGCTGAAAGCGTGATCCTTCAATTTAATTAAACATAGCGAGGGGAAAGCACTTAAGGAGCTGAAATTTCTGAAGTGTTTGGTGACAACACCAATTACTGCTTCCAGCGACTGGCACGGCCCTCAGTCAGAGAGGCGCTCTGCATTAGTGTCACGCTGCAGACACCATGCTGAGTGGCCATCAGAGGCAGATAGTGCTGGACTCGCATTGAGTCCCCCAGTATGTGCAGCAAGCAGTGCACACAAAATGCTTCCCCACCCCGCGTTGGTACCTTCACCACCCACTCCCCCCGCCGTGAAATCTATCGCTTTGGAGGTGTCGATTCCCTACCCAAAAATGTCGGTAGCTGCGGGTGAACTTTTCATACAGCACCATCAAAGCTCTGCATTGGCGTGGCTCAAAGTCACAGACTGGTAGAACAATTCCACAAGCAGAGATATGGGCAGGATAGGGATTGCTAAATATGGTAATCGCCACATATTCCTATAGAGCCTATATAAGATGCAACTACTTTTTCTTTGCGTACCTGAGAGACTTATAATGGAGCGGAAAAAAGAAAACAGAAAAAAGTCTATTAGCATTGACAACACTGTTTGTCGCTTAATTTCATTCATAATTAGTACCAGTCCATGTCAGTGGGAAAGTGTTAATAATAGCTTCTAAAAATAAAGCCCCCGGGGTAAAAAGGAGCTTCATGTGAGAGTGAGGTTGAAAGGAGCTGGTAAGCTCAGCACGCATAATCCCACACATAATCACCACATTCTTATTCCCAGCACCTTAAGTGAACATAAAACCCTGCGCAAAAACAAAAGAACATCACCAGACAGTGCAGAAATCAATGATGACCGCTACACACCATTTAATGAGGCAATTACTGCCTTACCCAACAAGGCCTGTTTTTGCATCTTCAGTGCTTATGGCGGCCCTTTCTGCATTCACCTTTGTTCAGTCAGAAATGGAGCAGTTTTTGCTTTTTGGCTAATGAGTCCCGTAGATTTCCACCAGGAGTTCCCAGGGAAATGGGGCGAAGCACTTTTAGCCTATCAGGTCCGCATTGTTCTGCAGGTACGGCCACTAGAGCGGAGTCCGGCGCTCTTCTCCTCGCACGTATTTATAGGTGCCGTTTTGTTGCCTTTCAAAGGTCCTTAGTGCCCATCAGCAGTCCTGATGAACTCCTGGGAGACGCAGTAAACTCCACTGAAATCCTAAAACTGTGCAAATGCTTTGAACTCTACGGCAAAGCTTTAAAATCTTTGAACTAGAGGTTCTTTAAGGTCTAGTTAAACTCTAAAGTTTTTAAATCCATAAAATATTAGGAAGTCCTATAGACTCTAAAACTCTTTAGAAACTATGGATTTTTTTATCCATCCATCCATCCATCCATCCTCTAATAGCTTATTCTGAACAGGGTCTTGGGTGACTATCCCAGGCAGCACAGGGCACAGTGCAGGGGTGTGCCCTGGAGGGGATGGCTGTCTATTGTCGCAATCTGTGCGCATCCTGTATATGACTATATCTTATACCACAGATTAAATGTTGCTGTGCTTCTTGTGGAGAACAGCAGGGCCATCTGCCAGGTACCTTTACAATAAAAGCCCAGATCCCTCACCATTGTTACAGAAAGTATGTGATTTAGTAACTGCAGGAAGATCTCCAAGGCTTCCCTATGACCAGGGCACACAATGGCTCCTAGTGTATATAAGCATTTAAAAGACCAAAAGCAGGACAATGGAAACTAATTAACCTTCTAATAGGCTGCCCAGTGGTCAATCCAGCCTTACAGGGCTTTTTGGTTTCGTATGTGTCTCATAACTGACAGTGAACCCGAAACACCATATGATCGTGTGTCTTCTTCAGATGGGCCAGCCGTAGCATGCCAATGCAGGCATGTCCAATGAGCCAGGCTGCTTTGAAGAATTACTATCAGGAAACCTATCCTTCAAATAAGAAAAGTAGCATGCACCTTTCACAGGTATTAGTCCCTACAAAGCCAATGTTTTTAGAGATTAGCAGAGCAGGTATTTGTTTTTTATTTGCTTTACATAAAAAAATTATTTTAATGAGTAAATAAATCATATGTCTGGAGGCATTGAATACAAAGATGTTGTTTTTGTTTTTCTGTTTGCATTTTAAAAAATGAAGGTACTAGAAACGACACTTCATCAGCCAAAATACAACAATAATTATATTCTGTCAAGGCTAAGCCACCCTCATGTTTGCAAACTTGTGTGTTTAATTAATTCCTCTGTACCCTCCACAGTCAAAGAAGATTGTTTGGGTGCCTCTTTTTAATTAGTTAGCCCTGAGCATGGGGACACAGTGCTTCAATTAGACACTTAATGAAATTCAATGATCATAAAACACAATTACCACTCCTGTGTGGAGGTTCGCTGAAACCAATTACAATCACGGTAACGAGTGAGGATCAGCGACGTCGTCCTGAAGGTGTCGAGTAAAGGGTGCTGGAATCACCTTAGGTGGTCAGGTAATTCATTCACAGGCGAAAAGCTGAAATAAACAAAATTGTAACAACAAAAACCATCAAGTGAAAGTTTCACTTTGCGTCCTCCTAAAAGATGCTGTGTTAATCCTTTGTTGCCTTCTGTAATGTCATATAGCCACGTGATTCTTTGTAGGTGCCTGTTTCATCTTGAATGTGGTAAGCTTGGCCTCAGCATTAGCTCCTTCCAACTAGGCACTGGAAATTACAAACAAGGTACACATCTAGAAACGTGCGAAAATCATTTTGACAGTAATGTTAATTGACTTGTGTTGAAACCAAACATTCTGGGCTGGCCCCAGAGTCATAGCATAAACTTCTTCGACTATGCTGACTGCATTTATAGCAGTAAGTGTCCTGTGCGTAAACATACAATATGTAGCTAACAGCTTATGTTACTAAACTAGAGAGAGCCAAATAGCGGAGGTGGGAGGAGAGCCGAGCAGCTAATGGGCAATGAAATTACTGATGAAGTCAGGGAGATCTAAGTCTGATTCAAGTGGAGTTCCCCTGAAAATGAGCCCAGTCGTTCCCAATTCAGAAACGGTGCAAATGTTGAGGAAGCCATTGATCAGTGGAGAAAATGTACCCATCCTCTTTAACGCCACCCCCCCGGACGGCTCGATCATGCTGCTGGCTGAAATAACAGTTCAACGATTGATCTCAAACCATAATAAATGACCCTCCCATGAATTTAATTTATAGTGGGTGTCAACACTAAGTTGATAAAAGGAAAGGGGGTGGGGGGGTGGATTACCAATTTGCCCATAATAAACCGATGTAAAATATGGTTTGATGGCATGACTCCCTTTTGTGTACCCTTTCAGAGCAGACTCATCTCTGAAAGAGATTCCTGAGGTCAACAGAGATCAACTCAGTGGCAGCCAATGTGAACCATGTTCGTTGTCAATGATGAGTCAGCTTGGGGAGGGATGTGCTGCCGGCGAGGGCGAAGATTAATCACCTCAGGGGACGGCAGTGAAAAGAAGGTGATGGCTATGGATGCTGTGGTGCGCAATGGGTCCTTATCAATATTAATTGTAGCCAAATCGCTATTCAATACCTGTGATATTAGTGGCTCATCACCATAGTGCACCAGCCCACGGGAAACGCCCCCTAAAGGCTCGCCGTGTTACCGGCCAGTTGGTGGAGCTGTCACTTTTGGGATGGTGTATCAGTGAGAGGGATCAGGTTCCACCCCATCTAGTGGCGAATGTCACATGATGACAGCTCAGCCGCTTGCTTCGCATCACTGGCTCATGGGGTGGAAATGTTGGGGTGTGTTTGTGGTTTTGGGACGCTATCCATCATCAGCCTCTGCAATAACAAAGACCATCTCTGAAGGAAATGAGCATTTTCCGTACAACGATAGAGAAGAGCAGAAATGGTTATTAGAATTCTGAGGCTGTACTGAGACACCCTGCTATTGTTTGGAGAGATCCATGAATTGCTGTTATCCTTCTACGATTCTTGGACAGGGGTGTCCGGACTTGGCAGCTGACATTTCTACAGTGCAGCCATTTGTGTAGTTGAGTTGGGCATCTCCCAGGGTGATGTTTCAGGACCTCGAAAAGGTATGTCTGCACGCTCCACAAAACAGCAACTCTGTGACACAAGCACCACCAACACACACGCCCTCATTGGGGCCTGAACGGGAACAAGGACGGCCGTGACGAGGGCCAGCCGAGGTCTAAGCAAGTCCGGTCCCCATTTGCTATTGTGGGCAGCAGGCCTGCGGCGTTTTCTGAGGTGAAACTAACAAGGAGAATGAAGGAGGTCCGCAAAGGAGATTGGTGAAGGAGAGTAATGCCTGTGCTTAACAATCAGCACCTGTCTGGCCTCTTTATTTCCCTTTTAAATCATCCTTTTTCAAGCTCCCGGGTTTGATTTTGAAACAAAAAGCAAAGTAACTTTAAAAACTTTTACCATCCTTGTAAAACACATGCAAGTTCGAACAACCATCTCTAGCAGGACCTTCAAGTGAGACAAGCAGGTTAATCGAGATAGTGAGAAGCTGGTTTGAGGTAAAATCCCTTCCATCAGTGCCAGAAATCGGTCACAGGAAGTTCACATCATATTCTTTGACACCAGCTACAGAGTAAGTACAGACAGCTTTGTTTTTTTTTTTTTTTAACGTCTGCACCATCAGTGGGGTTACTACTATCTCTCCCTTCCCTTTCTTTGTGGATTTTGATTGGCTGTCTGTGCACCGTCAGACTATTACGGCACTGCATGGCGCCAACGTAAAAAAAGGGTGAAGACCAACAAGGGGGTTTAAACTAAGCTAAACTAAAACAAACACACATCGGGAAAAATCACAAAATAACAGGACCAGGGGTCTGTACTACAAAGTCGGGTTACTGGCTTATCAGGGTAACTTATAGGATTTAAGGTAGTCTGGGCAAAATGTAAGTGAACGAATATGAAGTCCATTTAAACTTTGGTACCTTAAATCTGACAAGTTATCCCGATAAGCTAGTAACCCGGCTTCGTAGTACAGACCACAGGAGGGCTCAGAACTAAACAGGGAAAATCATCATGAAGGGAACCAGGCAACATTAGGAACAGAACTTCAGAAACAAGCTAAGTAACAACACACGGCACCATTAGTACTCATCAAACAAAGACCAACTCAGGAAACTAACAAAGGCAGGCAGTTAAATACGATGATAACAAGGACTGACAACAGACAGGTGTGAACCATGAAAAACAACCAATCAATGAGGGCACAGGGCAACAAGACACTGGTGATGAAACTAACACTAATGAACACAGAACTAAGGAACTTACAAGAAACTAAGGAAACACAGGAAAATACTATAATAGTAGAAAAATCAAGAAACAAGTAAAACAGAGTAACCACGATAGAGAGCCATAAACAAGATAAATTAAAGACAACGATAAACAATATCAGACTAAGGATGAACCAAAACAGGCAAGCAAAGGACTAATAAACATTAGGAAAACCAGAAAGCCAAAAAACAAACAAAATAGTGAGGGTGGCCTCAAACCTCCGACTGTAAGGTTGTAGCTTCTGTCACACACACAGCCTGTTGAGCTACATGGCAGTCTGGGTAATGGAGGAAACACACAAGGGTCTAGTACAAACACAGGAGGGAACAGGATGGCCAGCAACAGCTGCTGGCCAAGTGGGGAAGTGGCATGAAAGGCAGGGATGGACGGGAGCTGACCCTGACAACAGACCTCTTTTCAAATTTGTTTCTGGATGGAACCTGGACTGGAGCGGACAATGTCCAGCCAGGCTCCACCTCCACATCCAGGCCTGGCAAGGTCAGAGCCGAACGGCAAGCCTCATTTCTGCTGGAAATGGCACTCCAGCACGAGCAGCAGTGCTCATTTTAATAATATGCAATTAGCTACTGCATGACTGAGGTTAAACAGTCTGTGTCATATTCACATGTCATTATATAGTGCAGTGCTTCCCAGCCTGGTCTTCTCCTCTAGCCCGTCCATGTCTCTTCTCCCTCGTAGCTCCCTGTCAGACAGTTCACATTTTAGCAAAAACAGGGACTGTCTGCGGGACCCAAGGAACAGATTCAGAAACACTGATATAGTCTATACCTCTTACATCTTGATGTTTTCCAAGACATGCAGCTAGGAATTCTGAGGCCCCTGGCACAATGTCATATTGGGCCCCTAGGATAGATTTCGCTATTGGTGGGGTCTATATATTTTGCCCCCCCGAATCCAGCAGGGTATCAACAGTCACTCATTGTTCATTACTGCTTCCTTGAAGCAGTAATGAAATACACTCTTCTTGGTATGTAGCTCTCTTACATTAATCTTAACTGTTAATCGCCAAGCGATCGAGTCCTTTAAACCAGCCAATATGTCTGCTAACCCCACATATCCTTTTTTTGCATATTTTCAATCTGCATTTCATGGCCCAGCATCCAAATAGCTTACTAAGATTTGCCAGGATATGAAAACACATGTGATACATGCGGATGGAGGGGGGGAATAGGGGAGGTAATGGAGGCTAAAGTCTTTCTACCGTAGTAAATTCTCCTCCTCTGAGCAGCTAGAATAATTAGACAGGGTAGGCGCTGCCCTGATGAGCTGCTACTTCTACGTCGGAGAATGAGGATGAGCTGCTACTACAAACGCATAGGACCAATGTGTATCATTCCTCTGTGTCCCTGTCTCATCATCTTTGCCTATCAATATTTGATAGTGAAAAGCAGAAATTAAACAGCAAAATATATGCATGAATAAATCCCAGTACTGATAAGGAGGGGAATGCCTTCCTAAGGTAAGAAAGTGCAGCCCAGCTGCTCGTAAGCTGAGGACCATGTCCGTCTTAATTTGTAGTCATTCATGCATTTCATCACTAGGGGGTCTCAGTTAGCTCCAATCTGCTGACTCCACTGTATCGGAGTGTGGCGCATGATACATTTAAAATTTCCCTGGCCTGAATGACTGTAAAAAACATGGACTGTCTGAGGGTCCCTGAACACCGGATTGACAAGCATTGGTCTAGCAGGGAAAAAATCTTCGACAAAGCTGATACCTGGAGAATGCTTGTCAGACACGTGTGGCGTGGGGACCGGACAGGGGACAGAGGTACGGGAAGGGACAGAGACAGATTCGGCAAACTTTTGGTGGATGAGAAGATGAGAAACAGAGATTACGACACACAAGCGGGTGCACTGATATCTAGAACCAGTTCTAGGTTACGGGCTGAGAGAAAACACAAAAGAACGATTTATTCTACTTCTGGGAATGAGGGACAAGTGGAACTAATCGACATGAAACCTACGGTCACCTGATTCTCTCTCCTGTGACGGCCACACCCCCCCCATCTTCCAGCTAGCGAGCAGACCGGGCAATAAACTCAGTGATGCGGGCAGTAGAAGGCAGAGCCGTCTGTCACCATAACGCTGTGACCTCCTGCGCTGCCTCCAAGGAGGGACAAGCCTGTCACTTTCACAGCAGAAACCTGTCAGTCCGCAGCTAGAAAGTATCTACTTCAATTATGTGAAGGCCAGCTCTTGAAACAACTTGCATACAGTGTCCCGCTTGTAAAAATAACCAGGCGGCAACGTGAAACCAGTCTTGGGTGTTTTCGCTCGGCAGGAAGAGTGAGCAACCCTGTGTCACAGGGGCTGTATCTCTGCAGGTAGCTGCACTTACCTATTAAACAGCACAGTGGGTGAAGCGACCTGCTGTCCGGGTAACACATCCAAATAAATTCAGGGCACATGTACAACATAAGGTGTCATTGGGTCCTGCATTTCCCTTCGGTGTCATTGGGGGCAACAGTGAGGTCACGTGGTTCGCATGGCTCTCAAAAATGTATGTTTTTGGAAGTTGGCAAGCCCTGCAGAAATAGTGTCGCTGACTGAAATAGGACATATATAGGAAAATGCATGTTTACGTACATGTATATTTTTATATTTGTCTATAATGTGTACTTAGGATGTGTCCTGTGGTCCCTTTGGTGAAGTCTCTGTGTTCTCCATGCCTGTATCTTCTTCCTCTGGACATTCATATCACATCTGCTGTGCGTTTGTCCTCATTTGACACCTCCTTATAAGCCACACTGCCCAAAAGTAGAATTCCCTTTAAACAAAGAGCAGAAACGCTTGAATGTTCACTAAATAATTAAGGCGGCCTCATAGATTAAGGCTCAGACGACGGGCGTCTCGAATGCAGGGGCTCCTTTAGCACGTCGGTGGCTGCCGTCTGGGTGCGTGGGTGCGACCGCATGGGGGGCTGTGGGACCCTCGCAGACGCGCCATGCCTGCAGGCGTGTGTGTGAGTGTGTGTGCGCTCGCGGGCGTAAGATCTCTGCGATGCCTGCGGTAGAGATTTATTCCGTCTGATTAATGGCTGTGATTTGTCTACCTGACTGTGTTTTAATATTATTTTCCTGTAATTCTGCCGTTCCCGCTGACCGCACTGGGCCTGATTAAAGTGCCTTCAGGTCTGCGCTGATAATGACGGAGTGGTCTTATTTCCACACCCGCCGCGACGGGCAGCCAACTGTCGCCGGGGAGGGGGCGGGGGAGGGAGAGACCAGGACGCACCGGAGGCAGAGAAGGCCAGATTGGTGGTCAGGATGACCAGCGGGGTAGAACGGCATCTCCGGTTCCTGTCTCAAACGTTTCAGATGGTCAGTCCCTCTAAACCTTACTGCTTTTTGTAGTACATAGACAGGCAGTCCCCACATTAAGCGTGAGATCCGTTCCCTGTCTTTAGGTCGAATTTGTAGGTAAGTTTGTAGGTAAAAATAATAATACAGTTCATAATAATAATAGTAATTATTATTATACAGTAGCAATAAATCTAACTACATATGGTACTGCACTACACTGTGAGCCGACGAACTGTTGAAAGCCGTGCAATATTTTCGCGAGCATCACAAAGTAGTGTGTGCGTTCATTGTCACGATCCATTGTACGTAACCTGGATATTTATTATAACAGGCTTTATGGCAGTCCGTTCGTAAGTACGAATTGTCTGTAAGTCGGACACTCTTGACCCAGGTGCTGCCTGATTTGCTACAGACTCCCAATGTCCAATGACATGCGGCACTCAGAGGTTCCATGTGCTACAGCAATAGGGCTACACTTTCATGTCTAATGGTATTTGAGCCAGGCTTCCTCACTCTCACCTATTTACCCCTATGTCTTTAGGGCCACCCTGCTCCCTAAAATAAATATCAGCTTGGCCTTTTCAAAGTACTGCGTGTGTGTCTGTGACTTCCAGTCTCAACACACTGCAGCAGGACCCCGCCCAGGCAAAGATCTGCCGTACCTTTACTAAACAAGCAAGACTCTTCCAGCCACGTTCTTTAACTGTGCAATAAATATTCAGCGAAACATTAAATATTGATCACCGTGTGTTAACCCTGAGATAAAATTTAATTAAAACAAATATTAATCACAGTCTGGGCATTAGTAATATTTATAAGATCTATAATGAAAGTGAAAAACAGAAAATAGATTTGGGAGAAAGTTTTTTGTTTATGTTGTAATAATTATAAATCTCTGACAGTAAATTTATAGTGTGAATTAATCTAACTTAAGCTCATGATAAAATGCATGTTATATGTCCCCTTGTGGGCTGCGGAACTGGGTTATACTAATATTACATTATACATTGTTTTTACATATTAGGTTAGATTAGATTCAACTTTATTGTTATTGCAGTAAGTAAGAGTACTCAGACAACAAAATGCAGTTTCACCAAAAAGTGCAAAATAGCCTAAAAAGTGTTAGAAATAGGTTGAACAATATATACATGTATGATAAATAAATAGTTAAATGTGCATCTATACAATGGTATATATGGAGTGGTATAAATAATGTATAGTGTATTTGTGTGTATAATACTATGTACTATAAAAAATTATGTTGAAACGATCTTTCTTTAGTGAGCAACCAAAGTCACCCCAGTACTTACAATAACACTCTTCATAAGGCTAACCAATATCTCATTCACTTTTTTTTTACCAAATATAATAAATTACTGAAGTGAGCTGGTGGTGAAATTTCACAAATACACAGAATGGCTGAGGTGCCCCTGAGGAGTGTTCGGGAGCGTAAGCGGGGCTCGGTGAGCCGTCCAATAAGATAACAGTAACTTTTCGAAGAGTAGAATAAATTCTTGCTAGTATTTATTGTGTTATTCTTACTTTGCGTATCTTCTAACACTGAAATGTGTTTTTGTTTCTGAGCAAATATACATATACTCACATAATGGCTGTAAACATTTTCTTTGACTGCCGAGCACAGGCTTGAACAGCACAGTGTGTATAAATACAATACACTTAAGTAACTTTGAAGTGTGGGGGCAGTAACGCTGCATTATTTTATCACAGATAAGTATTAAGCTCCTCAGCAGCCATGTGTGAGTAGCAGCAGTGCGTGTGTATGTGTGTGTGGGGGCGGGGGGCGCTTTGGGTACAGCTTCAACACATACATGTCAAAATCGTAATAGGAAACATAAGCAACGGACAATTCTGAAACATGTCACACAGAGACAATCCACATGGTTTTAAAACCATACCCATAATTCTCTGGGGAAGCGCCAAGCTCCTCCACACTGAATAAGAGGTCTGGAGTATTTTATGCTCCTGTAAGAGACATTCATTTTTGGAATTGATGCTGCAATAAGCTGAGGTTCACACCTCTGTGCCTCAATGCATGATGGGTATTAGAAACATGAATGAATTCTCCCTTCCTTCTCATTGAAAGCAGTACAACCATAAGGCCTAATGCCAAATGTGCCGTACAGAAAGATGAATATTTCAGCCTCGATGTTTAATATCTGCCCACCACAGAATTTATCTAGACCAAACCCATTTAATAGCACCTCATTATTTTACACGAGCGTTGTTCTATGTTGGTTAAATGCATCTGACTGTGTGATGCAAAAAAGGGGGTAATTTTGTCAACATTAATGAAAAAAGTCTTAATAAAAAGTGAGTCCGTAACATATAATTTAAATTGCATTTTTTTTTTCCACGCAGCAATCGCCGTGACAAATAAGAAGAAATGCAGAAATATCTCTTAACAGACGCATGAATAAAGGATGCTTTAATTTTACTCTGCCCACTACATTTAACGGAAACTGAGCCTAGAGGGTGCAGGTGACGTCGGTAGTTAAGGAGCAGCTGCTAGCATGACTACCAGTCTGCATCACATGCATGTCTCTGTCCTCTATCAGCGCATGGCGGGTACTCCTGGGATTTAGGGTGCTGTGGTGAATATTGAGGAATTATTTTACCCACAGTGCCTTGGGTAGCACTGTCCGCCAAAGGTCCAACAGCAGCACCCCTCCTAGGATTTCATGTCCTCTAATGGCCTCCCAGTGCCTCGCAGACAGCCTGGGGGGTGGGGAACGGAATGATGAGTAGGCGGTGCTATCGGGACGCCAATGACGGGCACAATCTGGTTGCCAGGTTAACGAGAGCCTGACGGTAACATACGGTCCTCATGGAGTGACAGACTCCCTCCCGGCGGCTTCAGGAGCTCAACACTGCTGGCACTCAGCCAGGGGCAAACAAACGGCGCTATTGATTGCGGAGACGGCGAAACAACAAAATGAGGGATCTCGTCAAATCCCCATGCCCCCAAGGGCCAGTTATAAATCTGGAAGCAATTTCTGTCTGCCGCTACCTTTTCTCTGTAGTCCTTAGGATGAGGACAACAAAGTCTCTCAAAGTAGACCTCCCACATCAACGCAAAAAAAAAAATCACAATCACGATCTTTTATTTTTCTTCTGGGATTCCCTGCCAAAAAGACATCCTGGTCTGATGTCTCTCACATCTTTCTAGAATTTAAGAGCTTCTACAGCAGGCTGTGAAGCAGGCAGATTCCCGGGATTGCTGGGTGTCTGGAGCACACTTGCTTAGGGATCTCTGCTTGTGTCTGGATGGTCGGCAGAGTAACCATATCACCATGAGGGCCTTGAGAAGGACCCTTAACCCCAACTGCTCCAAGGACGCTGGCTGCCCTTGACCTCTGACCACAAGCTTCCCTGAAATGCATGCTGCTTTGGAGAGAAATGTCTGATAAATCAAATTAAACATGTTGGCAGTGGTGGCTCATGTCCCATCCCTATCTTCTATAACCACTGGCTGGGGTGCAAACCCCGGACCATTCATAACACAGATACAGCAGGTGATATCTTCCCTGGGCTATCGTTAGGTGACACTGATTGGTTGATTAAAGGTTTGATTTTCTGCACTTTGCTCCAGGACCATGATGTCACGGTCTCTATCACCTTGCACAGAGCATAATCTCCTCCAATTAATCAACACAAATAAAGATAAAGCCGTCACGAAGATTTATTTACAGATATCATGAATGCTGATGTTGCCCAGGGCTGGAAATAGAAATAAATTATTTAGCTTATTTCAGATGAGCTTTAAGATGCTAAGAACGTACGAAGGTGGATTAGGTCACAGTATTTCCTGGAGCTCTATTGCCCTACAGAAAACAGGCTGATATTTTAATCAATGTGTTTTTATGACTGACTGTAGGGTTCCAAATTAATCCATCAATCCATCCATCCATTCATCCATCCGTCAATCCATCTATTTACTGTACCCATTTGTCCTTTTCGTAGGGGAGTCTATCCCAGAAGCTATAGATACAAGGCAGTTTTAAATTAACATCCTACAAAATGTATACTTGCTAATATACCTAATTGCAGTATTAATTCTCATGCAAGTTTTCTTTCTTTCTTATGGCAAACCATAACCATATATGACCACACTGTAAACAATAAATTCCAAACCAGGTGCAGAGAGGGGGCACTGAAGTCCATAACTGACAAGTCCTGGGTTGTTCCCTGCCTCGTGCCCATTGCTTCCGGGATAGGCTCTGGACCCCCCCGACCCAGTAGGATAAGCGGTTTGGAAAATGGATGGATGGATGGATGATAGTGGATGATGTCACCCTCAATGAGCAGAAGCTTCTTCGTTCCCAAATCCCTACATACAGTAGCTTATTGAGAAGGTTTGAAAGCTATGACCAGCAGTCAACAGGATACCGATAAACCAACCTTTGTAGTGCTTAAGTTGTACCTTATTACTAGGCTAGGTAATACGGAGAATACCGCTGGCTCCCCAGCAGCACGCTGGAAGGACAGCAAGAGGAGAACGGTTTGTAGGGCGCCGTCTGAAAAAAAGACAACTTATAGTGCAATGGCAGCGAGATGTTTCTCCACCGTTGAACCTGAAAATGACACCCATCTGGCCACATTTAGCACGGTCGGATTTTTCCTTCTTCTCACCTCACACTCCGGTTTTCTTCATGCAGATGAGAAAATGGCCTTATGCCAGCACACATCCGTGGAGACTTATATCCTGGCCACTGCGTCATGAAGGAATCACCCATGCTGTCCTCACTTCCGTGTCTTATTTTTTTTTTCTCTCAGCAGTTCCTATGATGTTCCTGCAGACAAAGCTATGTCCTGCAGTCACCAGATTGATGGTCACATGACCGGAGTGATTAATAAGCTGTGAAGAACTTGGTCTGCATATGGAATATAGCATTCGTACTTCATTCCTCCCCGATGGGATACTGGGTAGTTTCTACACTCGTGACCTTCCAGGCATGTGCACAAGGCTTAACTCACTGAGCAGCACATCAGTTAAATATCAACAGCCACCACAGGGAGCTTGGAAGTTCAAATGCTGGTATTTTATTCACAGAATGTGAGGGAGCCACAAGTTATTTCATTGCCTCATTAATGTAAGAGGAAGTGGCCATTTAATTTCTGCTACTAGGTGTCAGGTTTGCTGCTTCACTGAAACTATGTGATATTCAATAATCCTGAATGGAACTACATATTCCTATTGACATTCTGGGGTGACTAATTACAATGTATTGTTGTCTATCTTCAGTGAATTGTCCCGTATTTCTAATTATTGCACAAACGTTTCTTCAGGTGATGTATGGCCCAGCAGCTTAAGACACAGTGCCGTAACTTGTATAAAATTGTCTGTTACTAATTTACAAAGTGTTACAACCAAATTAATAACTAGATTATAAACCATTCATAAACCCATTATATGAGTAGCCTTATTGTAAAGTGGCACCCGATTGTCTAACCCTGCTTTCTGAATTATACATTGTCAGCTAAATCAGAGGTTTACACTTTACTTTACACTGACTGCACCTTCATAATGCATTCATAATACCTTCATAGAACATTCATAAACAGCATGTACATATACCTTCCTACGTATAACTTCCTAACATACCTTAACAGCTTTAATATACATTATTAACAAACATTATATGATCACAAAAATTATAATTATATTATCGTATGTTTGTTATTGAATGTATATTAAAGCTATGTGAAGTTTACTTACATGCTGCTTATGAATGTTCTATGAATGCATAATAAAGGTGCAATAAATGGTCTATGAATGCATTATAAAGGCATTATGGAAGTGCAGTTTATGTAAAGCATTACGAAATAAATAAATGCTAGATAAATGTAAATGTATAGGGAAGGACAAGCCCAGTTTACAGATCTTGAGTGTACAGATGAGTTGGTAGCATGCTGGGCATCAGTGACCCTAAACCTTCACCATACCCTGCCTCAGCTTAGCATAGCTCATCTCCTCTGGACACAGCCACTCCCAGCCAGTGAGGGGCCTCTCTGCAGCAGAACAGGATCCATCTGCAGACAGATTGCTGGGTCACTGGCATCCAGCCACCCCGCCCTCCATGGCTGCTAGCAGATAGTGGAAGGAGGGCTAACCTCAATGTATGTCTTAAAAGCTGTGGCTGATTCCTCAGTGCTAATGAGATCAGCTGGAGCAGATCAGCAGCCATTTTTCATTGTGTTTCGCCTCAAAGAGCTCCTGGCATTTCATGGCACAAAACGCGTTTCACGCCCACAGCCCTAATCCAGTCACCTCCACCCAGACTGATGGAGAAGCACAAACTCACAATCTGGAGTGAAGCACAGCTTCAGGCGTTTGATCGCAGCCTCAGCTGAGCATGTTCTGCCCCCACCCACCCACCCACGGCTTTCTGCTCCTCTCTGCCGCAGAGTATCGATCGCATCGGTTTATAATAATCTGCGATTTCGTGTTCCTATGCTTGCCTTCCTGTGGCAATCTGTCACCGACATGCCCCCCTTGTTCCTTAAGTCGTGGAGGGAACCTCGCTGGCTCCCGGTCAGAAACAAACAAAAAAGCAGAGAGTATGTCACAACTCCCAGCTGTCCTCTACACACACAGGTATCGAAACACCAGTGTTTCCCAAACAGGTCCCCATTAGTGAGCAAGAGCAAAACCGGGGCCCTCTGGCAGGGAGTTGGGAGGAAGCAAATACAGTACATGGACCGTCTGGGGGTCCTGGAGGACCGGGATGTGAAACACTGCATTACACGACCCCCAAACAAAGCCAAAGAAGAAAGCATGGCAGCATTAATTCCCGTGCTGTTTTTACACCCCTGTCAATAGCTGTAAGACAAAGGAATTGTTTAGAGCTGCCTTATTACCATCTGTGGACTTAAATGGTCTGGGGAACTGTTCCTTAATTAAAAAATAAACAAACAAATGAATATAGCTGCTCAGTAATAATTTATAGGCGTAATTTAAAACGATCCCACCAAACGTGTTCCGAAGCTCCGAGCTTCTCCAGCCTGCCTTCTTATGAGGAGCACAGGGACGAAACTAAGCAAGTGACAGATTTCCTGTCACTCAGATGGTCCTCGCACTCCTAGTCGGACACTGCTGCTCTCCCTAACGAGCTACAAATAATTAATGAAAGGTTTGTTCTTGTCCAGGACTAATTCAAATTAATTCCACAATCTGTCATGCAAACACACAAACACACACACACACACACACACACACACACACACGCACACACACACACACACACACACTCAGGCAATAAGCAGGCTCACAAATCATTAGGTAAGAATGATACAAACTACCAGATAACCATGCTACTTACAGTAGAGTTTAGCCACTGAATTCCTATTCTGTAAGCCCTCAGAATCAACTATCTGTTTAGCTACATAAACTTTCTTCCAAATGCACCCGATTGTCTGTATTTTTTTATTCATTTTTCACACAATATAACACAATATGTCTTCCTCTCCTGTGACCCTTTCCCTCCAAGCCGGCTGCCTTCATTTATTCATGTTCCCAGTGAGGAGTTCCGCCGCGTGTGTCTATTAATCGGGGACATTTGCTTAATCTTGTGGTGAATCATATTGAGTTTACAGGCTGAAGGAAAAATACAATTATAAACATTGCCTTCTGAGTCTTTCAATACGTCTTCTGGAGGAATTGATTTACTCTGTAATGCATTTACAAAGTTTTCATCCCTAATAAAATGAAAGTAAGTTGTTTAAGAAAAAAAAATGCTTCCTGGGAAACAAATTAGTGTTATTTATCCTAAAATCAGTATCTGCTCTGTATCTCAGCTGCATGATCACTCCAGAATTTTCTTCTGAGACTGTTTTTATCTTGATGATAATAGCAAACACCACAGATGAATTATTTTAATGTCTCTTTATACTGACTGAGAAAGTCATCGCGTTTTTAGAGATAAAATACCTTTTTGACATAAAACAAGACCATTTCCCACACGAGACCAATTTGAATGTAAAGTGGCTGTAATGTTCAGCTTCTTATTATTTGCAAATTATTTTGATATCTACATAACAATTATTGTAATGTCAGAAAGTGATGACTGAACTACAGAGGGAAAGTGAAGTATATTAGAGAACATAGTCTGTGCTCTTAATGTACTTGAATTCCATACTAGTGTAGTAAGTGTGTAAGACTTGCTAGAGGCTTCCTACCCTGCAAATGGAGTCACATGACACAGAGACGGGAGCAATCTACAGGCTCAAGGTAAAGGGACTGGGGGAATTTAACACAACCAGTATAGACATCGGGTCTTGGAAGGAGCTACAACTAGCTATGGGATTAGGCACATTTTCTGGGGTCAAATGCAAAACAAATCTCAGGCTTATGCAGATAATAATTAGTCTGTTCATCCCCTGACTTCACCCTTCACCATATCCAAATAGCATCTGGCCTTTCAAAGGAACTCTTCATACTTCTACACTCACTGGTTTAGAAATTTTAGCTTGCTGATTATACACTTGCTCCTCAATTATCTGAATGGTAATCAATCATCTGGTGGAAAACTGCATTTCGCGCTCATGTCACTTCTTATGTCGTACACAGCGCAGGCCGATTGGTGCACACATTTTGCAACTTTCCACACTCAACATCTGACCATAAGGAACTTCAGCCCGCATAATACCTCCAAAATGATATGAATCATCCAGGCATTATTATCAATATAATTACTGAAATAGAATCAGTCAGAGAGAATAAACAAGTGCGGTAAAAACTCGTTGTTTGACTTCATGAATATTGATGGAGAAAAAATAAAAGTCAATCAGTCAGTGCCTTGAAGAATATTAGCCTGTGCAAACATATAATTACAGACATGAATTCTGGCTTTCAGAGTTCCCTGTTGGGCCTGTATCCGTCCTAATGATCAATGTTTTCACCCTATAACTGCCGACTACAGCAATTCATCAGCCGGGCCTATCTCTCAGTCCGGGAAGCATGATGGCATCAATGCATATTCCTGTGTACTTGTAAGTTCGGTACTGATATCCAGATCTGGGCTGATCACATGGCATCTACTGCTGAAGGCAAAGTACAGTGTTGTTGAGCATTGGAGTCGCACCTTTGATAGAGCAATTGCATACGTCACATTTGTACAAAAATTAACTTTAATTCATTCATTCATTTTCCATATCCACTTGTCCTGTGCAGGGTCAGGGGGGAGGTCCTGAATCTGTATTAAAATATATACAAATGCAACATACAGTAAAGGAATTCTTCACTGTGTGTTGCTAGCGAAGGAGATTAAATTGTTTCAAGGAATGTTTGCTTTGTGAGCAACAAGCAACTTCTGCTTTTAAGTTGGACATCATTAGAGTAGAAATTATAAAAACCAGAGCGACAAGTAAGAATAGGATCCTGACTATTATCAGGCTTAATCAGTCATTGGCTTGCACTTCAGGTTTATCCTGGCTGACATATTCCAATCACACCCAGACAGGACAGGCTGACAGTGCTTCTGAACGGCAGCGATTACAGTGATCCAGTGGGATCCGGTGAGTGGATGAGCTTTGGTTCCATCTCATTGCCCCCTGACGCCATCACCCCCGTCCTCAGCGGCACACGCCCCATTGCATGATGGAACGCCTTTCCGCAAAAGTGAGTGGAAAAATGAGCCCAGTCTGTCGCAGCCATCGTCCCATCTACAGCCGCTCGGAAGCTTCCAGACTTGTTGTGACATGGAAGATTCACCCCCCTCGTTAGAGGTGGATCCCTGTGGGGTAATCCTGGGTGATCGATCGCCACCTACATTATGCAACCCATCATGCATCACGTGTTGGCTGTCCCTGCCCCTGGCACTGCTGACAGATTGCACATACATGGTAGTTTAGGCAAATTACCATGATGCCCATGACCAGTTAAGGGTTTTAATGCTAAAATATTCTGCACAGAGTTCAGATTTTGATTGAGTAATGGAAGACAAATGAAGTTACAAAGCTGAACCATCTACATGGAGGAAAAACATCCTCAGCCACCTGGTTCTCTTTTCCATTGTAGCATAGGGTGAACGGTCCGTGACGAGGTCCACACCACCTGGTGCCAGGGAGGTTTCCCTGACAGGATCGGTTCCTGTCCTGCCTTGATCCATATGTCATTTCTCCATTTTGCCAGCAGGTGACACTGGTCATCCCATCTCCCATTATTTCCTAGACTGGTTAGCCCCTAATGTTTTTTTATTTCCTATGGCCGCCATGTGGCTGAATGGACTAAGCAGGTGGTTTTCATCTAGCCTTCCCATTTGTTGTGGGTCTGAGGCTGGCCTCAACTATGTTTGTAATTTTGACTCTTTGTTTCTTCATATTCTTTGTATTGTGGTTCCTTGTTGTTCCCTGGTCTTAGTAATGTTTATTTGCCCTAGATTCTAGTTTCCCTTGGTGTTTTGAATCTTCTGCATCTGTTAATTGACCTCATCTGCTCTTCGTTGCCCCTAATTTCTAATAGCCCCTACCTGCCCCTTGATAGCCCTTATTATCTGTCCGTATATATGTACCTGTCCTTGCCTGGTTTCTTCATTTGGTCATTGTGGTTGTTACTCCTTGTTCGTTCCTGTGTTATTAATGTTCTGCTCTTTGTTAGGTCCCCACATTTCTTCTTCTATTTTCAATGTTAGTTTTCTTTGTGGTTAGTTTCAATTAGTTCTTGTTTACCTGTTTTGATTTTGACCCCTCGCGGTCCCTTTGTTCTCTAGATTTGCCTTTGTGTTCTGTTTTGTGTAATAAAACCTCCTGTGTTGAGAGCTGCTATGTGGATCATCGGTCCTTGGTAATGCCCTGCAGTAACATTCCCAGGTTCTGTCTGCAGCGGTAATTCAACAGCTGTTCATTCAAAGGGGCCACGTTTGGCATGACAGTCAATGGATGGGGCTGCTTTTAGCGCTACTGCGCTAGCAGACAGCTAATAAACTAACAAATTAATGATAGCGGGTGCTCTATGTTCTATCACTGAGCACCAATTCCTTGCAAAACCCAAAACTAAATTAATTTAAAGACACAACTGGTATCATTTCACTGTAAACCAAAAGAACCACTCTAACACATTTTACACTTATTTTAATATATGACTGCAACATTGAAGCATATTGAGAGAAGGGCAGTTTTCCTTATTATTATTCTATTTCCTTAATAATATCCTTATTATTGCTCTACATAGTTTATCTGTGCATCATCTTCTTTGTGTGGCGATAAGAGGTCATTGTATTATAATGTGATGCCTGTAACGTAACATGATGTGACTCAGGACCTGCCTGTGCTCCTGATTTCTTTCATCTGTAACCATCCCGCTGAACACCGAGGGACGCCATCACGGGAAAATCACAGAACGGCCCGATGATTTGACTAAACGCAGGCAAACTGAAAATCGTTTTAACGGCAGGCACGGCCTGCAGACTAGACTTAAAGAGGCACATTAGTGGGGGAAAATGAGGAGAAATGAGCATAAAGGAAAAGAAAATGAAAGACAAAAGTCACCTTGGCGTGTCTGATCAAGAAGCCATTGCTCAGAGAAATGAAAAACTCATAGCGAGATTTCTAATTTTTCTGTTACAGATGAGGTGGCCACAGCATTCAAGCAAGATCTGCTGTTTACAGTATACTTACAGTTCTTATATTGATCTGTAGAGAAATATTTGCAATAACAATTATGGATGCAGACATTCTTGGTGGAATGTTCAATTCATATATATATATATATATATATATATATATATATGAATGCGAGTTATTAAATACATGTTTTTATTCTGTTAGTTCACCAATGGAGGTTTTAGGACGAAGTTTAAAAATTAAACGTTGAGTGTTCATGCCTGGAAATTTAACTTCATGCATAAAGTTTTCCTGTGGGGGCCCTGAGGCGGCAGATAGGCAAACAGAAGGCTCTAGATGAAGGAGGGGGAGGCACAGTGCTGCTGTGAGCTCTCATTTGCACGGTTGGGAGTTTGAATCCTCACCCATGGCTCTGTACATGTGCATCCGGCACGTTTTCTCCAGTCCCTATGCACTGCAATTCCTCGGACAGACTTTGGGCTCCCTGGGACTCTGCACTGGATAAGCAGTTACGGTAGACAGATAGAGGGTATGTACAAATCACAAATATGCACAAGGGCTCTTTTAAACCTCATACTGTGCTCTTCAGCCCACTAGACAGCACCACAATTGGCTTGAGCACTACAACTGGACCACTGCACACACTGGGTCAAATCATGACAGCAGACGGACTCAGACCAAGCCGTTTCCTGCTGTCAATCTCAGTGGTTTCATGGCTTTGGAAACATTGACGCCCAACCCCTGCACAGTCATCCCCGAAAATGATGAATATGCCCTCCATTCAGCCCTGCTCGGTTTCATGCGAATAACTCACTGCATGGCTTCAGAAATTATGCACTCCGACCAGGAACTCTGTATACAGTACATGCACGGTATCTCGTTGATCCGGTCTCATCGGTCTAATCTCAACATCTAATGCCTCCACATGTGCTATACAGCCGGAAATATTAACATGAAAACAAAACAAAAAAAAAAATAATAATGAAAGATCACTGGCAGAACAAAATGAAATCGCCTTTATGGTTCTCCTGATAAGGCCATTCTCAAAGGAGTCCCTTTTCCTTGAACATATCAGAGCCAGGAGAATTGCAAAGATAAATAAGGATCATCCACGTTAGGCTTGTTCTGCATCACCACCAGCCCCCAGCTCCTGTTCCGCTTTAAAAGCAATACGCTCAAAAGCGATAAATAAATCACCGTGGTCACTCCAGGCTGTGCAACCCCTCGGCTGTGTCGGTCCATTTACGGTGCCTTTCTGTTCATTTATCTTATTTACTTTTCATTTATGCTTTTTGTGTGTGTGGTTTGTTTCCTTTTGAGCTGGGTTAAAGTTTTACTTTAGCGAGAAAACCTCGCCACGTTCTTGCAAAGAGAAAAGACATTTTCTGAGCATGGCGATAAGGTTGCTGTCACAGAGGCATCCGTGTCACCCTCCTGTTACTGATGTAAACACGCTAGTGCTGCACTGTACCTTAAAAGCACGTCGAAAGTGCTGCCGTAGACGATGGGCCAACTTTGTTTGCCAGGGAAGACTTGCCAGACGTCGTGTCATAAATGCACCCAGCTGGAAACAAATCAGCGCCCTTGTGATTCCTGAAAAGAAAAAAAATAATAGTCATGAAACAATCATGACTTTATCTATATATGGAAAAACTGGATTGATATTAGAAATTGAGTCAATCTTGAATGGTAGTTAATTCAAGTTATTTATATCATGAGTCAAGACCATAACTACCATTTAGGTGGTGATCTTGGTCTTATTTATTTGTTAGTTTTGTTTTGTATTTGTTTGTTGTCTTATTACAAGCACAAATCAGCACAAATCAGACCCCATTCTCTTCTCTTTAAGCTACACGTTTAAGAGCCTTTTTTTCTACGCTTTGAAAATAGTGAGCACAGTATGAATTGGTGATGGGAATGATCAAGTCAGTCATGTGACCCATATTTGTAATGCAGCCTGTAATAATGAATGCAGGTAGAACTCAAGTGTCTGTATTTTTGCCGACTTTATGGGGCCTGTAACGATGCATTATATAATAAATGAGTTTCATCACACAATGCGGTGTTGTTACATATTGTATTGTAACACACCGTGTGACAATGCATTATGCAACAACTCAACAAAATGCAACAAATGTGTTTTATTTCAACATTAACCATTATTATTATCATTATTATATTGTCCAAAAAAGAGCATCGGCGTATTTTAGCGATCCATTTTCGAGTGACTTCTCGAATAAAGAATGACAGAAAATAACAAGGGGGTTAGATCCCTCGTTAATTTATGAATGACGTTACAAACTACTTTAGTTACAGAGGGTTTTAAAAAATACTCATTTATCAAGGAATGATCTTACGTGCAAGGTAGCAAGCTACTTAGTGTTACAAAGCTTTTAGGAAGCTCACCTTTGAAACGTATTATGAAATAACACTGCATTATGTGATAAAAATTTGTTACATTTCGCTGAGTTATTACATAACACAGCATTATTTTACAATGTCTTGTTACAAGGACTTTTTGCAACAAGCCTGTGAATACTCCATGGAGATAACGCACCGTTCTCGGTCACGGATGCCCTTTTTCCGCTTTATCCCAGAATGCCACAGGTCCGAGCTGGCAGGATGTGGCGGTACAGTATGTCAGCGTCAAGTCTCATTTTAAATATCTGGTGCAGGGAGTGTGGGCAGCCAGAAGCCTCAGCACTGCGCCTAGTAACGCCTTTTAAGCTAATATGTAGTTGGGGTGCTAAAGGTTAATCACAGCCAATGCATATCAGCGCTCCCGTGTGTGGCCTGGCCGGCACGTAGGCCTGGCTACCGCGCGGCACTGCCAGTCTCCTGGGGGCTCGCTGGCACTCTTATTTCCTCCTGTCCTTTCGAACAATGGAAGGGTAATGGTTTCCCTGAGGCCCCCTTCCCATTCTGATTAGGTAACCTGCATCAGGCAGCACCGGCAATAAAACAATTAGCTTCATTCATCAACGTTATTCATCCAAGCTGTGGGAGATCAGGAGGGAGGAAGGTGGGGCGAGGGGGGTGAAGAGGTAGAAAGGGAGTGCAAGGTGGGGGAGGGGCTTCGGAATTAAGAACATCTGCCTCCTATCTACCAAACATGTTTGTTAAGGGCTCAAAAAATACCAAACCTTGCTAAAACCTAGACTATTAATTGATTTAAGTAACTTTCAAGGTCTTCATTAACAAATTAGTTAATTTTACCATTTTAAAGTGTTACAGCAACATCTAGACTAGATGAACTCCTGGCCTGGTGATGCCCAGCTAATCGCTGGTTATCCTCTCAGAGCAAGGCAGCTTACGTGACCTATTAGTGCAGCCTCTGCCCTGAGTGGCACCATGCAGGAGATTCTCAGCCCACTAGGGCAAATCAAGCGATACAGGAATGATGGGGGATTTGGCCAGAAGTAACCAGGGCCCAGTTCGCCTTATCATGTTGCCTGTTGTGAGGTTACTGTTGCGGAGAGGTGAGTTTGAGAGGGCTGTGAGTTTGTGAGGGCTGTTCCCACATCAGATCCTTTCAGCTTGCGGAGAGAAGATTGAACACCTGTCATCCACAATCTTATTTATCCATCCATCCATCCATCCATCCATCCATCCATCCTCTAATTGCTTATCTTGGTCAGAGTCATGGAGGGACCCAGGAGCCTATATAATCTTAATTATTAATAAAAAAAAATAGTAACTCCACTGAAATATCATGTTTGAGGACAGGGTTGGCTCTACTTTTGCAGGGTCCCAAAAGCTTTTCCCCAGGAAACTGATGATCATTTCAGTTCCTCCACAACGCAGGAAATTCAGGGGCCCAAGGCAACTGCCTGTTCTGCCTGTAGGAAGAGCCGGGCCAATTTGAGGATTTCCTAAGACCTCCCCAGTGTGTCATGACCTAACCCACATCCATCACTCTCTGTTCAACAGGAACAAATGACCGAGGTTGAGCATCACTAGAGGGTCTCCAGATTGACTGGTGAAGATATGCAAAGCCCCTCCCCCATCGCCATATATGCTGCTCGATATTCACCTACATAGGATCAACCCACGGGGAGGCCAGCAGGCGCCCCCACCCAGCATTCCATCATCCCCACTCTCCTTTGTTGGGGGGGGGCAAAACAATCCATCTCTATATGCCCACTCGTCTCTCCAGCATCTCTCTGCCCGCATCTCCAATAAAACTCCCAATGGAAGAAGACAAAACTGTAGACGTTTCATCAAGCGCCGCCTGTCATGCAGGAGATTAATTGAAGGTGGGGGCTGCGTCTGACAGTCGCCTCTTTACGTTGGGACGTCGGAGGCGAGTGACGTGTAACAAATGGGACACACTACAGGAAACAGTGCCATAAACAGAGTGCAATGATCTCACTGACTTTGGTAGGTGCTTTACTGGTAATTTGTAACTATATATATATAAATATATATAAAGTTGGGAAAAGGCACAAATAAAAATAAACACGTCTCTTAAAGATGAATGGCTCTGTATGGCCTTTTCCCGGTGGATGTTCCAAAGAGAGATTTATGATGTGAACATTACAAAAAAGTTTTTTTTTTGTTGTTCTTTTTTGTTTTTTGAAACCAAGGTGGAAAGTGTATCAGACCGATTTAAAAACTCTCACGCTCGCAGTACGGAGGTTTGCTAACCTCTTCAAATAGGTAAATTAAAAAAAGGCCCCTTGAAGACATGCTTAGAAGCGGAAGCGAAGCAGTTTTTCCACGTAACCGGCGAGATTTAGCGTTATCGAAGTCATTAATCACTTAGGCTGCAGGTGACGGTGGTTGAAGGCGCATGTCGTCCTGACATTATGCTGGCATGCGATGCTGCACACACAGGTTACGGCTGCTGCCGATTGATATCGTTACTGATGCCGTCCTGTGCTTCTCCCAAAGCGCCAGTCACTGCACAGAATGTCGCCCGATATATTTTTGAAGCAGCAGAATCTAGTTATAGATTCATACTTTTCCATTCCTTATGCTGCACAACCTTCACCATTAGGCTTTATAAAAATCATTAATCAGCAGGTTTAACAAAAAATACGCGTAAAACTGCCAATTTCCCTCGACAACACTTGTCACCGCGCATTTAGTCAGCAGGCAGGAAATCAGCCTGTGGATTTCTCGGGATATTTCACTTTATTTTCCACGCAAATATTAAAAATAAGCATTCGCTTCTGAACCCGCCTCATAACTAATTTAAACGTAGCTAACTTGGTAATTGCAACGCAAAGCATTTTAATCTCAGCGAATCATCCTTATGCTGCACCTGGACAATTATGCATCACTAAGCGCTACTCCCACAGCTAATATCATTGCTTTTCACACCTACGTGGAACTACCAACTCCAAGAGCAGAGAATTCAGTTACTGTTGAAGTCACAGCAGGGGTAGGTGCTATGCTTTCTCCAGATATTTACCTTTCTTTCCATGCCACGCAGCGCGAGGCGTTTACATGTTGTAAGACATCATGCAGCAGAGTAATAATTATCCTTCAGGCTAAATTATGACTTTAAGAAGATTTGAGCAGGTAGAAAGCACTGCATGCCCACATCAGCCCAGCTGGTGAGGGTGCATATCTCTCGATTTAAATAGTGCTCTCCTCCATTCGGATCCTTAATCAAGCCTTAATCAGCCTGTCCTGGAATTAGTGCTTTTAATACCCTGCTCTCATATCTCACGACCCTCTGATATTATATTAATCAAGCTTTCATCTCTGGCTGAGTATGGCAGCCGGCACACGGCTCCCATTGAGCCAAAATGTGCGGATAAGCCCGGATCGCCGCTGGAGAGATGAATCCGTCAGTGTGGGAACACGCGTGTGCCCACCCAAGACACGCCGATCTGCGGGAGCACGCCTCGGGGGCTGCTATTATTATTTAGACCTGCGAACATTAACCCCGAGCTCTGACACGGACTTGCCGGAGCTGAGATGGGAGCGGAGGATAAAGAGGGACGTTAAGTGAACTGGGACATGAAGCTCGGCGTGTGACTCTTAGGATGCCGTTGTTTGACATTGATGGCAACTGCAGTTTAAAGGAAAAACACACAGGGATCGTTCTCTGAAGAAGGTCATTTCCACACTTACAAATCACATCAACTACCTTGACTGCTATCCATGCCTATGACTGTGACAGGAAGTATTTATAAACCGCTATATTAAGCTGACACTTTCCTCCAAAGCGACTAGCATCTGGTTTGGTTTTTTTTACCCATTTAAATGTCTGGATTAGTTCAGAATATTGTTCAAGGGTACTTTGGTAGAATCTCATGAGATTTGAACTAACGACCTTGTGAGTCATGAGCCTTAAACACTACACCACCTCCTGGTCTATTCTGGGACATACATGTCTTCTGGTGTGTCATCAACTGCAGGTGCCTCTTGTAGTATTGATTCTTCTACCCTCAATCCATTGTTATTCGTTTTTAATTTTCTCCCAAATCACTTATCTTCCATGGAGATTTCTACCATTTTTACACCCAGTTCTTTTACAGAAGCAGCTCAGGGTAGGCTCTGTTGTCTCTCCGGATTTAAAGCAGCTTTTTACACAACAAGGTACATGATGACCTGGGGGGCTTGTGGTCAGACATGAGGCGCGGGACACAGCATGCTTATCAATGCCATTCAGATTACTGGCCTCATTGCAGGTGACGATGTTCCCACAGGTGAAGGGCCAGCGCCCCCATCCTGTGGGAGGCCAAACTACATGCCCAGAACTGGACACCGACATGTGAGGATTGACAGCCTCCTCAGCTTCCTGCTGAATTATTTCAGGCTTTTATTAATCAAATGTTATGCCGTGAGATGACATTTCGTAATGTGACATGTTGTTGTGACAAGTGTTTCGCCATGGACAGGAAAAAATAAATTAAATAATAAATACAATAAACAAATTGACTCATAAAAAATGGACTTCAGTGGAAAGCAGCTGTCCTCCAAAGCAGGCCAATATGTTCCTGGTACTGTCAGCTTATTCATTTTACTCACACTCACGCTACGCTGGGGAATCGATATCACTCAGAATCAGAACCAGCCCGACAGTGGTGATCGGCGAAGCTTGGCGTCACGGTGAGATCTGAAATATGGAGAACAGTGTTATGTGTCAGCAGGTTTCTGACCGCATGTGGCCACCCCGGTGTCCTCCATGGTATCTCCAGCACTGAGAATTTGAGTCTAGTCGCAATCTGAAGACTAAGCTGGTACCTTCTAGTACACACTGTACTTTTGTAGTGCATAGTTCCTAAAACAGATGATGGTTATGGTCAACAGGAGCCAGAGATATTGTTACTGGATTCTGTGATCGGATTTACAGATAATAATTCCAGTTGATCATTGGGTTTGGGAGCAAGTTCTTCTGTATTCCATTGCCCGAGGGTGACGAGCCTCACCTTTTTTGTCCTTTTCAATGGACCCTGGCCTGGGCCCGATCCTCACAGTGATAGCCCCCCATCCAGCTGCACTAGTTTCTCTGCCTGCCATATCGGCCGAGTTCTCTCCTGTGGCGTTGATCACCTTGGCTCTGGGCGTACCTTTGCTTTGCCTGGGAATCTTTCCCACCGGCCCCGCGGGGCGTCTCGAGCTGTCCGGCAATCTTTCACGTCTGTAGCCCTTTGACACATTACTGGATGAAGGCAATGCATCATGCAGCAAGATCGCAGGGGAGTGGGGCAAGGAGGGGAGGTTAAATAAAGAAATAAAGTGCAGCTCGGGGGAAAAGGAAAGCGTAGCAGACAAGCTGAAATTCCAAACACCATTGGTAGGGGGCAGTATTTTTGTTCCATTTTTTTTCTTTTTTCTTTGGGTTTCAGAATCACTAAGCAGGTCTGTGTGTGATTATGCAGGCAGAGGTATCCTGGGATCATACTAAATAGCCATTATGATTCAGTTCTAAGTGGCTCCTTTAGCATTAGCGGGTATCATGTTGTCTTTGTTGTCATTGTCTGTTGTTTTTTTTAGGCAGGAGAGTGATTTCATCGAAAACTGCCTACAGCGTCACTTATATAACTGTTTTATCGTAAGTGGCACTATGCTCCAATCTTCGGAGACTTCGGTTAGTCACATCCGTGCCCATAGTAAACGGTCATCGTGAAAAAATACACAAAAATACCGATAGCTTAGAGCTACCAAACTGGTTCTGGTTCAAGAACATTCATCTTGCAGCAAGGAAATGAGTGAGCATACACAGTATTGTCACTTAAATCAGTAAATGGAATGTGAAGGTGTGTAAACCATTTATTTCAATGGTTTTATGCTATCGGTTTTCATTATTTAATATAGTCAATTACTTAGTGTGCCCTCATGTCTCTATAGCAATTCAAATGATAGTTTCACAAATAACACCCTTCTGAAATCTTGCACAAATGTTCTAAAGCCCTTTAAATGATAAATCCTTTATATGCCACTTGCACAAGTACATTGGAGTTCCACCCTTTGCCTACCCTATCTTGCTCTCCATAGCTTGGGGGTAAGTGCACCGGGTCGGCCAGCATGCAAAGCCCCCAGAGCTGGGGGTTAAGGGCCTTGCTCAAGGGCCCACGGGCATGTGACTATTCTGCCGAAGCCGGGGCTCAAACTGGTGATATTCCAGTCACAGGGACTTAGCCCACTCACCAATTGATTGCAAGGAATAGATTGACTGCAAAAAATCAGGTATTCAAAAATGAAATTATACACCACAACAGCAGATGAGTGTCCTTTTTCTCATTTGCATTGACAATACCATGCTGTGCAATTGGAAATTTAATCAGAAATGGTGCAAAAGGCACCTTTTACAAAGAAATCGGACGGCGTCCCTCGGCAGCCTCGAGTCAGACTGGAGTGAAGGTCGAGTCACAGCTCTACACGCTGTCAGCGTCTCCCCAGAGCAGCAGAAGCTGCTGATTCCCACTTCCTGTGGGCCTGAGCCAAGGAGGACGTAGGTGAGCATGTCCCTCTCCTGGCTAATCCCGCCGCAAAACACCGCATTAGCCGCTAGCCTCACGCCGCTTTCTCCCGTGTCCAGAGCCGCCTCTGTCAGCTGGTGCCAGAAAAGCACTTTTTAAAAAGCCTCTTTAGGGGAATTTGGGAATGTTATGCCATATTTACAGGGATCCCTGTGATGAGGAAGCCGTTTTGCGTCATGCAGGTGACGGCTTTCGCTATAATGCGACACGGTGCTTGTTTTTCATACCTCGTTCGCCTCTGCGATGTAACTCCGCTGCGAGAAACTCTCTGACAGCACTTTAGCAGGCCGTCCACGGGACTCAAGTTCCGAACCGCTTAACTGCAACACTCAGTGTGCAACTGAGTCCTGGAATACACACCGTCACAGGGAATCTGGAAAATTGCACAAAAATGATGAAGCCACAAAAATGGGCGCCCGTGATGTAAATATTAGCCGGCAACATTGCAGGGACACACAGCCACACGGCACCTCATTCTCAAGCCACATCCTCGGAATGACAGAGTTTCCATCCCTATACGCCCAGCAGTTTATCACGGGAAAGCAGGGTGGGCAGAAAGAGCAATAGCTGTCTCCTCCCTTCAGGTGCCGTTTTTAGTCCTGTTGTAAGGAAAAGGGACCCGTCAGAAAGGATGAAACGATGAGGCTGGGAGAACAAAGAAAAAAATTAGACATCTTAACGAGCGGCAAGACTCCTGTATGGAGCGTAATTGCGAAGAACGTCACTCCTGTGATCCTGACAGGAATTACACACAGGAGCATGAGAGCAGAATTTGACAGTTAAAAAAAAATTCTAGCAGATGGTAAATGGCGTTGCTGTGTACAGGGTCTTCATTGCTTCAGAGCACTCAGATAGCATCCTGGAATCCCTGCTGTCACCTTTACCAGGAGATGGATATAGAGGGAGGAGACTCGCTTTCACAACTCTATTGCCTGGCACGGTTTTACGTTACCACCCGATCAGTCAAATTTCATTTAATGTAGCACTTATTCACAAGTAAATTTTCCCCAACATGGGGAAAATTGAAAACAACGCCTTTCTGGAAAGAAGCTATGCTTCTGAAACATTTTTTATTTAGCAGGCAGATTTATCCAAATCTACGCATGGGGTTTAAAGAAAGCAGGTTCCACCAGTCATTGGAGCAATGGTCCTTGCTGAGGGACCCAAGTCTTGGGATATGAACCTACGACCTTCAGGTCACAAACATTGCACCCGAACTCACTGAGCCACACATCTATAATGCACCCCAGTGTAGGCTGCAGAATGTAATGTGACTGCTTGGGGTACGTTAATCTGGAGGGGAGAATATGGACTAGTGTCACCTACAATTTGAGCTGAAAGATCCGTAATCCTCCCTTCACTGTTGTTCTCGTCACTGTCGCGTCCTGATCAGCTTCAGCTTTGCCATTTGATGGTTGTCCGATGAGAAGATGGCGTCTTCGCTACAGAAAGGAGCCCATTGAAACCTGGCAATGCAGTGCGGCCAGCCTGTGCGCTCCTGACCCCGGCAGCAGCCCCCCGGGGACAGGCTGACATGTTAGCTAACGGCGCCCCCCTCGAGATCCGCGCACCAACACGATTGGCATTGACATCTGTCGCAGCATGTTAGCCCTGCTCGCGAACCAGGCATGCTCCCCATCTGGATCATCAGAGGCCCTTCAAAGAAACAAAAAGCAAGCTAAGTCTCCCATGATCACCAAGCCGTCTCAGAAAGAAAGAAAACATCTGACTGCAGGCCTCTGCTGGCTCTTTACTTCCCGTATAAACAGTCCACCGTGTACTATAGTAATCTACCTTTGCGCTAGTGCAGTGTGAGGTCACATGACAAGCCAGAAGTGGGAATGAGCTGGGGCAGGCGCGGGGTACCGGCCTGAAGTAACACATCTATTAAAGGACTGACACTGAGTCTGTCAGGCGGGTAAACTTGGAGGAACCACAACTAACTAACCCAGTGTGTGTGTGTCTGTGCACGCAGGAGCGGTTTAGTTTGCTTGTTTGTAATTATTGTATTGAGAGACCAGATTTCCCCAAAATGTAATAAAAAAAAACTGTGACTTTGGTCATTTGGTCCCCACAAGAATAAGCTCAGTTTTCAATCTAAAAACAAAAATGCCAAAAGTCTCATATTTTGTTTGGTTACTTATGGTTAAGGTTAGGGATGGGTAGGGGTTAAGGGCGTCATGTTGGGATTAGAGTTTTCCCCATAGAAATGAATGAAGAGTCTCCACAAAGATATAATTACAAACCTGTGTGTGTGTCTTAGGCAGAAAGACAGACCACCTCCCAAATTGTCACTGGCATCCTGTTTTTGCTTCCCAGCTTCCAGCAAATTCATTTCCTCAGTTTCGTTCAGCTGAATAACCTAAATGTTGTAACATTGAAAGCTGATGAAAATATGAATAAATTACATCTGATCAGCCTGGGACTGGCGTCCGCTGCCGCATCCGCGGCTCCTCTCGCTTATGTTTGGCGGCATAAGACCGGCTGCCGATGGTGTTCCAACTCCACCTGCTGGTGGGAACTGTAACTGCAAGATTTTCCCCATCTCTAGTGTATGTATTCATGCCACATAATGCAAAGTAAAGCCTGCACTTCAGTTTGTGTCTATATATATATATATATATATATATATATATTATTGATTTATTTGTTTGTGAATGCCTTTTACTAATGGTCACTGAGTCATTCAGAGGCTTTTTGGATAACATTCCGTTTTGCAGAATTATGTTCTATTTTCTGCAGAAGCTACATCAGCCGTCCTTTAAATCTGACATTACTAACATTCTCAATAGGATTGGCACGGTCGCAGCATAACTCCAGGTCGATGCCTGGTATTAATACTTCAAGTGTCAGTTTTATTTATAATTGATCATGGTGCCCAGTAATTTCATTTATCTTAAAAGCACCATTTGGACGCCCATATTCGCACACACGTTAAGAGCCTGATAGGAGTCCGCCTCTGTCGCATTGATCTGCTTTTTCTTTTCTTTTTTTTCCTATTCCAGCAGTTCTGTCCTGGGCTTTGAACTGGCAGCCCTTTCGGTCATAAGTTTAATTCACTTACTACGCACCCTGCCCACTGCACTGAATATGTTTCCCCTGAATAAGCAGTGCCTGTTTCTGAGATTATTTGTAGGCGGCAGAGCGGCTAATCGTTAGCGGGAATGAGAATCAGCGCGTCCGCTCCTGGCTGAGTCACTATGGGATGTAGCTGAATTCCATACGTGTCATGGGGGGGGGGGGGTATGAGCTTGCTCAGTACCTGGTAAATTAATACCAGCAAGAAACATGCTGTACTCAGGCAGCTCTGCTTGTGGCAGAGATCAATAAGCATGCAAATGAAATCATTTCGCTCCTTTCTCCTGTTCCTCACCCCTTTTTTTAACCCCATTTGCCAGCTACAAGAATTTCAAAAGGCACTCATGCTCGGCTTTGAAGGCAAGGCGGCCCCTTCTGGGCAAAGGGTCCGTTTTCTGAACGCATTTGATCTCAGCTGATGGGATGATAGAGGCTGAGATGCGAAGAACGATATCTCACCCGGCTATCGACACAGCAACATTCCACGGCCCTGCGCTAAAGGCACATCTTCAAAATAATTACAAAAAAAAAAAGTCGTCCACCCTCACCAATGAAGACATCGTCTGCTCGGCATCTCTGCTTCATCCTTACGGCCTGTCCTCTGTCACTCGATCCTTCGCACCCTAGGTTTTTACCCCCGTGGCCAATGCCGGGTGACAACCACCATGTCTGCATGTCAACGTCTCACCTTCGTGCGTGAAGCTGGGCCCCATCCAGGCAGATGAACCGCTGTGCTCTGGCCAGCCCCCTCCGCTCCTGCAGGTGGCGCTGTGGTGGAGGAGAAGGGTTGCTAATGGCCCAGAGTCCCGGATAGGAACCTTCAAGGAGATGAAAGCTAAAGTGGGAGCTCATTCCATCTGGACACTAAAGCCCTGTATACAGACTGCGCCATCCATCAGATGGTCTAATTAGGCTTTGATACCCCAGGTAGGGCGTGACATGCGGAAAGCAGGAGCACATGCTTAGTGCATGGCCGGATTCTTTTTTTTTGCATGCCCCCATATTAAGGGACTGAGATTTTGTTCCACACAACAATTGAAGTTTAACAAGCGGAGTCGTCTTTGAAGGCCGCCGCTACCGTCGGTAAGAGGTCTTGCTGGAGAGCAGGGAGAGCGTTGCCATTATGTGCGATGAAGAAGATAAAAGGGTTGGCGTGAGCCGTGCGGAGGGCGGAATCATAGAAGATTCGGAGGAGTAGCGGCACGAAGCCCAGCGGCCCCCACACTTTTTTGCTGTGTCTCCACATGTTGGGAGAAATGGGAGTCAGGGGGCTTTCGTCGGGGATCTGGATGTCCGTCTGCCTCACAGTGACAGGAAATGTCCAAGGTATAACCAGTACTGACAGGGAACCTCCTAAACTTCAGCTTCCTGCAAAAACACAATGACAGTCACCAAAAACAATGACCTACAGAAAGACAGTCATCAAAACCAGTGACATACAGAATGACAGTCACCAAAAACAATGGCAAAGGCAATAATGTCACCAAAAACAATGACAAACTCAATGACAGTCACCAAAAACAATGACAAACGTAATGACAGTCATCGACCATTCTGTTCTGCCCACTGGAGAAAAGAATAAAAATGATTTAAGTCACTGCTTTGAGCAGTGCTCTGGATTTAAGGGACTGGGTATTCCATTTATTTATTTTTTTCAATAATGTGGAAAACATAAGATGGGCGATGTGTGAGCGGGAGGCACTTGAGCACACCAGGCTTGCTCAGCCGCAGAAATTCCCAGCACTAGCCCTGATTTCAGTCCGGCTGCCGGAGCTCTGAGGAACGCTGCTAGGAATTCCAGCCGGACTGTGGGGCCCTGAAGGGTGCGGTGCTCCTGCCTGTCACACGTGTGGTTTTGGCTCACATGTTTCTCCATGGCGATGCTGACGGACTTTGTGGTTTCTTTAAGCTTCTGGAACCAGCTATACCAGCTAAGAGGTCCTCTCGCTGTCCCACAGGTCTGCAGGAGAAAGGAAAATGGGGGAAGCAGCAACACAGCGCGAGTCAAAGATCATTATACTCAGCCTGAACCAGGCATGTCATGGATTTCTCCCCCATTTGATCTTCCTGAAACAGAGCCAGGGCATATTAACAATTACATTTCAGTGAAATGTGTCTATTTCAGGTGCCACTCACTCCGAGCAGATGTGTGTCACGCTGTTGCCTCTCACCCTCTCTGAGCTAACGTAGCACTTCCTGAAAGTTGAGGACTGCACCACCCTCCTATCGGGATATCCCCACTGACCCCAAACCCACCATCCATACCTTAAATCTGTTGGGTGAACGAACAATTCTTTGGATCATCCTTTCATTCAATGAAATTTCTTAAAGGATTACATTTTGTTTGAGTTGCTTAGATGGAGGGGGGGTTATTTTATTTACAGCTTTACCTGTCTATATACCTAGATGCTGAGAAAAGTGGAGGGAGAGTCAGGTGACCACAGTTTTGAGGTCGACTGGTTCCATCTGTGCACCATTCCTAGAAGACGTGTGAATTGCATGAATTGCTCTTTTGTGTTTACTTTTGCCCTTAATAACTCATTTTACATTATCCATTTAAACAAATGTTGTCTTGGACTCGTTATCTTGGTTTAAAAATGTTTATTTGCCTTCATAAAACCAGATCTGCGACAGGACATCTCACACTGGGCTGCCCATCCAACATGCTGGATCTCCTGCCCCCTAGCCAGCGAGCCCAACAGCACGAACGGGAAACAGTGATCCACGGGAACTTGGGACGCTGACTGGGTGCCAGGATGAGGTGAAAGAGAAGACTGACTGCAGAGGTCTGGAGAACCCAAACCAGGAGACTAAAGAGGCAAGAACACAAATCCCAAGATGAAACCCCCCAGAGACAGGATACCAGCAGCACAGCAAACCAGTTGTGGAATGATTGTCACCTGGGATCATGAAGCTTCAACACAGAAACTAGCCAACCAGAAGCCCAAGGCCAAATGCTGGTCAATGACGATGAACCCCAAGCTACTCCCAACAGGCACGGAGAAAACAGACTTGACTGGTCACAGACTGGTCCCAAAAACCAAACCTCTGCCAATGCAGCTACCGAGCCCAGTGCTCCAAGAGCAATGCTGATGACCTTAAATAAGGCTGGGCTCTAACTGAACCCAACCCAGAACAGGCTCAGTCTCCCGACTGGCCAATCAGAGGCGGGTGTGCCAATTGTCCAATCATGTCACACATTGGTCTCAAAAGTACAACAGTGAAGTCATGAAGCCACTTAATTGCAATGGAAGGCATTGTTCCTAAATCCTATGCAGAAACAGACAGTTTCAGCCTGTGATGCCGGAAGGAGTTGACACTGGGCGACACCAGATTTGCAGGTGGTGGTATTATATATCATGCCATTGCAATGGGCACACAGGCAATAGTCACATCATGAATGGACGCCACGTATTAAAGATTTAAAGTTTTTGGGTATCTGCCGATATGCCCGCCCTCCCCATCCCCCTACTTCCGACGCCTCTGGTTCCAACTGAGGTGTCGCAAGAAAAACATTTAAATAAGCTCAACAGCAATGAAACCCAGTGTGCACTGCCAGACTCAGGTGCTTCCATGGGGGACGCTCTACCCAAAGCCTAGATGATGCATCATTACACGATTTTGTGTGACATCATACAGTGTTTTTGCGTAAACCTAGATGGTCTAGCCTACTACACACATAGGCTGTATGTTAACATGCAGTATAGTAAATACATAATGCAGTAATGTAGTTATCATTATTAAGTATTATGTACCGCACATAATTGTACGCGCTATACTGTTATACGACTGGTTAGTTTACACCAGCATCACCTCAAACAGGTGAGCAGTGCATTACGCTACGATGTCGCTAGGCGATACGAATCTTTCAGCTCCATTATATTTTTATGGGACCACCTGTATAGATGTACTGTAGTACATGCCTACTGGAAAGCTTACCCAGGGTATCACAGTAACGCTGCAGGTGAGTCAACACAAGCGGCATATTATTAATCCTTAAGAAGTGTTTCATAGTGTCATGGTGATCCAGTCCTAGAACGCTGTGTTGTCAGTAGAACTGAACAAATGTATATGGATATTTTGTGCATAATTAGACATTTAAATTACAATATGTTGGCTGGCATGAAACCAAATAGCCACAGCAGTGAACAGAAGCTCAAAATACAAATGCCAGCAGGGGATTTTCACAGATGAAGGGCAACACAGACCATGCAGGGCTGCAGGGGACCATGTTGGGGGCACAGTGGTGTAGGCAAAGATCCTACAAAGAATCACTGGGGAGCAAAAGGAGATCCCACAGAGGAGTACAGGGGAGCAGGGAGATCCCACAGAGGAACACAAGGGGGCAGGGAGATCCCACAGAGGAGCACAGGAGATCAGGGAGAGATCCTACAGAGGAGTACATGGGAGCAGGGAGATCCCACAGTGGAACACAAGGGGGCAGGGAGATCCCACAGAGGAGCACAGGAGATCAGGGAGAGATCCCACAGAGGACCACAGGAGAGCAGGGAGAGATCCTACAAAGGAGTACAGGGGAGCAGGGAGATCCCACAGAGGAGCACAGAAGAGCAGGGAAATCCCACAGAGGAACACAAGGGGGCAGGGTGATCCCACAGAGGAGCGCAGGAGAGCAGGGGGAGATCCCACAGAGGAGTACAGGGGAGCAGGGAGATCCCACAGAGGAGCACAGGAGAGCAGGGAAATCCCACAGAGGAACACAAGGGGGCAGGGTGATCCCACAGAGGAGAGCAGGGGGAGATCCCACAGAGGAGTACAGGGGAGCAAGTAGAGATCCCATAGAGGAGCAGAAAGATCCCACAGAGGAGCAGATGGTGAAACACCCCATCAGGAAACCATGACAAAGGATACATCATAGTTGCACAGTGGAGATGCTCACCTGGAGCGAAGTCCCAGAGCTCAGTAGACAGAAGCTGGACAGCTGTGGTGGGGCGGGCCGCTTCAGTCTGCCTCCCTTTCCCTCCCCTCCCCTTCCCGAGCTCATGTGCCCTGCCAGCTCCACATTAGCTGCTTCTGACCCACTTTCCAGATGCTCCTGTTTGTAGCAAGCGGGGACAGAAGTAGAAGCCATCAGAGGGAACGGAACGAACACGGTCCTGACACACACTTCCCCAGAGCAGGGGGCCTGTCTCAGAACAGCATCATGGGAAACAGGAGGCCATCGTCATGGAGACGCAGCCCATTCTACAGGCTTCTCATCATCTCCACCAGAAAGCAGGTGTATGTCTTGCAGTTGTGATTTCAGGGGCTGACCCCAATGAACACGCAGCAAGCAGTTGTTTGACCACTTTACCATCAACTGCTGCCAAAGGTCACCTTGACCCATTAGGCAGGGATTGTCTCCAGCTCCTCGATGCTGAGCGCGGCCCCTTGACAGAATGTTTTTGGCTCTTTCAGACGACTTTCCAAATATCTTTAGGCATCTGCTTCTGTGCAAGTTTGTTCTCATGTTTTTGATGTGCCGTTGTGTCGAGCAGCCCAGTTTGCCATGTGGGCTTGGCTGCCGGATAAGATAATCTCATATCAGCGCAGATGAGAGGTGTTTTTGCCCCTTCTGCTAGTGTTTGTGTCCCCTGGTGCGAGGCTTTGGCATGGATGGGACGTACTTCGAATTAGCTGTCCCCATCCGGAACATCTTGCTGACCTCCAGCCGCTTGAGAGGGGGCCTAATTCCAGCAGCTGAACGATGGGTAAATTTTGGCGCCCTGGGCAGGAGCACATATCAAGGGTCAAGCGTGTGTGAGGGTGAGTGCTGTCACCAGGGGGGCACTCCACTGCCAGGAAGAAATATGCTGGAATGAACAGGAATCTGACTCAGTGGGGAAGGCCCCCCCTGTGATCAGAAGGTTGCTAGTTTGGGCCCCAGCCTCAACATAAGAGTGACGTCTCCGTTAGGCCCCAGAGCAAGGCCCCCCCAACACCCAACCACCCCAAAAAAGTGCTGGATAAATGGCCTGACGCTGTGCTCGAACCCCAAGCTTCATTCTTGTATGTGTGACTCAAAGGACAGCAAAATGGGGAATGCAAAAACGAACCGGCACAAACCTGCTCACCTACAGCAGTCCACAGTGACCGACAAGGAAATGACTGTACAAGGCTCCTGAACACGTATAACAGGAGCTGTGGAAGCAGCCTTTTGTTCCGACAGATGTCCTCATTAGTCACTAATTAGCCAATTTAACTGCAGGAATAAGTTTCCCTTCAGAAAAAAAGCAAGCCAAAGACATCCTTCAATAAATGGCGATGTTACGTCTTCTACATTATCTGAAGTGGATTCAGTTTCACCGTTATTATTATTAATTTTTATACTCAGATTGACCCCGTGACTCGCACCAGAATAAGCGGGTGGAAGAGGGATGGATGGACACGGGGAAAGGAACATTTCTTTCCTAATTGATTTCTAATGAAGGCTTGGCTTACATTTACAGAGCGATTAACATACAACATGCATCCTTCAGGAATTACTGTACTGTAGAAGGTATACCTTATTATTACCTTATTAGCAGAAGACACTCCCCTTGAGGAGACACACTTGAGGCACTGAATGCAGTGACTCACTTCAAGGGGACACTAGGTCTCTTTTCTGACTTGCTGAGACTCGCCTCTCATGTATAACGAACCGCTGGGGGAGGATCAGCCCCCAGTCTCTGCTCGTTCTGACTCACCTTCCTCCTCAGAAGTGGCTCCACTTCAAAGTACAGCAAATCCTTGTATAATGCAGTGAATTATAAATGAATGAGGGGGATAAATTCCTTTCAAAGGGATACAAAAGGACTATAATTGATCCATTCGCGTGTGATAATTTTCCGTTCCGGAACGTGGCACGCGAGGCGATCCGTGAACATGGGAGATGTCCTCCGCGAACCTAACCGCGAGGTTCAGGTGAGGCAGACAGCCAGTCACAAAGAGGGTTACGAGGACACGACTGGGACGTCCCACTGTGCTGGGGACGGAACAACCACCAGAGCGAAGGAAACAGCCGCAGGACGGCCCCAAAGGCCGACGGGGGGCCTCCGGTAGTCACATGGCAATTAACTCCCAGTCCTGCCCCCAAGAATTTTCTCCGGCTGTAAAAATAACTCCTAATTAAATCACCAGCACCAGGCTCTGACAGCGACGCGGGGTGCATCGGTGGGGAGGCCGACTATTGTAGTGTGTGTGTGTGTGTGTGTGGGGGGGGGGGGGGCGGTTCCTCTGCACCGCAATACATCATCCTGAGGCATCCGTGCACCCGCCAATCATATGGCTGAAGACTTGAACCAGAGCTCCAGAATCATAAAGGGGGGCCAGTGTTTTCCTACAATATGACCCTGTACCTCTCCCAAGTGATGAAGCCTGGGAGATCCCAGAGGAGCAGGGAAACCCCAGAGAGGAGCAAATGGGAAGCAGGGCGACCCCACAAAAGAGCAAAAGGGAGAAGGGAGAGCCCACGGAGGAGCACAGGGGAGCAGGGAGACCCCACTAAAGAGAACAAGGGAGAAGGGAGAGCCCACAGAGGAGCACAGGGAAGCAGGGATACCCCAGAGAGGAGCACAAACGAAGCAGGGAGACCCCACAAAAGAGCAAAAGGGAGAAGGGAGAGCCCACGGAGGAGCACAGGGGAGCAGGGAGACCCCACTAAAGAGAACAAGGGAGAAGGGAGAGCCCACAGAGGAGCACAGGGAAGCAGGGATACCCCAGAGAGGAGCACAAACGAAGCAGGGAGACCCCACAAAAGAGCAAAAGGGAGAAGGGAGAGCCCACGGAGGAGCACAGGGGAGCAGGGAGACCCCACTAAAGAGAACAAGGGAGAAGGGAGAGCCCACGGAGGAGCACAAAGGAGCAAGGTACCAAGCTCTTGCCAGCTCAATCCCCCCCCCCCACATCGATAGCAATTCGACAAATAAATTCACAGGCACACACACTGTGAATATAAAATGGACACCAAATCTGGGGTCATTTTTCAAAATGGCTGCCATTTGTCAAGCATTAATAATTCATACCTGATGGTGTGTGTGTGTGGGGGGGGGGGCAGTGACCAGCTGCCTAATGTTATTATAACATTACCAGACCGTTTTACCGTTGCTTTAGGGTACAACGCTTTCATGGGTGAATCACGCCGTTGAGTGTTGCAGGATGTGCAAAAACCCAGCAGCCCAGGTGCTAAAACTGAGCAGGTAGCGATAGCGAATCACACTCCAGAGCATCCCAGAGCCCCCCTCCCTCATCTCCAAACCGTCTAATGGGCTCAGGTGGGACGTCTCCGGACCAGACCCGGAGTCCCATTCACGGCACCACCGCCCAGACATCTCCACAGGCCCAATTACACAGGCCCCAGCTTAACCATAGTGCGACTGGACATAGACGAAGCAAATATGTCACCTCCCAAAAATCCCAACCCCCTGCCCACCACGACTCACGGGCAAATTAAAATCCAAGCAGCTTCTCCCTCGGCCTATCATCCCATTCTGCTGGGCACTGTTCGGAGAAGCAGATACACCACCATAAATATACTGCATTTAAATTTTCACTCTAACAAGGCAGTTGGGGGAAAAAGCACCATTTAGGGGCAGCCGCTTTTACGGGGCCTGAAGCAGGTGTTAGACGTTTTCATTAGGAGACTGTGAAGAATGATGCAAAGCTATAGCAGGAGCGCGATCAAACCAACCTCACGGGTCACCCCACGTTTCCTGCTCACCACTACCTTCCAAGCATAGATCCCCTCGCACTTAATGCTTGTACAGATGCACGGCAGATGCACTAAAAATGCTTTGTGTGTTTTCTGCCAAAATCGGCTTAATACTAGAAATTTTACTGAATTACTTTTGCCCACTGAACTCGGAAATATCACGTTAGCTTATCTGCATTCTGCCGGTGTCAGTCTGTGAAGCTGATTGTTTGACTTTGCAAATTGAGGCAAACATTGCGCATACTGTATTTCCATTCCATAGTGACATCAGAATCTATGAGCTATAGAATTTCTATGGATAATAGATTCTGCTTTACCAAGTGCATGTGTGTGGCACCTCTGGTTTACATGCATGATCCTCCCTGTGTGTTTTACCTTGAACCTGGCTACAGTGGACATCCTTCTCACGGGCACATTTCAGAGGTTCTGCAATAAGTCCTGTGCATTCATTTACAGTTCAGAGGGGGGACCACTGAGTGTCTGCAGGGAAGGTAGTTTCATCCATCTTAGAGTGTGTGAGGGATGTTGTATGTGTGTGTTTGTGTGTGTGCGTGTGTGTGTGCATTATCTCCATGCCTGACAGTTTGTGGAATTAATCTGAATTGTGTTTGGTCTGGTATACATCACATGATTCCACAATATGATAAAAACCTGTTATTTTGACCTTGTGTATTCCAGTCCCCACAAGGGGAAACTCTTTTTCATTTGATTAAAATCTGTGACCGCAATCAAAAAACTAAAAGTGCCAAAAAACTAAAAAGTCTCGTATTTTATTTGGTTACTTGTGGTTAAGGTTAGGGCTCGGTAGGTCAAAGGTCAAAGGTCGTCATGTTAGGTTGAGGGTTATTTCCATAGGAATGAATGGAGAGTCCCCACAAAGATATAATTACAGACCTGTGTGTGTCTGTGTCTGTGTATTGTATAGCCAACAGAACCCAAACTGATCAGTGAACTAAAATATCTAGCAAAGCGCATTACTTCTCAGTCTCTTAATACGACAGCTGGGAAGTGGCTGTGAACAGATTAAAAGTGGGTACTTGTGAAGACGAGACTAGCAGGTGTGGAGAGATCTTGGTACAGGATCAGAGTATAGGCCTGGGTGACGATATCTGATAAATCAGGCTTGATCATTTCTGTAAAATAAAACCGTTAGAGCAGAGAAAATGTATACAAAGATGATTATTCAACAGAAGGAAGTGCAAATGTGGCGACTTTGCCATGGAGAGCAACCCGTGGAGAATCGCCTCCACCCCCTACTGAGGTCTGAACGCGACAGGAAGCGGTTCAGCATAGCGGGTAGCTAGCTGGTGCATCTTCTACGGCGTGCCGCGCCAAGTGTGCAAGAAGCAAGGTTCCTGAATCTGATTCAGTGCATCCGACAACCCAGGCTCCTAATTACAGCTTGTTATATAGGAGCTGATTGTCTTTTCCTGACTCCCTTTCCCAAAATAAACTGCTAAATAACTAGTATTTCCGACTTCATATAAGTTATAATTAATGATGAGTTATTCCATCCATCTTCCTTTCTTTGTACCTAGTACAGGATTTGCAAGGAACCTATCCCAGATCCCATTCTACCTGTGCAGAGATCCTAGCTTGTCCTGGCCAGGTGTTATGGGAAATGGCTGCATATTTATCATCATTCATCATTATTACAGCAGTCTTGCATATCACAGTTGTGTTACTGTCTGAGACGTGACCAGTCAGCTCATATCTCATACCTTGAATGCCCCCCTCCCCATCCTGAAGCACTGAGCCACGTTGCGTAGAATCTCCCACATCTCAGAATGAGCTGAGTTTGGGCAAACACAGTTTGGGGGGAGTCTCGTTTTATGTTTCTAATAAATGCACCACACTGGATTGTTTATAATGAAAGCCATCTCATATTCCTCCATGGAGTTAGATTTACAATACTGTATATGTCAGCCTGTGAATTAAACCAAGAGACACGTAGCTGCAGTGACACTTTGAAGGGCGCAAACAAGGTCCTGTGCGTAGATGTGCATTTTATTTCTGCCTCTTTCTCTTCTCTTCCCTGGGCGATGTTTTGCTGCCTCAGAGACATAGAGGAGAGAAAAGTATGTCAGGCGTGTGGTGATGGGCGTGCACAAGAACTTGTGAGAGGATGGCTCCGCCCAGGAAGCAGCCGGCCAGTTTGTGTGACCAATCAGACACGTCCGGTCGGCCCATGTGACCAGTTAGCAGCAAATAGTGCGTCCTTATGAACAGAGATGGAGCACAGCGGGACCTCATAGCTCCACACCCAAGATCTGCGGTAAAACCCATCCCTCTCTCACCACCCACTCCACAAAAACTCCCATTTTCAATTAGCTCCTGATCTAGGAAAACAGCTCAAAGCAGTTTCTTACTTAATTAGCAGTAAGCCTAGCCAGCAGGGGGCACCCACAACCCTGAAAGAATCGCACCACTGAGACAAAATATGAAGGCTGTTGAGGGGCCCTAGAGCACAGTAACACCTTCACGAGGGACAAATCAGACAACATCCAAAGGACAACCATCACCACATACACTCCGGTTGCCTTGACTGTAGCTGTGTGCTACACACACAGCTACTGCTGTAATCTGGTAGCCCCCACTTAGTCAGATGACATGTGTGCCCCCTATTGCCCATAAAGTTCATGAATCACAGACACTGAAGGAAATCCCCTCTCACTGTGCTTCGTGCATTTTGTTGTCGCAGGTTTTATTTGTTTATTCTAATGTGCCAAACTAAAGAAACCGACCACATTTCTTTGTAAACCACAACCTATTTAAACCACCTATGGAGCACATTAATAGTAAATCAAAGAAACAGCATCCCACTAATGACCATTACTTTACGAATTTTATGTTACTGTATAAATCTGAATTACGTGACTCCAACTGACGGCGGCCTTTTTATAAATGAAAGAGTGTTCCGCTGTGTGATCTTCATCCTTTTATCAGGTAGCATAGTAGTAGCCTCTATTCATTATCTATGAAACTCACATTACGTCGAAATAATTAGCTAGTCGAGCAGTGAAATCTATGGTCTGAGCACAAAGTGTAAAAGCAGATGAATTAAATGTGCACAGAGTATTGACAATGGTCTCCATAATCCCCGCTCTCTGAACTGAATAATCCCGAGACATTAGTCCCGTTCCCACCACCACCCCCCCACCCCCCAGGGCCTAGGGAAATGCTCCACTGTGTACGACTTTTGGCACTAATAAGCAGCCTTTCCCGAATTACATTACAATCCATCTCCCTAATGAGGTAACCTTTTGAGATGTCCACTAATAATGTTACCCTTTTTGCCTGGTCTAGGGTCAGGGGAGAAACTGGTCCAGTTTGGGGGGTAGTGGGGGGCAGGGAATGGGTATTATATAGGACTAATGTGAATGGGGGTTGTGCGGGGGGGGGTCACATTATCAGTTACACACTCTAGTCTCCCTGTTCCTGCCCCCAGGTGGTAGGAGTTTCTCTGGTACAGAAGTAAACACTGTGGATCATCTCTGTCGGAGGGCTTTACTCAATAGCAATACAGCAGCAGGTATATTCCCTAGTCTGATGTGCTCCCAGATTCATCAGATTAAAAAACAAACACAGATTTCAATCCCTACACCCTCCCAGGGATGATCGACGTGGACCCGACATATTTTTTTAAGCCACCTCTGTGGCACACTGCCCCCATTGCTGTGTGGCCATTAAGTGAAATGCATTCATTTATACTGTGAGCCCTTGTTTTATTTTTACATTCCGCTTGTTTGCCTGATGCTGCTCATCCAAAGCAGCTTATTAAGGCAAAAATCAGGAGGGATGGCGCATTAAATGCAGGCTGCGGGCTCACTGGAAGGTGCGAGAGGCTGCGGGCCTGTAGAATGGCAGAGGCGTGATTGCGGGTTAAGTACTGCGCTCCCGGGACCGGCAGCGGCCGCCTCTGGGTCTGTGTAACAGCTGTGAGTCTTCAGCAGACCTGTCATGCGGGCAGCTGTTTGCTCAAAGCAGTGTGGGTAGGAGCTACCTGGGGGAATGTGAGAATACCTGGGGGGGGGGGGGGGGGGGGCTGTTTTGTAAAATTTGGTGTTGAGGCTCCTGGTTCCCCATCCTCTCGTTCCTTCTCAGTAAACCGCCCCCGTAAATATGACTCTCCCTGCACTGGAAATAGGAAACACCTCCATTATAGGCAGTACCAATTAGGAACCACCTGTCAATCCTCTGGTGCCCCCCCTCCCCCCTTACCTGTAGAGCATCCCCCTCCCCCCGTGTCACACAAATGTATGAGGTTGGGGCCTAAGGAGACAGCGAGTGTCTCTTTAAACGGCTCAGGGTCTTTGCAGGCGCTGTACTCAGGATAGAGCGTCCATCTCGCCCTTAAAATATCACCTGTCATAAGGTGAGTTAATGGATGAGGCCACTTAATCGAAATAGTTGCATGTGAGGTCAGATTCACTTTTAATGTCCCATTTTTGTCAGCGCCCCCATTCGTAATCCCCATTTCAGCAAATCGCTGTGGTTTTTATCCCTCAGTTACAGCGCATTAACCACTGGGATACAAGAGATACGGCTTTTTACTTAAGTGGCTGGGCAGCTTAGGCAGATCGATGGGCCGAGAGGCCGGACCGGTAGCGGGGCTTCTGAGGCAGTGGGGGCCCGATGTGGATGGGAGGTGGGCTATTTCTGCTGGGAAACAGCCAAGCTCAGGTGAAGCACGCAGTGAGCGACCACCCACCTGCTGCATAGCTTCTCCCCACCGCGCACCTCGAACACTTTCATAACATAACCACCTCAGACCCACAGTCGTCGCAGAGGCTTTCCCGACAATGTTTGTGTGATTCTCTCAGGCCCTCTGCTGGCTGGACGGTGAAGTGCATCTCACCGCTCACTCCGCTTTAGCAATTAGCATTCAGGATTCTTGCTCTCTCCCTCATCTCGCGCCGCACAATTTCCCACTCCTAACTGGTGGATCAACCTCAAGGACACTGTCGATGCCACTATCACATGCAATTATGTATTTTCCATTGTCTTTTTTAAGCACCCACGGGGTGAATCTCAGTTCGATGGTGCTGACAGTCTGCTGTAATCAGTTTTGCCATTTGAACATTCCCAGCGAACACTGCAAAAGAGGTTTTTTTAGATGACGGCCCGTCACCTTGTCACTGGGGCCCACCGCCTCAACATTAGCCCTGATGCCAGGAAAACGGCAGTGGCCCGCAGATCTGACATTAAAATAAACTTTTGGGCGAGGGGCGGCCGAGAAGGTGGACTGCGACGAAGGAGGCCTGCAGAATTAGAATCGCCACGGCGATTAGCATGCGGAATGACATGGACACGGAGAAAGTGAGGTAGCAAAGGCACGTTGCGAGGCCACACTGAGGAATTGTGGGAGCTGTGTCGACTTACACAGTTGTCAGCGCACATTATGCACCCACTAACCATGCAGGAGGCTCTTGCCAGGGCTGAAGCATCGTCCGCCAAAACAATGGTGCGTCAGGAACAGCTACTTTTAAGGAGATTCCCCAAAATGACGGAGAATCGCTTGCCTTGAGGCCTCACTCTCTTGGTGCTCGGAATCCAGGAGCTATAAATCTCAGCACCCAAACCTGTCCTGACAGGAGCTGATGTGTCGACAGCATACTGATCAGACTCACCCAACCACCCCCCCCCCCCACCCACCCCCCCTGACCCACAGACCAGACACTCGAGCCGTTATCCACATTGTTAAAGGCCCTGTCTGCTCTCTCCACGATCTGGAAGAGCCTCCACGAATTGTTTACTGCTGAGCAGTGTTGAGGAGACTGAATCAGGATGGTGGCTGGTGTACAGGCTGCAATCACAAACACAATTACTCTATATCTCCCCCCACCATGGCAAAATGTTATATTACTGTACAGTTCTCAGCCCAAAACAACCAGGTTAACAAAAATCATCCAAGCCCCACGATGTATCAGCAAAATTTCGTGAGCGGACCGACCTAAAATCACATAACTCTGCAGGCTACGGTGTGGCAAATTACATGTCGTGTCCCCTCCTCATCATCTAACAGCTTATCGGGTACAGGGCCACAGTGCATCTGTAGCCTGTCACAGGAGGTGCAGAGCATGAGCCATGGAACATCCTGGATGGGATGTTGGCCCATCGCACACACACACACTCACACACTATGGGCATGTTAGGGAGAACAATTTGCATTGGTAGGTGTTTTTAAACTGCTGGAGGAAACCCATGAAAACCAGTAAGAAGGTACAATCTCCACAAACAGAGAGCGGAGGTGGGAATCAAAAGTGTGAGCCAAAAAAAGTATATATATACCTATATATATAGGTATATGTAGCATTTTTGTTATTGCTAAAAAAGAAACACCTACCTAGTCATAAGCACATATGCTGTTCTCGCTAAGAAACACACCCGGTTATCCTACTATGGGTGATCTTGATATGCTAGAAGCAACTGTGATGTCACTAGTGCCATGGAATATTTTTCATACCAGGATTATTTTTAATCATCACACATCCTTTTCACAAGCGTTGAAACAACATTTCTGTCATCCATGATGACTTGACCTGAGACAGAAAGGTTTAAAGGATAAAACTGACAACAGTCTGGAGAGAGATAGCTGTCATGCAGTAGGTGCAGCCTAAAAATATCTTCCTCGCCTTTTCCTCCAAATGCAGAAGTTATTTTTGTATTTCTCTTCTATGTATCTTTTGTATTGGGAGCCTCAAAGATGCTATGGCAGCTTTGTGGGTAGGGCTGATGCCTCGCATTTAGGGTTGGGGGTTTGAAATATGTTTTCCTTCAGTGTTTGTGGAGTTTGCGTGTTCTCCCTGTATCACATGAGGTTTTTGGGGACGACATAACTACAGTTAACATCATATTCCAAATTAAGAGGGGAGGTTGATCGTCTGGTAGAACGGCATGCTCATAACAGCCTCAAGCTCACCACCATCAAGATGGCAGAGATGGTAGTGGACATCCATACACATCTCGTGCCCGTCTTACCTCAACGTGTCATTTAAATTTCCGCCGGCCTCCAGTACCATCACTATCACCTTGAGGTGAGACACTAACCTCTCCTCCATCATCAAGAAAGCCCAGCAGAGATTGCTATTCCAATGGCTGTTCAACATCTCACAGCGCATGCCTAAGAACCTCAATCATCTGACCACCTCAGTTCCCGCCTGGCTCCTTTCCTGTTCCTTCATCTCCAGGACCAGGCTACAGTGGTCCACTGTGCTGGGAAAACCGAGGGTAGGGAAGAACCCTCACAAAATTTCAGCAGAGTTCATCCAGCCCAGCAGTCATCTTCACCAACTCCTCCTCCTATGTAGCTCGTCAACAAAGACAGCTGTGCATACCGCCTTCTCCCACTCAGAACCATTACCCATCACGGGTCCACTTCTATCCATCCATCCATTTTCCAAACCGCTTATCCTACTGGGTCGCGGGGGGTCCGGAGCCTATTCCGGAAGCAATGGGCACGAGGCAGGGAACAACCCAGGGGGGCCAGCCCATCGCAGGGCACACTCACACACCATTCACTCACACACGCACACCTACGGGCAATTTAGCAACTCCAATTAGCCTCAGCACGTTTTTGGACTGTGGGGGGAAACCGGAGTACCTGGAGGAAACCCCACGATGACATGGGGAGAACATGCAAACTCCGCACACATGTGATCCAGGCGGAGACTCGAACCCGGGTCCCAGAGGTGTGAGGCAACAGTGCTAACCACTGCACCACCATGCCGCCCCCGTCCACTTCTATCCTGTGTTATTTTTGTTCTTTTTGCATGTCGATATTGTACTTATTGTGCTGCAATACATTGGACTTCACTACTTTTTGCACTGTGTTGTATAATAATTTGTCTGACAATTATTCTTGCACCTTGTTGTATGCGCCTGTACTGTGTGTTCAATACTATATTCATCTATATTGTTATATCTACATAGTTCATGTCCTGCATCAAACCAAAACCAATTGCTGTATATTCCACATTCAGGCAGCAAAGAGTTCTGAGCTCTGAGTTAGTCTTGGCTGACATTGCACTTCGTCACACCATTACAGCCGCATTTCCATCACAAGTGGACTCCTCCGTGATTTTAGTTCAGCTGAGGGCACGTCACCCAGTGAGAGGATCCAGACACAGATAATGAGGCCGTATGACGAGTGTCCAGCCTGTGAAATCCGACTGCAGTCGAATGACCTGGCGACACCGAGTCACTCACACGGTCCGTCTCGGCCTCGAATCGGGAATTATCCTACAGCCGATACTCTCTGCTCTGCACCTCATAAGCACACAAAGACACGGTCTATGAAGCAAAACATATTTTCAGTTTTAAACATAAAGCAATAAAGAAAAACATTAACAAATTTATGTTCCGCAATTTAAATCAAGCTAAACTGTGGTTTCCCATTGTACGGGGGCACAGAAGTATCATAAACACAGGTGTTGATGTCTGAAAAAGCCATAACAGTTCTAACCCTAACCCTATCTTCAGCTGGGTAACCTAATTTGGGGACTTAGGAGGACACAATAGGCTGATGGAAAGTATGGAATATGCTATTAAGTATAGCTAGGAAGATACCTACAAACCAGTGCATTCTAGGGCATTCAACATGTATGTTTGTTTTAAAACGCAATGGGCTGTGAAGCAGGCAGTCCCAGCATAACAATACAGCATTCCATTTTGCATAGCAGGGTCCATGACTTCCAAGCCATCCCCCTCCCCCCCCCAGCTTCCACCTCACCCCTCCCTTTAGTGGAGGGAAGAGGCTGACTGCAAATGGGCCCAGTCCCCACACTGAAAGGTAACAGACTGTCCAGCAGATTCTCTCTGCTGCTTCCTTTCATTCCACCCTGATCAGCACCAATAATACCCTTCAGTCAATTAAATCGTTAATAAGGAGGACGAGAGGAAACCAGTCGTGAAGGCGATGTGTCGAGTCATCAGGGGAGGTGGGACGGGAAGGAGGGGCGGGCTGTAGTGCGGAGCCCAAGCTACGTCCCTCTGCGCGCCGTGGGTGAGATTTAGACACAGTCACACAGACGTGCTTGCATGTGATTTATAGAAGATCTTTATATAAAACGGCTCCTTCCAAATGCGACCCATCTATCAGCCAGGGACAACTTTTAAAGTTTTATGAGCATGTATTTTAAAAAGTGAATTATCCAGGTGTGATGGGTCTCTGGTGCCAGCGTGGGGGTGGGGCGGGGCGGTGAGGGCTATAGCTGCTGAGTGCCCATCAAACGCAGCCCTGCAAGCCCCCCCCCCCAGCCACTCCCTGGTTTGGATCCCTGTTTTCTTTAAGCTCGTAAGGCCTGACTTGGCACCTCAGCGGTCAAACTTTTCTGCCACTTAAAGCATCTGTCAGGCAGCCTTGAATGAAAACGTACATGTAAAATAAGCAGGCACTCTGGCACCATTTTAACACCACATGTTAAGCTTATGTTTGATAAGTTAGAAACATTTTTAAATGAAGCCTATATAATCTCAAATAAAAACTGTTAACTTAGTTGCCAGGTTACAGAGGAATTCACAGAGAGCTGTATCTGTGAAGACCTTTGTCATAGATTTCCCATTTCTTCTCATGAATCCTGATCTCAGAAACCCACCACAAAGATCGGTTTCTGTTCTAAATGAGCTGTAAGCTTATTATTGTCAATTCTGCTCCAAGATCCAGTCCACTAGTTACATGATGCAGATGTAATCATTACCCATAGCCACACCCATCTCCAAACGAGTCCAGGGTTTAATCACGCAAACCTGTTTTTAAGCCCAGTCTTGCCCATCTTTCCTCGCCGCCTGGTTTTGCTGGTCTGCTCTCTTTGCTTGATTTCTGAATCTGTGTCTGATTGTGTGGTTTGGTTTGTAGTGATGGCAGAAATGGGACTTTTGAGAGGTTGGAACAAATGATTTGAGGGAAAAAAAATTCAATCTGTCAAATCGGTTTAAACCTCACGCCATACTGACATCTGGTGGCCCATATGGTGCCCAACAAGGGTGCGTTTTGCAGGCAAAGTAAATCGAACACATTCATTATGGTACCATTATGATGCAGCGTCTTGGAGAAACATGCAATAAACATAATGCCTGAAATCTTAAATAAATGTTCAATAAATTATTTGCGTGATTACTTGAGTGAAACTGATAGGTGTAAATTTGGTTCGAAAGATTTGTCTTATAAAATTATGATTTGTTGTGAGAGGCTTGGTGAATGATCTAACGTTTTTTACTAAGAAAGATGAAATGGGAACAGGGTAACAAGGTAGTTAACAAGGTAGTTAAACTAGGCAGGCCTGGGGTCAAAACGGGAAAAGTCCGGTGCCAGAAAGCAAGTTCACCAGTGTGACATGGCACTTGGGAGATTAAGGCAAGATTCCACAAAAAGCAAAAGCCCTAGCTTTAAAAAAAAAAGCTTTTAAAAGTTCTCTACGTTCTGGCAAATGAGGTCATGTCAGGTAGCACCTGATCACAGAGCAGGGAATAGAGAGAGGTATAATTTTGTATTTTTCATTGAGCTATATTTTGGGTCAAAATGTTCTCAGATCATAATCTTGCACTTCATTTCTCCTATGCCATATTGCAGCAAAACATCTGAGACTTTTCAAACAGCATGAAGTAATGAAGTCCCATTTGGCACGGTCACATGACTTCGTCATCTTTGATACAGACTTTGGAAAAAAAATGGTTCAAAATATGCTTCAAATAAATCGAAGCAGTATTGAAACAGTAGTCTAAGGGTGACTTGACCATTGGTTCGGTCCAGTTATTTGGATTGGTTAGATGATATCTGGTTCTGCCTTTTTATTCGTTCTCTGGTTTCTAGTTTAGTTTTGCTCCTTGGAACCTGTCTGCTGATTGGCTGACCTTGTTAAGTTCCTCAGCTCCGTCTTTGGTAATCCCTGTGGTAACCGCCTCAGTTACATACCTCGCAGTCAGGTGCCCAAGTACTGTCAGCGCTGAGTACTTGGAAGCCTGCCAGCTGAAAAGGAAAGCACTGGTAGGCAGAGAACCTGGTCACATGGGTGTGTGCTGTCTGGGGGTGTACCTGAGATCGAGTACCATTCTCAGAACCCGCATATTAAATTTTGATATTCTTTAACAAATCCTGTCCTAACAATTATCCTTCACTGAGCTGTTAGTCAAACAACATTTCATACAGGAAAAAATGATTGCTCATAATTTTAACATAAAATAATGACAACAAACATGAAACAATGGCTTATTCAGTTTTCTAGCTCATTCACACATGGTCAGATAGAGAATACTTGGTAAAGCTTTATATTAACTGCACCTTCATAATGCCTTTATAATGCATTCGTAGAACATTAATAAACAGCATGTAAGTATACCTTAACATCTTAACATACCTTAACAGTTTTTATATACATTAATATCAAATACTATATGATTATAATGTTTATTATCATATGATGTGTGTTATTAATGTATATTAAAACTGACAAGGTATGTTATGGTGTTAAGGCTGCTACACTTACAGGAACTTTTATGACATCCCATTCTAAATCCATAGTCATCAATATGGAGTTCGTCCCTGTTTTGCAGCTATAACAGCTGCCACTCTTCTGGCTTTCCACAAGATTTTGGAGCGTGTTTGTGAGAATTTCTGATCATTCCTCCAGAAAAGCATTTGTGAGGTCAGGCACTGATGTTGGACATAAAAGCCTGGCTTGCATTCTAGTTCATCCCAAAGGTGTTTGATGGGGTTGAGGTCAGGGCTCGATGTGGGCCAGTCAAGTTCTCACCCAACCATGTCTTTAGGGACCTTGCTTTGTGAAACTGGGGGGACTCTTGTTTGGACAGAAAAGAACCTTCCCCAAACTGTTCCCTCAAAGCTGGAAGCATAGAATTGCCCGTAATGTCTTGGTATGCTGAAGCATTTAGAGTTCCCTTCACTGGAATTAAGGGAGATGGTTCAAACCCAACTTTGGCACGTCAGTGGGCCCTTCAGCAAGCCCCTTAACCCCCAGTGCAAAAAGCCCCACTGCAACAGGAGGCTGATTTTAAATCTAAATATCTTTGTTCCATTCTTGATATTCCTTGACCAAAACAAATTAACCTGAACGCATACATTCCCTTAAATCTGATTTGGATCATGATGTTCTTTTAATGAACAGCTCAGTCAATGCAAATTAATTAAGATTTCAGTCAGAATCAAAGCCAGCAAGCACACAGTGAGATGCCAGGCCTAGACGGAGAAGCGAATCATTACCCAGACATATCTGGAGGGTCATAATGCATTTGCGCACCAAATAATCGCCAAATTCTAATTCATCAGCTTGAAGTTTCATCCAGTGATTCCCATTGTATTTGCATTCAAAGAAAAGATCCTGGAAAGTATAGTCGCAGGAAGCTAATGACCATGTTTAATTCATAACACCAACCGGTCTATGAAGCAAAACATATTTTCAGTTTTAAACATAAAGCAATAAAGAAAAACATTAACAAATTTATGTTCCGCAATTTAAATCAAGCTAAACTGTGGTTTCCCATTGTACGGGGGCACAGAAGTATCATAAACACAGGTGTTGATGTCTGAAAAAGCCATAACAGTTCTAACCCTAACCCTATATTCAGCTGGGTAACCTAATTTGGGGACTTAGGAGGACACAATAGGCTGATGGAAAGTACAGAATATGCTATTATGTGTAGCTAGGAAGATACCTACAAACCAGTGCATTCTAGGGCATTCAGACACATCAGTATTCCGTTTCTCTGTTTTTGGTGCTCAAGATAGTTGAGGCATTTAGACAAGGATGGTCGCTCGTACTTACACCTCTGGGCGGTATTAAAACAACAAGAACAGCCAAGACTGAAACTCATTAAATTCCACATCAGCAGAGCCAAGTCAATGTGGAAATGACTTGCATCTAATACAAATGAATTCTTGAACTAACTTTGGGAACCCAGTGTCCCAAAAAGCCACAGTGCTGAAGATGGCATGACTGTGCCAGTATTAAAAAGCCTTCGGTAACGAAACTGAATCAATGATTTGGTGACCCTTGGGAGCTCTAGACACTCAACACACACACTATATAAACAATAGTAGTGGGACACATGGCCATTACACTTACCGGAATGTTTATGACATCCTACTTTAAATCCATAGGCATCAATATATATATAAATGTATTTACATATAAATACATATATACACATCTAAATATATCTATATATCTATATATATATATATATATATATATATATGTATGTGTGTGTGTGTGTGTGTGTGTACCTCACTGCATTTCATATCTCACTGCATTATTTTTCACTATTTTTGTAATAATGTTTTTTTTTTTGTCTGTATACTATTTTATATGTTTATATGTTGTGTTTGTGAGCATATGTAAAGCTGGGGCTACATGAGACTAAGAATTTCATTGCGGGTAATGATGCTACATTGTTATCTGTGTATGACAATAAAACCTGAAACTCAATATGGAGCCGGTCCGCCCCTTTGCAGCTATAACTGCTGCCACTGTTCTGGGGAGGCTTTGCACAGGATTCTGGAGTGTGTCTGTGGGAATTTCAATTTATTCACCCAGAAAAGCATTCGTAAGGTCAAGTACTGATGTTAGATGCGAAGGCTTGGCTCACAGTCTCAGTTCTAATTCATCCCAAGGGGTTGATGAGGTTGAGTTTTCTGCAGACCAGTAAAGTTCTCCCACACCATACTCACCCACTCATGTCTTTATGGACCTTGCTTTGTGCACTGGGGCGCCATCATACTAGGACAGAAAAGGACCTTCCCCAAACTGTTCCCACAATGTTGGAAACATTGAATTGTCCAAAATGTCCTGGCATTTCACTGGAACTAAGAGGCCTAGCCCAGTCCCTGAGAAACAACCCCATACCATTATCCCTCCTCCAGCAAACTTTACAGTTGGCACAATGCAGTCAGGATGGGAAGAATTTTCACGAACTAACTTATTGCAAAGACAGCATCCTATGACAGTACCATGCTTGAATTCACCTAGATCTTCAGAATGACCCATTATTTCACAAATGTTTATAAACATGACTACATGGCCTGGTGTTTGTCTTATACACTCATGGAAATTGGTCTGCTTGAATCATCTGAATTCAATAACTAAGAGGTGCATCCCATTACTTGTGTCCATGTAGTGTATGACAGCACTCTCTACCTCATCACCCAGCACAGACCAAGGTCCATACCCAGCAGTTTTCCTGTCACACATTTCATATGTGATCTGCAAGGAAACTCACCGAGTTCACATCTCCTCCTCTCAAGTTTCCTCCCTCTGCTGCTGTTAGGAGATCCTTGCATCGACATGACCCTAAGATCAGCATGTGCCTTTAAAACGATTTTAAATACCATGGATCCCCAGGATCCAAACTTCAGTATTCTGTTTCTCAGATACCTTGCTAGTGGTAATGGGGGAATGACACAGCATATGTTCCATTATTGTGGTGAGATTGAGACAGCACCGATTTCCCTTCTGAGGACGGGTGCGATGGCGGCTCCCTTCAGGACAGATGAGTTCTCGCTGTGATTCCTCATTCATGGCAGATTTCATAATTTACACCTGACTCCTGCTGCTGCCGAGGCGCTAAATCAAAACGTTACAGTATGTAAATGTAAAAAGTTTACGCACAGTAACCGTCAGCTAGATTTATGCACCAGGCTGATGAGAAAGGAGATGATATGAGAAAAGGCTGATGGTCATACATCTATAAAAAGTAAGATAGTGGTGTAGCGCTGGCTTTTCCTTTGACTTATACGCATTTCTGATGATTTTTAGGGAGGTAGGGGGTAAATCGATTCTTGCAGTGGTGGGTGTACATCTCATACCTATGCATACCCATTCCTACCCCAGCTAGGAACACTTCCAGAATGCTATTAAGGTGTTCTCAAAGTTGACAGGGAACGTTAATGGAACGTTGTTTCCATGTTTTCCATTTTAACAAAGGTTCTGTCAACATCAGGACGATAACATCATTACCTGAACATCCTTTCAACGCAATTAAAGTTGAAAATTGTTTTTAAATAAAACATTACTTCCTAAAAGTGCCATACAGCCTCGAACCCATGACCTTTGGGGTGTAAAGCCCCAGTGTCACTCACCGCTCTACCATGCCTCTCATTTGGTGAAATGTTATAAGTGTTAGTTGTAGCAGTAGGTTTGAGTAGCAGGATAATATTCTGGGAACATCAGGAAAACCGGACACTTCAAATGATTCAACACCTTAATCACAACGGTTGGTGCAGTAACACATCATAGAATTAAAAACTGCTGGTGGAGACACCTCTGCATAGATGTTTGTCCTACATAAGATACGGAACTGTCAAAGATCCCTCACACACACATACACACACACACATACACACACACACACACACACAGAGATTTGTAAATTATCTTTGTGGGGACTTTCCAATCATTTATATGAGAAAAACATAGATCCCAAACAAAATGCGAAACTTTTGACATATTTACTATTTTGATTGCATTCACAAATCTGGTGCTCACATCTGGTCCCCACAAAGTAATATAAACCTAATCCACACACACACACGACTACCACCCCCTCACATGCAGATAGTTACCCGCAACCATTCCTGCTCTGTCTCTTCAGGAACCCCTGCTCTTCTTTGTTCGGGCCGATGTCTTTGGACATTTGCGGTCTATGGAGATTTGACCACCCGGTGCGTACTGAATGACAGACTCCCGGCTTCATCAGCCCTCCTTAACCAGTCTACTTATTCATTCTTCCTTTGCCGATTGTTTTCTGCTATAACACGCACCACGTATCCTTATACGGCCCTTGCTGTTAGCGCTGGTTTTTCTTTCGCATTTATAAGCGTTACAGTACAGAAAACAAAAAAGCAAGCTAATAAATGAATAATTCATGAGGAAACTACAATGTGTAAAATTATGCAGAATGTTTCTTATACAGAACGTTTCACGCCTGGGTTTTCGTTGTCCTGTTGTGTCAGGCTTTTACATCTGACTGAGACACACTTGGACCTAACTCGGTTCTGTCTCACTGGTTCTGAAAAATAATGGATTCTCATCTTGAACTCTCAGCAGGGCAAAAGAAGAGGATAATCTTTGGAGAACTTGTAGGCGCATTCGTGGTTCAGACGCGCCGACTGGGCGTCGGGCTTGGCAATGAGGAGCGTGCGGTGCGCCGGTGTGACACGCGCAGGTTTAAGTGGCGCGGCTCCCGCGGGGTCAAGCGCCGGCGGCCGCTCGGTCCCACGCAGACACTGATAATCGCAATCGCTTTGCTCGCTGCGGTCATGTCGTGAAGTATAAACTGTGAATTTTCGATGGCATGCGAACACTGAGTGCTGGGAAACCACAGGTGGGGGCGTGGGGGGTCATTATGCAGCAAACATGCCTATCCCTCCAACTAAACAACACTCCTCACCACCCACGTAAAGGGGGCGGAGCTCACACCTATTTAACACACAAACTGCCTATATAAGAATCTTTAAATTCAGCACAAGATGGCAGTTTATATAATTACAAACCTCGCGTTACAGACCCACCCACTGACAAACACATACATACACACCTGCATGATCCTTCTCCTACCCGAACAGAATGAAGAGCCCCCCATCAAAAACTCCAGATCTGTTCATTTCTGTACAAAACATTAACTCTATAAATTCAATATCAATTCACAAATAGCACGTAAGAATAAGACGCTTTAAAAAACCGTTTGGGAACAAAGTAGCACATTTACAAGCCAAATGCTCTTTTTGAGCTCCTATTTATTTCTCTAAAAGGATTTTTGTTCAGCCTAGAGTCGGTAGACTTTCCCTGTGTTTCACGGGACAACAGTGACACCTAGGGACCCAACGATTTACAACATCGTTCAAGCCATCATGCGAGAAATGCACGAGCTGTCCAAGCGCAGCTTCCAGCCAGATACCCAAACCTCCGTGACGGTTATGTTATTGCTGGGAAACCCTACCATTCGTCACCCCAACAGTTCCACCGTGTATTTCTGAAATATACTATTCAGTCGTCTTGGTATCAACCTCTTAAAGATCCCCAATTCGGCGCATTTTTAAGAAGTCATTACTACAATTATCGGTCCATTGTTCGCTCTGCAAAAGACAAAACATTGTAATTATGCAAAGCAAGTGTAATTCAGCATAATAACTGGCTAGTAAAATGGTGATTTTCCAGCGAATCATGTGCTAATCAAAATTTGGAATATTAAGGATAGCTCTAATAGGCATGATAAGCTGGTAATGAATTGATGGCATGAATGAGGAATTCCAAGGCTGAGATTGGCATGGATTGGGAAATGCGCTCCTGCTCATTAAGAGCCCTGAACTCACTACTGTCCTGCGTCAATGACACGAGATTGAAGGCCATCTTGCCCCCTGTCAAAATGTCAGCTGCAGTTACCTACAATTACCAATCAACACACCAAACCTGAGCTGGGGGAAGGTTACTCGGCATTAATGTACTTGAATTAGAAACAGAAAATCTTATTGTGGGTGTATGTAGGAGGTTTTAAGTTATGCGTTATAACTATGCCAATAAATATACAAATTGGTAGAAGACAAATTTTCAGAAAACAACATTAAGTACTAAAATAACCTGACTATACAAGGTAAAACCGTTGTTAAAATGCCCAAACTTCCACAGATATGTGGTTGGGAAATGAATGGAAAATGTCTAAAATGTCTATAATGAGTTTTTTCTCTATTTCTCTTAATAATATATTTTTTAGTTTGTCTGCATTAACTGAGCCTCAAAAAACTCAAATATAGTATTTCAATAATCTCCACCAAGGCCGTAAAAAGGAGCCACAGACAAGCAGAGGGTATTATACTATTTGTTTTTTCTCCAGCTTTGTGCTAACTGTAGTGTAGTTTTATAGGCCAAATTAATCTTGAAGGAGTAAAAACAGACGGCGCGTTCACGGTGGGATTCCGCAATCTCCCGGAGACAAACTGGGACAAGTTTACCCTTTAAAAAGAGCACTCGGTACTGCAAACCAAAACTGGCAATTGGGTTTGGGGGATTGGGGGGGGGGGGGGGGGTGATATGACACCCAGGATACATTGCGAGTTTGAAACGACACAGAGATTGTTTTTTTGGACTATTATACTGCACATGTTCAGCTGAACTACTGTCAGAGAGAATTGCTATAGTTTCCTTGACTGTAGATTACATTCGCTATGCACTTCGAAAAAGATTACAGAAATATAACGACTGTATAACAGAGGAATACAATGCTTACATTGCACTGAATATACTCTCAGGAGCTTATCGGACAATCACCATTCGCTCATGTGTAGAAGGTGGTGCCAGCTAATCCCAAATATAACCGATGGGTAACAGTGGTATATGCTGCAAGTAGGTACCTGACATTGTGATAGCAACCACAGGGCAAATATGATCATATCTATTATGATGGCCATATCTCTTTAACCTTTTTCAAAGAGTGCCAGCAATCAGAAGGTCGCTGGTTCGAATCCTGTGAATGCCAGGAGTGATCCTACTCCATTGGGCCCTTGATCAAGGGTCTTAACCTGCAATTGCTTCATACTGGGTATGACGTTAATCTACATCCAGCCCTATAAGGAGGTCCTCCAATTTACAGGGAATAATTTGGGGATTGGTGGCAGGATTGGTACTCCAGCCCCCTCAAAACAACTCATACTGGTCCATTCGGACTGGTGTGGAGCTGAGGTATCATCATCATTTTGTGTTTGCCATGAACGTAAAACTAACATTGTGTAAAATTCGCCACGAAAATGTCATTCTCCATTGCAACTCGAAACCCAAGGTCTTAAAAATGAACTTTAAATACTACAGTATTTACTATTTTAAATTAATTTAATTAGAATGCATATGAATTGATATTTGTCTTGTATTTAACATAGAATACTTCAGCTAGTAGACTTAACAGCCTGACAGTGACAATGGCTAAAACATCAAAAGAATATTGTTTGAGATTAAGATTTTTTTTCACATTTGATCCTGTCCCCGTGGGATTTATAGAATTAGAGATTCACTTACTACACTGAATAATGAAAATGCGATATTGGCCTTTATATGATCTTCCTAGAAAATGGGTTATCGGTTTAAGACCCCTTGGTATCACACCTAAGACTTCTTATATAGAAGAGGATTTGAAAGCTTTCAAGGAGTTCCAGTATAACAGGGGCCTTTAGACAAAGCAGACTAGTAAAAAAAGGTAACCCTGACACAAATGGGTATACTATTACAGCAGAGCCTGTGTTACACCTAAAGGTCATCATTTTAAATGACACTTGAATTGGGTTTTACATTTCCAATTGTATTTCCATTGATCCTGCCGAAATCCTAGTGAATCACACTGCAAGTGTGAATGGCACAAGGTGGGAAACGACATTCCCTTACTGGCCGAAATGTAATAATGCCGGATGTGTGTGGAGTCCATGGAGGGGACTCAATTTATCAACTTCTATACATCAAATTAAATTACCATGACAACAAAATGTACCTTTAGCAACTGCCGGCCTGAAAACTATACATTTGGCGCCTCACAGTGGTGAGGAAGCGCTATGATACGAACATGTTAAAAGTCATTAAAATTCTGCAGTGCAGAATGGGCTCCCATTTGTTTTCCTAACGCACGCTCCTCATATAAGATGATCTTTAATCTCTTTTAGTGCCTAATAAAGGAAATATGCTTTTTGTATAGTGGATATTAGCTTGACAGCACAGGAGTATGTAAGGAGAACCGGGTGAAAGAGGACGAGTCGGTGTGAAGCACCGTAGCCTGCAGGACTGGGGGTTCCGATCCGGTGCAGACTCTCTGTGGGGTTTACGCTTCATCAGCGTGTCGGTTGGCTTTCCTCTGGGTACTCTGGTTTCCTCCTGTTGTGCGGCGGTTGGTGACTTTAGACAGGCATCCCAGCCAGGGTGTCCCCCACTCTCGGCCTCCTGGAATATTCACCACGCTCATCGCAACCCTGTCCTTGATAAACAGCTGGAAGATAGATGAGGAAGAAGAGTCAAATGCATTAAAACAGACTTTCATAATATGAGGAAAAGCTATCATTGGAACTCCGTGTATATTTGTTTTAAGGGATACACTAGAAATGCTTTAGGTCCAGTGCATTCCTGTCCTTGGTCATACATTCCAGGTCGGATTTAGGGAGCATCGCATTTGTCAAGGCAAAGGTATGATTTTAATGCAAGGCACATTTTCACCTATGGCTTTGCATTTATTATAATGGTGAGGAGTTGGAGCAGCCATTCAGATAACAAGAAAAACAAGAATGGCTGCCAGTCTCCAAAAGAATGCAGGAAGTGCCAAGATTAAATTACTCACGGTTGCCCTAGAGATTGTCGTGCATTTGATTAAAGATTGATTAGACTCCACCGAAGCTCAAAATTCCCTTGAGGCTAAATAAGACACAGAGAAAAGAAAAAATAAGCTAAGGAAAAGTCGAATGCGTGGGCTCCCGTAGGTAGGCATAGTGTGATGTGATCAGAAACTGCCTTCGGAACCAGCCAGTCATGCCAGTGGTCATTCATCGTTATGGTAGCGGGAATGACATAGAAACTTATGAAGCGGCCACACATACCTGCGCTCGATACATAAACACACCCTTTACTTACGAGGCCATTGTGAAACTGAAACTTGGCTCAGCATAATCAAGTCCATTGTGTCCAATTGTGTCTATCTGTGTAAGTTTTTTTTTGTTTGTTTTTGTACCCCCACCTCCCCAAATACACACAAAAACAGCATCAACATCTGGGGACTGACTCCAACTGTTATGCCAGGAACAATCCCTAAACCCACTGTTAGAAAAAAAAAATGTTTTTTCCACTTTTAGTGTCTTAAAATTTTATAATGTCTGTTATCGCAGACATCCCTGCAAAACTGAAACACAGTTAGACTCCCATACTCCACCACCAAGGGAGTGCCGGGATATCATGGCAAATGTGAACACCTCATGTGTGAAAAATGAACATGAGGCTGGTTTTCCGGAACACTGGAAGGACAGTATCGAAGCCGGGAAAACTGGATCAGGGCAACGTGACGGGAGCCACCATGTCGGACTAGACGATCAGAGACCAGAGTATTCTCTGCAAATCTTCCCTTAAGCATAAATATTTACACCTGCTGGCTTTGATAACATTATATTACACCAATACAAGGGGCTAAGGCAGCATTTAGGTCTGACCCTCACTGTATTATGCGTTATGGCCTGGAGACTAACTTACATGCACCCAAAAGAGTTAGGGATGTTTATTACTGTAGCTATATGTGTGCTTGTAACAGACAGACAAGCTCCACTTAACATCTGTATCAGGTAAGTATTTTTTGCACTTTCATCCTTATGCAAATATGAAGCAGCCAATAGGGGAAGAGTAGAGCGCAGAAGGAAATGGGAAAGGAAAATCCTCATTGGTGGACTTGTACCATCTCGCCTGCTAGCCGACACCTTCTTTTAGAGTTGTCGAGGCGCGAGCGGGCTTACTGAGCTGAACTTCAGCGACACTGCCTCGACAACTCCCCCGCCGTCCAGTGCCTGGAGGAGCAGCTGCAGCAGGGAGAACAGCTTGACCCCCATAGTCACCTGTGCGTCTCCAGGCTGTGCCCCTCTCCCCATCCGCGTCTCAGCAGATCGGACTCAAGCCGAAGCTCCGGTAAGCAGCCACGAATGACGCCTGATGCAGCCTCTCTGCTTTACACCTGTCATGCGACCCCCGCCCCCTAATCCCAACCCCTTACCCCTGGGGTGCAGCTGCAGGGGGGGGGGGGCTCCTGTGTATCTCACAGTAGCAATGCTCAGGATTAGACGAGTTGAGGGTGCGAGGGTTACAAACTGGAACGTAGACATGACAACTGCTGAAGATTAGGGGGATGGGGAGTGTGTCTGATTTATATTTTTTGTGCAATGGAGTCGCTTTCCAGAAAACTCGTCTTTGGGTTGAAAGTGACTTCTCTTTCTCAGATTCAGATGAGGGAACAAGTGCAGTGATGCATCTTTTTGACACAGAAAGATCATATTCATTACTATTACTTATGGCAGCTCCACTCAGTATGATATCAAAGTGGGCGCAGCAAAGCCTCAAAACAGATCAACTGATTTTAAATCGTGTTTTACATCACTTGTGTTTCTGAAAACAAGAGCATTCAAACAGAAGCTTTCCAATAGTGTGCTTGTGACGCCTGTATTAGTGCAGATTTCCTTGGACGTAAAGTAACGTGTTGATATAACAATTAATGAACATTTTCTATACGATGCGCAGTCATCTGCATCGATCTTATTTTCTACTGGTTATTTTGAGGAGTCAAAATACCTTCTTGTGATGGCCAGCTCACGCACCTGCTCTCTGTGGCAGAACAGCATGACATCCAGGTCACCATGCATCCACTGCAACAATGACTCTGTTTACAGAACTGAAAGTATACCTGCCACTTCTTCTGTTGGTCTTCATCGCAGACCGGCTTAGTTGGTTTGTACTCAGATTCATTTTCCCCCACGGTGGGTTTGCCAAGGCGTGGGTGAAACCCTCGTTCCTTCATGTCCCCTGGCCAGCATACAGCAGAGGGGAAAACATTAAGTAAATAAAGACTGACAAGCACTGATTAGTAACTCAGAATTAGTGGGAATTTCTGGCTGTCGCTGCGGGAGAGGCTGGCTGGGGTACGTGACAGTTACAACATGGCGTCTTCCCTGTCTCTCCCCAACACAGCTGAACTGGTGCAAAGGATACAGGTTCCGATGAAGCAATGAGGAAGGCATGAGTAGGCCCTGCTCTTTTATGGCTCTTGAGAAACAACGTAAAGGTGGTTTATGAGGGCCATTTGCTGGCCACGCCATGAGTACACATTCTGTCTCACTGCTGTTTAGGTAGTAAACAACCTTGCTACTTTGCATATTACTTGTGTCATGTGACCATTCGCCTGCCACCCCCGGTCATGGTTATGGTATTCACGTTTGCGTGTCAATGCACCATACGTGTCACATGTGTGTATGACTGCATGCACACAGGTGGTAGTTGGTAGTCGGTAGTGGAAGCTGTCTGTCATTGCAGTGTCGCCTGTTGCTCAGTGTATGGGCTGTTTATGTTCTCTCTAAATGACAGTTCAGGTTACATGTGTTCCCTATGTAATAGTATAAGCCATATGTGTTCTCCATATCTAGCTGTACATCTCACCTGTTGTTTGCATGTAACACTGCAGGTTACATGCATAGTTCAGTTCAGACATGTTCTCAGCATCTCAGAGAAAAGGCCAGTGTTCTTCATAGCTCATTGTATAGCTCAGGGCTATGCAACTCACGGTCCTCGAGATCCGAGCCCTGCTGATTTTCCAGCCTTCATTTGTCTGTGAGCTTCTGTACCCAATCAGAATCATTAAGTAGTAAACTAACTATCTGGGAGAACTGAAAACAAGGCCTGGATTTGGAATGAAGATCCATAGTCGAATAGCTCACATGTCTGTTCTCTATGGCTTCTGTGTTCTCTCTGTACCTCACAGTGCAGGCCACTCATGTTTTCCATACCTCACAGTGCAGGTCACTCGCGATCTCCGTACCTCACAGTGTAGGTCACTCGCGATCTCCGTACCTCACAGTGTAGGTCACATGTGTTCTCCGTACCTCACAGTGCAGGTCACTCGCGATCTCCGTACCTCACAGTGTAGGTCACATGTGTTCCCCGTACCTCACAGTGCAGGTCACTCGCGATCTCCGTACCTCACAGTGTAGGTTACATGTATTCTCCGTATCTCACAGTGCAGGTCACTCGTGATCTCCGTACCTCACAGTGCAGGTCACTTGCGATCTCCGTACCTCACAGTGTAGGTCACATGTGTTCTCCGTATCTCACAGTGCAGGTCACTCATGTTCACCGTACCTCACAGTAAAGGTCATAATGTTGTATATATTGTATAGATAATATGTTTTCTCTGCATGTAACAGTACAGGTCAAACATGGTCTCTCTACCTCACAAAACATGTGAAATATATTTTTATTTCTCCAGCTACTGGTCAAACATGTTCCCTCTACCTCACAATACATGTGAAATTAATTCTTTATATCTTGCAATACTGGTCAGACATGTTCTCTGTACCTCACAGTACAGGTCACACATGTTCTCTGTACCACAAAACACAGGACATGCATGTGGCCTGTATCTCACAGTACAGGTTTTTTGGGTACATTGTAACACATATATCGGTTGGTCCTGCTTGCTCTACCTGTCATTTATAACTCTGGAAGCATTTAATAACTAAATGTTACATTGTAAGAATGACCCAGACTGACCATCACTGACCACCATATTCATGAATGCAGTCATATTCATGGGCTTTACCAGTTCAAATGAAGAAAGACGGATGGACAGAATGCAGCAGCTTTCAAACTCATTTCAGAAGAAAAGTTATTTTTTTTGTTGACATTCCTCATTAGACAAAGAACTAAAACATGACACATCTGGCAGCTGCCCAAATGCGTTGCTTAATCTTGAGCTATGCAAACCTGGTCACGATCATTGACAAAATATACAAGTCATGTTTGGGTGAAAAACGATATATTTACAAAAAAAAAACAGAATCAGTCGAGTCAAAGGAGCACAGAAGTCTATTGTGCCTCCCCACCTACAAAGAGTCTCGGTCATCAAAACACAGAGTATCAAAACCACACCGGGCCTTTCTACACACTTCCTTCTGCTGCAGATTTCAGATAAATTTTTTTTGTATTTGCATATCACATGCAAATTATGTCGACGCGTAGCCTTTTGCCAACAGGTCTTAACTAACCCTTTCACCAAGACCTCCCAAATTGTCCTACCCTTCTCTTTAAATTCCATTGAAAGCGACCAAAATGGACTGCTAGCAGTAGAAATGTAGTATATGAAATGTATATTTAAAAAGGAACAAGTAGGGAAATTAAGTTTTCAGCAGTTTTCTGGCTCAAAGCCAGCTGGCTGGAGAAAAAGCTTCAGCAAATATTTTGAATTTTTTATTTTTTTTTTTATTGCACACAGAGTTTTCCGTTTCTCCCCAAGCTCGCAGATAGTTTTGGTGTTTCCCCTGTGAACAGAAAACTTCCGTAAAATTGGAATAAACTCAGATGAACTGCCTTGAGGTGATTACGCATGGAAACCACATATGAGGATGCGGAAATGATGGGATGCAACCTGGATCCACGCTAACGTGGGTGTTTGACGAGGTGTGACACTTAGCTTGGGGCGAAAACACGTTGGCTATCCCTTGGAAATTCATAAAAAGCAAATATGACGAGTGTCACGGAAAATAACGAAACACCAGTTCAGCTAACTGGTTATGGTTTCGTCATAGAGAGTCTGACTGCCCTAGAGTAAATATCTGTACTGTAATGCAATCTGACTTGAACAAATACATTGGCCTGATCGCGTCTGAAAAACATCAGCCTTAGGAAGCCCCCAACAGGCCGACATGGCTGGGGGGGGGGGGCCCTAAATGGGCCATTTCAGCTATTTTTTATTTGGAGCTGAAATTAAAGGGAATTAAAAACACTGGAATGTCAATAATATGCTAATCAAAGTGCGAGGTTCCAACGGTAAAACTTACTGATCGGGGGAGGGCTGTTGGAAACAAATCACCGATCGGGAGGAAAAGGGTATGACACTGGTGCATTGATTAGTCAGTTTTAAGAAGTATAACTCTTCCTTCTTTTGCTAAGGATAATCTTGAATTGTTGCATACCTTCGTTTAATTGAGTTCTCTCCACATTTGTTCAATTTGATTACCAGAGTTGCCAACTCACACATCTGGCCACATCAAAAGCGTTGGTGTAGTTTGCAAACCCTACAGGCTATTTACCGGATAATAGAACTGTTACATACATGTAGATACGTGTGCATGTCCCAGACTTGTCCCGAACTGAAAATCTCACGCCAGCCGGCTGACCAAAGTTGGCAACCCTGTAGCGGGATGGTTAGTAACAAAGACACTGGAGATGTAACGTAAGTCTTGTATCTTTGCACAGCTTATTTCTTCTGTTAGGCTAGTTGGTGCCAGTTCGCTTGGCAGTGAAACAACCGGTAGACTCTAGTGTTAAAAGAAAGCTATTCTGAAAACTGCCGCTAAAATGCCAATAACAGATATGTTGCTGTAATTTAAATTGCCTACCTTTCCTACTGAGGAAATGTGCCCTCCTCTCCACCCCAATCACAAGTAATTAATGATCAACATGTTATCTGACCATCTCTTCAGCAAGAAGAAACAATGTCAAAAAAACACAAGAAAAGTTTGTCCTGTTTATCTGCCTGAAAATTTAGGAGTAGGAGCCCGCGGCCAATCGCAGATGGTATTTTATTTTTTTTACGCGCTGCCGGTTGAGAGACCTCCACCGATTGGATCCCGCTCTGGTTTCTACTTTGGCCAGGATCGATTTGGCAGGAGGTCACGTTCAGCCTTCTGTCTGTGCCTGCCCTGACCCGCCGGCGATGGTGCGTCAGAACAGCTGCCTGATGAGCGTGCCCTCGGCCAGCGCAGAGAACCAGCTGCCAGCCTCCTGGAGCCCCCATTACAGCTGCACCGACGGTACACACCAGTACCCACCCTCTCCATTCTGACTGTCATTATATTTTCAACTTATGACCTTCTGGTGATGCCCAGTACCCTAGATCAGTGTTACCATTGTAGGTTTCTCGGTTAGTAGGGCACTCCTGCTTGGGGAGCTAAGCAGACAGATTAGAATTGCTCTTGTCTCCCCCTCCCCCCCACCTCCTCCAGCATCCACCATGGTTCCCGGCTACATGGGTCGCCTATGGATGCAGGACACGCAGCCCCAGTTCTGGTCCAAGTTCCAGGTGTGGGAATGGCTCCAGCAGACACTGGACATGCACCAGATCGACGCCAACAGCCTCCCCTTCCAGAACTTCGACATGGATGGGAGGCAGCTGTGCAGCTTGAGCTTCCAGGATTTCACCCGGGCCGCCGGGTCAGTGGGACCCCTGCTGTACCAGAGCCTCACGGACCTCAAGTGGAGCAGCACTGCAGGTCTGTCTGAGCTCAGCCCCATCGCCTCTGCTCAGGGCAGGTCTGGTTAATGTGACATTTATACAGATTCCAGCAAGTTTATTCGGTCACAGAAATTAGGTTCCAGACTTATTATTGTGCTTTAGCTTATGTTAAATAAAGCGTAGCATGACAAAAATATTCCTAGTATCAGATGACAGGAGGCTATGATAAGATGACAGGAGGCTTACAATCACTTCCATGTACATCAGCTCTGCAGGTGTTGGACAGGTTCTCCTGCTTTTCCATTTTCCATTCCTTTTTCCCCTCAAGAATATCTGAGTGCAACTGAAAAAAGCCCTCTTTGTTGGCAGTTTCTAAAAAACTTGACCAGCAGGGGGCATGAAACCAAGCATTACTGTGATATCACCACCTTAAACCAAGTTATACAGACAGGAGAGGAAGGGGTGATATTGAGCTGCCAGCTAGCGTGAAATGCTGCAAAAGCACGTGGATAGTAAGCCAGCTAGAATGCAGAATCTTATGGGTTTAGCAGTTTGGGTTGATTCCTGGATTACAACAGGAAATGGGTTTCATTCTAGGCTACATTGCAAGGCCCACATTGAAGAGTGAAATAATTTAAGATTCAAGAATAAAACCTACCTGGCTAGTAATTTAGTTATTGACTCTATATACATGATATTTAGTTCGGTTAAATAAAAGTGAATTTACTTTAGGTCGGTGTGCATACTTAAAGTAGTAGATCGGGAAAGGTGTGAGGTATAGTTTTAACAATAATGTAATCTAGATACCAGAGTAATCAATGGAGTAGCAATTAATTAATTATTTTTTCATTGCTGGAAGGGGTATTAAATAATTAAATTGACCTTTATTATTGGTACAGAAGTAAATATTATTATTATATTTTCTGAACATGACTTTTCACAGGTCAGTATGGGACAGAGATGTTTACACCGCTGGACATTAAAACGGAAGTGGAAGGTAGGTGTCCTTAAAGCCTCATTCACACCGCAGTGTCGTCCGTACCCAATTGTTCAACTCAGTTCAATGTATTTTTATATAGCGCCTTTCACAACAGTCGCCCCAAGGCACATTACATTGGTATGTTGTGATACAATGCAATACAAAAACAGGGAAATGGGAAGACAAAGAAATAAAGTAGAAAGGCAGCTGACAATATAGGAGCGGAAACAAAAACTCCTAAGTAGGAAGCAAATAAACCTCTGGGGGTGGAAGGTCAGCTGGCTGCCCAACCCCCCCAGGCATGCTAACATTAAAGGAAAAAGGAAAGATTTATCTCCTGCATGGGCATACTGAGCCAATCACAGGACGCAGAGAGCACGAGCCAGACGACAACAATGCGTTGCAGGGCACATATTTGGGGTAATTTAGAGATGCCAGTTTCCCTGACTGCTACAGCCCTGCCCAGCACTCTCCTCACATTCACTGAACGAATTTAATCTTTGTTAGCATGATGGGAAAAAAAATGACTTGCCGAAAGTTCTAGCGATCCAAAGCTCATTGTTATATCATATTTATTTTGTTAAATAAATTGTTTTTTAATATCCTTATAGAATTCTCCTGCTCCGTGCTACCATTCAAAGATGACAGCTATTTCTACAGCAGTTTGCCTACAGGTACAGAGAAGCGTGATCCAAAAAAAAAAAAATGGTCGGAGAGTGGAGTGCAAATACTTAAGCAGTCCTGGTGATTTTCATTCTAATTCTGGATCTTTATTTGTCCTTTTATTCAGATCTCCTCGACGGCAAGCCTTCATTTCCCACATCTGGTGCCAGTAGCTCCCCGAGTCCGTCTGGTCCAGGTGAGAAGCTAACCAAAAGCGCGGCCGCGCCCTGTCAGCTGTGTCTCGGCGACCTTTGGCACTTTGTGAATAAACAACGTGCTTCAACTATTTCTTTTTCTACTGTATTTTTAGATTCAAAGAGGCAACACAGTCGGCCCCCCACTGCACAAGTCAAAAGACACAGTGAGTCAGCATTTGTACTGCAAACCCTCCACTGGATACATACCATACCAGTCAAAAGTTTGGATATATCTACTAACAGAAAGGTTTATTTGTACTATTCTCTACATTTTGGAATAATTCTAAAGATATTAAAACTACAAAATAACATATGGAATTATGCACTGACCAACAGCATTGGTGGGGGACGGAGCAGCTCTCTGGGTTTGGATTCAGAAGGTTGCCAGTTCAAATCCCTGGGTCAGCAGAGTGATCCCACCATTAGGCCCTTGAGCAAGGCCCTTAACCCTAATTGCTCCTGGGACTGGCTGACCCTACTGTCTCCTCTACACCAGTTCCATGAGGTGGCCTCCTGGGATGCTCTTCCAACTGTCCTGAAAGAGGTCCCACATATATGCTGACCTCTCATTGGCCGCTTTTCCTTCAATCTCTGGTCAAACGTCACCAAAACCATTCCTACTGTGTTTAGGTCAGGTGACCAGGTCATGCGATGCGACACCATCACTCTCCATTGTAGACGGTGTGGCATGTCCAAACTTTTACTGGTACTGTCATGTAAATGTGGTCACGCTTAAAGCTGAAAAGTAACTTTACAGTGTTGGATTTAGCTCTAATAATCACTCATTAGTATGCCTTTATATCCTTTAATTTTGGCCAGACCCCCGTGGCACGCACCTTTGGGAGTTCATCCGTGACATCCTCCTGAACCCTGACCGCAACCCGGGACTGATTAAGTGGGAGGACCGGGCCGAGGGCGTCTTCCGCTTCCTCAAGTCAGAGGCGGTGGCCCAGCTGTGGGGGAAGAAGAAGAACAACAGCAGCATGACCTATGAGAAGCTGAGCCGCGCCATGAGGTACCGCCAGCTTACCGCCGGGCAGGCACTGTCGATTCACACACACACCAGAAGGGGGCGTGGCAGTTAAAGAAGTGCCCTAAACAATGAATGTTTACCTTCCATAGGAAGGGAAATCCAGCACAATCAACAAAGTTCTCAGTAATGTAAAACAGCTTTAATTACAGTAATTCACAACTATATAATACTACAAAGGATCAGTGACCATTCAATAATGATTTGTTTAAATACCCACTATTTTTGCGTGTTCTGTGAATGCACGATGAAAGCTTTATAAAGGTGCACTTAACGTAAATTGTTACCATACTGATCATTCTTGACAGATCTCAGTTCCTTCATTAGTCATTCATTAGCTATGTGGCTCTTGCCCCTCCCAACCTGTCCACCCTTAGATATTACTACAAGCGAGAGATACTGGAGCGAGTGGATGGCCGCAGGCTGGTCTACAAGTTTGGCAGAAATGCCAGGGGCTGGAAGGAATCGGACAAGTGAGAGGAGAAGCCCCAAGGCTTTGCAGAACCACCCGAAGAAGACAAGCTATTTATCATGGGCCGGACAAAATTCCACGCTCTTTTTTTTCACTTCAGTTTTCGTATAAACCTTTTTTGCTTGTATCACTGTTTTTTTGTTTGTTTGTTGGTTTTGAAAAGAAGGACTGCTCCCTTTACGTCTGCAAGGTATTTTTCTGTTTTCTATTTTCCTGAGTGACTTTTTACACAAAGAACTGAAGGTTCATACTGTATGGCAATCATGTTGGAAAGGGACACTTTGATTCTTCCAACTCAATGCCAGCTGACAATGTACATTTTTTTAGCCTATTAATATAGCACTTATGGCTGAGACCATTCCTTCACAATCGGAAGTGTAATACATTGCAATACAAAACACAAGACTACCCAGACTTAAAAAAAAGCCCCAATACATACATATCAAAGTTAAATGTGCATTTAGCATATATTTCTTCCAGTAATAACCTAAACAACCTAGAAATTCTAGGTAAACGTTAACAGGAATTCATGGAATTATGACGGCCACAGAAAAGCTCTTTTTAGAGATATCATCAGGGCCAAGGCATGAAAGAAGGTTGCTTTAATGTGAAACAGTGCTTCCATTTTCACCTACGTGACTGTATCTTAAGGTGTAACGGTAGGACACTGAAATCTGTGACGTTCTTACCCGTGTCTGTTTACATTCAGTCCAAAATCTCAGACGAGGCGAGGCTGTTCCCCCGGCCTCAGGTAACACACACTCGACAACCTCACAAGAACTCCAGTTTACCCATTAAAAATGTCAGAGTGTTCATCAGCAACGAAAGGACACCCCGAAAAGAGAATTACCAAGAGGACTGTTGTATATAATTTAGTAACAAAGCCCAAAATGAAGCTAAGAGGAGGTTGCAGAAATAGGTCAAATGAGGACTACGTCCAACAAGTAAACAACTGAGGATGACAGCGATGACATGTGAAACCCTTATCTCTGTGCTGTCTAGGGAAAAGTAGAACATGTTTTTTCTGTAAAGTTAAAGATTATTTTTGAATTATACAGAGAAGAATGACCTCTGTAACTGAAATACCCCTTTCGTGAAATAAAGCATTTATATTTGAAACACTCCTGAAGCTGTTTTTATAACATCAGAACCAAAGTTAGTGGTGAATGAAAAAAGGTTATTGATCTCAAGGCAGTTTGAATGAGGCTGGACTGCAGCACATACAAGGCACTGATTTATGTACTTTGTATATTTTGTCACTTAACTAACTTCCTGCTGTCACAGGAAGTTCTGATAAGGGTTTATCCTAGTAAACCTGAGCATGCTGCTTCAATTTCTATTCAGTTTTATTGTACAGCATCTTTTCACAATATTACATTGTTCCTGTACAAAGCCTCCAGTGAGTAAGCTAGAGGTCACAGTGGCAAGGAAAATCTCCCTAGAAGGAAGAAACATTGGGAGGAACCAGACCCAAAGGGGGAGCCCGTCCTCTAGGGGCCGGCAGAGGAAGCCCTAACCCTAACCATACCCAAAGGGGAAGCCCGTCCTCTAGGGGCCGGCAGAGGAAGCCCTAACCCTAACCATACCCAAAGGGGGAGACCATCCTCCAGGGGCCGGCAGAGGAAACCAAATGAACAAGATGGCAAAATGCTATTTTATACAGTCCAAATTTTAAGATTCGAGTCTAAATGTGGAGGGCAGACAGGTGCTGGTGCTGCTTCTGATGGCAGGATGAACAGTGGTACAACAGCAGGACAGGCAGGAGAGACGCCAGAGGCAGAAGGGCGAGCAGGCCGGAAAGATGCCATGGGTAGTGGGGACATCACAAGCAACATGGTAGGCAGGATATCCTGAACCTTTTGGGACTCCAGACATCACACCCCAGGGGGGTAGGGGGATAAAGTGTGCATTAGCTAAAGTAGGGGAGACTAGAGGCAGTGCAAACAGTTAGGTGAGTACAATATGTAAGCTTACACCCATGCAAGTGCGGCGTGGGAAGTCCCTGAACATCAGCTCCTCAACAGGGGCAGTGAGTGGCTCAGTGAGCTAAGCCTCTGTGTCTGTGATCAGTAAAGTATGTTTTATTATCAATTCCACAAGGGAGTGTGAAGCTAGAGTGACAGCACTGACAGGTCAGTTCATCCAAAGCCAATGGCACCGATCCCCACCCAGCTCTACCGCTCACACTGTAGGTCTAACTGGGAGTGAGCAGTTAGCTAGAGCTAGAACTATGTAGTCCCTATAAGCTAGTCTAAACAAGCGTGTTTTTAGTCTAGACTTGAATATTGAGGGTAAACCTGAATCCCCCACATCCAGAAGACCATTCCACAGCTGAGGAGCTCTATAAGAGAATGCTCTGCAGCCTGCCATAGCTCTTTCTACTCTAGGTATTAACACATATCTTGCTCCTTGAGACTGAAACAGCTGTATGAATTTATGCATATGTATAAATATACAGGCACTCCTCTAGTTACGAACTTTCAACTTACGAACTTTCATACATACGAAGTGGTAAGTCCAAATTCTGTTCATTTGGGCTCCCATTTCCTGTCCGTAACATCATTTTTTTGCTTCCGCCTGGTACGACTTCTGGCCGCTACTCCCGCCACATAGCGTGCGTACTCCCAACATCCTAGTTCTTTGTACTTGCGTATACCCTTAAAATGATGTTGAATAACGACTTACGAACATTTCAAGTTACGAACGGCCGTTCGGAACGTATCTCATTTGTAAATAGAGGAGCCTCTGTATATGTATAAAAACTGACATTTGCTCAGAATTAAACAGTACCATTTAAATGACTATATAATCCTCCAGACACTAGTTGGCAGTATTCACATGATTAAAGCCTGATTTCTCAGTAGGTTTTTCACTGAAGTCCATGTCCTTGGACCATAGACTGGATTAGTCTCCATATTTTATTTTTGTTTGGACCTTAATCTATTTTTCTTTCTTTTTTGGGGAGGGGGGGATGCTCCTGTCAGCCTCAGATAAATTAAAAAGTCACCAGTCACTACACTTGTCTCGAAATGTCAGACAGCTTATTGTCCCCCCCCCCCCCCCCCCCACACACACACACACATGAGCACCGACTTCAGCACAGACACCTAAACGAACGGTGTCCCTTTCTGGTTCATCCTCACGCCAGCGAATCACAGGCAAATGTGCTGCCTCCCTGTGCCACTCTCACTTTTATCAACAGGACAGTGATTGTTGCAGGGCTTGTTATCTGTGCTGACGGCCGTCCCATTTGCTCATTAATGTCAGCCTTATCGACTCTCAGCAAGCTGTCACACCTGCCATTGTGTCACCGCAACCTCGGAGAGGGAGCATACATCCAGCTCTGATTGGATAAGAAGGCATGCAAAAGAGGTGGTTCCTTTACGTGCATATGAATATACGACATACAATAATGCATACAAATGAGGTCTCAGGTTTCCGCACAAGACTGCTAAAGATCCAAATTACTACGAATAGACATTGGCATCGTGTTTTGTAATGTAGCTGTTGGGAAGATCATATTGTACAGCTCATCATCGGATACCAGCAGTCCATTTATCGCAGGAAAATACTGAGGAAACATCTACAGCTCTCTCCTGGCTGGCTCAGATGTAACCTAGTGTTGATTGCTGTGACTACCATGTCATGATAAATTTTATATTAAGTAGGAGAGCTGCTTTCCATTATATGACTTCATTTGAAGGTACGGGGGTAGAAACAGATCTGTGTATGTAAAGAACGGGAGCAGGACGGTAAACGAAGAAGGCGCCATGTCCATGGTTAAACATGAATGCTTCTTAAACGTTATCTTTCTACAAATGCCACCCATTAACCATAAAATCTGTGGCTGATTATTTCTGATAAAAACAGACATAAATGTTATTCTCAGTAAGAATTAAGGGATATGATTTTATGAAATGAATGCCAAAGAATTTTGCATAAATTGAAGGAGGGTGGTGCAGTGGTTAGTGCCGTTACCTTTTACCTCTCGGTCCTGGGTTCGAGACTCCTTGGCTGCAGGTGTGTGAAGTTTGCATGTTCTCCCCATGTTGTTGTGGGATGTGCTCTGGTCTCCCCCCACAATCCAAAAACTTGCTGAAGTAGAGATGCCCATTGGTGTGTGAGTGTGCCCTGTCGTGCGTTGTACCCGTAGCTTCTGGAATAGAATCCAAATCCCCTCTAACCCTGAATAGGACAAGTGGGCACAGAAGATGGATGAAGGACAGAGACTGGTAGCAAACCACTTTGGACAGAGCGAACCAGAAGGGTATAAAACTAAATGGATGACCCAGAGAATCACTACCAAGGTGCTGTAACTGCCTCCCATGAGATTTACAGCTGTAAATATCACAAAATGTGAAAGGGATCAGTAAAAGGGTTAACAACAAAAACATTTACCTTTATGTTTCTGTAACTCACATGAAATTCTGCATTATAACCATGTACTGGATTAGTGTTTATGGATGTGTTGTTGATAGTATGATTGTTGAAGTTTTTAGAATATAATGGCTTCATAATTCAAACATCCATCCATCCATTTTCCAAACTGCTTATCCTACTGGGTCGCGGGGAGTCCGGAGCCTATCCCGGAAGCAATGGGCACGAGGCAGGGAACAACCCAGGATGGGGGGCCAGCCCATCGCAGGGCACACTCACACAGCATTCACTCACACATGCACTCCTACGGGCACTTTAGCAACTCCAATTAGCCTCGGCATGTTTTAGGACTGTAAAAAAATATCATAAAATAAAGTTGGGAAAACGATTTAGATCTCTGTGAGAATGGCTCCTAAAATGTTATCTGATCTTCAGTTGGCATAAAATGGCAAAAGTAAAAAAAAAAAAAAAAAAAAACAGAAAGATGAGAAAGTGTAACTTTTAAACTGGAGTTTGGATCCATATGGATTCTCACATTCTTTTTCTGTCGCTGTTCTCTGCTGCCCGGAGGAAAATTACCTCTGATGAAAGCCTCTGTCAGATCTCGGGGCTGTTAGGCAAATGGCCCCAATAGATACATACTCAGACGCCCTCAGCACAGAACTGATTTCCCTAACGGACCATCAGCACTGGGCCATGTCAGGTATCTTCACACCTTGCGCTCCAAAGATAACCGTTCACACATTATTTATTCATATATTATTTCAACACTCCTAGCTACATGTGCACCACTTGAGCACGAATCCCACTTGTCTCTGAACTTTTGTTATTATTACAAATAGAGTGAGATTCACAATACTGTTGGGTTACGAACATCAGACCAATTCCAATAATTTCTTATGTAATGAAGTACGAAAGGTGAATAAGAAATCTTTAATTTTGAACTGTCAGAGTCTTTGTGTGTGTGTGTGGGTGAGCCTTCAGGCTGAAAATGTGCTTATGCAATGTATGTAAAATTCCTGAGAAAAAGGCACGATAATTTCCTTGTTGGTTTGGATCTTTGCAACACTGCAGTCAATTGATACAAAGGTCACGTACTAAAGCACACCACACTCTCGCTTCCCACCATGCATCTCTCAAGGTGGACAACAGGGGGCGTATCGGTTAAGGGGCCAGTCTTGTGACGCCGAAGCTGCAGGTTCATAGCCTGAAAACCTTTTGGGTTGAGCTTGCCCTACTGAGCTGGTCCAAAATGAGACCCCAAAACCGGCCCAGCAAGCACTGTTAACCCACTGGCTTGCTCGCCTTCTCAAACCTGTTGTAAAGGATCCCCTAGGCCGTACTGTGCTCCCACGCATGGAAGGGTGAGGAGGGCCTGGCGCTGGGGCATCTGGTTTCAGCCAGAAGGAGAGGCGACCGGCAGCCCATTATCAGTCTTCTCCAGAGTGGCCAGACCACATTCTGCACATCTATGGTTTCACTCTCTTCACTCCCGCCAGATCCCCCCCCCCCCCACCAGACAGAGTCGTTAACATGACGGTCCTTTAGCATTGGCCGCCACAGACATGCCTGGGTCCACCCACAGCAGGGTAAAGCACTTAACATGTGTAATTACACATTATATGTATTTCCAACGTGAGATTTCACTCTACAGCGGTGACCAGAATCAACCTCGAAAGCAGATAAGATTTCCTACAGGACAGTCTAGTAATTCATCTTTTTCTTCATTGCAAGTCTACAGACGGCTTTGCAGAAGCTGCCAGGGATCGGAGACAGACTCCCACAGCAGAAAAAAAAAATCATTCCCTCTTTCGAAAAACGCAACAAAATAAAAATAATTATAATTATTATTACTATTAAATTAATAAACATATATGCTCTGAGCTGTTCCACCACCCCTTAGACCTTAAAAGACTCCTTTCAGTGTCTTTAATGTTCTTTTTTTTTAAGTAATCGATGCTCTGTCGCTACATATCAGTTCATTAATAAGTTCATTGTATTATGCATGGCAAAACAGGTTACTCCATTTAATGAAAATCTTACTCTGCATGTTCGGACTGGGCAAAGTTGACACGGATCAAACATAATATACAATTTCATATCTTTCACGCTGATAAGATAATCGCCAAATTTGCATGAAGGGTATGTCTGGCACGATTAATTTGATATATATATTTTTTTACATGTTAAAGAACACATTGATACAAGCCGCTGCTGCGTTACGGGGGAAACGATAACCAAAGCGATCGCGATAAATGGGAGTGTGAAGGCAGCGCTGAAGCGAGCCAGTGCTCCGGCGGATCGTTAATCAGAAGAGCCATTGTTCACAGACCAGATACCCAGTCACAAATTTAAAATAATAACTCTTATCATGTCAACGTCGCACTCAAAGGTGCCATTGTGCTATCTGGTGACACATACTTTGCTCTCGCCTGTAACAGATCACGAGGCGAGACTCCATCATAGATGCACTGAACACCCCCGAAACCCCGTTCAGTTCCAAAGTGCTCCACCCTATCAGGGATATTTAGCATTTTCATAGTAAAATCATAACAACCCCCATAAACCATCCACTGTTGCATCTTATACATTAATCAATCTATAAATTGACTAACTATTCCTCCACCCGTTTCAGAATGAAAGGATAAAACAGCCAACAATGTCTTTTAAAGAATATTAATCGCAAAGAAATTTATTTTGCTCCGACTGTCATGTTTCGACAGCACCTACAAAACCTTTGCTTTTTGATCGGTTTCGTTTGAGCGTTATCGTTTCAGTACCACAATCTGCAGAGGTTTCTGCTGCCACCTACCGTCCAATAACTACATCGATTTTTTTTTCGTATTGACAAGCGGGTCCTTGTATAGAAAATGGATGGATGGGTTGGTTAGTTTAAGATAAAACTTTATTGAGATCTGGGGCACATGACAACCAATCCCACGATTTTTTTTGCAAACATATCAGAAGATTAGAGAGGAAAATTAAAACACAGAAGAATACATCTGTAAGTTTCACATATATATTTTTCCAAGTATACTGTATAAGCACGAGACGATTTAACCTTTCATTTCGAACCTTTTTTAATTATTGGATATTAGAAGGGGTGCTCGGATATTAAAGGTGCGGGTGTGTGTGTCTCGCCATAAACTTTGCAAGCCTACAAACAGCAATCTTAAAATGCTTGTGTACGGCAATTTATTTAGATGCATTAACAGCAATAAATGTGTTGCCCAAATGTGGTGAGTGTCCGTATTAGTGAATGTTGACGAAAAACGCGGAAGGACCCAGGAGGTCCGCAACTATAATAGTGCTGTTCAAGCAGATTGCCTGAACATAACACACTGCAGTGTGCACAGAAAGACGGGTGAACAAGCACTGTGTAAAATTTGACAAGTGCACAGTTATTAAATATATCCTTGTGTTTTGGAAGTTGTATATAAGGATTACTAAATTGGCAATAAACTCGATTATCATAGAATATGAGGTAAAACTAGGCATTTTCTGAGGGCACGTGTCATCGACTAGGACACAAAGATGGCGGCCTCCTTGCGGCTCGGACGTCGGGGGATAATAATTGGGCTGAGATTACTTAAAGTACAAAATGCATCCAGGATACAGCAGTTGTGCCGAAGCAACTTAAGGCATTTCTTCCTGTCCCCATCATTCCTGGGTGAGTATTGTCACAAAGCTAATCACACCTGCTTGTCTAAAGCGATTGGTCGTTTGCAATCTGCATAACCTGCTGTCATTCTAACACACAAGATGAGATAAACCGGCCACTAAATGTTGTTGTCAATAAAAAAATATGCATTTCGAATTATTGGCATCTTTAAATTCACGTAGAGTATGAATGTGCGTATGTGCCCTGCGTTGGACTGACATCCCGTCCAGGGTGTGCCGCAGCCTTGTACCCTGTGTTGGATGATTGGATGGGAGGGAGGGAGAAAATGCATAGTCAGGTTGCAAAGCTGAGAAGAGCATTGAAGAGCTGAACCGAAGGATGTCGACGGGCAGTGTAAAGCTGGTCACATACAGTGTAGATGTAATATACGTGCGTGTGGACAACGTTTGCATCTTCTGCATAAAGTTAATCTGCAACCGATTAATAGTGCATTGGTCATGATCACCAATCTTTTAACAAAAGGTTATCGGTAATTTCTTTAGATTCTATGATAAATTTAAGATACCTTACGAAATGCAGTTTATATTAATGCATCATCATCCGGTCGGTAAAATATTTCTAATACATTTGTTAGGGATACAGTGCCTGGAGGTAATATCTGCGTTATAATGATGCAATGTAAGGTCAATTGGGGATTATTGGGAGATTTTACCCTAGGTGCAACTGCTTTTCAGCACAGCCCACGGAAAACGTGTTATATTGTAAGATTGACATCTGCTTGAAAATACTGAGCTGGCCTGACTGCAAATATTCTATAGTTAATTTTCTCCGGCTAGTAATAAACTGATACAACATTCCTACTAGAGTTAGGACACAGTCATTTTCCCTCATTGCATTGCACTTAGTGAATCAAGATAAATTCAGTTAAATTTATATAATTTCCGGAATTCATTGAAGTAAGAATTACATAAGTCGTAAAACAGTCTGCGTTTTCAGGCATTACTTCCATCTAAAACTAACAATCAATTTCGGAGTACATTTCGCTTATTTAATCATAAACTTTATCTGTGTGCGGAGCAGTATAATAATGGCCTGCAGGGGGCAATCGCATCCCAAAAACACCTGGACGCTCGCTCTATTAAATTGCACAAGTGGTACCGAGCTCATCACGTTCAAGCATTACTTATCTTTCACTGCAGCGTGGATTCTGCCTTCTCGTGTGTTACTATAAAGGAAACCTCTGTGGATCTTTCCTCTCCAACATATACTGTCACTAAAATCGCTCTTTGCCTGTGTCTTAAGGCTGCTGGACGTAATCTATCCAACTTTTACTTTTTGGAAAAGGAGTTCTATAGGATCAAACCCAGGACCTTCTGGTTGTGAGGTAGCAACTCTAACCACTGCGCCATCCTGGTTAATTTCATGAAGAAATTCAGGATCTGAAGCTGAATCTAGTGCTTAACCAGAAGCATTGGCCCGTCTGTTGTTAAGTACAACTGCAAGCTGTGTGTTTTGTCATCTTTCTTCCTAACAACTGCTGCAGCTGTGTTCAATCATATGTTCAGGAGCTTACTGGTGTTCTTGTAACTTTTTTTACAGCGTTTTGCTACTTTTTACAGTTACTATCTGGAGTCTTAAATTTTCAGGCAGTTCCTTTCATGTGGAGCGCTAATGGATTTCAAAATTGCAAATATTGTTGCGTTAACAGCCTGTTTTGAAATCCTTGACCAAAAGTCTCACTGATAAACCTGCAGGCACTCGGCCATATGTGGTTTCATCAAAGAGGCTAAGAGCTTGCGCAATTCGGTCGAATAGAAAATTGCGTCATGGTTACACTCCCCTTTTTTTTGTTTCACCAAGTGTCTATATGCTCCAATGTTGTCTGACTAAACTAATTGCTTTTAATTCTGTATAACGGCAAATATCCTGCTTAAATCAAAACCCAAACAGTTATTTTAATGTTAACGATACTGTTTGGAATCATTAATGTTTCTGTAAAATAGAACCAGCTCTTCGTTAATGAAAATGATCAGAGGAGAATCCCAGACTGATTAGGGTTAACAGAATGGCCACAAGTGCAGAAATGACGGCACAGTACAGCAGTGTTGTATATAATGGCTTAGCTACACTTGAAATAATTCTGGAAGCAAAAGTGGGTCCTCCTACTCAGTACGAACTAGGTGAACCTAATAAAGTGACTGAGTGTATGAAATCTGTCTATAAATGGCAATATAGAAGTGTGTGTGTGTGTGCGTGCGCACATGCATATACACTCGTATACATAGACAATAGACATGCATACATATTCACACATGCACACTCACAATGCCGTGTATGGGTAGTATAAACACAAAGTTAGTGTGTGACTGGATGATCAGGATGCACGAATAACATACAAACGTAACTATGCATACTTTTGAATCATCTTTCTTTTTTTCCAGTTCATAAGCACAGTATCACAGTTTCTCCCCTCTGTGACTGACCAATTGCTGTTTCCCTTTGCTTCCTTTAGGGGCACCACCTATTAGGCTGCAAATGCCCGCACTTTCCCCCACCATGGAAGAGGGTAATATCATCAAGTGGCTGAAAAAGGAAGGTACGACCTGAAGAGCTCCATCACGCTCGTCATTGATGGCTCTGGCAAAGATGACTATATATAAAACGCAAAATCATTTTGGTCTTTTTCCTTCTCCAAGTGCACATTCATTGGCTTAAAGAATGATTAAAATTTTTATTAACGCGGCATAGTGTCTGTTCTCGTAGCTCTTTATATCTTTACAGCAGAGATTTTGCTATGTTTATGAATGTTTAATGTATTCATTAGATGGTTATTCTGCTCATTTCCTGAAATGTTTGAATACTTATCAACGACTGAAATGGGTGAACCTCGGACGGTAATTTTGCCGTTTGTTTTCGGAAGATGAGGTTGGTTGGGGGTGATGACAGTTAAATGACCGCAATGAAGCGAGGGTTCCGTCGGAAGGTCAGTGTCACAATCATAGTTATGGTGACAAAGGGATTCCAAAGACGCGGCAGATGTGCCTTTTAAGGAAAGCAGCTTGTAGTCAGGAGAGTGTTAATGGTTTCCAGGCCACGTTCTCCATTTAGATGGGTGCAGCACAAAGCGAGTGTGTGATACAGGGTGTAGAAATGCTTAAGGCGTCATTGAGGGAGGGAAACAGTCATTAATCCATGGAACACAGCAGCCCTTAGAACAGGGTGACATGACCACCGTTTTGAGCCCATAAATCAGCGTTAATAATGAAATTACCTCCAGGCCTCAAAAGTAATTAGTGTCACAAAAAGACCCCCATAAATGTAAAAAATTATTACCGTGATGCTACCTTCTGTCAAAGAAGTCTTTAATCAGATAAATAGATGTACTTCATCATAATACCTACTAACAAAGCTAATACATTCTTCTCACTAATACGTTGGTGCTAAGATCACTGAACAGCATATGTGTGAATAATTGGTACCAAAACTAACATTAACTGAAGGGATGGCACTGAAAAAATGGTGTTGTAAATGGGATGAAATGTACCTAAATGGAACATTCTGGCAGAAGGTGCTAATGGGCTTTCGTTTCTAGCCTTTGTCACCCCTGATATCTCCCTGTGGGAAATTGCCTGCTGGCTTTTTTGTTGGTTGTAGAATCGGTTGCCTTAAAAAGATCCGTTGGGGCCATCCATAGACTTGGTAGGTGTGCGCGCGTGTGTGTGCGTGTTGTGTGTGTTGTGTGTGTTGTGTGTGTTGTGTGTGTGTGTGTGTGTGTGTGTGTGTGTGTGTGTGTGTGTGTGTGTGTGTGTGTGTGTGTGTGTGTGTGTGTGTATAAGACATATATATTACTTTGTGAGGACCAAATGGGATAAAAAAAAACATTTTGATGGTGCAGGGACCAGCTTTTCAGTCCCCACAAGGGGAAACTCAGTTTTATAAAAATCTCCAAAAGTCTTGCATTTTGGTTTGGTTACTTATGGTTAAGGTTAGGGCTGGGTGGGGGTTAGGGTTGTCATTGTCGGGATCAGGGTTATGTCCATAGAAATGAATGGACGCTCCTCGCAAAAATATGAATATGAACATGTGCAGTGATGTACAGAATAAACAGTACTGACACTTTAAATTCTCAGACTTTGAGCATTTGACCTCTGGGGTCAGTTTCCACCAAAACACATGAATTTCCAGCTGCCCCTAACCCTTGGAAATGCCTTGTAAGGGTAAGGTCAGACCCCACGGTGCCCATTACCCCTCTGGAGCTGAAGCTCGCCTTTCATCCCTGCATGACAGCTTCTGGCGTCCTGTAGCTTCATCCTGCAGCGGAAAGCCCTCCGCTGTCTCCTTTAGTGCCATTTTGTATTCTCCTTTGAGGTTTCTCCCCCACCTGGTTTATATTTTAAAGGAAATATTCCCTGTCTTGTGCTCTTAAATATTGAATTATAGCTCACTGGATACTCAGTGATTTAGCCACTTTTTAAAACTTGTGGGGTCACATTCCTGTATGTTTTTTTTTTTTTTTTTTTTTTTTTTCTTCAAAACAAACAGTCTGCTTGCGTTGCCTTGTGTACTTTCAGTCCCTGAATCTGTCTTAGATTAAGCATCACATATTTCCCCTTATGCTACAAGAAGTGGAGCGAATACTCTAATACGACTTTTAGATCAATACCCAGTCTTTCAGGCAGGCCCCCAGATGTTATTGAATAAGTAAATGTCTGTTTGCTTTGTCTCAGAAACAAAATTGGCAGCCAGTGCAGTTCCCCTGCATTACAGCAGGCGGTGCTACAGCATGCAGATGACATTATAGGCCAATTAGTGTTTAGCAGCAGATTGAAAAATCGATCTCAGATCTATAAATAAGCTGGCATTGGCGTTCTTGATTATTGAAACTTCAGATAATCTGTTGTACTGCTTTTAAATGCTGGGCCTCATTGCACATTGTGTCTGCCGAGTTCCTCAATATAATTCACATGATGGGTGCAGGAGGGTTTGTTGTGAAATGTTACCATGTTAGCCCAACTGTTGCACCTTTCCTGTGGTAAAATGGTTATTCGAAACTGCAGAGTAGTTAGTGATTTAGGTTAATCAGAAACATCTAGTATTTTTTTCCTGCCATTACAGTTTGAAATAAGTTTGGTTCAATGGAATTATAATATTTGAGTGAGTTATGACATAATGTCCAGCATTTAATCTGAATTTGACATATTCCAACAGTGATTGTCTGTCTATCTGTCAAATTCGTGTTATCTTTATTTTACTTTTACACTGAGGAAATGCATTCTGAAGTGAAGTAGATTCAAGGCAAGATCAAATGCTCATTACGATGTTAAAGAACTTCACGCATTCTCTTGTAAAATGCATTTAATTGTAGCGGGTCCGGATCCGTTCTAGTTCACCAAGATGGGTCATGCTTTGTTAATGCTGCATTTTCATCGTCGGAGTCTTAGTTTTTCGATTTATTGCTTTTTTAAATTTAAATTTGGATTAGTCAAAATTATAGTCAAATCTGAAGTGTCTGCCCAAAGGCCGACCAGAGATTTGGAAATTTTGCAAGGCTTGAAAATCTTGTGTATTTCTCTGCTAGGCGAACCTGTGACAGCTGGAGATCCGCTGTGTGAGATCGAGACCGACAAGGCCATCATCACCATGGAATCCAATGACGATGGCGTGCTGGCCAAGATTTTGGTAAGCGACGCGTGTCCACCCTAACATTTCCTTGACGTTACCTAAATCTGCATCTCTTGCCACACTGTCACTGTAGTACCATGTGACCAGGGAAAAGTCAATGTTTTGATTATCAGCCAGGAATTCCTATTGTCTTAGTCACCTGATTATAGATTGGAAACATACTACACTGAGTTACTTAGCAAACCCTTTTCATAAGAGAGTCACAATCGTGGTTTATATACACGTTGCCCCTGATTTATGGCTGGGTTCAGTTACAAGTCATACGTCGAAATGGTCGTATGTCAGAATAGGTAATTGCACTGACTTTTGGTGTGAGAATGAGACTGGAGGATAAGTGTGAGGCTGGGACGGTCACACTGCCCTACAGTACAGGCAGTTATGGTATGGTGCGCAGAGCACACTGGGTAGTGTAGTGATTCCAGGCCTACAGTGACCTGAAATTTATTTTTTATGCATTTACTTAATTTTTTTTTCTTCCTTTAAAAGCTTTGGCCGTATATGCCAGTCGTCGTAAGTGATATAGGTTCTAAGTTCAGGACAGTCTATATTAGCTAAGGTGGTGCATTGATGTAAAAATTGAGGAAGAATATCAGTAGCCATAATTTTTATATATTAATATTTTCCCCTGCTGGTTTTCATCAACCATTTAAAAGTTTAAAAGTCTTGTGTGGTAGAACTGTCATCCTGTCTGCTGGCCTTTCTCTGTTACAGAAGCTCATTAAGCCTGTTGGAGCTGGAGATTAGTAACCAGGCCTCGCATCATGGTGTTTGCCGTGTCGAGATCAAAGGTTGCTCTTTTGTTTTTATTTATGCAGTGAATGGTTTTCTCACCCACAAAAAGAGTACTGATAGTGACCAGACAATTGTGAAGCTCACTATCTCCTCCGGTCTTCTGGCCTTGCAGATACCACAGCTAGAAATGGCTTATGAGTCCCCTTCTACAGGCGTGTTTGTTTAGACATTTATAGCCTAGTTGACTTGCAGAAACGATCTGCACCTGCTGTGTTTGCTCTATCATGTATTATCACTTTTACGTGCCTAACACCTGTAAGAAGCATGTGTAATAAATTTACCGTATAATTCACCATGCCGATTGTTCAGCCCCTGGTTGCCACATGCAGCCATGCGTGGCTAAAGGATGTTTGAGGATGACGCCTCAAAGTTGGTTGCAGTAGCTAGTAGGAAGGCCAGGATGCCAAGCAGCCCACCGGATGGCTAAGCTGTGAATCTGTGCTACAGAAGCATTACTGAGGATTCATATGCGACTCTGTGGATAAAGGGCTCAGTCACTTTCCCTCAGGCCGAATGGCATCACACTTAACTAATAAAGACCTTCCAGTCTTGGCAGTATTATCTATTTGTCTGTCCCGCTTGTCTTCCCGATTTCCCGATGTTGGCCCATTCTCTCGTTGGAACGGACTATGCCGCCCAGACTGTGAAATGTGCTGCTAGGACAACAGACATTTGCGTTCTGGTGCCTGTTGTATCATTCATTATTCAGGCGCATTTACAGCAGGATATGCCCTGTGACGGCTCTCTCAATGCGCTCCCAGCAGAAGCAATCTACTATGCATTGTTTGGACATGTAACACTTCCATCCTTCTCGTGAATTGAAGCAGTTTCCATGGAAACCTTGAGGGAAAGGTGGCCTGGGATTGATAACCCCCTTCCACTTCTCAAGACCTCCAACCCAGCAGACTGTTTGAGGAGCAGCACATTCTTCTACAGCAATAAAAGCAACAGGAAGATTTACATTTATCAAGTCAAACCAGTGGCTGCTTGGCTGCTAGTGCGTCTGACTATTCCACAGTCTTTTAGAGAGTGTAGGGAAAGTGAAATCAAGTGGCATGTGAAGCCGTTCATTTGATTTTCAAAGGTGCTGTTTTTATTCTGTTTGACTCTGTGGTGTTTTGGAAACGAGATTGTGGACTGGAGGAAGTGAACACAAAATTAACAAACTACTGTCGTGATGTTCGGGTCAATTTTCCAGGAAAGCTGCCTGAAGGACACTGATAGATAGGCACCATGAAGCCACAGTACAAACGTGTAGGCCTGTGTAAAAGAATTGAAAAGCTGTAGGACTCCGAGTATTTGGAAGGCCGCATGGCTCACTTAAGTCGGCGTTCTGCGTTTCACCCACGGTGTAGAACTCCCAACATCCATTCCATTGCTGCTAATCTCGCTGCGCATTTACAGTTGTGCAACCATGCATTGAAGCACAGCTTCCTTGTAGCTTTTCATGCCTTGGGTGAATACTCTATGCGCTTCGTGTGCTTAGGAGTCAGGAGCTGGTATGACGTAAAACACCGTCTAGTTCATTTTAGGTCTGCGTCCCTGAAGTCTCGTAAGCGGACTATATATTCTGACTGCCTTCTGCTAAGACCACCTCATTCATCTTCTTCCCCAAGAGCAGTTGCTAAGTAGCTGGGAAAAGCCAAAATCCTCTTCACGCCACGCTTCCCTCTGTCTTGCCAAGACCGGCGTCATCCTGCTTTGGCTCGCGCCGAATCAGTGTCCGGTCTTTCCAGACTTTCTACACCAGGCCTGGCACGAGTCCATTTGAAGGGAAACGGCTGTTTGCAGAAAGCCGTAATCGCATCTCTCTGCGTGTGAGCGTGTGCACTTGTCATTCGCTCGATCAATATTCGCACCATCGATGCTGCCGTTTCTCGTCTTCACGACCCTGTGATGGAGCAGGTAAAAGGATGGACTCTGAAAGTTGCAGGAGACAAATGTTCCCCCCGTTAAGATGCACTAGTCCAACGTCCATTCTATAGATGCAGAAATACACGGACAGCAAGGCCAGCAGTGTTAACTCTGATCACTTTATGTCAGTCCAAGCTAAGGACTGAGAGCACTGTTGTAATTACAGAGGACTGTTAGATGCACTATCGTCATGAGACCATCCATGTTGTTTCCACAGGGGATATATGACTGTAACCATCCAGCAGTAGAATCGGCATTTCCCTTGGGTGCTGCTTATCCTAGAAATTCTCCAGAACTTGACGCATCCCACATTGCATGTCATACTCTTTAGGTTGACAATGTTAGTTTTATGATTGTAGTTGGAAAACTTGCCTGGATTCAGATTTTAAAATGGGTACGTACCTTGTTCAGAGGTACATCCCTCTTCCAAAAGCCGCTATTACATGGCAACAAACAGAAAACCTTTAACAAACTTGAAATTTCCCAGAAACCAGGTTGGTCTCCTGTATAGTTCTGCCAAGCTGCCTACTAGTAGGGATGCGAACATGCATTTGGCAGGTAGCTGGCCGTGACCTGGAGGCAGTGAGTGGGCTGTGACTTGTGCCAAGAGACATGCAGATCCCTTCATGTCGCTGCCCATCACCAAACAGCCGCACACCACACTGATCAACGAGGTCAGCCCCCTCCTTACCACCACCTGTTTTTGCGCGTGCATTTCCCCACCCCACCCCTACTTTCCTGCTGTGCCCACAGACTTTCTGCAGAAGCAGTTCTGTTTTTTCATGGTAAACCAAAGCACAAATTTCTTAAGCGGTGGGATTCCCCGTCACCCTGGGCAGCTGGAACACAACTGCAAGAGCAGCTTCGGCATTCGGTTACGGCTTGCCGGGGAATTGGCCGGCACAGTTTGGACGGGGAAGAACATGGACGGGTCTGCCATCTGGGATGAATTTTCTCATTAGAAAATTCTACACTGTACAAGAAATTTATGGCAAGTTTAAAAGAGGGGATTGTGCGTTTTCAGCATCTGTCCTATGCTTGGTGTTTTAAAAGGAAAATTTTAAAAATGTAACACTTGAAGATCCGCTTGGTATCAGCCTTATCCAAGAATCTTTCTTCAATGGCATAATTATGATTAGATTTTGTTTACAAGATGTTTGTCTTCCCTCCGATTGTTATTTATTAATTTTTTTTGTCTTGTATTAGTTGTGTTTTTGTTGCTTTGCCAGATAGTCCAGTTTTCTTTTTGCGTGTTTCAAAGCCAGTAATCATCATGTGAAATACTGACAAAACAGGAATGAGTGTCTGCTCCTCCCCTGGTTGAACCCACTTGAAGGTCCCTGTTTTCACTGTTGGTGGCAGATTCTTTCCCATTAATAAAAATATCTCGTTATTGCATCAAGCTTTGAAAGGACATCTCCAGACTTAGCATGCTATTTTCTGACCCGAGGCAGCACTCTGTTCAAACTAATACGCTTTAATTGTTGTATTAAACCCAAATCATCCTTGGACTCCTCCTGTGTGATTAACTACTCACTGTCCAGCACAGTCTGCCTGGATACTGGATCTGTCAGGTTCAAATATAGATTTACCCTTTCTGCTGTCTGCTTTTCCCAGTGGATCAATCGGTGGAATTTTTACAGTTCTGAACGGAAGCCCCCTCCCCCACCCCCAACAAGCTGTTACTGCCAGAGAGTTTGGGAACAATTACTCGTTTCTGAATATGTGGCACTTTGGAGGGGGGGGGGGGGCAGCTAATCATTGCTGCTTCCTTTTGTGCTGGAATCATGTTAAAGCCCCTGTCTGCCATCTTCCCCAAAAGATTATGTATGTGTCTGAATGTTATGTTATGAATTCGTATGCACCCCCCCCCCCTCCCCCCCACTTGCCAGCTCCCTAAACAGTTTGACAGTAATTAATTAAGGAATAACAGGTTCACAGCCCTTCTGTCTAATGTGGTGATTGGGGGAAATGCTTTGAGAGCGCAGTACCGCCCACACACCTGGCGATGGCAGCCTTGAGCTCCACAGACGGCGCTCAGGTGTCTCCGAAAAGGACCCAAAGACCAGTCACGTATGCAACTCGCGTGGCATAACGCTGTTGTGCCAGAATGAGCTGCTCACGAGAGAGCAGTGTTAGATTCGCACTATAAATACCTCCTGTTCTAATTAGTGTTTATGAGTTTGAGGCTCTTTTGAAGAAGGTGGGGCTTTGGATTGTAATCAGGTCTCCAGGGATCATGGGGATGGGCATGCTCATCTATAACCGGATTTTTTTCTGCATTTTGCATAGCGATTCAGTACATGACCACATTGCTTGCTAACCCAGTCAGTCTTGGTGATATCTGACAGTGTCGGACAGTCGAGCTTAAAGCCCTACAGTGTGTGTCTGACAGGGATCTCTGCACGGACAGCGTATGACACCCTGCCGTTTGCGCGGATGCCACATAACACCCGGATGTCTGCAGGGACAGCCCGCCCTGCCAGCCTACCCCGACGGAGATCTTTGTGCGGAATTTGTCAGTCGACGCCCTTCACCTCCACCTCCATCCTAATGCCTAGTTGCTAGGAGACATACCGTGTGGCAGCTGTCACCTCTTCCAGGTGATCTCGACGCTGCTCGCCGACCCGACATCCGGGATTTTTGCTAATCCTTGCGATACCTTATACTGGTAGCAGCTGTTTATATAGTAGAAAATGAGGGGAGAAAAATATATTGAGTTTTTTTTTCCCCTGAGGTGAAAACAAAAAAGCATCCTACGTAGGTAGACGTCATATGGTTAATATGCGGATTAGGGAGCAGTTCTGGAGCCCTTTAGCGATGAGTCCAGGAGCTCCATAAACATTATTACACACTGCGAGGGTTATAATCGTATGGCTGTGTGTAGGGCTGGGCAATATCATACTGATATTATATCGCACATGCCCAATAATCACCAGGGCTTCAGATGACAGGTGAAGCATTTGGCCGGTACTTTGGCTTTTCAGTACTATACGGACGTTTATTTTTACTACGCGAACGTTTATCACTATGGTTTGGTGTACTTCAATGCAATATGCACTGTAGCAGTGCACACCACATAATACTGTTTTGGTGTACTACGGTTTGGTATAGTTCAGTGCGATATGCTCTGTAGCAGTGCACACCGCATAATACTGTTTTGGTATACTACGGTTTGCTATAGTTCAGTGCGATATGCACTGTAGCAGTGCACACCGCATAATACTGTTTTGGTATACTACGGTTTGCTATAGTTCAGTGCGATATGCACTGTAGCAGTGCACACCGCATAATACTGTTCTGGTATACTATGGTGTACTATCGGTATGATATCACCCAGCACTAGCTGTATCATTACTAGGAAGATGATGTAGTCGGGATCGCGACACAGTAATGATTTAAAATGAATAATAATGATAATGATGAAGAATAATGATGCAATATCCTTCAGTGCTTTTCCAGAATTTTGCAACCTGTGGTTTTCCCAGTTTGGCTCTGCGATGATCCCACCATAATCTCTCTCTAAAAATCCCTCTTCACTCCTGCACCTTTCTCCCCCAGTAATGTACTGCTGCTTTCAAAGTGACTCTGAACGGGGAAAGTGATCAGCATGATGATTCTCAAATCTGAGCCTGACTTTAATCTGAACGTGGTCTCAGTCCCACACCTATCCTATTATAATCATGTATTATATTATAGTCATGTAAATAATTTCATTTTGGTCAGTCAGTTTTTTTCTAAAAGTGTGGGAATACCTTGCTTAAAAGGTAACTCCTTTTTAATATGGGCAATGCAGTATTACTGAAGGGTCTTCTTAAATTCCAAAATCTGAATTCTTTCAGAACTTAGAAATTAGAATTTTTTGATCCCAGAGGGAAATTCTAGCATATTTAGTTCTATGCAGAACTCTGCTGGAACAAAAATGTGAGTCAGATGATGGCTATACTCACCGACTGTAACGTTGAAGGCAGAAGGAGGTCCTGGGTGCAGGGCCGTGGGTTATGAGATGACTTGTCCTCAGTCACAACGCTAAATGTAGTCTACAGAGCTTGTTCATAATACATCATCCTGGGATCTTTGATCTTGCATAAAAATTTTTTGTTGGCCAAAGGTCAAACTTTTGCTCTGATTAATGGCTAGTGTGCGTACACAATGGCTGCTTTTACTGATATGCTTGAACACTTAAAAATTTGAATTTTAAACATCATCCCCCTCCCAGCTACATTATAACATTCTCTGAACAGTTCAGCAATGTTGTATTATCACCAACCCCACATTTGAGGTGCTGTGAGTCGGTTATCAATGAAATATGAATGGTTCAAGGAAATAAAGCCTAGTTTGTTTGCATTTTCATCTGCTGACGAGTCATTGACTGACCGTCTTGTCTTCTCATCGAATCTTTTAACCCAAGCTGAGTTTCTACAGGAGAGTCTGACAGAGAGCCGATCTTGCCCTGACTTCTGTGTGGTCTGTACACAGTGTTATAAAACCAGCATTTTCTGAGTTCTCTATTTATCTGGGTCTTTTCTGGTAAAATCTTTCCTAGTCAAGGAAGTCTTAAGGAAGGAAGTTTTCTTTTTTTTAATTTTAATTATTTGTCGGAAATATATACCAAAAATCTAGTCACATCTAGTAGCTGACGTGCTAAACGTGATCAGTATTGACTGTGGGAACGGTTGTTCTTTGGTTCCTTAAATGGATTAATTTGCCTGTTGTGACTGTTGGAGGTCAGGCCAAGAGGAACACAGCGTTTATTAACGGCTCAACCTTAGATCCCCTGTTGTAGCCACAAAAGAGGAAACTAAATTTTACTGCTGAAGGGTTAAAGGTACGCCGATGGTTTCTATTTCGAGAATTGCATGCAAGAGGCGTGTTGAGATGCTTCTGTCATTTCAGTGACTTTCTCCTCCTCGCCGGTAGACCTATCTGAAAAGGTCCCTCCCGAATTAAGCTCAATTCAGTGGGTCCCATAAAGCTGCCTTCCGATTCGCTCTTCATGCCGAGCCTCTCGCGAAACCCCAAACGCATTTCCCGTGCTTTTCTTCTCTATGAAGCGTCTCTATAGGGATTAATAATAAGATTGATGCTGCCTTTGCCACCTCTGTGTGTTTTTCTATAGTCTCCAAACCCTGCCTTTCATCCTTTTATATCAGCTGGCTATGGCGTTAGCATCTGTCTCTAACAGACTTTTGTGTATAATTAACCATAATTATATAAGCTTCTTCATTTACTGAGAGAGTCTTAATGCTGGTGTCGTATTCAAGGATCTCTTCCAAGGGATAGACGGATGACTTCATGCATGTGTACTCTATGTTTTGCCAAACTGTATGGTTTTCTGCTTTTCTTTTAACTCCTTCTGTAGGGTTTATAAAAAGGTTATATTAGTAGCTTGTATAAATGAGCCATTATAAGTAAAGTGTTCGATTCTCCTTCCTGCCCGCAGATGGGTGAGGGGAGCCGGGGGGTGCGACTGGGCACTCTGATCGCCTTGATGGTGGAGGAAGGGGAGGACTGGAAGCAGGTGGAGATCCCTGCCGCTGGGGCTGCCACCCCCTCGCCTCCTGCACCCAGCCCTGCCCCCGATTCTCCACCCCAACATCCAGCCCAGCGGCCACCTCCCGCTGCAAAGGCTCCTGGACCGTGAGTGTCACTAGGAGTCCCTGAGTGTCCATCACACAGTGGGCGAGTGTCACGAGGTCTCGGACTGAAATGGATAAGCCCCCCTTATTTGTTTACATGGTACCTATGGCTGCCTGGAGTCATGGCTGAAACAGCAGCTGCTAAACTCGTCCTGTTTTGATGTAAACATCGCGTTGCTGAGCCCATATACTCACACTTTTTTTTTTTTTTTTTCTTTTTTCGAAGGTGCCTTTTCGTAGTCATGAAGAGTTCCTTTTTAGCTACCCTTCCTGTTGCAAATGAGGAACATATGTGACCCCTACACCAGTAGTTTCATTATATGAGAGTTTTGTTGTTTTTCTGGTTGTCCTGGCAAATATCTACAAATGGGGGACGTAGGCGAATGGGGCAGTTAGACTTGCGTCTCATAATGGAAAATTTTGATGGAGTCTGTCCTCACATTCGGGAATTTCCAGTGGTCTTCTCACTATTTTAAGTCTGCATTTTGTAGATGGTTTATTCAGCCTTGGGGATGTAATGAAGTTTAAGGCGCAAGCAGCAGCATCACACACCCCCCCCCCCCCGTAGGTTGGAGGAGAGAGAGGCGAATGCACAGAATTGCGAGAAAGTGAAGGAATGCAGAATTCCAATACCCTAAATACCAGAGCAGCTGGGCTGCTTTTTTTGGTACTTCGGTACTTTGGGGTGGTACTTGGCCTTCTTTGTTGGTTATTGCTTATGCAAATATCCGCCCTTTAAACATAATACAACCACCATCTTGAAAAAAATTACCTAGAAAACAACGATAAAGTAAAAAAAAATAAAATAAAATTGTAATTAGTAGACAGTCCCAAGCTTTAATTGCGATCTGGTTGGAAGAGAAAGATACAAGGTAAGGACGACATTACAGGAAATAGTCTTTTGTATAATATACTGTACTAGGACAACATGGGATTAAAAAATTTCCAAATGTTGTGATGTGATTTTGCGGTAGATATTGGGGTATTTTTTAAAGCAAAAAAAAATTGCATAAGCTTCTCACAATCCCATCTAGGAGTGATTTTAAACAGCAAATGATAAAAAAAAGTGAGCTGGAATCATGTTGTAACTAGCCTCTCTTTGTGGTACGGCTCGGGTTCCGCTCGGGTTCCGCTCAGTTCCTGCATGCCAATGGAAAAATGGGTAATTGAGAAGTGCATAATTGTATTGTATTGACTGCATATGTAAGGATTTGATTGGATATGTGCATGCTGACATGGTTATGTATTTGGTTGACTTGCTTTGTCTGTCTCTTCCTCCCTCCGTCTCCAGGCCACGCCTGAGTCCGGCTGCACGGTACATTTTGAACACGCATGGCCTGGACCCTCAGATGGTCACGCCCACCGGGCCCCGGGGTCTCATTACCAAGGAGTAAGTGTGGAACGGAGTGTGTAGTATGCGGTGGAAAAGGGGAAAAGGGGAGGATCCCATATATGGAAAAGGGGAGGATCCTTTGGATCAAATTAGCATCAGACAACGATGTAGCTTTCTGATGAGAATAACCTTGCTCAGAGTGCATGTGGTTGCCTCAAAGACTGGAAAACACATTTTAAAGTGCCGGCTGGAGTCCTGGGTTTCTGAGGGTCTTGGTGGGGGTGGGGTGGGGGGGGGGTGGGGGGGGTTACGGGGATGAGCCTGGGGAAGGAGGGAATTCGCGCCTGGTGAACACACATTCACCTGCTTCGCTCATGGGGTTTCCGTCAGTGATGGTACTGGTGAGCCGTCTGCAGAGATGCCTTATTAAGAGCTGCTGTCCCCATGGCAACCCAGTCTCCGCCATCCCCTGTGTCCATAGAAACGGTCCGTATATTTAGTTTTTGCAATCAGTGCTTTCGTGTATTTAGATTATTTAAAGTAAAGCATTCTGCCGTAACAGAGAAGCTGGGCTTTTTATAATTTTCCTATTTTTAAAGAGAGGTTTTCCACATTAAATGTTAAGGGTGTTTTTTTTTTCACTCTCATTTCCCGTCTGGTGTGATGTGCGGATCATGGGTTGTACGGATGACTCATTTGCAGTTTTTGCTATGGTTACCAGTATCACAGGGAGTTAAGGTAGGGAAACCAGTGATCATTCTTTAAAACGCTGTAAAGGTGGTATGTGGACCAGATCATTATCAGCAGATTTTAACCCCTCTGGCCTTCAAAGTGAATTCTGAAAAGTGAAATTATGGGCTTGTGGAGGCTTAATCACTTTCCCGATAACATGACTCACCTGCGGTGATGTAAGATCACTTTGTTATAAAACCAGCAGATAGATGCTTTACAGGCCCAGACTCTACACAACGATTTTCAGCTTACAGCCATAGAGAAACCAACCCAACCCCCCCCCTCCAAAAAGCAGCTTAAACAGTCTGCCTGTGCCCTCCCCCTTCTCCCATTTTACTGACACGCGCGCGGCCCCTTCCTGTCTTCATCCTTGCCACTAGACGTCCTGACACTTTGACACAGACATGGGTTTATAGCTTAAACCTGGTTAAAATAGAGTTGGGGATAGTTGGGGTTCGTGGCACCTGGTGAAGAATGTACATGGTTTATCGACTGGCAATTTTGATAAGCGCATCTGCTTTAGGAGATGCAACTGCCATTAAACAGACTTCAGCAGCGTAAATGTGGTTGTAATGCACTCTAGGGCTATATGTTTTAGTTGCTGTTATCCGAAGTCTTGGGCTCAAGCGAAGGTCTCTGTTTAGCTGTCTCTTCTGTCATATAAAAAGCAATAAGTGGCATATAATTTATTAACAGCTGGGGCAGACTGATCGCAGTAGAGGCCGATTTCACAGGCTGGTAAAACCAGTCGTGTCTCTGGGCTCCGCTCCCAGCCTTCAGTTTTATTATTTTCTTTCATCACTCACCTGTCTAGCAGGAAAGGAAAAGGCAAAGATTTACAGACAGGACCCCAGACAACGCTGGGGGATGTTTAAACTGGAGGGGCTCCAGTTATAGATGATGCCGAGGCTCGCAAAGAGCTGTATCATATTTATAGATGTATTACATGGTTACATTACCATTCTTAATAAACTTGGTTCATCTTAAAAATACCCACTGAGGGATCTTATTCAGTTTAGGTCTTTACACTTCAATTTGACCTAATTTGTTTTCAGGACAGATGTAAGGCTGTAGTAATCAAAAAGGCAAGATGCCACACGCTGACTCTGAGATACGCCCCCTAGTGTACGGAGATGGGAGCGCCTTGGAAATGACGCAAGTTCAGGCGAGGCTTTGGGGTTGTGGATGTACGTGAAATTTATATTGGGAAGATGGCAATTTAAATGTTCATCAAACGTATCTTTAGAGTGGCGGCAGCTGTTGGATAGGATGCTGGCTGAAGAGGGATTAAATGCCGGTCTCTGTTGGCTGAGAGATGCGGCTTTGGTTAAACCTTGCAGTGTTACCCTGACAGCGTCCCCACGTGACGGGGCTCGCAGTGCTGCCTCCAGCCCTGTCTCAATTTAACCCAGATACACTGCCCTGCCTCCTAGTGCCTGTCTGTCATCCTAAAAGAGCTGCTAATGATGCTTTTGAGGTTAGGGGGTGGGGGTGAGGCTGTGGTGGTGGGGGGAGGACACTCCAGTTTTCCAGTAAGGCGGGGGCTCTGGTCTCTGTAAACAGTGATGATGAAGAAGAGAGATGAGCGAGAGGACAAGGTTTTAAGAGTGCGGCTGCGAAGGAGGGGTTGTGTAGAGAAAATGGCAGTGCAGGAATTCACATCTTAGCAAGCCCCAGGTGAAAGGCGGCCCTCGTTTCTGGATGTGAATCAGAATCATAATCTCCGTTTCGCTGAGGACATTTATATTCCGAGGACAGACGTTTCGCATACAACGTAAGGACACTAACATAACAACATAAAAAAAAAGAATCATAGAAAATAATAGAATACAGACATTTACAAGACAATACATGTAACAGCAACAACAATCAGCGACAAGAATGTGAGACAATGTGTAAGAATTTTCAAATTGTGGAAGAAGATGCATACATGTACTTTAATAAGGCAGCAATGATTATGCCCAAGTATCTTCCATTCAGCAATGTGTCAAACTTGGCACCTTGATAAAACAGCAGGGAGAGAGAGAACGAGTGAGAGAGAGAGAGAGAGAGAGAGAGAGAGAACAATGTATCTGTGTACGAGCCCATGGAAGCTTTGACTAAAAGCACCAGATTTCCTTTCTCCCTCGGGGAAAATTAGTAGGGTATTAGTCAGATGGCAGGAGGCATCTTGAGAGACGTGGTAAGGCGTAACTCAATCGGTAGCTGTTGGCATGAAAAGCTCCCCGTTTGACACCGACATGCCCCCCCCCCCCCCCCCCCCCCCCCCCGTCCCAGCACTCAGTATAAAAAGCGGCCAGCAGTACACCACCCTCATGTAACCACCTCTGATTAATGACACCTGACGCAGCAATGAATTACGAAAATCACGTCGTGGCAGGTACCCCTCAGCACCGCCGCTGGCCGAGATCCCATGCCGTCTCTCGGAGAGGGGGACATATACCCGTTGTTTAGCCCAGCGGGTCACCAACCTGGGATGCCCCTCGCAGCCTAGATTGTTCTCTTTGTAAGAGTAGATCAAACCATAAAGAAAGAGGTTGAAGGCCACTGCATTAGCCTGTACATGATTATTTGGTGTTGGAGACTGAAGTCCTACAGCGTTGAGGCAGGCATGTATTTAAGGCAGGTCTGTGAAGGAACTGTGAACTAAGCCGCTTCTACATGCAAAATTCCCACAAAAGCTAAGGTTTGAGTCTCTACAATGAAGGTGTGTCTATACTGCAAAACTATAATTAAAAGGCTCCTTTACCTGTGGTGCCCAGTCTGAGCGATAGTCTTGCTGGCTCATGCCCCTAGTGTCTGGAGGAATGGATTTGCATTCTCCTTTAATGGTTACTAAGGCATGCCTGAAGAGTAAAGCTGCCCAGTGTCAAATTTCAACACTTCACTCCCTACAATAGATGCTTGTCCGAGAAGCAGAAATGCCTCATTAATTTATCCTGCTGAATTATTGCTGGTGTAAAAATATGGTCCACACTAATGACACTTTTATGGCAGGCTGTTATGTATTTTTTTGTGAGGTGCAAGGGGCTTATCAACACATCTACTGAAGCGATACATCTACCGAAGCAATACATCGGTTCCACCCTCACAGTCTTGGGAGAGATCTGACTAAAAATGACATCATGCCCAATAGACAAACCCCAGGCACTAGGTATTTTGTACAGGGAAACATTTTGCCTCAACACATGCATCCAGCTGGTGAAATGTCACTTCAGCTTCAGCACAAACAGGCTTATTTCCTATGTTGGGGGTTAGTATGACCCCAAGCTGAGGGCCACATTGTCACCGGAGCATCAACGATGCTGAAAGCCAGTAACCGAGAAAAGGCCGAAGGAGAGTGTCATCTTTCCTGATTTTTTTTAAATTCTGGTATCGGTGGTGATCCAACCTTTGTCTCCTGCCCAGAGATGCTCTGAACCTGCTGAAAAAGGCAGATGCCAAGGGCCCCAAGGTGACCAGCACGGCCCCGGAAACAGCACCCCCCGCACACCTTACCCCAGCTTCTGGAAGACCTGCATACCCTCCAATCTCTGTACCCGGAAAGACAGGAGCACCGGTCAGTACTGAATCCACATCCTGTCTGTGTACGGACGGGATAAACACACTGCAAGACAATTGTTAAAACCATAGCAGATCGCCCTCTGTTGGGCCCTATAACTGTAATCCAATGCTATGGTGTAGCAAACACATGCTTTACAGGAGTATACCTGTTAAACATTTGGAAATACAAATTGCGTACTGATGGACTGTGGAGTCACGTACATAGGGTCAGTTGACTTAATGCATTTTTCATAGTTGCTCTTTCAGTCACCCTTGGGGACCTGATTCTAAAACACCAATATTAATTCCAGATAACAATCTTTTTAGTAGAGCTTTTCCATGAAGTGCATTTTAGGTTACAGTTATCACATCTCTTCTGTAGTTATGTCATAAGCCAGTGGCTCTTGCTGTAGAGGGAGAACCAATCATAGCTTCTGATGAAAGCAGCATAAAAAAAACAGAAAGGTACAAAAAAGCCGGACTAGTTTTAAACACTTAAATACTACATGCTGACATACAAACTACTCCTGATTGCTTCCGATTCTTTATTTTGTTTTTATTATTTAAGGAAATTAGCTGTGATTTATTGTAGATTTAAACTGAGATGTGATACCGTTTCCAGTTGAATTGGTATGTCAGCGTGGGAAGCCTGCAGGAACCTGATATGTTCAGTGCGGTTCAGGTTCTCCGGTCCCGATTGCGCTCTCAGTTGCACAGAGTAGCACAGATAGTTCATGTCATTCTATAGTAAAGACGGTCCTTAAATGTTGTGGGTTATACGCCAGTAACTACATCAGCACCACAGATGACACTGAGATCCGGCAAATCGAGCAGAACTTTGCGCAAAGGATACGATGGTTTGTTGAGGAATCCTGGTGGCTAATAAGCTGTGTTTTGTTTGGCCAGTTATTTTTGTACAACGGTGTTACAAGGGCTATGCGTGCAGCGGGTGGCCAACTGACCCAGAGCGTTAAGCAAAATTGGCATAGATATGGGATGGCCAGTGACCCGGGTAATATTTAAAATTGTATGAGCACGTCACTCTTGTATTAGCAACAGCGAGATGATATGCAAATTTACCCCACCTCACTGACTCTGTTTTCCCTTTTATTACCAAGTCAAGGCTTGCAATGGCAAAGAAAAACAGTGAATGCTGCAAGAACTCAGAATTTTACTACATGCTGTTTTATGGCTGACATCAAAGGTGCTCATCCCTGCAGTTTATCTGATGACCGTAAACTATGGCTTCAGACTTGGCTTGTCCCAACCCTCCTGACAGCCTGTTGGCACCCTTCAGAATGCAAGTTATGGGCTTTTCTGCCAGTAAAGAACCTAATAGTGTGCAGATGATGGTGCTTTGCGTTGCGATATGATCAAGCAAGGGGGACAAGCGGGAAGCTTCCATGTGTCTTCATCCGTCCTCTTCCCAAGTGCAAACGAAGGCTCCAATTATGCCTTTGTTTTGAACTAGAGGCGGTGGTTGATCCTTTTGGCTATAAAGGCTTGTTCTTGAATATTCGTTGATTCACTGGCAGGTTGACCACCTCAAAGATACCACAGATAGTGAGAGCTGACAATGGAATGGGTTGGGTCTTCACACTACCTACTGAATGAGATAGCCGGGATTCTGCCATGCCACCCGCTGCTGTGTTAAAAGCAAGCAAGCCAGTGTTGTTTCAACACGCTTGGCGTCTCGCATGCATCTTTCCTGGCCCTGATAAGGAGATCTGTTTATACAAGCACTAAGAGTGGCTGCCTGACAGCTGCAAGATCAGATGCTGCACTGAGACTTAATGCCAACTTGAAGCAAATATGACAAAATCTAGTTGTGGTTTTCGGGGAGTCCTTGTTTAACCATGCCATCCACAGTGACTTTTGATGATACCTTCCCCAACTTCAGGTGTGTGATAATGAGGGAGGCAGATCACTGGGAGTAAAAATCCAGACCAAGATTTTGTTTCAGCCAACCAGTTGAGTGTAGAGCAGGGGTGTCAATCTCCAGTCCTGGAGGGCTGGAGCCCTGTGTAGCTTCTTTCCCTGTTCTATCATAAATTATCTCAAGAGCTGTGGGCTATATAGCACAACAAGGTGCAAGGAGTTGAATGAGGGAAAACCCAAAATGTGCAGAGTACTCGGTTGGTTGAAACAAAATCTTGATCTGGATTTTTACTTTCTGGACCTGAACTATCCACCTCTGTTTATGTCCATCCTGCAAAGGGGCATCAGATTTTTCAGGCTTACAAAGTGGACAGTTGTGTAGTTGCTGAACAACTGAGCTTATAAGATTATAGTATGGCCAGTTCAAACAATGCTGTACCTTTGTTTTGTAACTAGGAATTTGGCATAAATTTTCTAAATTACGAGGTTACTTAGTACCCGTGAAGCTTTTAAGAAGCACTGCATGAGAAAAGAATCGTTCACAGATGATTCTTTAGTTCTGTACATTAACTGTCAACAGCGATCTTCCACCATGTTCTAACCACAAAGCCCTTTCTAATAACAGGTTTTGAGGCGTGCCCATAGTAGGTTGTTGCTCATGGTCTTCAATAAGCCCAGCATGTGGCGTTTTGTGGAATTCCGGAATCTTTTCTGGGCTTAGGGTTCCTTCACGGAGATCCCGGCCTCTAACGTGCGGCGTGTCATCGCCCAGAGGCTCACCCAGTCAAAGACGACCATCCCTCACGCCTACGCCTCGGTTGACTGCGACCTCGGCGCCGTCATGCAGCTGCGGAAAGACCTTGCCAAAGGTGAGGGCATCAGTGGGTGGTATGGGCTTTGGAGCGGTCTGCTGCCATATGCAAATCCCTAGCTTTGCCTCGTAGAAAATATCGGCCACCATGGCTCTTAAGATAGAACCGCCTCATGAATTATTAGCGTTGCTCGTTTGTGTGACACAGCGAGGGGGGCCTCACACACTGATAAAGGGGGATGTGGGTCTGTCGCAAGTCGCTTTTGAAGACGGATGAGAACAAGAATTCGCTACACTATATAACCTGTGTTAGGTCCACAGAAGTGCAAGCAGACAATGCGTATACAGGGACACGAATGACCACCTGTACCGCCTGCTGGTGAAGGCTAACGTGTTAGCCTGAGGACATGTGCCCTTGGAGGACGGAGAGCTGTGACCTTTACTTGAAGGTCACTTTGGGGCTAGCGTGTAACCTTATAGGAGGGAAACGGTAGGAATCAGTGACTGAATAAAGGAATCGACAAATGAAGAAAAGTCAGTGAGCAGACTGTGAACACATCCACTGTTATACCAAAACAGAAAACAGAATTATCCCTGACTGTTAGTGGGGGGGATCTGTTATCTGCCCGATAGTGTACAGGGGGGAATGTGCGTTCAGGCCACGGGGCGAAAGGCATGCTGGTTGTCATTTCCTCTCGCATCTTGATAAATTAACCTTCGTTAAGCTGTCAGCTGAAATAATTGCCAAATTGAAACGTGATAAAACTGAGGACATTGATTTGATCTTGCAACATACAGTCTGTCATGGGGTAGAGATGAATACAGTCTGCTTACCTTAAATTGTGCCGATTCACTCAGGCAGAACGTAACCAAGGCTAATAAACTAAAACCAGCATGCCCCCCCCCCCCCCCCCAGGCTGCACAGTTTTGAAATTCCCAAGTTCCACTAATTAATGCAAATTACCCTCAGTGCACAGAGGGTAAAAAAAAAAGTATAGCCTCTGAATTGATTCTGTCGCTTGCAAAAGGTATGAGGAGAGCAGATGAGCACTTTGCAAATCTGTCCAAACACAGTCTGCTGCAGGTTCTCTGTTAACCCCACCCAGTCTGCTGAAGCGCCCTTCCTGTCTCCGTGGAAACATTCTTCCACACAGGCATCGGGCTAGTTGTTTTAGATACTGCGATCATTCCTGTTTAGTCCTACTTTTGGCTAGCCATATAATTGTTTTAGTGAAATAGGTAGCCACTGCTGAAGTCTTGAGCAAATCAAAAATAAATTCCGGTGCCAAAAATTGATTCGTTAAGTCATGCTTGGATTCTTTTTCATTTCTTTTGTAGTGCTTAGAAATTAGGGCAGCGAGCATGGAGATGCATACCATCCGGCTTGTGTTGATGACATGCGCACCGGTGCGTACATTCCAGTGTCACCCGCTGATCACAGCAGCTACGACAACTGATCAAATCGCTCACAAGTCATGAATATCATCATGGTCCGATTATTAATCGCTGGAGCAACCGTGTGTTTGACTTTTGATATATTTCATTTAAAGGTAATCGACAAGCTCACATCAAACGCTGTGCAAAGTTTTCTTGGATGAAGGAGCGGACACTGGAATCAAATAAATAGATTTTTTTTTTTTTTTTTTTTTTTTTTTTTTTGATAATTGACTTTTTTTGTCAATTGCTTTTATTAGAAGAGCATAAAGGAAGGAAGGGCGCGGCCCTGTGGACGGGCCAGGGGTGTGGCCGCCAGGTTTACATGGAGCAGATCCTGCTTGCTGGAGACCTGTGGCTTCAGGCTTGGCCCTGCCAACAAACAGTGTCCTTAAATAGGCACTCACGCCTACCAAACTGATTCTTTGTCCCCAGATTATAAAAAGGACTCGTCCCAGAAAGTGCCTGTTTATAGAGTTCAAATCCTCCACCTGCCTCATTTTGCCTGGAACAAAGAACAAAGGCAGTTTGCAGCTTCCAGCCGCCTTTAAAGTGCTGCTTACGGGGGTTTCAGCTTGCAGGTTAAATCTGACGTAGCGTAGGCAGTGTCCCATTTCTGGCTCTTCCTCTCCTCCTCATAGCCCATTCATCGTTCTGTTTACAGGCAGCTGAATAACACACAGGCTGTTTTTCTGGTCATGGTGACCATTCGTGGGTCCCAGTTCAGTCTGGCTGCCCCCCCCCCATGCTGGTGCTTTTCTGTCTCGGGATTGGACGCTTCGCTCTCCCGGGATTGGCTGCCTGAGTGTGCGTGTCTGTTTAGTGATGTGTATCTTGCTTCTGTGTTTCAGCGGATATCAAGGTTTCTGTGAACGATTTTATCATCAAGGCTGTAGCAGTTACTTTAAAGGTAAGTTTGAAAGTGTGCAAACGCACCTCCCTGATCCACAAATGCCAGGATAAAATTTCCACAGCAGAAACAACCAATGATTGAACTGGATAGTATAATAAAAATAATTAAGGCTGTTGTATAAAAAGGGTAAGGTGGTATCAGCATGATGGGAAGGGACTCTGAGTCTGAGGGGGCGGGGCGTGGCGGGGCGTGGCGGGGCAGGGCGGGGCGTGTCGCTCAATGCTAATTATTGAGCTGATCCAGAGGCTTCACCTCGTGCTCCATGTGTCCTGGTTCCGGAAGACTGATGCCACCATTGGGCCCCTCAGCATGGCCCTTAACCCCCAGCTGCCCCAGGGGTGATGTTTGCGACCTCTAAGCTTGTTCTCACCTGTCTGTGTCTCGCGGATAGGAAAATGGGATGGGTGAAAAGACCATTTCCCCATGAGGGTAACTAAGCATCACTCCTATTGTATTCTATTATTTTATATTCTATTCTAATTATGTAACAGTGTCTGAGATTACCTTCTATCAGTCTTGGGGAGTAATCAGTCCTGGGGAGGGACTAATAATTTCCAAACTTAGGTGCCAGCATAAGATGCCCAGCTAGATAACTAGGTGTGTAAAAACATGAGGTCAGCTGATACCCCCAGTTCTGATGTCGATCCCATCTGGACCAGGTCCAGGGTTTGAGGGGTGCTCCACTGCGCTCCACTGCGCTCCACTGCGCTCCACTGCGCTCCACTGTGCTCCACTGTGCCCCGCTGCACTGGTTTCATTTTTGGTCAGATACAGATGCTGCTGTAGTCTTTCGGTTTCCTTGGCTGCTAACTTCAGTAGCTTTTCTTATAGCTTAAAAAATGCTTGAAATTCACACGTCCCAGGAAACGTGTCGGCAGATGCTCGGAATGTCTCATCATGCCATCTTCACCTCTGTAAAATGATGATGATCTCAAGACAGGAAGCGAAGGTGTGTCCCCTGTTAACTTTTGATGTTCCATCGAAAACAGGAAGTGACCTTTTTTTTTAACCATGTTTTACGTGCACTCTTCTCATCACTGTCTTTTTTTCTGCTCGTTAAACTGGTTAAAGAAACCACAGTGGTTGGTGTCAGCCCGGGGTCGTTGAGGGGAGTGGTTAGTGGTGCCTGGCTCTGCCTACACTAGCCACTTATCCCATTGCCACATTTCCTTCCTCTGTGGTTTGAACGCTGTCTGACTGCAGTACATGAAGCACCAGGCTTCTCACTCTTTGGTCTAATTGGTGCAGTTGTGCCATGCGACTGACCCTGACAGTCTGACAAGGATAACTGATGCGGCACTAGCCACAGTTGCACCTGTCTGCGTGCCCTGTACAATGTAGTTGGGGGTGGGGCTTCATTGACCAATAGGAAGGCAGAGCTCTGTCTTATTAGCCTTTGCTAGCTGGATCTCTTATGGTAATGATGGCTTACATAACATGAACTGTAAAAATGGCTCGGGAGTCTGGCCTTGTAAACAGCTACGCCTAACAGCCAATTCCATGTGAATTATCCTCCTCTATCCCAGGAACTCCCAGAGGTCAACGTGACCTGGGTGGCTGATGGGCCTCAGCCACTGGACTCTATCCATATCTCCATCGCCGTGGCGACGGACCGAGGCCTCATAACACCCATCATCAGGGATGCTGCCGACAAGGGAGTTCAGGAGATCGCAGCCGATGCCAAGGTAGGAGCTGGGGCTGGGCGGAGCCTGAATTATCGCACTCGGCAATGATGATTTCATGGTAACGTATCACCATGGTAACAGTTATTGGCTGTCTATTGGCTGGGTGATGCCAAACCCAACACGGGCAAAAAAGCCACACAATCGCACACAAAAAGTATGTCCCATAAAACAAGAGTTGGAGAACCCGAAAGAACCATCTGAACTGGAACATCTAAATTGGTTGGGACATGGTTTGGGCTAAGGGGATGGAGCAAGCCTGTCACAGTGAGAATCACCGGCGAAATTCTCATATTTGTGGACACCACCAAAGTGAAAATGGACTATTGGAGGCCATGGTGTGTGCGTCAAGACGGGCAGTGATGAGTGGTAGAGGGCTTCGTGCTGCCATACGGCACTGCACCGCACTGACTCTCAGAACGATGCCAGAACTCTGGGGGTGCTGCGATGTGAAAGCGGTCCGCACATGACGTGCCTTTGTGTGTGTGTGTACACTATGGGGCATTTTCTCCATTTCATTTGTTTTCCCTTAACATAAATGCTATGCTGTGTCAATGCAGTTGATCCTACATGCGTGCTGCGTCAATATGAATTACTGACTTTGAAATTCATGTTTGGAGTAAAGGCATGAAAACGTGTGTGTATGTGTGTGTGAGAGAGAGAGAGAGAGAGAGAGAGAGGGCTAGCCACGTCTCAGCAGTGCATAATTGCTTTATGAATAGTGTATTTTGTATGTTAAATGACCGTTAAGTGAGCGAATTATGTTCAAGGTGCTCTGAATGGCAAGCAGGCAAGCTTCCACATACAATAATCCATCTGTCTGTGATTGGATCAGCGGGGTGTGTATCGCAGCATATGCTGTTACTGCTGGGGCGAACAGCCCCTCCGTGTCCCGCAAGCATCCACCGCTTGTCGGAAGAGCCTCAGGTCTTTGGCTCGTTTCCATGGCAACTGCCCCCCTCCGCCGCGTGGTACCAACCGGAGACTTATTGCTGACTCCTGAGTGGAGCAGGTGTGTGGTGGCAGAAGTCCCGCCCCCCACCTCAAACGGATCCTATTGGTCCGTTTTTGTGCCAGCTAAGCTAGCCGACCATAACGTTCACGACATTCTAGACACACTTGTGGCCCGTGTTTGTGTTACTGCTCTGGGAAATAAGCCGCTTTCTTTGGTCCTGTCTTGCGCAAACATGAAACCGCCTAAAATTACAAGGAGTCCACAGCCAGTATCTGTGAACCGCATCAGTACTGGTGTGAATTTCTCACACATGACCTGATGGCGCAGTTCATCACAGCACAGCCCCGCCTCGCACCCATGCCAGCCCCCAAAATGGGATGTTCTTGTTCTCCTGGGCATCACAGTGCTGTTGGTTCCTTCAGTCATATAGCCCATGCAGACACACAGCAATATGGCTTGTCCCTGTCTAGCTCCAACACGTCTATCTGCTGTGCCTCTGTTGAAGATTAACACTTTGCATTGTGGGAAATCCTACGATGTTATTTGTATGCTCCTAGCATCTGTTGCCTGATTTGTTAATGTTTTGGCATTTCCACTGGCATTGGTGATGCTGAAATGCCTGTTATTATTCTCTCTATCTCTTCCCCCCTCAGGAGAAATGTATTGTGTTCCACTATATATTTTCTCCTCCATACATTCTGCCAGCTGAACCCTTTCGTCCATCTGGTTGCTCGGAATTGTGCTTAACGTCCTCAGTGCCCGACTTCCTGCCTTGTTCACGAGGGTCCCCGTGATGCACACGGATATCTCCTGTGACCGTCACGGTTCCTCCGCTCCTTAGGTCCACTCCCCCACGTCGCCTGGATCATATCAAGATCCGCCTGCCTGTTTTAACAGTCAGTCAGAAGAACATTCTGATGTCGGTTACGAACTGCGGGAAATTTAGAGACGCCTCTTTGCCTAATTACATATTTTTGGACTGTGAAAAGAAAAGCAGACAAATGGAAATGATGCTCGACCCTGGTGGCAGGAATCGAACCCGCAGCCCTACCAGGTTGGGGCTATAAGGCTACCACTTCTCAGCTTAATTAAAAGGGTTAATATATATGTAGTATTTTCCTATCTTCTCAGTGCCCTGCTCTCTCAGGGCTGTGTTCTTCTTTTATTTTTTGTAATGTACCATTTTCCATTTCTTGGTAACTGCTATGAATGAGAAATTTATTTTCTTTAATAAACACTTCTTCCTGTAATGTGTGTATGAATATTCACAAGTTCAGCACTTACTGAGTTTTACAGCAGTGATTGTAAAAAGTCTGGTCATCACAGGGTTGGCAGGTAGCTCACTGTTGCTCATTCCCTAACCGCCCCCCTCCAGATGGTCCTCGGGCCGGCACCGGGCCACTTGGCCGGTGGCCCCCGCGTGACCGAGACCGTGACTGTGTGTTGGGTTATCTTTCTCTAGGCGCTGGCCCAAAAGGCTCGGGAGGGGAAGCTGCTTCCTGAGGAATACCAGGGTGGCTCCTTCAGGTAAGCGCTTTAATAATGACCTTGATGGGACGCCGTAGGTCTCAAACTGCCATGGCGGCTCCCTTTCTCCTTCACTGCTGAGGTAGCAGTGGTAAGCGTTGGGCGGCGAGCCACGGCAGAGCTGGCCGGTCCTTTCCGGGACTTCACAGTAAACCTTGGCTCATCTCGGTCTGAATCCGGTGCCCTTGCTCTACCTCATGTTACCACAGTGTTCCTGTTTTGTTTCGGTTTTCAATGATCCTTTCCAAGCTGTTATGACAACTGTATCTACAACGATGGGTTAATCATTGTTTAGGCGGAGCAAAGCCATTTTTTCCAGTTGAGTTGAGACTCCTCCCAGCGCACCCAGTTCAGGCCTGTTAACTGGTGACTATTCTCTTTGGGAAAGTCCATACACCTTCTGACGTTTTTTTAAGTTTTTACGTTTTTAAATTAAGTTACAGTACTCTGGGGGTGCAACAGAATGCAAACTAAGACTTCCTTCTCCAAAATAGGCGCATGTTTGGCTTAAACAGAATTTTTGGTGAATAAGTGACACATCAGATAATCTCCTTTGTTATTGTGGAAGATTTGGATTAAATCAGCATTTTATTCCCTCTGAACACCGATTTGAAAACTGCAAAGCGAACAAAAGAATGATATGTGTAATCCATGATTCCCCCCCCCCATCCATGTCCCTGTGCACATAGCATCTCCAACCTGGGCATGTTCGGCATCAGCGCCTTCAGTGCGGTCATCAACCCACCCCAGGCCTGCATCCTTGCCGTGGGCCAATCACGGACAGAGCTGCGACCAGCAGGGGCGGGGCCCGGCGACAGGGGGAGCAATGGCATGCCCGGACTCTGCAGGCAGCAGCTGATGACAGTGACGCTCTCCAGCGACGGGAGGCTGGTGGATGACGAGCTGGCCTCCCGATTCCTGGACAAGTTCCGGTCCAACCTGGAGAAGCCTCAACGCATGGCCCTCGTGTAGGGAGGGGGCGAGGGAGGGGCCTTGGGGGGGGAGTGAGGTGCTAATACGTAGAGCAAGGCAGTGGGGAGTCACTTCCAGAATGTTACAGACGAGATCACATGGAGAATTTGATTTAATATTTAAGCTCAGCTCCGTAACACCAGTTACCCTGTGGACTGAGCTTTGACCATCCAGCTCCCTTCTTCCCTTTACTTTTCTCTCTGGCTTATTTTGGCACTTTAAGTCTTCACATTAAATACCATATGATCATTTTTCAATCTTTTGTTTTGTTTGACACTTTGTGGGGGTGATTACAGTATTTATCTGGAAGACTTCAATAAGGTTACAGTATAAGAGGGGATTTGTGCTCTAGTGTATTAAAAACATGATACAGCTCCGTTCTGAGACACTGGTTTATTTATTGAAGTCCAAATGTGTGGCAGTTACAAGGCCCTGTCAATAATAAAGGAATACAGAAATGGATAGCACGTGTTTTCCTTTTTGTCATTCACACTATGAACTGTCATTCTCTAAAGAAGCTTTTCTATTGCACCAGGTGCTACATAACATAAGAAATTTACAAAGGAGAGGAGGCCATTCAGTCCACCAAGCTCGTTTGGGGAGAACTTAACTAATAGCTCAGAGTTGTTAAAATCTTATCTAGCTCTGATTTAAAGGAACCCAGGGATTTCGCTTGCGCTACGCTAGCAGGAATTCATAGCAAATTCATTTTAAAATGTTCTCCCGCTAATTTCCACTTATGGCCACGAGTTCTAGTATCTAAACTAATATTGAAATAGCCATTTGGCTAAACAGCATCCAGACCTTATATACCTGGATCATATCCCCCCTTAGTCTCCTTTGCTCGAGGCTAAACAGATTCAGCTCAGCTAATCTCTCCTCATAAGACATTCCTCTAAGACCAGAAATCATTTTCGTAGCTCTACGTTGCACCTTTTCCAAGGTAGCAATGTCCTTCTTAGGGTATGGTGACCAAACCTGTACACAACATTCTATTCTTACCAAGGAATTAAATAATCATAGCATTACCTTGATGTAAACACACACCTAGAGATGTGACCCAATATGTATAAGTATGACAATCATACTCATTTTCATCCTTGCTATTTAAAGCACGTCCCACCCTAAAAGTACCGAAGTATCAAAGAAGTACCCCAGGTGGTTTAGCACTTTATTTACTGGAACTTTTGGTACTGGTACTCGACCAGAAGTCAATGGAAAAGGAAAAGTACTTAAAATACCTTGCCATGGTACCTGGTGTGGTGGAAAGGTGCCCTAACTTCTGTAATAAAAAAGTAACCTAGAATTGCACTTTCAGAGTTAAACTTTCCAACCAGCCCTGAATTTAACTCTTCATGCAGTCTCTCTCTCTAGCTCTTAAATATCTCATTCTGTAATGAGTACAGTGCTGCAGCATGCAGAGGGAAATTTAAATTTTCAGTCCCTTTCGTTCCACCCTATTGGGTGATCCCTGCAGGCCCTCTTTTATGCTTTGATGGTTCTGGAGAATAACCGACGGGCTAAGGTGCAAGTCTATTTTCCCTTGTTACGACATTAACAGTCAGCGAGATTACTGCCTGTGTCACTGTGTCTGCATTGGACTGTTTGGCTAAATGTCGTCCAGGAGTCTCGCCGCGTGCTAAATATCAGCGGTCAGGGAGTGCAGTGTGCTTCTTTTCAGTCTGCAGCCATACCTTTATTTCAGAAGAAAAGAATGTGTCGGCGTGTCTTCAGTGGGGTCCGGGCTTTTGGGACAGTCTGTTCTGCCCCACTGCTGTTCTGTCACCATCGTCACCCTGGCAACCGCTGGGCTCAGGCAGCACTGTGGTCAGAAAGCGAAGGGAACAGACAAGAATACATGTCAGCCACAGGAACCTCAGTGCACTTCCACACCATTTCTACAGGGGTTGAGTGCATAAGGCATGGCAGTTTGGGGACGGGCGATACAGTTTATCACAGCACAATCCCCCCCATGCCAACCCTCAAAATGGCGTGTTCCAGTTCATGTGGAGAAAACAGTGATCTTGGTTACCTTCACTCACATGACCCATGCAGAATATATCGGACAGCAATATGGCTTGTCCTCATTGGGACTACATGTTAACGTAGGTATTTGACTGGATACTTTAGCCCACGGGTGTCAAACTCCAGTCTTGGGGGACCGGAGCTCTGCACATTTTTGGGTTTCCTCTCATTTAACACAGCAGAATCAAGATGTTTTTTTATTGCACCTCCTTGTTCACAAGAACATGCCAACTACAAGGAACAAAGGGAAAACGCATAAGGCTCAAATATCTTATAGGGAGAACTCTTTGTGTTTTTAGATGAGATTTCCTTCCATGCTTCTGCCATTTGTATGTCACTCATTATAGGTCTAAACTTGCTGAACAGCCACCACTTGTTGTGTGTAGGAATTCTGTCCTCTCATTCAAACCGTCCTTAAGCCACTTGTACTGTGTGCTGTAGTAGTCTGTTCCTGAGCTCATCCTCCAGGCTGACCCCGTCTGCTCCGCTCACGATTTTGTTACGCTTGGACCACATCGCCCCCCCCTAAGATGCGCCGCTGAGTGCCAAAGAGATTTAGTGTTTCTTTCCCGTTCTTCTAGGGTAATGCTGCAATCATCGCTCCGTCTGCTGAATTTTCTTTAAAGCAACAGCATAGCTGGAAAGAATGTCAGTGAAGCTACATTATCTATTTATCTGTGATTGCTGGAAGTTCGGCGATTACTCGTGCAGTATAGTAAACAGCGGCAGAACAGGAGCTCGGCGGGACTCCATGTAATAGAAGGTCAATAGTTAACCACCCATTCGCTTGTTATTCTACTGAATTTGATTCTTCTTAGCACAGTGTCTCTTCATAAATGGTGTGAATTGTTGGACTCTGTCTGCAGGCAGGCTGTAAATGATAGACCTAGGTACATTAGCCCGGGGGTGCATGCCACTGGGATGGCAGGCTAGGCAGAGTAGAGGAAAGAATGGGCTTAAGACGAAGTGGGGGGTGTCTGTAGTGCTTCTTAGACGGAGTCCTGGCAATATCCTGTGGGGAGTAAGACACCCACACAGGGATAATCAGCAGCTTCATGAATCACAGACAGAAAATACAGGAACATTGTTCCGTGCCTCGACACACCAGGAGACCCCCTACATAAATGTTTATTTCAGCTGTTAGAATTGTGAGACGACGACTAGACCAAAAGGAGAGCCAATGGCGATGATGTACAACATGCCGAATGAGACAATAATCCTGAAATTAGCAGAATCATTTATTCTTGGTGGATCATCCAAAGAAAGTGGTAAAAAATCACCCCACTCATTTCTCAGACACCGGAACCAGTTTCCTCCCAACTGAGTCTGACATTTAGCTCTCCTTGCAGAAGATGTAGATCTAAAAAGAAATGGGGGAAGAACTTCCTGGAAACAACCTCAAATCTAATTTTGCATTCTCTGGGACTTTCCCCCTGTGGTGAGCTGAAGTGATCTCACACGGATCAATCCAACTGCAAGGAAAGACACTGGTGTTCAGGACGATGCCAGAATGACTGTCCGTGACACATATGGGTCATCCCCGGCTCTGCCTCCTCGGGTCTTGTGATGGCCGTTGGTGAGCTGCTCGTGGCAGAGCAGACCATGTCCGTCGTCATTAGCTTGTTCATTTGAACATCCACATTGTGCTGTTTAAACCTACTGAGGAACTGTATATACTGAACATTTTTACCTCAAGACAAGCAGCCAAAAGAAGAATTTATAAAACCAATGATCTCATCTTCCTTTCTATGTCATTAGACGACAACCATCCAACGGCAGGATTATGAACTCCAGCCCCTGACTGTACGTGGTGCCTGTTATGCAGGGCTTGGTGATTTCCAGCTTATTTGTTCTCCTCATGCCGAGCGCCATTGTAGATTCTCGATTAATCATGTCCACAGAGCCGGTCTTGTCTGGGCACGTCTGTGACCATCTCTCAGGCCGCTCAGAACCACACGCTCTCATGAAAGCTTGCTTGGGCCTTTGGGCATAGAATCTCATATTGTCTCCAGTCTTCTCTCCCTCCTGCTTTTCTACTGAATATGGAACTTGCGTGTATAAATGAAACGACCTTCCCTAATAATCATTTTCAATGCTCTTATTCATTTCTAAAGCTTCCTCGGAAAGGCACTTTCATCTATTATGGTATAGTTTGCAAAGACAGGTTTTTATGTCTGCTATTAATACAGCTTAGTTATTTATTTGTTACTATGATTGAAAAGTACAAGGGAAGCCCGCTTTGTGGAACTCCAGCTAACTTGTCATCGTATTTGTCAATGTCTGATGCTAATTCTGGAACCCTGGAGTGAGGTCTGGGACAGGAACATGACACAGACCCTTTCAACTGAGCGTTCAAAGGCTTCTGACATGTCTGTCTCCAAGCAACCCCCCCCTCCAAAAAATAAAATAATAATAAAAAAAAAAAATCCATTCTGGCTGGTTTCTATGGTAAAGTAAAGTATGGTGAAGTAATTCAAAATGTGAAGCCTCAGTAAGTGGATAGTGAAAACAACTGGTAACCAACAGTGCACCCAACGCGGGTTTCAGAATCACCTCATATCTCGTATCTTCTCTAGCATCAACAGAATGGAGGCAGCAAATATCATGTAAGTTTAGTAACTGGGTTGCTGTGTCTCTTGACATTTCTGTGAGCACTGAAGGTGCAAAAAGTCTTGGGAAGCGTGTTTAATTCAGTAAATATATTACAAATGTAATGGTTTAATAATAATAGTTATTATTTTATTGATTTGTTCACAAAAAAATATGCATCACGTTGCAAACAACCAGTATTTTTAAGTTAAATATTCATTTCAAGTTAATAATACATTGAAACCCAAATTATAATTCCGAATGAGCTGTTCTGGGTTGTTGCACCTTTGCAATAGAATAAAACACCAAACATTTGCCTTTAGTAACCCTTTGGGAGCCATTGAGTACAATTGCAATTAATATCAAAATGGCAAGAGCAGAGCTGAATGTGTCAATCAAAAAATAAGATGTCTATGTGGACAATATGTGCGGATACGTCAAAAATTGCTTTGCCAATGGACATTTGTTACGAAGCTGATAATTCTGCAACATTTTTACAGAATTAAGCAAGATTCCCAGGACTTTCTGTGAATGCTGTAGCTCAGGTCCATGTTGTAATTCCAACCTCCAGATATCAAGCTAAAACCTAAATGCTGACTGCAGCCTGAGCTTCCGCTGTGGTGGAGTACCCAACCACCCTCCCTCACTCACCCTCAAAACATTGTGAAAGCACTTTTATTTTCCCACTTGGGTGTCTTGTTTATAACCACAGGAAACAGCAGTACCACAAACATCTTGCCACCTAAACATTTTCAGGTGGCATTCGTTATTGAAAGGTTGTAGACTTGGTTTTGGGTACTACATAAGCTGACAAGGTTTCTTCGTTTCTGAAGCCGGTGCTCACAGTGGCGCAGTGGTTAGCACTGCTGCCCCACACCTGCCGCCCTCCCACTCCACCCACTCTCTAGCTAGTGGGATCCTGGCTCCTAGCAGAGTGAAACAGAGCATGGCTGTATGCCACACTGCACACGGCAGCTATGTCCCTGTAGGGCTCGGCAATAGTCACCGAAAGCCATATCTCATGTATTTTAACTCAGATTCGTTATACACGGTATATATACAGTACCAGTCAAAAGTTTGGACACACTTGCCAATAGAGAGGTTTAGTTGTGCTATTCTCTAAATTTAGAAAAATTACAAAAACATCAAAGCTAAAAATTAAGATTAACAAACATGGAATTATGCACTGACCAAAAAAGTATATAACAGAAAGGGTTAACTGCTTTTTTCTTGAGGGGGAGGGGGCGGTTGGGTAGCTCTGGGGGTTGGGATTTGGAAGTTTGCTGGATCTCATCCCGGGGTTAGCAGAGTTGTCCCACCATTGGGTCTTTCAGCCCAATAGTTCCAGGGACTGGTTGACCTAACTGCCTCCTCTCTGCCTCTTCCATGAGGTGGTCTCCTGGGATGCTTTTCTTTCACTCTCTGGTCCAGCTCCTCCAGAATCATTTCTGCTGTGTTTAGGTCAGGTGGCCAGGTCATGTGATGTGACGGTATCACTGTCCTTTGTAGGTTGCTTGGTATGTCCCAAATTTTGCCTGATACTTATACATATATATATGTGTGTGTGTGTGTGTGTGTGTGTGTCTGTGTATTTAGGTAGGTACTTTCTATTAAATGGGGTATATATTTCATTCTAAGTCAAAGCCACATGTAGAACGTCGCTAACATTTTTATTAAAACGGTGTGGTCAAGACAGGGTTTGCTTCACAGTTGAGCTATAACTATTCAGTATAGACATTTTCATTACTGCGAACATATAAAACCAAAAATATATTGTGCCTATATCTGTGTTGCCTGGCTCCAATAATGCAGCTTCAACATAAAAGCCTTCCTGACAGTTCATGGCATGGGCTCTAAAACAGCAGGGTGAATGTTTATGAACAAACTGGAAAGACGCTCATTTTAAGTAATTCCTCTCCAACAAAATGAAAAAATGCAAATTATGATATTTTTAACCTGTAAGCCATTTGTCAATGTCTTAAAACGTAAAGAACTAAGCAACGGTTCATTGTCTTTCCCCTCGTTCTCCTTCCCCATATTCACTAATTGAACGGTATGATTTTGCTGTGGATTCTGTTGGAAAGTCACAACCAAAGTGCTTGCATTGTTTACAACCAGGAAGGAGTATTACTGCTTTCCATTGAAAATCTTTAATAGAGCCCTAATCTAAAAGCATTTTATGTAAAGGGTATTGTATTATCGCATACCTCGTTTTGAAAGTATACTGGTACACGGTAACTCCCAGGCCTGTGTCCCAGGCATTTACACCTGACGTGACGGTGTAAACCCTAAGGAGCAGCTTTGCAGGGCTCTTCAACGCTTACTGAACCAGAGCCTAAGCCTATTAGAGGTGCCTAACAAGGACAACCAGATGTCCTTAACATCTACTGACCAGTGGCTAGGGTGGCTGGGTAATCCATATCAGGGAGTATGCTGTGAGCTAGGACAGGATTTGTACACTACCATTTCGATTAAAAGGACTCGGATTTCTCTTAAGCGCTGACTTCTTGCCGTGTGCTGATTGGTCAGTCTCCTTTAATCATGCATGTGCCACTAATGTTAATGTTATACAGCTGGGTGAGTCTTTCAAGCAAGGAACCAAAGCAGTCAAAGTGCAAAAAGAACTGAACTATTCAGCTGAGCACGGGAGCCTTTGAGTGTTAAAGTGGTTCGTACAGCCTGAAGTAGCTCAAAGTGTCCATCCTGAAATGGTTTATCAGGTCACCGTACCAGTGGCCCGTAACTCACACATAATGAAGACCCCAGAATGACATATATTGCTCCTTTTCTATTAACTGGTCAAGACAGAACTGGACTGGCTGCAGTTTGCCTAGCAGGAGGACATTGGAGTGTATGATGCTGCCATTTGCTTGCTGGGGAAGCATTGGCCTTCTTCCTGAAGGATCGTTGATCTAACTATTGCTTTCAATGCCATAGTTAGGGCAATCTGAGGGGGAGAAGCTCAGTTTGCTGCTGGTGGACATCCACCACAGCCAGGATAACAGACTAACTGGCAGACCACGGTTTATGTAGTTTATGAAGGCACATGGGCCCCACAAGGGACTGTACCGTTCCCTTTTCTCTTCACCATCCACACATCAGCATCATTTAGACGAAGGACTCGTGCCACCTGCAGAAATTCTCTGACAGCCCAGCAATGCAGCAGGGATGATGAATACTGGGCCTAGTAAAGGAGTTTGTGGAGCGAGACAAACTGAACCATCTGCATCTGTGCATCAGTCAGACGAAGGAGACGGTGGTGGACTTGAAGGCAATTGTCAGTGAAGACATGGTGCTGCTGAAGACCTACAGGTATCTTGGGGTGCACCGAGATGACAGACGGGAGTGGAGGATTAACGCAGAGGCTGTGAAATAGGAGGGTCCAAGTCACCTGTACTTCCCGAGGAGACGGAGGCCCCTCGGTGTGCGTGCAGGTCACTCCCACATGCCTGCCACTGGTCCACTGTTGCCAGTGCAGTCTTTAATGCAGTGGTGTGTTGGGGCAATAGCATCAGTGCAGGTGATGCCAAAAAGCTCAACAAACTGATCTAGAAATCCGGCTCAGTTCTAGGAGTCAGTCTGGATTCACTGGAGATAGTGGGGGAGATAGTGGGGGAGAAGGAGGCACTCGGGATTCTGCAGATAACCCCCCCCCCCCCCCCCCCCCCCATGAGCACTTTCAGCTACAGACTAAGGCAGCAGTGCTGCTCCATGCAGTGCTACATAAGGTGGCTCCTACCTTTGGCCATTACACTGTACAGCAAATCACCCTGTGGTGGGGGGGGGCGATCTGAATGGACCAGAACCACTTAGGCACACTGACAAAACAAAAAGTGCAACAACTGTGCAATCAAATTTCTTTCTGAGTCATTACTACAGAATTCGGTGTTATACGTTCACTGACATTATCTTATGTCTGTCAGTTATTTATTGTTACTGTCTAAATGTTGTTTTTCTCACTAAATGTGTGAGATTTACTACTGTAAACCTACAATATCCTGTGGACTTAATAAAGTCTATCTCTCTCTCCGCCTCCCTCCCTTCCACCATTGAGTTACTCGTTTAATGTTAACATAACATCGGCACCCATTATATAAACTCCTCTTGCTTCCGAGTTTCTTCCCCCATAGACAAGGGGATTTCTAAATTGTCATTCTCAGCACTGCAGGTTAAGTTTAATCAAACTGTAATCATGCTCACCTGACCCCCCTCCCCCGCCCCGCTCCCAAACTGCCCCTATCAAAGCCAAACACAGCACACTCCCTCCAACTCTGTTATACTGTTTGACTAACAACAGCGTGAGAACAATGAGGACTTCATCGCAGGTTTCCATTAGCCCTGTTTATCCCCTATTTTCCCGTGACCCTACTATTTACTTTTTTAAATAAAATAGCTGATCCCTCGTTCTTCCTTTCCTGCAGAATATGTGAAACTGCACAGGAGTTAAACAATACCCTACGCTTTCAGGAAATACAGACAAGAGCGTCATACAATTCAGCCCTAAACATAATAATGATGCATTATAATTTCGTTATTTTTTCCATCCTGTATTTCTGTCTGTTCAAAAGCGTTTTTTTGTACCGGGGGATGTAGGGGATATCTGAAAGTCAAACTAACAGCTGTGTATATCGTTGTATTGCGAAGATTAATTTTTAAAAACTGTATTCCTAAAAATTCCAGTATGACAAAGACAATAAAAATAAAACCGGACGCAAACGCGCTTTAACATATATGCGTGTTGTTTCCGGTCTGTTTCTTGTGTTTATTTGGTTTCCTATCAACAATGTATGGCGGCATCTGTTAGAAGACGATACTTAGTTTATTCTGACCGTTTATGAAACAAAGCAAATAAACAGCTGTATGGAAACGCGGGAGAGCAGACGGACGGAGCAGAGCGCAGAAAGGAGAAGCGGCTACCAAAAGAGAGAAGCTGACCTGGTTAATTAAAGCCATCGTGCACATGTACCCGAACAAAGGAGCTGTAAATGTCCAGTGAAAAGCTGAGGATACGAATTCAAGCCCTGTGCCACCGCAAGTAACAACATGCTTATGTGGGCTAACAAACAGAAATGTGCACGTCCCTTTGGGCAGATGTTTGCAGAAGGTGGGGGCTGGAGAGCACACATGAGGGCGCAGGGCGCCCTGACATTATGGCATCATATCCGTAATCTGTATCCATAATTATCTATTTATTACCATCTGTGTCAGGTCTTGGTGTTAATACGACCAAGACTGTGCGATTAACCCCAGTATTGGATGGTAGCAATGTCGTTGAATTCAGCACTGGTTTGAGTAGTTGTGTTTTGCCAGTGGTAGTGCAATACGCACAAAGAAGTCACATATTAAAATACGGGGTGTGAAGTCAGTGCATACCCTGCTCAGATGTAGAGCCCATCTTCCCTGGTGGCAGAATCCCAAACCGCCGGCAATTTATTTTTCGCTCCGTTTGCCCTTTTTATTGTTCGCGCTGTTTGCTGCCTGCGCTTTGTGTGTTTAGCACTGTGTATTATGTATGTTCGTCTATGCACTACGTTGTTTCTGCTGTACGTATGCGCCAGAATCCCCAACGGAATCAATAACGTCCATCCTAATGTAAAGCTTTCTCATAATTTAGAAATGCGGGCATTTTGATGTGTTATTCAGAGATCATGGTCATTTATCCCAAGGCAGAAAAGGCATTTGTGGGGGATGGACGGACATTCGGTTTTACACATATGGAGACAAATGTGACAATACGTTAGTAGCTGGCAGATATATTTGCATTAAACCAGAACTCCAAATTGATTCATCTAAGAGAGGTAGACCATTAACCTGTACAGAACACTGTGTCATGAAAGGGTTGATGAAAGAGAGATTTTGCAAAAAAGAGATTTTGTCCCCTCTGGTTTAAATCAGCCAGATCAAACATACTGGTATACTGGTTTGACTGGATTGCTCGGGGGTCTGCCGTGTGATTTTTTTTTTCCTCAGACAGAAAGTGACAGGATAGTGGAGAGGAATGGACCCCCCTGCCCCTCTAAGAAGAGATGGTGAGAAAAAAAACTGCCATGTGTAAGTGTTACTATCAGACACTGAAGTGAAAGGATGGGGGAGAGGATGAAACAAAGAGAGAGAGAAGAGGCTGATGATTAGAACGAGAAAGAAACCAGCGAAAGCCATAGAGAATGACAGGAAGACACTGAGGCTGTGAGACGGAGAGAGAGAGAGAGAAGGGAGGGGTGTAGGAGAGAGGGCGAGAGAGAGAGAGAGAGAGAGAGAGCTACGGGGACAAAAAGGGTGTGAACACGCTCGTACCCCCCTCTTGGTCCTGTCTTGTGGCACTGGCCACTGGTACGAGTGTCTCTTTCAGCCACAGAATATTTAAAAGTTGGGCAAAGTACACGGCAGCAACAGGACCTCCCAAACAACTGGCCTTTGCACCCCCCTCCAGCGGTGGCAAGACAGGGAGCAGACCTCCACCATCATCCAGTGCCCCCCTCTCCCCCAATCACTCCTGCCGAGGATCAGCATGTGGATTTTACCCCCGTTTGTCGCCCTGGCGTTACTGGGATTCTCCCGCTCAGGCACACTGGATAGCAAGATTCCCGGTGAGTGATTCCACGTCCCTTTATGTCTGGTGGGGGGGGGGGCTGACAGGCTGTGGCGTGGCTGCCGGCACACGTGCGGGAGCCGCGTCGGGGTGTGAGTGCATGCGAGGGCGCGCGTGTCTGTGTGAGCATGTGGCGGAAGGCAGCCGGGGGATCCCAGTGCGCGGAGGAGAGGGGAGGCATGCATGCTGTGGCGCAACTCTGGCGCCTCCGTTAGACCGAGCGGCGGGCTTTGACCGCATGGGTCCCCCGGCGCCGCTGAGGCAGACACAAAGAGGGCCGTCGCTGCTGGGCGACGGCGAAGAGCAGGTGGTGTCGCCGCGCCTCGAATCGCTTCAGTCGTTTCCAGTCACTTGATGGATGGATCTGACTGTTAGTACCTTTTCTGCCGGCCCTGGCGTGATCACTGAAGCCCACTCTCTCTCGCTCCTGTGTGGGTACAGGCAGCGTGGGGGTGCTTTTCCGTGCCTTTTTTTATTTTCATTGGTGGGGGGGGGTTTGCCAGGGTTTGGGCTCACAGGAGAAGGTGGGGTTGAGTCAAACAGGTCTCAGGTTTTATAGACTGTCTCTTGGGCTGTGAATGCCAGGAAGACATAATGTGCCCCCCCCCCCCCTCCAACCCCCTGCACCTCCTCCCTGGACTTATTGTTAAAGCTTCACCATGGTACAGCTGTGGGGGCAGACCGTTACAGGAAAGCAAGAGGAGGGTTGTGCTGGTGTGTATTTATGGGGGGGGCGGGTGCTGAACTTTCAGTTTAACCCCAGTGCACGTTCCTCACTCCTGGAGTCAGCCCACAAAGCAGTTAGCTGGGGGTGAGCTTCGCTGTGCTGTGGGGGGGCATACACAGGACTCCCTGGGTGAGAGCTGGAGTCGGGCAGATTTTCCCGCTTGGTGCACTGGTTCATCAGACAGACGGCTTCTGCCAATTAGCGGCTGGGTCTTCACAGTCACGGTGATCCCAGCACAGACCCAGTGCCCGGATTAGCCCCCCGATCACGCTGGCTGACAGAATCCATTTGCAGCTTCCAAGCGTGGAATGAGCTGCCATTTTTCGATGCCTCTAAAAACGCCATCAGCGTTGGCGAGCCGCGTCAGGTCCGGCTGCCCTTAAGCAAACAGAGGGAGCTGCCAGTCACCCTGGGCTGCACACAATAGGCGACGGTCTCCTACCACACCTGCATGGAGACCACGGCGAGAATCCTGCTGCTTTTTTGGTGACCCGCATCTCATCTGTGTCTGGCCCCCCAGCGCTGTCTCCTTTCAATGGGATTGGGGGATGATATTCCTCAGAGCGTGACTGACGAGGCTAACTCTAGACAGTGGATGGGGGCCAGAGGCGCATTTCAGACATGCATTGAACCCAGTCACCCCCCCACACAAATAAACACGTGGCTGTGGGTAATATGATAGAATTCCGAAAATGCCCCCCTCCCCCGGGAGCACCAGGTCGGTGGGCATCCTACTTTCACCCTTTTATTGGCTTTAAGGGGTGAATCTCCTCTCGTATTTCGGGTGTCCAGTATCCCACCCGCTCTGACCTCAGCTGAACCTATTAATTACATCTTAAAGCCCTGTTTTTCATGAACTCTTGGCTCACTAACCCCCCCCCCAACCCCCCCCCAACCCCCCCCCAACCCGGCTCCCCGCCATATACACAGAAGTCTTTGTGGCTCCCGTGCAGCCGTTCCAGCGGGTGCATTAGCGCAGGCAGCCGCCAAGAGCAGGAGACGATTCGGGCAAGCTGACAGCCAAAGCGGTGCGTGCCACATCTTCCTGGCCAGGAAGCTGCCTCCTGAGTTCTTTTCCTTTGCCCCACCCCTTCCCCCAACCCCCTGTCACCCAACCCCGACTTACAGATTTTGTATTGAATCTGTGCTCCGCCATTTGAAATGTGCATGTTTTTACTGCAGAAAGTGTTTTTTCCCCACTTAATTTTGCTTCATCTGCAAAAACAAAAAAAATTCCAAAAACGGAAGGGTGAGGCGTCCGGAAAGGCAGCACAGGGGTGGCAGGCGGAGGAAGAGGACACACTGTTTACCGTAAACACACCCGCGCTGGCGGCGGGACCTCAGCGGTCGGCGGAGGTGCCGAAACACAAAGATTTTTTTTCTCTCTTTTTGTGACTCGCGCAGCTGGAGCCAGGGGAACGAGACCCGAAAGGGCATCTCATGTTTCATTTGGTCCCACCCGCGCACAGCTTGGGGGGGGAGGGGGGCACCTTCACCCTGGGGAGGGCCTTTCGGTCAGTAGGCCCTGTAGGAGAAGTGCAAGTGTTTAAGGATACAATACCAGAGCCGAGGGGGTCCAAAGACAGAAGGTTAAATACTAGAGGTCAAATCGCTTATCAGGAAAATATCAGATAAACAATGTAATGTGATGTGAACGGATCCTTATGGCTTAATTGGAAGGTTAATATAGCGGACATTTCCACAGTAAAGGGATGGACACAAATCGTCATATTCATTCTACTTTACATAAGGCTCATCTCTATATTTCTTTCAGTAGATACCATATCAGAGCGGGGGCTGCGGGCATTTGGTGCTGCCTTTGGGAGAATGTGGGGGGGCACGTTAGCAGTTGGGGCGTTTGCTCTGAATTTCCTATATGGAGCAGTGGATGCCTCGTGGTTCTGTTTGGTCCGTTTGGTTCGCGGAAACGCTTATTGCTCACACGGCCCAGGCTCCGCCCACCAGGTCGCCCACGTACGGCTTCTGTGGCGGCGCCGGGGAGCAGGGCGTCCGCCGGGCGCGGAGGAGCGTCCCGTCATGCCCTGAGACCGGGCCAAGCTGCTGGCAGACTTCCTAGCGAGTCCCATTACTATGGGGGCAATTTATCAGCCGATGTTGCGATTAGTGGGGATTTCAGCAGTTTGGACTTTGTTCTTTTAAAGGAAGGTGTGGCTCTTTCTCCCTTAACAGGACACAGATGCTTTGATGTGTAATTTACAATTAAATAGGAATCCAGCGGCGGGCTCATCATCCCTTCTGGGCTGGAAGTAATAACCTGCCCTGCCAGACAGAGATAAGCAGACCACCTCTGTGCATAAACACCATCCACAGCCTCGCAGGACTGTAGCTATTCTCTGTAGGCTGAAATGTTCTTTCTTCCTTGACCCACTTTCAAACTTTGGCTCCATTAATTCATGCAGGGCGCTCATGGGGAGTGACGGTGCACCTTATCTCGGAGCCATTTCTTTCATGGGTGCAGGTTGGCAGCGGCCAGACCCTGGGTACCATCAGCGCAATGGAATGGGGGTTTGGGAGCTTTCGTCTCCCATTTGCACGTCACACCGGTGTGGCTGACTGTGTTTCAGCAGGTCAGACCCAGCCGTAGCATTTTCACGGTTGCAAGACGAAACACAGCTGTGTCGTGTCAGCACGTACTGCACAGCCCACTGAGCAGAGAGGGTGAGATTTTCACAGTGGCTTCAGATGGAACAGGAAGCAGGGCTTTTCACCTATAGCTGACTTTGTACTTGTTTGCTTGGTTTCCATGGCGATGATCTTTTTGGCCTAATGAGCTTCCTTAGATCTGACGAGCCTGGAATCAATCTTAAACAAGCATAATAAATTATATTTAAGCAGGTAGTAATTTGATTTTAGGGCTAATCTGACGGGACCCAAGCAGGCAGCCATGACCGGAATGTACTGGCTCACATGGTTAATACAGTGCCTGAGGTCATAATGCCATGAAAGGGTGGCATTACCAGGGCGGGGGGTAATTCATAAGACCTCCGTGCCCCCACCATTCAGAAATCTGAACCCTGTGTTTTTGAGGGGATCATGTGGCCTGCATGTGGTCTCGATCAGTGCCGATGGGGGATATATCGCGACCCTTTGCCTGGTCTGCGACCACATGTATTGTATGTTACGCGTTACATGATGTCAGAGTTTGATTGAATTAAGTCAAACATTACCCAGGATTGAAAATTCAAAACACCAAACTTTCATTTCTTGCTGTTAAAATAGTGAGGGAAAATATCCATCTTTTTTCTATAATTTCTCACGAATTAGATTTTTTTTTATTTACACTGTGTAGAATAGTGCTGCATTGTGCACAAGGAAATGTATTCATCCTGTCACATGCCGGACGAATGGGATACCACACATATCCACGCCATACAGACGATTTAGCGACATCGCTTAGCCTAACTGCTAATCAGCATCGCTTAGCCTAACTGTTAATCAGCATCGCTTAGCCTAATCACCGGAGGGTCTCGGAGGACCTAGAGGAGACCCACATAACACAGGGAGAAACGCAGGCTTCACATGCAGCAGGACTTGAACCTGTAACATTGGATACATGAGGTTGTGGGGATCCTCCCTAAATTCATGTGCATTGTGTTAGATGCTTAAGGCCAGTATTTAAAGAACATCCAATAGTCTGATAGGAGTTAGAGCCACAGTTAAGTGTTAGTTCAAGTTAGAGAGCTGGACCCGATTGCAACTACAGTGTGAGCTGCAGGGCGATGGAGTCGTGATAATCTGCTATAACTGTAATACCCCTCAGCTGAATACTCAGAATGCTGGCTCACCTGAACGTTTTACATTCCGCTTTTCTTCATATTCATTGATTATATTTTTGTATTACTCTTTGACCGTGCCCTGCGATGGGTTGGCGCCTCATCCTGGGTTGTTCCCCTCCTTACGCCCATAGCCTCTGGTATAGGTTCCGGACCCCCCGCGCCCTGAATATGACAAGTGGTTACAGAAAATAGAGGGACGAATGGATGGACGGATTAACTTATTTGATCCCCACAAACATAATTCTAAAATCCATCCATCTATTCACCAATTATCCTGCCTACAGCCGCAGGGAGTCCTGGACCCTATCCCAGGTCACTTAAGAGCAGGTTGGAACAATTGCTCAGAGAAGTGTGAAACCTAGAGGTTTAATGTTGTCTTCCTTTCCCAGCGGTGGTTTCACGTAGCTGCAGCTATGTTGGAGTTTTCCATGCAGTGGGAGGCTTCCGCTACGCCCTAGACTTCCAGCAAGCAGAGAACGTGTGCAGGAGCCTGGGGACCACGCTGGCCTCCTTGGAGAACATCACAGCAGCCTACAACAAAGACATGGAGATATGCAGGTGGAGCTAGCGCAGACAGCACAGGCCACACCGACACCAGCAGAGCACATTCAGACGATGACTTGTTATCTACATATCTCTGTCAGATTGTTTTTAGTGTGAAATTGCTGTTACCATAACGATGCTGCTCTATCAACAAAAACAAATTCAGTTGTATTTACACCATCACCACAGTGCAACATCATATAAACAAAATATGAATATAAACAAAAATACGAATAAAATACAAATTATTTTACACTTACTCCTTCCTGTAATTATCAGGTACTGTAAGGCTTTTGCAATATTACATTTGTAATCCAGTAACATCAGTCATGTTATGATGTCCAGTAAAATCTTGTTGTTTGTCTGTAGATACGGCTGGATCAGCAATGGGAACGTCACCATTCTCAGGAGAACACCTCACCCCAACTGTGCCAACAACTTAACAGGAATTTTATATTATGTGAATACCTCAGTCCCCCTCATGCACTTTGACGCCTACTGCTTTGACGAAAAGGGTAAGGCCTTCTCTGTGAAACGTCCTCGGAGACGATAAAGAAGCTGTATGTTTTCCACATTGTTTTGTCAATAGCATTGTTTTTTTTTTAACTTTCAATTGTTTGATGTGTAATCCCTCTGTTTTTATGCGTGAAACTAGAAATTTTTTTTATGAGAGCAGTTCGGGTCATGACCTTTAACCTATAGTAATTTAAGTAGACAACAAATCCACTCCCACGAGGGGTTCTGCTGAGGTACCTGAAATCTTCTAAAGATCCAATTGTCATCAAATGGCGTAACGTGTACCTTTTTGGATGAACGCATCAGCTTAGAAAGCAAAACAGTTTCAGGGACCACAAACATTTCAAATTTTGTGGAGTATGACTTGTTGGACCATGTTTCTTGAGAGCTTATCTCACGTGATTTTCTTTTCAATATCAATCACAGCAATGAAGCTGAAAGAGATCATAAAATAACAAGCTAAAGCCAAACGCAACTCCTGAAAACGTGACAGTCATAAGTGGAATTGATGGGCAGCTAGTTTCTGTTCACGTTCTGTTAGAAAATGGTAGCGTTTGTTTGCATTTGAGCTCGCAGCAAAGGGCCTGAAGATTTTTTTGTTTGCATGGTTTTATGACAGATCTTTCAGACAAGAACTGCAGCGCCGCTTTCACTCGTAAAAACAACGACACGGACGATGTTCCCGCAGGAGATGATGCGATGGGAACAACAGGTGAGCCGCACGCCCGCCTGCAGATGTACTCAGGAAGTGCTTTGCTCGTCATCAGCAGTCAAGGGAAATTCATGACTCAACTGAAAAATAAAAAAAAATAATAAAAATGCCACAGGCTGTGAGGAGTAGGAGATTCGACACGTCTGTTTGCAGCATTAATGTAACACTGTGGTCTCTTCTGGAAAACCAAACAACGTAACAGGAGGGTGTTTTATGCTGGGTGGTGCGATGAAGATCATCTGAGAAAAAGTTCCCAGGTTCAGATCTCAGTAAAGACATTTTTTTTTTCGTTGATCAAGAATGCTACTGCAAACAATCAAAGATTCAAAAGGGATTATCTTGGCGATTAACTATTGTGTCAACCCCTCTGTTAGCAATTAATCGAGTTGTGAAGGTATTTTGGTAATCTGACACCTTAGTGTCTAAAGCAGTGTTTCCCAACCCAGTCCTTGGGGAACCCTGGACAGTCCACGTGTTTTTGCTCCCTCCCAGCTCCCAGCCAATCAGGAACACAAAATACCTGGTATAGGTGCGCTGGGAGCTGAGAGGAATCAAAAATGTGGGCTGTCCAGCGTTCCCTGAAGACTGGGATGGGAAACACTGGTCTAAAGGACATTGCTTCCTCACAGCAAGTCCAGTGAAGACCATGGAGACCAGTTTCTGGCCGGAAAGTGTTTCCATGCGGGAATGTTTATAAATAGTGAAGCTTTTTGCCTGCTTTTGCCTTCTGGCATGTCCTGGAGGACCAAATTATGATGAACAACCAAAACGTTTCTTTTTGCAAAGGTTAGTGATTTAGCAATTAGCTTCTTAGTATTGTACTACTGGTCCATATTATCTAACTAGATTTTGAGAGATTAGATTTAGATTTTTAGAGTTAGCACTCCGTAAAATGTTTCCAAACAAGTACGATTTTCTAAAGACTTCATGTTGTTGGTGGAAATTCTTGTTGTGCGCTGGAATGGGAATCTTTTGGATCAGCTTGTTGTCCCTTCCATTAGTGGCTCCACATTCACATAAACCATTTAAAAACTTATACACTGAGAAAGTAATTAGCAATTATGAGAATACAGAGCACAGAGATTCCATTGTGCTGTTTTTTTTAGATACATGATGCTAGACATTATGAGGTAATCGACCCGTAAACACAGACCCACTTTCTAACACAGCTCAGGGCGTTTGCTTACCTGCCACTAGAATGCAATATTTTTATTTAACTGCTGGCATGATAAACTAGGTAGCCGATTTCATACTTTGCATAAGAAATGTATGGCTAATATTAAATGACAATTCATTGACAGTAATCGATTGGGAGATGCTGAGCCTGTTAATGATGAATTCGATTCCTGCCCCCAGGAGTTAACATTTACATGAATGTATATCAGTGAGAAGACATGTTGTGTCATCTTTAAATTGCCCATAATTACCCGTATTGGGTTGTTATTCCATCCAAGTTGTCCCCTGTCTTATGACGTCAACCCTGGCTAACCCCGACCCGAAAATGACCACACAGTTATAGTCTCACTGCTTTAGCAACAAAAATGCTTCATTACTTCCCTGTGTCCATCGTTCCACTACAGAGACCGACAGTTCAGATGAGACATTTCAGACGTACACCTCTGCCACGAATGAGTGGGTCAGTCCCTCAGATTCCGAAGGTGACACTACGGTGATCCCTGACCCCGTGACATTCACAGAAGCATATAAAAGCCCCAGTCCAACAGAAACACAGAACAGAACAGACAGAGGAATTGAGGTGGAGGACAGGTATGATGTGGTCTCCACGCTACCAACGATCAGCATCACCTCCAGCCTGGAAGAGGAATCTGACGGCATAACCGGATCAGGGACACCGCCGGACGAAAGTACCCCGACGTCTGATGTGTCAGACAATATAGTAAACATACAAGGTAAAGTTGAGATGTATTGGTGCAGCTGTTGAACAGTATGTGATGAGAGTAAAGTTGGCTATTTATTTTTTGCTTATGGATGTAGGACGTGAGGCTGGTGCCCACTGGGAACTTTTGTACTGAAATTATAGTTATATAATTTATATTATAATTATATAATTACATATTATATAATAACATCTATAGTGAAATTATACTGAGTCATAAGTAGGAATGAAAATAGGAAGGAATTGGATGGGGAGGACCTGTGCCCCCCAGTGTTTTATTTGGATTAAGACATTCATCCCCCACCCCCCCAATAAACATGTCTTAGCATTTAAATTGTGTCCCCTCCAATATCAAACTCACTACTGTACTGTTACCTCCATGCATCTCCCACCTGCTCACTTATGACTTGGTCCTAGAAGGCTCTACAGGGTTAAATAGATATTAGGACATGCACAGAAAATGTCAAATCATGTAGAAAACAAAAGGTTTCAAAGAGAAGTGCGAAAGCCTCAGTTCTCATCCAGCCTTATCGACACATTCTTATTATTAAATGAAGAACAACTTTGCACATATGTTTACATTTCGCAGTTTGGTAGTCATGGTAATGGCAGATAGTTCCGCGGTTCATCCCTGCGGTCTAAACCGCCCCTGCAGAAAGAGCAGCTGGTGGAGAACTGCTGCTGATGATAAGGTGCAAGACTGGAAGGTTAAAGGTTCAAATCCTGACCTGATAACTGAGTGCTAAGCTGGGAATTGGACCTCCACACCATGGTCATACACAACACGGTCAGACTAATAATACTACTTACCACAGTATCACCAAACGGGGAGCAGTACTTCACAGTCTACCATGCACGTGCTGAATTACTTTCAGAGGATTCGAAATTTACTGGGAAAATTAGATTAAACCCAGAAACTTCCTAAAGGTGAGCTTTGGGCAGTTCTGAACAGCTCTGACCAGAGAACTGGAAGGGTCTGGTTGGCCATTTATGATCAGTAGCACTACGACGAAATCACGCACAGAAACAAAATCTGCTGCGCTTCCAGTTCAAGCACGAGACACAACTAAAAAGTCAGATCTGGAGAGGAAATGCCCCCTCTAGTGTTCAGGGCTACAATTACACCAGGTAATAATAATTTACAAACCTACGTAGGTAAAAGTGCAAATAATGTGCCAGTGAGGTAACATTAATATTTTTAAACGAATTATTATTTTATTAAACTTTTGGTCCATTTAAAAACATTCTGTATAATATAATAAAGATTTACACACATCAATCTATTAATCTATTCAGGAGATTGAATGGATGGATGGATGGATGGAGGAAAGGAGGTAAAGAGGGTGGGAGGAATATCTGTTATTAACAGGGTTTAGTTAAAGTGTCTCTATATTGTTTTACCACAGATAAACAGAATCGCATGGTACCGGGTGGTGGAGAAACCAAGAATAATAATGGGAGCGTACCAGGTGAGTGGTCTACATTATTAAAAGATGGGAACATATTAGGTGTGTGGTCTATGTTCTTAAAACATGGGAATACATCGGGTGAGTGGTCTAAATTATTAAAAGATGGGAACATATCAGGTGTGTGGTCTACATTATTAAAACATGGAAATATATCAGGCGAGTTGTCTGTAATACTAAAAGCAAGGAACATACCGGGTGAGTGGTCTTCAATATTAAAGCCTGGAAATATACCCGTGTTTGGTCTATGTTATTAAACCTTAAGAAAATATCAGGTGAGTGGTGTATAGTACTAAAAGATGGGAACATATCAGGTGTGTGATCAACGTTATTTAAAGATGGGAACATACTAGGTGTGTGGTCCACTTTATTAAAAGATAGACCACTCACCTGGCATGTTCCTATTTTAGTGTTTCCTAATCTGGTCCTCTGGGACCCGCAGAGAGTCTGCCAGGCAATTGGGAGGGAGTAAAATAATGGACCATTTATGGGCCCCCGAGGACCGGGTTTGGGAACACTGGTCTATGTTATTAAAAGATGGGAACATACCAGGCGTGTGGTCTATGTTATTAAAAGATGACAACATATGAGGTCTATGTTATTAAAAGATGACAACATACCAGGTGAATGGTCTATGTTATTAAAAGATGAGAACAAATGAGGTCTATGTTATTAAAACATGGGAACATACCAGGCATGTGGTCTATCTTATTGAAAGATGACAACATATGAGGTCTATGTTATTAAAAGATGAGAACATACCAGGTGAGTGGTCTATGTTATTAAAAGATGTAAATGTACCAGGTGAGTGGTCTACTTCATTAACAACTCCAGCCCAAACAATGCTAGAAGCCAAAACACTCAATGCATATTTTCTGTAAAATATTGATCTTTTTCCTATTTTAATATGGTGGGTCCCTGTCGATGTGCCCTTGTCTCACTGACTTGCATCCTTCTGTCCCCAGACTGGCTGATCATCTTGCTCGTGGTCTTGCTGGTGGTGCTCATCGTTCTGGCAGCTGTTGCCGTTACGAATAGGAAGAGGTGGGTCCACAAAACTCATAATCTGGCTGCTGTATGAAATATTTATGTACTTTAGGAGCAAGGCCACACCACAAACCTATTCTGCTTGACTTTTATTTATGTAAGATGTGCACTGAATAATTAGCCACGTTTGGATGTAAATCCTCCCAGTTGCACAGTACCATACGTATCTAGTTGGCAAGGTGACGGGTGATGACTGAGATGTTCTTGTTTGTTTTGTGCTGTGGCAGATGGTGCGGAAAACATCAGACTCTGATGATCACCAAGGATGGAGGTGAAGGGAACGGGGCAGCGGCCGGGGCTGGAGCCAGCTCGCGAGCTGAGGAAAGAGAGCAGGAGATGGTGACGCTGATGCACAAGGAGGACATCCAGGAGAACGGCAAAAAGGAGGATTTCACCGTCATTGCTCTAGAGGAGTCACCAGAGAAGGCCGAGTTGGCGTGAAATGAGGGTGGGATGACAGGGAGGGGCTTTAGGGAGGCGTGGCCCGAGCAAACCTGGGTACTTGGCCTATACCAGCAGATGTTTTGATGTATGGTTTGGTCTGATAAACGTGATGCAGTACTTAACTTGTTAAATGTGTATTTGAGAGGGAGCACTGACTCATTTAACCTGCTGATTAATCCAAACGTACCATCACTAGCCACCCTGAAGCAGATCAAAATCCAGACTTGCTGTGGCGTGTCTTCTAGGTCCAAGAGCTACATAAAGCGTGAGCTAAGGGGAGAGCGTAGGAGAGGTTGGGTGGGTTGATAAGGAAAAAAATCAGTTGGGGGGGGGGGGTATTACTGGGAGGTGAACTGAAATTCTCAGAGGCCAGGGAATGAAGGAAAGGATGTATATATATATAAATATGGTATTTTCTGAATCACACACCTGAAACAAGAGAATTGCAGACAACCATCATGACAGGGGTAGGGTGGGATGGGGGGGGGTAGTAATACTAGTTGTACAGTTACAGTATACTAGTTGACAACTTTACAGGATAATCTACCGTTGTGCAAATCATTTCTAAGTGATTGCTTTGAGTTTTATTTGTATGTTTCTGTTGGTGTGCCCTGTGGATTGGGATGTATTTTCTGTCCCTGACTGTTGACTTTTTTGTATTGTTCTGTATATACTGTTTGTATTTTACAATTTGTACCCCATTTAGGCTCCATTATAAAATCAGATGCCGGTTCTTTTTTTTTCTTCTCTCATAGTAATTTAATTAAAAAAAATGGAATATGAATGTGTGGGTGAATGTTTGTGATGCGGCACGACATTCGCTCGATGCCAGAAAACTCCTCACACGCCTTGGCCAGAATTCTAAATGGCGTGACCTGATTTGAACAATTAGGTCTTTCAAAAAAAAGAAAGCCTGAAAACGCGTGAATAACTGCATGCCAGATGGAGAAACACGGAGACACCAGGGAGGATGTGAAATGCAATCATACTTTGAGCTGCAGCGCCAAACCACGCACTTTACACGCGTGTGCACACGTTTGTGACAAGTTTGGTACATGAATATATACACTCCCTGAGAAAAAAAAGTTATGCACTGAGACCGAGTGGTGGAAATTAAATGAATCTGCACGTGGTGAAAGGTCATGTGACTCTATCGTAATGATTATAATATCAGGTCAAATGGTTAGCAGTGTGGGTAGACTGCTGGTCCCATGTCAGTAAGGTGGGGCACCCCTCCGGGCCTGGATACATGCAGCGACACAGTGCGTAAGAAAGTCGTGCAGCCGTTGTATCCTATCCTGCAGCAAGTCGGCCCACAGTTGTTATAATTGGCCCTTGAGATACTGCAGATTGGCTCTGAGTTGACGTCCAAACTCATTCCACACATGTTCGATTGATCGGGGAACCTGGCTGGCCACGGGAGGACCTCAACATGACACAGACAGTCCATAAACACATGCCATGTGTGGATGGGTGTTGTCTTGTTGAAAGAGGGTTAAGACATGGACGCAGGATGTCACTGACGTAGCGCTGTACTTCAACATCCCCTGAATCACTAGCAGAGGTGTCCTGAAGTCATACTCTATGGCTCGTATCTTTGCAGGGACCATCCATCCATTAATTCCTATGGGAAAAACCATAACCTTAACCCCCACCCAGCCGTAACTTTAACCATCTTTATTTTATTTAATTCATTTTTATAAAATCAAGGTTATCCAAATGACCTGAAAAATGTCCCCAAAAGTAACAAGTCTTAGCACACTTTGGGGACGTTTTGGTCCCCAAATGTGATCTATGCAAACCCTCACACACACGCGCACACACACACACGCACACACACACGTTACATACCAAACTAAATTTTTTTTGTAATGGATTATAAATTGAATTGCAGAAATATTCAGCTGCCCGAAATGGCATATATTTACGATACATATATTTATGTTTCATATTTCAGAAGTAAAAGGCGAACAGCAGCTGTTCTGTTATTCACTACAGGTTTTATTCCCCCTGGTGGAATCTGGCATCATATTTCAGCCAATTTCTCCACAATCCGTGCCTGAGTCAGCTGACTGAAAGCTCTGGGGAGCTCAGTGTGTATTGATATTCGAACAGTGGGCCACTTGTTTGGGAGCCTGGCACCTGTCCATGGTGGCATTTACCCCAAGGAAGCCTGAATGGCAGTGCCACACTTCTCTCTTACCCCCAATCTACTGGCCGCCCCCCAGCAACTCCCTGCCCATGACTCTGTCTCTTTATTAAGGGGGGCTTCACATAGCATTAAGAATCCAAATTGCTTAATTCGTAAAGCAGTGAACAGAAACAACAGCATTTATGCTCATTCAAAAGGAATGTGTGAAACTTACTTCAGATCCAAATTAACCTGAGAGCAAAAAGAATATTGTGAAATGAAATAAATATGAATACACATTAAATGAAAAAGATTAGAAGTAAAATTTTGCTGTCATTGATCTGGAGAGAACATGCCTGCCATTGGATCTAGGTCATGATATAGGTCATTATTAGCAATGTAACATAATGGAGAGCAGCCATCTGTAGCTAAGCAATAATGTCTTTGTGTGTGTATGCAACACATGAAATGTCACTGGATGCAGCTGTTTTTCTGCCTAGATATCCATCCATCCATCCATTTTCCAAACCGTTTATCCTACTGGGTCGCGGGGGGTCCGGAGCCTATCCCAGAAGCAATGGGCACGAGGCAGGGAACAACCCAGAAAGGGGGGCCAGCCCATCGCAGGGCACACTCACATGTCACTCACATGCACAGTCACTCACACATGCACACCTACGGGCAATTTATCAAGTCCAATTAGCCTCAGCATGTTTTTGGACTGTGGGGGGAAACGGGAGGACCCAGAGGAAACCTCACGACAACATGGGGAGAACATGCAAACATGTGATCCAGGCGGAGACTCGAACCTGGATCCCAGAGGTGTGAGGCAACAGTGCTAACCACTGCACCACCATGCCGCCCCATTCTGCCTAGATATGATCAATAATAATAATTTTTTAACGAAAATTAAATGCCACATCTCAAATACACAGTTCACATGATTTCGTGGAAAGTGTCGGTACCAATTTGCCGATAAATGAAATAAATAAATAGCATGAATCTTTTTCAGAATAAATTCCACAAAAATTTGGGACAATAGCATCTAACCACATTAATTGGTGATATAAGAGACATAAGCAGGTACTCCCCTGAAAAATTACCATTGCAACAATGTCACCACTAAGGACGGACTGAAACAGAAGAGAAAGAAGCAGTCAAAGATCGAAGGGGAAGGAATGTACAGATTTGGTTGTATATTTTAACAATATTTTCATGCGTGACAAATTTCTATTGACATTCCATCCAGGAAACACTTAAGCCTTGCCCTCTATATTGCTAAAGTAAGCTCTAGGTGCCCCCACATCCATAAGTAGGTAGGTGGTGGGTGGATGGATGACTGCAGTCCACAGACTGGCAGTTATGTGACACAGCATCTCACATGACTGCCATAAATCATCCATAGTGTGAGTGTTTATATATGTGCCCTGGGCTGGACTGGCATCACTTGAGTTAAAATTAGAATGAACTATATTGATCCCAGAGGGAAATTATGGAAAAAAATATAAGATGCTTAATGAATTTAAGATTAAGGTTAAGAATATTGATCCCGGAAACCCTGGAAGTTTCTGGATAAGGATCCCCATACTTTATGTGCATTGCTGGCTTGGATGAGTTACAGGCCCCTCTGTAATCCTGTAAAAATTACGTGTGACAAGTTGTAAGATGAAAAGATAGACATGTACAAAGCCGGGGCCTTATGTATAAACGGTGCGTACGTACGAAAATGTTGCGTACGTCCATTTCCACGCTCACGTCGAGATGTATAAAAACGAAACTTAACGTACCGCTACGCACATTCTCACAGCAGCTCCAGACATGACGTACGCACGTTCCTGCTTGGTTTTGTAAACGGACGGCTCCCAGTGGTAAGTCATTGCAACTGTGATTTCCCTTTTTTAACTTGCAATCATGACGTTGACTTTATTCAATACACCGACAATAATTGTATGTTGTTTACGTTGTATGGCACCTGATTTTTATTCAATATGTAACAATAAAACGGTGCAGAAAATGACCGAACTATTACAACTACCATAGCAACATAAGCAGCGTTATTGGAAGACGTAGCTTATGGAAGTAGTAGAACAGAGCGTGTATTCAGGGATCATGGTTATTTAGTCAATACTAAGTCACGCCATGCTAGCTGTATGGGACGGGATAATCCGCTTGTGACCCAGATATATAATTTTTTCTTACGTTGTGGTTGAACAGGCAAACATTAAAGCGCAATTTGCATCGATGTCAGGTTTTCCCAATGTAAAAATGTAGCCATCGACTGCACTCACATTGCTATAAAGGCACCTTCAGAGAACGAATTTGCTTATGTAAATAGAAAGCACTTTCACTCTATTAATGTACAAATTATGTGCGATTCGAACATGCGTCTCATTAATGCAAGGGCGTCGCCGCCATTAAATCTGAGGGGGATGTGTCCCCCTCACATTTCATAATTATTCGTAGCAGTGGGGTGCTACTATTCAGTTCACAAGAAGTGTCGCATTGTACACGAATGTTGCGTGCTGCATAATCTGGCACAAAATCGTGGCTTGCCGGTATCTGAAGAGTTTAGGCAAGATGAACCTGAGCCACCAAATTTCCCGCCAAATGGAACAGCATTACAGCTTCGTTTGAATGTATTAGCAAGAATGTAAAACAGGTAACCATACACCGCATTTATTTTTTAACGAATTATTTTAATGTGTTGTTAATATCACACATCTTATCATTTAGATGTTTTAATTCATTGGCAACATCTCTTACAGCATTGACTATCGCATTTTGTTGACTGCAGCACAGCTTCAGTTAGCACTCGGCCGGGTGGTCGTCCCCGGTTTCTGAGGCACGGGAATGTGTGCAACCAGCACCCAAAGATGTGCTCGGCACAGCAGCACCATCGCCGCCTGTGTCGTCCTCAGCACTGGGGGCACCTCTTGTACTATTGTCTCTAAGAATACACAAACAGAAAAAACAAAAGGCCTCCGCCTGTGCTGTTAAGACTCTTACGTTGAGCTGCCACTTGTTTTGTCACGTCGACGTTAATGTCCGACAACTTCTTTTTAATTTCGGCCACCGTGCGAATAGATAAAAACACTTCTAACTGACTCCGCCAAGTTCTGCCGCTCCGTCAACTTTAGTGCTGATGCCACTACTTAAACCACCAAATAATATCACTTTTCCTTTCTCGATTTCTGTTAACATGACCTCCACTTCTAACTCACGGAAATACTTATTTTTCCCATGTGGTTTATCCATTGTTGTTTAATAAAAACAGAACAAAGCGGGTATTTATACAGATTTACATATGCAAATATACATAATTATGGACTGGTCGGGGGGGGGGGGGGGTGGCTGTGGGCTCGTTCACGTATGTGAAATTTCACGCTCATTAGAATTTATAAAGGAAATGTGCGTCGATCTGTGCTTACGCACAGTTTTATGCATCTGGATTTTTTCTTGCTTACGCACATTCCTAGTTTTGTCCATACGCCATGTCTTAGTGTGAATTCTACGCACGTCATTATACATGAGGCCCCTGCTGTCTTAGATAAGTCACGCTATGCCAGCTGTATGCCAGCAGATATAGCGGTTTGTTTCTGTGGTATATTCTGCCAAATCGCAGGTCAACCTACCACCAGGGGGGGGGCGGCTTTTCCAAAAGTTGTAAGTTCTTGAGAACAGGGAAACCAAGGGTTAAACTTTGCAACTTTTGTCTATTGCTCCTAATTGTACGGTTGATTGTGTAAAAATATGATACTGAATGTTCAAAATTCAAGATTTTTTATTGGCCATAAGAAATAGGTGCATAGGAATGCTTACTCGTTCAACTACATGCAGTTACATAATATGACAAAATGGTCTGTATGTGACTATACAGTATAACTAGACAGAATGCATGAAATAGCATGCATTTAAAAACACAATATGCAGAATCCAACACAACTTAAATACACACAAGTTAATACGAATACTGGTGTTTGCAATTTAATTGCAGTTAAATTTCGTTTAGCAATTCATAAAACAATAAACACCAATCTAGATCAATTCTAAAATGGGGTTAAATCATATTCTCTTTAAGACAGTAAATTATAATTCAGCATTTCCTCAATTACATAAGTCACACTCACTAGTTAGTACACATACAGTATGTATTATAATTTATATCATAGGAAGATGGGACAGAAGAAAAAGGATATATAAAATGCACTTCAGGGGGACACGCCCCCCTGGCAGGGTTGCCACTTTGAATCCTAAAAAATTTGGGATTCTAATTTTTCAGGGAGGCCGACATAAAAAAATACAGCGTCTGCATCCCCGTAAATAGGGTAAAGAATTGCCTATAATGCAAGGTGTGTGTTTATGAGCCTGACTTCTATGCAGAAACAATACTTTAAATATAATTATATATACAGTATAAAGATACTTATATTTGCATTGGTATACTGATGCATGCACTTTAAATACACTTCACATATGTGGTTGGATTTCTTTAGCTTCTTAGCATTCTTCTGTAAAAATGGCATGAAAGGATCAGTCACAAATGTAATGACTGATCCCATGCAACTTTTTGAAAAGTAGTTTTCCTTTCTATGGCATTTAATATGCACTGTGTATTGTGAACCATATAGACACACATTAAACAAGTTAAATTAAATAAATTGATTTATATGGTAGTTCCACAGGTGGTATAGTACCAGTATAGGCGGTATAGATGGCTTAGCCCCACACTTGCCAGGGATTCTGGGTAATCCAGTTTGTTCCCAATACTGACCCCATCTCTCACCTGTAAGCACTTTTGTTAACTGAATGTCCGCATGGGCCTCTTTGCCATGCTTACAGAAGATGTGCTTCAAAGATGTGCTGTTCCAATAAACTTATATTGATAATCTGCTCAGTGTAAGTGGGTGTCTCACCATGTAGCGATATCCAGCCCGATATGTCCTCTGTATTGTGCTGTATAATAAATTCCAAACTGGGTTGGATGCTTGTGTTTTGAAAATAAATTAAATGCAATATTAGTATGTTACCCCCACCCCCCTCAGCAGCTGACTGAAGTCTGAGTGGCCAATGCCTTACTTAAAAGGAATAAAGATGCACGGGCAGCAGTGAGTCATGTCCAGAAACATGAAAGATATCTAAAATTAAAGTAAGGATGTTTCGTGAAATTTACTACATCTTTTAAAAATTCCTGATGTGGTCTAAGTTGAGGAAAGCGTGTTCTGTTTCCGATTTCTGGTGAATGAACTTCTTGTCTTCATCTGTCCAACCTCATCTTTACTCTGAGGCTGCACAGATGACTGTCCTCCGACAGGCTCCGCCCTTAATTTTAGCTAGTCGCACAATTGCAGGAGTTGTCTCATTACAGAGCCTTTCTTTTCTGGCTGCCATTTCTGTTTTTCTGTACTCTGGAGAGAAGGAGGAACATGTCAAATGAGGCGAATGCATGTAGCTAAGTGACATCGGTACGTAGTTTCATTTGCACAGTGTCACTCAGCTGTGGTAGAGAAACGCATAGCAGTCACTAACATGAAGGGTGTCCAGACAGTATAACAGCTAAACAGGAGAAGTATTACAAGATATACATACCAAATCTTTCATGCAAATGGTAATGACCAGTTGATCGAGATCTGCAGACAGAATTTCTTTTGGTTTCATTGCAGCACAAATATTTTCCATTAAGGTATTTCTCCTGATGATTGATCACAGTCTCAAATTCATGTTCCAGACTATTTGCGTTTATTAGGGTTACATCTTCCAGGGTCATATCACTTTCCTGTTCAAGAAGCTTCCGCTTCCCCAACAATGTGCCATGATCTTCAAACAGCTCCACAGTCAGGAGGTCATAAGAGATGTCGTCGGTCCCCAAAAACGTGAGAGACTTCATGTATGAGGGTACCTGGTTGGGAATCTTCACACAGGTATCCATGTGCAGTCCAGAAACAGGGACACAGGTAAACTGTGCATTTATCATCTGATGGATTGACATAGGCATAGACATCTTTTTTTTCTGTATCTATGTCTTTTTTGAAATTCACCATCTTCATCTAAAACAAAGAATGCGGAAGTGCAGCTTAAAGAGCAAGAGAGGAGTAGATAGGAAACGAGAGACCACAATCATTCACAGGAAATTACGGAAGCCCAAAACCACCGTGCTTTCAACGTTTATTTTTAAAGCTCGTCTTTGCAAGATAGATAGATAGATAGATAGATAGATAGACAGAGTCACACCCACACGGGCGGGGCAGAGCAGAACTTTATGCTGGTGACCATAAAGTTTAATGGAGTTATGCATGGTACATCGGCCCTGATCGATTCAGGTGCAGCTGGTAATTTCATGGACCTGTCCCTAACCCGGGGGCGGCATGGTGGTGCAGTGGTTAGCACTGTCGCCTCACACCTCTGGGACCCAGGTTCGAGTCTCCGCCTGGGTCACATGTGTGCGGAGTTTGCATGTTCTCCCCATGTCGTCGTGGGGTTTCCTCCGGGTACTCCGGTTTCCCCCCACAGTCCAAAAACATGCTGAGGCTAATTGGAGTTACTAAATTGCCCGTAGGTGTGCGTGTGAGAGTGAATGGTGTGTGAGTGTGCCCTGCGATGGGCTGGCCCCCTATCCAGGGTTGTTCCCTGCCTCGTGCCCGTTGCTTCCGGGATAGGCTCCGGACCCCCCGCGACCCAGTAGGATAAGCGGTTTGGAAAATGGATGGATGGATGTCCCTAACCCTACAATTGCATAGCCCTATATACCCTCTCGACCAACCCATCGCGGTTTTAGGGATCAGTGGAGTTCCTAAGAGAAGAATCAGTTTCAGGAAGCCCAGAGGGTCTGGCGCCTTGCTCGGCGAGCCCTGCTGGCACAGTCGACTCGCGTCAAAGCCCGAATGGATTGTCACCGGTGACCAGGCCCCACTTACAGGGTGGGGAGAGAGTCTGGCTCTCCACCCGGAACCTGCGACTGCCCTCATGCTGTAAGCTCTCCGCTCGGTACATTGGCCCCTTCCGCATCCTTCGTCAAGTCGGGCCCTCCTCGTATCGCCTCCATCTCCTCAGTGTGTACAACATGTGTCCTACCTTCCATGTTTCTCTCCTAAAACCTGTCCGTTACAGCCCCTCGCATCCCTCGTTGGCCATGGTACCTTCTCCTTCTGCGATGCTGTCCGATGGTTCTGCGGCATACACTGTTCGACCTCTCCTCGACTCACAACTGGACCGGGCACCTACAGTACCTTGTCGACTGGGAGGGATACGGGCCGGAGGAATGGTCATGGGTGCCTGCTTCTGACATCCTCGACCCCTCTCTCATCTCAGACTTTCACGCTGCTCACTCGTCCAAACCGGCGGTGTGGCCATCCTCTTCGCCCTTGGCCTCTAGGAGGTGGCCGTCAAGGGAGGGGCACTGTCACGCCCACATGGGCGGGGCAGAGCATTAGCCGCCGATCACCAATTGATCAGTCAGCTACTTAACCACAGTTCTCCTGGCAGGCAGTGCGAAGTATTGTTGTCATTCTAGTAATGTGCCTTACGAAGCGATCTCTCTGAGTATTGTTTTCCCGGTTCGTCTTGCCCGCTGTGTCCTGCCTGCTCACCTTCCTGACTTCCCTGCTCGTCCCCTGCTCCCTCATCGGCTCTCCTCCTTCCTCCCTGGATCCGAAATTGCACTGTGCTCACATAAAGAAAATACAGCTCCTATCTTAAAGTAATAAACAAATAGATAAATAAGAAAAGTAATAAATAAGCCTAAATTAAGTAAGTAAAAGAAATTCAGGGTGGTGATGGCCTGTGTGTAAAAACTGTTCAAAAGTCTTGTGTGTGTTTTTATTGTCCTGTATCGTCTGCCTGAAGGCAAAAGTTGGAAGAGATTATGAGCAGGGTGAGTACTTTAGGATATTTGATGTTTAGCGGAGGTAACGAGAGATGAAGATATATTCCAGGGTAGGTAGGTGTGTGTTGGTTATTTTCTCTGCAGTTCTGATTACTGTCTGCATGGGATTTTTGTCAGCTGCAGAGCTACTGCTGAACCACTCCAAGATGCCATAGGTCAGGACACTCTAAATGGAGCAGTGATAGAAATACACCAGCAGATGTTGTGGCAGGTCGATTCTCCTGAGAACTCTCAGGAAGTACAGCCTGATCAAGCAATTTGTGCTATTTGTCCACGTGAGGTCCTCCGATATGTATGTGCTCAGGAACTTCACACCCTCTCCACAACTTCCCCATTTATCACCAGAGGCTGGTGATCCACCCTTTTCCTCCTAAAATCAATGATGAGTTCCTTTGTTTTCTTGGTATTTAAAATCAAGTTGTCTGCCAGTCTGCCAAACTATGAACATCCTCCCTGTATGCTGTCTCATCTCCACTGCTAATCAGGCCCACCACAGTTGTGTCATCGGCGAATTTCATGATGAAATTAGTATTGTGGGTTGGATTTCAATCGTATGTATACAGGGAGTAAAAGAACGGACTCAGGACAGAGCCTTGTGGGACTCCTGTACTAAGAGACAGGGAGGAGTGGTGGAGGGCCCATCTTGACAGACTATGGTCCGTTGGTTAGGAAATCCTGTATCCAAAAGCAGATGTTATGGTGGATGCCTATGTCGGACATTTTATGGAACAGTCTGTTTGGAAGGATAGTGTGAAATGCGGAGCTATAGTCCACAAATAACAACCTTGCATATGTTCCTTGGTGTTCCAGGTGGACCAGAACAGTATGAAGAGCTGTAGAAATGGTGTCGTCTGTTGATCTATTGGTTCTGTATGCGTATTGATGGGGGTCCAGTGTTGGTGGGAGAGCAGCCTTTATATGTTTCAGAACCAGTTCCAGATAGTTCATTATAATAGGTGTTAATGTCTATAGTTTTCTGTGAATAATTACAAGGATAAATATATTGTGATGCCACAGGACAGTCATATAAGCCTACTGTTACTGTTCCTTAATGTGTGCATCAGTGTATTTTACGCTGCAATGAAGTGTCGTACCCATGTGACATTTTACTGTGAAATGCATGTCTTGCCCTAAGGGTGTACTCACACCAGCCGATCCGTACTGTACTTTTCACCCCCTTGACTAGCCAGTTTGTTTGGCTAGTGAGATCACTCCCTGCCATGCTCGGGAAACTTGCTTCCACTGTATTTGTTGAAGAAAATTAGAGGTCAATCTATGGTGAAGATGAACTTTGGTAAGAAATTGCAGTCCTTTTGAATGGCAATAAAATAATTTTGTTTAAACTTTGAAAGTTTAATGGACTATTATTTTATTGTCCTCATACAGGGGTGGTGTATGGTCTTAGCTAGAAGCTAAAACTGCTAGGCCTTCAGAATTTTGACAGGTTTAAGCATGATCCTGTTCATGGTGACAAATGAGAACCAGCTAGATGTGTGTCCGTAAAAATTTGTTCTATGAATACTTTTAATTTAATTTATTATTTTAAGTAAACAGTACTATGAAAAAGATCAGAGAACTAGGTCAGGGGTTTTCCACATGGGGGTCACTTGGGGGTCAGTAGAGTAGTTGCAGGGAACCCCCAGGAAATTTGCCAGTATTATCATTAAGTCTGTTTTCATTCAGGATCTGCGATAGAGCTGGACAGATTAAATATCTGGTTTGGTTTTCCCACCATGAGTTTTGAGAATTGATTCTGACATCAAAATATTCCATCCATCCATTTTCCAAACCGCTTATCCGTCTGGGTCGCGGGATCAAAATATTCATTTTTGAAATTGTTTAATTTTGTAAAATTTTATATAATGTATTTGCAAATTATATCGAGAACATAAAAAATCTGTGGCATTGTCCATCCTTTGTCTCCGGTGATAGAAAGGCTGAAAACCCTAATGCATTGATACTCTCTCTTTCGCCACCTACTGGTGGCTTTATATCATTGATTCACTAAAATGCATCATCCTTTTCTACCAGGATTTATATTAAGGTATTACATGAGGGGGATGGTGTCATGACAATTCTGGCCTTTAGTACAAATTTGGCTGCTCTCTAAATGAGCTTAACTTTAGTCAGCTATTTATTCTCTGCTTTGGGGACCACAGGTGCAGTGCTGGATAAGAGGTTTTCTTTGAAACATGTCTTCTTGGTTATCGGATATTGTTATTATCAGGCTAGAGTTTCCTTTAACTCCAGCATGAGTGTCTTGTGCTGTTTGCTGTGCCTCTGCCGCCTCTCTAGTGTCTGGTTATGCCAATTCTGTCCTGCCTCACTTCTGTAAGTACTAATATGTATTAGGTATTTTTTCACATTCATCCTGTGCTTGAATTCCTTGACCTGGACCATATCATTAAGTAGTACCATCTGAGACGAACCCACCAGTCTCAATCTCGATGGGTATTTTTTAAAAAGAATACGTTAGATATGGTGTGATATACTTACATGAAATTAGTAAACAGTCACACACCTACATTGTTAGAAAAAAGCATACAGCCCTTGTACAGTTTTGTACCCCATGAGAACCAGCTAGATGTGTGTCCTGAAAAATTTGTTCTATGAATACTTTTCTTTAATTTTCTTTAATATTGCTAATATTGCTTGGAGTACTACTCCAATGGTACAAAAAATGTTCCTCAGAGTCAATTTCTGCACATTAAATTATGCTAAAAGTACATTTGCCTACAGCTATGGTACACTTAGCAGACCCTTGAGGGTATGGCAACAGTACTTTTTTACTGACAGGGCAAGTGTGTACAAACTTTTACGCTGCAGCAAGGGCCGAGGCCAGAGTCTTACCCACTGCACTACCAAAATTGCTGACAGAAATAGCAAAAATGTTACTCATAAATCAATGTTTATTAGTTTCCATGATTATATTTGCACAAAAATACAGCATTCACTGATATGCACCAACATAGCTTCATTCCACAAATCTAGTAGAGAAAACAATTTTACCTATACCTATACTTATTTATCTCTCACAAATACGTTCTGTCCCGTTACATCCAAATGATGTCTTAAGCCAATGTTCCAGAAGGACCCGTCGAAATAATTGAAATGAATGCAGAAGTGAAATTATTAATCAGTGCTAGTCATTTCTGACAATGACAGAACAAAGGAGCCACTTCAGGCTTTCATAGCTTGTCAGAGGATATACTGCATAAAGGCTCAATTATGTTTGCATCACATCATGTTTTTGTATTGAATATATTGGTAACACTTAAAGCAGCCGTAATGCATTATGGATACCTTCATAATGCATTATAATGCATTCATAAACACAGCTATGACTATTTTAAAAAGAAATAAAACATTATAGCCATGTTTATTGTACATTATGAAAGCTCTGTGAAGCTCTCACCTATAATGCACTATAAATACCTTCATCGTGCATTATAAAGGTCACTATAAGCCATTATAATGCATTATGAAGGTATTCATAATGCATTAGAGATAAGAGCTTCATAGAGCATCCATAACGTATAATACACATGGTTTAAATAGTTATAGCCATGTTTATAATACCTTATGAATCCATTATAATGCATTATTAAGGTATCTATAACACAGTACATGTGTCTGCTTCAAGTAAAGTGTTACCAATATATATATATATATATTTTTAAATAAATTTTCAGTCTGATTTACCAAGCAGATATTTGACCGTCTGTTTATCAACACCTTGTATATTTAATATCCAGCAAAGAGGTTCTTCCTTTAAAAAGGCTTAATTTCACTTTGACTATACGGATTAGTCTGCAATTGTTTAATGTTGGCATGTTTCTATGATTATGGGGAATACTGAAGCAACAGCTGTTCTTGTTATTGCTGAGTATAACTTTCTATCACAGACTGATCACTCTGTTCCCATGCAATGGGGCTCTGAACGTCTCAGAGAACAAAATTAACTACAGAGATACAGAGTTCTGGTCAATAGGATGCCAGTTTGACATAGTTATTTTAAGACAACTTCTGATTAGTTTTCCAGTTTGCTCTTTAAAATATATTTACTTCCACTGGGTTTAGGCATGCCACAACTAACATAAATATTCATTTTTAACACATATAATTGATGGTAAATCTAGATACTTTTACAACATTAACCACAAACCAAATCACCACCTTTACATACATCTTTATAGCAAGTTTAAACCAAAGTCTGACCATTTCCCCCCATTCCTTTCGACTTTGATTATGCTGTCCACATGAGAGATGAGTCTGCATTATCCGTGGAACACTGTGCATTGCATTCATTCAAAAGCACTTACTCATATATTATTATAACGACCGTGAATGAATGCAGATGAAATACCTTCATTGAACAACTGAAATACTTGCGTTAAATACTAAATTATACCCTGGGTGTTTAACAGCTATGTAAGACAAGTAAGTAACTATATTAACACAATAGACAAGCAACACTGAATGGTCTTTATATATATCTAAATTATTTTTTTATCTATCTTTTAGGAAGAATAGGGCCAATAGTTCTCTAGAAGGTTACAAAACCATCACAGCAAGTAAACACTATCCATTATACCAAAAAAAGACGCCTAACTACTGTATGTACACAAAGTGCAATGAGGCACTTTACCATACTTTGAAATATTGGTTCAAAGGAAGTATAGACACTGACAATGTCACGTGCCTCCTGCAGTCAGTAATGTGGAATGCTGCCCAGTGGACACCCCCGCCCCACCAGTGAGCATGCTGCATGTCCTCAGCAGCTTAGATCTACCTGAAGATGGGAACAGACTTCCCTTCATTACCGCAGCTACGGAAGTATGTCCTGCACAATGTTCCTGGACCGTGTTGTGAGAAACATCTAAAACAAGAGTCTCCAACTCTGGTCCTGGAGAGCTACTGTCCAGTCGGTTTTCCATCCTACCTGGCTTCTAATGAGCCACACTTGTTCCTGATATTTAGCTGAGAACAGCTGTGGCTCATCAGATGCCAGGTAGGATAGAAAACCTACTGGACAGTAGTCCTTCTGGACCGGAGCTGGAGAGCCCTGATCTAAAATGTATGTGAGATATGGGAGCACTGTCCTGCGAAACACAAAAGAGTGCATCTGCCTTCCTTAGCAGGACACTGCAGGACACCAGGTTGCCGTAAACTCATGCTCTTTCGTAACTTCAGGGGTGACTGTGACAGGAACAGCACAACTGTAAGCAGCACTCTCATAAGTGTCATCAACTGCAGCACAGATAACAGTTAAGATCTTCAAGGCAAGGTATAATTAATTAAAAAAAAAACATTTAGAAAACATTCAGACGGCCAGCTCCACCAGCAAACAGAAACATGTAAACGCACACACACAAATACACACGTTCACAGATACAGAAACAAACAGGTGGTCCCACTGGGGCGTTTAGCTGTTTCATTCTGAGAGAGGAAGATAATTACACTGCATGCCTCTGTCCTGTGTCACTTTCAGGGGCTCTGGTCAGCACTCCGGCCTCGGTCTTCCTGATAATCGTGTCTGACCGATGTTTAAAAATACGCTGCAGCATCTGGGGGCTTCATACAAACAGTCGTAAGCTCTTGTAGAAAGAGGCCAGCTGTGTGAACTGGTCCCCAAGTCAAATCCTTTATTATGAACAGTGCAGTGTGCAAATCCAGCATCCGATGCACACTTTCTGCTTGCTGCCACCTGGGGTGCTAGAGAGCTATATTGTGCTTCTTTCTTGTTATTGTTTTTTTTTTTGCTGACTGTTGTGCCATTTGCCTTCTGTTTTGTATTCATCCTCATGTCCTCAGCTGTGTGCTGTTACTAGCAACCTGTTTGTGGTGTGCTTATCTACCAGAGCACTTTCATGTATATTTCTCTTTATAAATGTTGTGCTTAATTATAAGACTCCTTTTTTGTGCAGATAGAAAACATAAAATTGGAAAACTTTGTTCAAGTTTCATTATAAAAGGCAGTATGTTTCAGAGACAATCAAAGGAAAAAAACGTTCTTAGCTTTGTTAGGAATTTTATGCAGATGAGTCGTAGGCTGGTGGGACACTGTTCTTAATGTCTCATAAACAGTTATGTTGTGGTTAGTGTGACGGAGTGAGTGGACCTGTGTGGAAACACCTCGGCAGAGATGCTCCTTCCATGACAATGGCCGCGGTAATCTTAACAGACTTTTATCCATATAACGCAGAGACATAACGCACGCCTTGACGTTTGGGTGCCGGCCCAGTTTCCTCATCAGACAGATCCAAGGATAAACATTACTTCACGACTGCTCCCCCCACCTCGCTCTGCTCCTGCCAAGGGTCTTTATCTCTGGCATGGGCGATTCCTCTGGTTCGACTTGACATCTATTCACGCAGTTTCCCCTGGTGGCTAATGAAGGAAACGATCCTCAGATCGCACAGAAATGATGGCGAGAGTCGCTTTGGATTGCTTCACGTGGCCTATAAAAGCTAAGAAGTGTTTTTCCGATGGCTCTCATTTTGTGATTTGACATGATTGTTTTGGTCCCAGTGTCGGGTCGGGGGAGACAAAGCCCCCCCCCCCCCCCCACAAACACATACACACAGACATGCACAGAACACCAGTGCCCCTCCCCCCAACCCTAAGGGCAAACAAAGCTACAAGGTTCATGCTTTAATTTACACCAGCCCTCCCCTGTGTTTTCCCCACCCCCCCAGCAGCAGACTGTGCGTTTGTAGTATTAGCCAACAGGGAGAGGTAATATATTGACTCCTTCCAAGAATTCCGAGGTTTCGTGGTTCACGGTGAAAAGACAGATGCTACAACAGGCTGCTTCCGAGTCTCTGCCTTAGAGTGTCCCCGCCCCCACGACTGCTTAGCTAAAGACAGAAATAATGCCACAAACACTTGTGTCGTGACTACTGTGCAGTTACATCAACCCACCCCCCCCTTTCATCACATGGATCTCTCCCCCAAGGTGTGAGCCTGCATGCTCTGTGGTAAAATTCAGTTGTCCCTTCCCACCCCCTGGGGGTGTGCCTTGTGCAGCTGATCCCTGGGGATGTGGGGCTCGTGAAGGTGGAAGGATAGCTCGCTTGTTTCTCATCTGAGTGTTTTGTCGCTTCTGTCCATCAGAACTGGTTGGTCGAAAAGAGGTTTTAAAGTATTTGAACAAAGATGGTTCCGTTTGCATGAGTATTACTTTTTTTTTTGTCAACAGGAAAGCTTGTGGAACTCGGTGTAAGGCAGAGCCAGGGATGTGTGTTCATTCGTGTCCGAGTTTCCATGGCTCCTCCTCGACAAGCGTGTACTCTGTCGTGGAGCCGTTAGTAGCCAGAGTCACCTGCAAGAAATTATCAGGGACATCTGAGTGCACGGCCTTGCGACTAACAGTCACGTCACCCACCAATCAGTCGTCAGTGTTGGGCAGAGAAGCCGCACCTATCAGCCTCCGAAGGCTTCGTTCATTTGGATGACTCAGTCTTTATCTCATTAAAGCGATAGAGCGACGACCAAACATCAGTGGGGCTATTGAACCCTCTATAAATCATGAGGCACATCAATCAGAAAGCAGGCCTAGCTGGGTCAAAAGCCGGGGTGTGGTGCGGTTTCTCTGCACTGGGGAAGAACAGGTACAGTATTACGGCTATGGCAAAGGAGTTTGGCGGCACAGTGCTATGTTAGTAATGGGCCCCGACTGACCATCAAGCATCTCAGCAAACTCATGGACGGTCTCATGGACGGGCAAGTGAGCGAAACACAGAACCAAACAGCTGTGAGTGTGACGTGTATTACAGGCGATAGCACTCAGCTCACACCTCTCTCTCTCAGACAGTAAAAATCAGGCACATTTACAGCAGGCGGATCATGCAGAGAAGTGCAATGTAAAACGAAAAAATAAAGAACAAATATACACGTTAACTTTTGATACGCTGAGTGAAATCATGCGGGAGAGATTCGTGAAATAGCAGCTTTTACATCCGCATCCAGTGTCTTAAACGAGCAGAGAAGCCAGAGGTGTTGCCAGGCAACTCTAACGATCGTGTCACCAACAGCCTTCCTCAGTGACAGCCCCACAATCCAAATCCATCCTGACGGTCGCACAAGATAAAGCACGCTCCCCTTATTCCTACCCCAGGCGCATCAGCCGCCCCTCCCCCATGCTGCATTCACACCCCAGGGGCATTTACACACGGCACTATATTGTCTAATTGTGGCAACTTAATGACTATCAGTCAGAAATGGCCACATGTGGAAGAAGGAGTCAGCTTTTAATGTTGAGTATTAAGCATCAACTATGTAGCCCAAACCCTTTGTTAAGGCAGCTCTGCGAAATGGGAATTCTCAACAGAGCCTTGACAAGTAGTGATTTTTCATTAGAACAGTGGGATTATATTGTATGTGATGCTTATGTACAGTATCTGTCTAATGTAGTGTTTCCCAATCAGGTCCTCAGGCAACCATAGTGAAGCCACATGGAGTTCCCTCCAAGCTCCCTGCCAGACAGTCCACATTTTTGCTCCCTCCGAGATCCCTGCCAGACATTCCTCATTTTTGCTCCCTCCGAGCTCCCTGCCAGACAGTCCACATTTTTGCTCCCTCCGAGATCCCTGCCAGACATTCCTCATTTTTGCTCCCTCCGAGCTTCCTGCCAGACAGTCCACATTTTTGCTCCCTCCAAGCTCCCTGCCAGACAGTCCACATTTTTGCTCCCTCCGAGATCCCTGCCAGACATTCCTCATTTTTGCTCCCTCCGAGCTCCTTGCCAGACTCCTGGTAGGCAGCAAAAATGTGGGACTGTGTGCAGGTCCCTGGATTGAGAAACACTGGTCTAATATCTAATTTGACAATTAAATACTCAATGGCAGGAAATACTGCAGAATATTAGCGGGAAATGTCCCTTGTAAATGAAAGTGCATAACCTTTATTTTTAGGATGGGGGGGGGGGGCTTCTTCCGTAATGGTTCTCCCCAAATCAACAGCCTTATCTCACACAGCAACGAGAGCAACACATCAGGCTGTAATACCGACTTCAACTGACTACATTTTAGACTTGCAGATTCATATACACGCCGCAGCTAGATGAGGTCACCCTACCTGCAAATACCAAGGAGCCCCTTTACATTTATTTAGCAGGGGCTTTAATCCAAATCGACATACTTTTTTTAAAGGAACCAGGCTCAGACAGTCTTGGGAGCTATTGGGGGATAAAGGCCTTGCTCAATGTCCCAAGGGTGAAATCACTCTGCCGATGCTGAGATTCAAAGCAGTGACCTTCCAGTTGCAGATACAGTCATAAACCACTGTCACACACCCTTGGCTATAATGGTTTAACACACACATTAACACACAGATCTACATGAAGGCTACAGCAGTCTCGATTCACTTTTATATGTATAAGGACAGACCACCTCGGAAAACCTCTACAAACATACACCAAACGTTAGGAGAGCGCTCTCCGTTCCCCTCATCTCAGTCTCAGTTAGCAGCCGTGACTGTTTAGGGGCGACCACAAACCAGGAAATGCTGTGTTCTGAAAGTAAAGTTTACACACGCAACTTAAATGCACTAAAGCCCTATTTAGTGTATCTAGGGCCTGTGAAATACCCACAGTAAAAGTTTAACAGCTCTCCTAAACATACTCTTCTCTGCGTACAGTAAAATGGACAGGGCTAGTGCACTGCAACAAGTAAATGGGTATATAATACATGAAAAACATAAAAACTGTTATTCCAAATAATTATAAGCGTAATCAGTGAATGGAAAGATGCAGTAATAAATAATATAAGCAGCTGCAGATGTGAGAGCATGAGGCAGACGCTGCAACATGCGTTCATGAGGGTGAGGGGTACCTTGCACTCGTCCTCCGGGGCGGAGACGTCAGCCACGTACACACACTGGTAGGCGTTGTTCTCCTGGTGGTTCTTCAGGTCTTCATAGCAGGACTGTGTCTTGGTCACCTCCATGTCCTCCGACTTGCCCTGCAGGGCATCCAGGCTGTCCAGCTCCTGCTTAGATAGGTGGTAAACGATGCCGGCGCCGAAGGAATCGCCCACCACGTTGACCGAGGTCCGGAAGCGGTCCCTGGTGGGCGAGAGACGGATGAGGGTGGGGGGCGTGGAGTTTCATCTCTTACGTGTACAGTGTTAAACTAAACACTACATATTACACTAGTTAAGTTCTCCCCAAACAAGCTTGATGGGCTGAATGGCCTCTCGTTTGTAAATTTTTTATGTTCTTATGGCCAAAAATCGTGGAAATACTTCCAGTTTTTAGAGACTGCAGAACCTTATTCAACTGTTGCTCCAGTTACTTATTTAATCGTCCAATGTATGATATCTGTGATATTCTTTGATTGTTTATAAACATTACCGCCAAATATCCGTGTAGTAATTTCAAAAGCGCAATGCCAAAAATTCTAGGTGAGTCCACAATTTTGTCTAAATAGTGTAGTAATGTTATCATGCTGTTTGGGACATCTCCAGTTAGGTATGGAGGATTTGAGGTTATACCCGTCTCTGCGTGTGCAGGACTTAGCAACAGACGAGGAGTTTACTCACAATAGCCAGTCCACAGCCACCAGCAGGCTGATGTCCTGAGTGGGCAGTCCCACCGCGGTAAGGATAAGCAGCATGGTCACTAGGCCGGCACTGGGAATACTGGCTGCCCCCACACTGGCCAAAGTAGCTGTTAGACTATGGAGAGGGACAAGAAGCAGGCATGTCATCCACAACGAACTTTGCCTGGCAAAGTCGCTTGACTGGGCCCAAAAATGATCCCCAAAGGACCGACACGGGTACTGGCGAGCGAGGACAGGGAGTCCCACCTCACGGTGACAATCTGTCCCGCGTCAAGGTTAATCCCGTTCATCTGCGCGATGAAGATGGCCGCCACGGCCTCGTAGAGCGCCGTTCCGTCCATGTTGATTGTGGCGCCGACGGGGAGCACGAATCGAGTAACGCGCTTGTCGATCCCTAGGTTCTCCTCCAGGCAGCGGAATGTGACAGGCAGCGTGCCAGCGCTGGAGGGTGGGGAGGGGGAGGGACAAAGGGATATGGGACAGAGCATCGAACAAAACAGACAGTAAGATCGCTGATAAAATCTGCTTCTGCTTGCAGAGAATGAATTAGTGCCAATATTTCCAGAGCAAAACCTGCATCTACACATTATGTACTAAATTAGAAGGGTTCAGGCACCCTTACCTGGAGGCTGTCCCCAGAGCTGTAATCCACGCCTGGAAAATGCCCATGAAGAAAGAGTAGGGGTTTTTCCTGACGATAGCGAAGTAGATGAGCGGCAGGAAGATTGCACCGTGGATAATGAGGCCCACCACCACTGTCACCATGTACATCCCCAGCTGCTGGGCCACCACCTCCAGGTCCTTGATGGAGATGATCTTCCCACAGATCAGACAGGCGATACCCAGAGGAGAATACCTTAGCAAGACAGAAGGGAAGGAAGAAAGCTCAATTCACTGGGACCTTCCTACACTTTCCAAAGTAGCGGGTGATTATCATCTTGCTTAAGGACATAAGTAACCTGTTCATATAATTCTTGATGTACTTAAGCATGTCACCCGGTGGATGGTCACCCCCCCCCCCCCATGCCATGCCGTAATGGCTGAGGAGAAACTGACCACATGATCATTATGACCAGCCGCATGACGATCTCGTTGAGGATGTTGAAGAAGTCCAGCATGAGCTTGGCCTTCTCCCCCATCTTCCCCATGCAGATGCCGAAGGCGATGAAGAAGCCGATGAGCCCTGGAATCCACCCGCAGTAAAGTCAAAATTAAAGCGGCTTAACTATGCCATCAATCATGCTTAGTACAGCAGTAAAAACAACACCTTATGTCAGAGATAGTCAACAACTTAGTATAAAATGCCGTATACAGTGTATCACAAGCGATTGTTCTAAGACACTTAAATAAGGCAGTAAATCAATGTAAATTATTTTTATTTGAGATTAAAGGCACAATCTCTTACTAATTGAACCATTGCACTGATCATATACATTAATTTTCCCATTGAAACCAGGACAAACATAGCCCATTGACGCCGTGCTTCACTGGAAGTATATGGAAGATTCTTGTATGCCTTCTCTAAAAGGAGAATAGATGAAAGCTTATTGATGAATACGCTCCAATTATGTGTTTTCGGGGCCTGCCCGGTCACCACGCATCACTGGGAGTCTTTGAGAGCTTCATAAATAGCTTTTGTTTAGGCATCATTGACTGGATAGATAGACTTGCTGTCAGATATTTTAAACCCGCCTGCAAACCAGGCTTCTCTGCACAAGACAGGATTAACTACCAATAACATTAATGTTCATGATTTTCACTTAGTGTCGGCAGTGTTGGCTTGTAGCATTTCTTCATTCCGTCGCACACAGGAGCACATACGCATTTTGCTGAAACCCAGAGTGACAGTTCATCATTTTGTATCTTTAACCACTGACATTTTTTTTAAATATTGTAAATAGTCAATGTAGTGGGGTGGCATGGTGGTGCAGTGGTTAGCACTGTTGCCTCACACCTCTGAGACCTGGGTTTAAGTTTCCGCCTGGGTTACATGTGTGCAGAGTTTACATGTTCTCCCCATGTCGTCGTGGGGTTTCCTCCGGGTACTCCGGTTTCCCCCAACAGTCCAAAGACACGCTGAGGCTAATTGGAGTTACTGAATTGCCCATCGGAGTACATGTGCGAGTGAATAGTGTGTGAGTGTGCCCTGCAATGGGCTGGCCCCCCATCCTGGGTTGTTCCCTGCCTCGTGCCCATTGCTTCCGGGATAGGCTCTGGACCCCCCGTGACCCAGAAGGACAAGTGGTTTGGAGAATGGATGGATGGTCGTTGCGGTTGACTGCTTAGCTTGCTAGCTAAGCTGTTTGTGTACTCAAGCTGAGACAGATTTCTCACCTAATACATTCATTCCACTCTTGAACTGGAGGGACTTTTTGGTGACAAAGACAGGCTCCGGTGGTGGCCTGGTGGCATTAAGCAGAAACTCATCCAAGGTGGAGTTCACTTCCTCTGTGTACTCAGGAACCTGCTCCACCTTCCTGGTGACAGTTTGGATCTGTGGATTTAAGGAAGATTGTTTTTTCTTTCCATTCCATTTTTTCTTTAAAAAGTTGTTTTTAAGTTGTTTCATCTTCCAAATCTTATATCATTGAGTTATACTTCAGCACTTTCAGGTAAAAAAGGGTACCTGCTGGAAACAAGCTTGAACCAGATTCTCCGGGAAGAGGTTCCTGATGAGGTCAAAGAAGGCATCCAGGCTGGAGACCTCATCGTTCTTATCTCCCTCACCCAGACGGGCCCTCAGCTTCGGGTTGCCAGGGTGGATGATCAACACCAGGATCACGCCCAGCACAGCAGCAATGATGGTGGTGGACATATAATATACCATGGCTCTGGTGCCCAGGCGTCCGCTGGACTTGGCGTCCAAACCTGCCAACCCTGGAGTGACACAGGCAGCATGGACATGTCAGTAGTATCTCTCAGTCACTGCACTTTTAGGTTAGAGTACGGCTAAAAATACGAGACCATCAGTGATGGCTTGAGGCACGTCTACCCTGGAAACAAAGCGATATGGCAGAATTAGCATGAAATGAATGAAATTTTGTCTGACAGCTCAGATACATTGTTGCCTCTGAGCGTTACAGCTGAGAAATGGTTGGTTCACCGCACCCGTTATTAAACTGGAGATAATGAGAGGCAGGATGAGCATCTTCAACATCCTCATCAAGATGTCCCCGGGGAAGGCGATGACCATGATGACATCGGGATGGATGGGAGAGGCATAGCGTAGGAGCATCCCCACCACCGAGCCCAGGATCACACCTGAAAAAGCCAATACCAACATCCTTCAACCTATTATATCAGTTTCTGAAGTTTCTCTGGATTAAGGAGAGGCCAAAAAAATAAACAAATAAAACCTCTCTCAGAATTTATCTTAATGTGAAATAACAGAAAATCAGAGAAGCTCTGAGAAGTGAACTGTGCTCAATTTCTGACGAGAAGTTTCATACTAAAGCTGGCAGTTGTCAAACTTTTTAGACAGAACAGTTGTTTTCTCAGACAAAATAGCACAACTTCTCAGAGGAGTTAAATCAAGCGGTTAGGACACGTAAGCGAGGAGAGACAAGCATCTGCAGCCCTCCAGACCCCAGGACATTTGTGCAAGTTGTTCAATTAATGACAAGTAAAGGCTTGAGTTCTACTCCACACTCTAATTAGGCAGCCCACACATCTGCACAGAGACATTTCTCTGGCGTCCAACCGCAGAGCTAACTTCTGTTAGAAACCTCTTCTTTCTCCTCCAGTGACAATATCACAGCAATTTCATATCCAAGGTAGAAGAACTTTTTTTCACTGCTTTTTTCCAGACATGGATGTAGCTAGATTGTCTCTAGATTGTATCAAAGAGAATCAAAAGTATCTTGTAGAAGATAAAACCCTCAAGGCGGACAGTGGCATAACTTTGCCAGTTGTGTATGTGGACATGTGGAGAGTATCCCAGGCTCTTGCCCTGTGCTGTCAGGGATAGGCTACAGGCCTGACCAGAAAATGTGCTCAGGAGGAAAGATGGCAGGTTCAAGTGTACCAGTTACTCAAGTGGATTCACATAAAGTATGTTAGTTTCATAGATAAACTGCAGGAGTGTGGGTGAAGGACTTGAGACTGACCCAAAATGGTCAACGTCAGCAGCAGGTTCTTGCATAGCTTCTGGCAGAGTCCCCCACATATGGGGGCTGGGGGTGCATCGATGGGCTCCAGTTGGCTCTCGTGCATCCTCACCTCCACCTGCTTAGGCATGGCGTTGGCACTGCGGGGAGAGGAAGGGTAACTCAGACATGTTACTGCACACTGACCTGCATCTTTTTCATTTGGTTTTACAGTTCATGTTGGCAGATCCAGATGGATGGAAGACATCTACACAGAAAATAGCCGTGCAAGACTCTGCCCCGCATGGTTGGTCTGGCTTCGGTTCGTCCATGGCAGACGATGACAGATACCTCAACAGAAGGACCAAAGGTGGGAAATACCCCACCCCATATTAGATGAAGATCAGAAAGTTCTTAAAATGCAGTGCAGTCCCAGTGTGCTTTTCTACAGGAGATTAGTACTTTTAAACAATAAAACTGCATAGGAAAAGCCACCCTGCCTTAATAGACACTATTCAATCTGAGCTGCTTAAAAAATGACTTCAGTGACAGACCTCAAACTTTTGAGAATCAGATTTAAGGAACCAGATGTAGATGCTTTTCATTGACATGGTGGCACGCAGATGAATTGCAGAAAGGGAGAGCGAAATGTATACACAAACATACATTCGGAAACTTCTATTTTTAATATGTGACTTAAAGTCACCCGGAGTACTGCAAGCAGTTTGTCACATTTTATCACAGTCGACAGGATGATTTATGTCGGGGTCAGCACCCGTCCGACCCCACCCTCTATGACCCTTCCACATCTGGCCAGCAGACATTGCTGGCCATTCCACATTTTCCCCGCCCTGTCTGAGTTCCTAGTCTTTCCTAGCGTGCTGCATACAGTAGGTCAGTGGGCTGAGAGTGTGGTTCTGATACTATTCCCTTGTCATGGGTTCATTGCTGGCTTGAGGCCAGTCTCACCTGTCCTTTCTGCATTTTTGTTCTCTAGTATTTATTTTATGTTTCCTTAATCTAGAGTTTCCCCAGGTTTATTGTGACTATTGCTGTATATTCGTATTTCTAGTACTTGCTGCTGGTGTTTCCCATAGTCCTTGCTGTGGATTCTTAGCCTTTAGTGCTTGTTAATTCTCTTAGTTGTGTCTGTTCTTAGGGTTATTGCGTCCAGCTGTGTCTGCTTGTTCCCGTGTCTCCCTTGGTTTGTTCATTGATCAGGTTACTCCTGTTCCTTGTTTTCTCTGGTTGTCTCTGTATCTAAGTGCCTTCCCTCACTCTGTGCTTTATTCTGCCTTTGTAGTGATGATGTAATGTTGCCATGTGCTTTGGTCCTTGTATACTGTTCCTGGGTCTGCTCTCTGTGTTGCCCTGCTCTCTGGTTACGTTGTCCTTATGGTTTTTTGTAGCTTGTATTAGCGTTAAGTTCTGTTATAGTTTTCTGACCCCTAGCGGTCCTTTATTTTGTGTGATTCCCAGTGTTCTTCCCTTAAATAAAACCCTTTTGTGTTTTGGAGCTGCAAGTGGATCGTCGCACCTTTTTCCCCACTTGCTTCATGCCGCGTCACAACAACGAAATATTTCTGCTGGAATGCTATAATGAGATATTAAAGCACATGAGCTTTGCTAAAGTCTTTGATCAATTCTCTAATAAATCACCAGGCATTAATCCCAGGGATCGTCAACCAGTCTGCATACAGTGTCTGTGGCAAGACTCGTCTGTGTCCGTTGTTAAAAACTATGCAGGCTGCGTTTCTAAATACCACATCTGTGTAAAAATGTTCATTTCGTTAATAATGTCTGTTAGAATTGACCGTGGTGATGATCGCTGATTAAGGCCCTGATTTTTATTATTTAACTACTAAAATTCCATACGTATTTATATCTGCATGAACTGTGGGCACTTAGGGCTTTGTATTAAACAAAAATACTAAACAACCTGCCCGCTGCAGTGTGTTCAGTGCTTCCTGAGACAGGCTGTCGTCACTGCAGCCCAGCACTGGATAAGCAGCTGAGAGACGAATGGGCATAAATAACAACACACTGGGAGCCCTAATCACAATCTTTATTTTATTATGCGCTTATATACAAAGTAACATTCAACAGAGAGAGCGGGGTCAGCAAATCCCCGGAATAATTGGGGCTAAGGGTCAGCGGAGCGTAATCGCTCTGCTCACCCTGGGATTTGAACTGGCAACCTTCCAATCACAGCCACAAACCCTTAAACCTGCAGAGCTGCACGTGGAAGCTGGGCTGCTTCATTTGAAACGCAGATCGTACTACATGTGCATTTCGAGTGGCTCAGCTGTGAGCTGAACATCCCCATTTCTACAGTAGATCTTTACCACCCGCAAAGTAGTAGATATTTCATGTAGTCTATGAAACATTCTCTATCAGTAATTTTCAGTGTTGTCCACTAAACATATATTTATTGATTAGTTAATGAGGCGTTGTGTTCTACGTGACCTCTCCCAACCCAATGCAAGGTCAGATGTCACGTGAAGCTTACAGGTCACTGGACTTCATCATGGACCTCACCGGCTCACGGCCAGCCTGCTAGCTCTTGGGCACATAACAGGCTGTGATCTGTCTAAAGTAATCTTATGTGTTTTATATAACACTGAGCTCCAAACACAGGACACAGCTGCAGGTCAGCTCTTTGTGTTCTGGTATATTAGATTCCATTTCTTTAATAATAAATTTTAATGATGACAGTGTTACTCATACCTAAGAGGACAGTAATTATTGTACACATTCCCCCAGACAGCATTCTTGTGTTGACTGTTTTTGGGATTCCCTGTCCAACCCCATCTTCTCCCAAATTATCCATTAATCGCATACTAAACGGGGAGGCAGCTTCAAGCTATCCCCAACAGCTAAGCACAGCTCCTCTGCTGAAAATGTTTCATCATTTCAGCTATTCTTACCAGCTGATATATCTGCAGGATTCGAACCATTTATCATAAAAATATTGTGAGTTCACAATAACCTGACTCACTCGGTCTCCTCAATAGTTGTTAAGCTACATTTTCGCTTGATTCAAGCGATGGCCAATGGGAAGGTCCAACGATGATCAGCCAGGCTGCACTGATCGGTGCTTGTAACCGTGACGACACAAAGCACGTGCCGGGACTGGAGCTAAAGACCAACCACCACAAATGTAAGTAGTGCACCGCTCCTGTTCTAATGGGATTCTACCCAGCACACTGGTTTTAAATTATCTCAGGGGAGGTGAGTGTGTGGTGGGGATTGGGGAGTGTATGTGTGTGTGGGGGGGGTGGGGGGTGGGGGTGGTAACAAAGCAATTGCACAACAGTGGATACGGTCCAGTAAAGGTGAAGAGGAATATAATTAAGGGGCATGATTAGGTCAGGGATTAAGCGGTCTTTGAGGCAAGTTGTGGGCCCTCATGGTTACCCAGGTTACTCAACCCTGATACAGAACTGACAGAAGCCGCCCCCCCCCACACACACACAATTATACAGATTCTGGTAAGACTGGTCTAACACCCACACCACATCACAAAGACCAGCCCGGAGACCCCTGTGAGGCAATTAGACCTGGAAAGCAGAGAAGCTGTCGTCTCAGATGGCGATCCTCAAAAGGCTGACCTTTCCAGTACAAATAAAGCCAAAATAAGGACTCAGACGTTCAAAATCAAAGGGGGGGGGAGGGGTCAAACCCTGGCATGCTTATAAGCTCTGAATTCCTTAATTGGATTGTTACCGAATAATTCTTCATTTAGTACATCATACTGCAGATTCTCAGTACATTAAGCTAATGAAATATATTATCTAAAACCTTCAAGACTGTCTAAAGCTTGGTCTAAATTGTTTGTGAGACGATGTGGTCCGTTACAAAGACAATAAAAGGCACCGGCGCAAGCAGGCCATCTGCAAAAGCTTAACCGAGTCCGTTACCCAGCCAGTCTGCTCATGGTCGTCTGCTGGCCTGATGTCCCCTTCCTAGGCTGACGTGGAGCACTGTGTGACTTCAGGCTCTGGAGACAAGCTGACACTGAGAGAGGATCTACTTTCTATTTGTGTTCCCAGTTTTGACCTCACGTTCACACCCACACACAGGTCAAATGGTGGTGGAGGTATGGGGCAAGTCACCAGAAATCAAGGTCTGGGGAGCCCAACAGCAGCCGAAAACAACTCCAGGGCCCTCATCCCCTTTTGAGATGCATAGTCATTTATAACATAATGCTGCTAGACAAACACGAATCATATCATCTTCAAGCTGTGGCCTTGCATTCCATGAATATATAACGATGTTTCGAAAACCTTGTGCAAGGCTAAGCCGCATTTGCATACTTGCAAACAAAGGAGAAAAAAAAAGATTTGGACTCTACAAGACATAAAAATGATTCAGAAAGAACAATCCTGTTAGATAATCACCTGGTCTTCTGTCACCTGGGTTGGAAGCAAAGCACTTCAAAACTATGCCTTAACCAGCCAGCGGAATCCAACTACTCCAATTCCAACTACTCCTACGACAGGAATGAGGGATGTTTCAAATTCACAGTGAAGGCCATGTGTTTGGTCGATCAACTGCACACAGAAAAGAGTTTTCTTACCTGGGTATGTCATCCATGCTGCCTACGGTATAGATGAGATCTAAGGGGAACTAGGGTTAATCTTCAGCCATGGGACACAGGAAATTATGGAGAAGATTTGGGTGAGGACTAAAGCATATCCATTCCAAGGAGCGTCCCTCAAAGAGCTTGATGTCTTCGATGCATTCGGCCTCGGCTATCCGCGACCGCCGGGAACTCTGGGGTGGAAGACTGGCATCGGAAGTGGGGTTGGGGGGGAAATTCAATGGCTCAGCCGGTCAAGGACGGCCAGTTACACCAGCATCGACTCGCACGGCCCGGTTTGAGTCAGTGTGCCAAGGAAGTGAGCCACCAGCCAGTCTGACTGCCAGCTTTCAATGGGGGGGGGGGGGGGGGTTGCACTTTGGGAGGAGTCAGAGCACCAGATTACGAGTCAGCTATAAGTGAAAGTCCTTGGAGCCCTTCCTTCGACTAATCCCTCAAAGAAGCACATCCTGACACGTGCCAGGCTGGAGTTTATGGAGGAGCGAGGCAGAAAATCTCAGCTACAGACTCTGCATCGCGCAGATCCAGTGGGATATATCTATGAGTTTTGGGTGAAGTTAGCAGACATAACTTCCTATCAGTGAAAACATCTGGAATAACTGCAAGAAACCCACACACATACAAATCATTGTGATTGTCTATCTTAAGTGGAAGCAACATATAAAAATAAGGTGCACAGTGAATAAGCCAGGCCCTGTTATGACTCATGCCTTCCATCCATTTGACATACCTGCTTGTCCTATGCAGGGTTGCAGGGGAACAGATGCTACAGGTGCAACACAGGGGAAAAACTCAGAACAGGGTGCCAATCCATCTTGTTAGGACTGATCACTTTCAGCATATGAGGTACATGATATCTCAATAGACTGTAAACCCTAATTGAGATTTCAGCTTTTGTTGATATAAAAGCTGCAATCAGGAACAATCTTCTCAACCCTTTTTACTACAACAATATTTAAATCAAGAAACCCAATTTCAAACTGCTTATCTTGATCAGGGCGCAATCCTAAACGACATACAAATAGCTTATTTTTAGGACAATAATTAGAAATTAAACAAACACAATGCCTCGTTTGCACAGGGATATGTAGACTATCTACTGCATGCATGTACGTTTTGGCTGTTCTTGTATGCTTATGAGAACTGCAGATCTAGACTAACTCATAAAAGAACTTCAGAAAATTCACAAAACTTTCTATCACGATACTGAAAGTTCCAGCAAATTCTCAGGTTCACTGAAGTGTTAAAATGATCGCACAGTAATTGTTGTCATCCTCTTACAAATTTTATGTCTTCATCAAATGGATAAAAATGGAAGAGCAGTCATCGCAAAGATATCACAGACATCGGCTTGGATGACCACTCAGTGAACCTGCATATAAACTATTTATCTCGTAATTCTGCAATGGGGGCTGATTATACAACAGTGTCCGTGAAATAGATTTAGCTGTTACTTTATCCTTTGTTTGCATGCTAAGTAATTACCCGTCAGTTTGGCTGATTGAGCTGCACCGAGAACTCAATATGTTTGCGAATCCAGATCCGTTTAGAAGCCCTGTGTTTGGTCACTGATTATAATCTGCCCTACTGGGTGATACATTGAGGAGAGCACATCCTTTATCAAATGCCAGTCAATTCGATTATTCCTGCATGTTCTCCCCTTTGCCTTGAGCATTTTAGCCATTCAGCACAGAAATGAGCTGATGAAGTTTGGGGGGGGGGTATATCCCAACCACAGGTCACAGTGCCCCAACTCCCTCCCATCTCCCCCAGCAAGGTGGGCAGGCAATGTGAATTTAACTAGTGAGGGGCAGCAATTTGTAGTGGAGGGAGTGATAGGTGATGTCGTGTCAGAGCCATGTCACCATGGGAGACCGCGATGGAGGGATACAGCGGCCCCCACCCACTGCCATTTGACACTAATGCATTTAAAAGGCCTCACAGTATGCTCCGGAATCGGCTACCGGCTTTCCTACAAATAGGGAGAATGGACAGTGGAACCATGAAGAAGGTAAGGTGGTGGCCATGTTTGTTCTGTCTGCACCTTCTCATTCCTAAGACCTTCTGTCCATCTCTGTTTAGCAACTGGCGAAATATAAAGCATGGGACTCACATCAAATCATATTCACAAGCTTAGTTACCTCTGTTCCAGGAATCATCTTCTTTTATTGTAGATTTCATCAGAGGCATCTCTATCCTGCCTCTAGGCTGAGCAAGGAATGTCGCTAAGATACCCATGATGCCATGGCAGGTGTCCCGAAAAAAGGTCAGAGCAGAGCATTTCCCTTACTGTTGTTCTGTGCTCATAGATTGTGACTTTATGGGTGTAAATCGGCCACGTAAAACCATTTTTAAAGCTTTCCTGTAACAGAATATGACCTGAAAATGGGAACACAAATGTAAACCATAATGAGCAACCTGTGAGGACGGCTCTGTCAGGGGCTTTAGGAGCAGTGCGACCGTAGCACAAGCGTCATCCAGCGCTGAAGAACACCCTGCCCAGGCCGACCTTGAGCCACAGCACACAGACAATGTCCCCGATTAGTTAATCTGCCCTGAGCTGTTCTAATTCGGTGGGAGCATGGTTACACCAAGCCAAAACACCACAGAACACGGCATAGTCCACTGCACCCGGTACTGTAACCTGCTGTGGCTACAGCCAAAAGTGCCCACATGCCACATCTATGCCTTCGGGAAGTTCAGGAATTTTCCCAGTGGACCGGTCATGTGAGGGCTGGTCTTTCTTTCCCACCCCTGGCATTATATAGCCCATATACCAGGTCTGCCCCGGCATCATGTAGCCCGTATACCAGGGCTGCCCCGGCATCATGTAGCCCGTATACCAGGTCTGCCCCGGCATCATGTTGCCCGTATACCAGGTCTGCCCCGGCATCATGTAGCCCGTATACCAGGTCTGCACCGGCATCATGTAGCCCGTATACCAGGTCTGCCCCGGCATCATGTAGCCCGTATACCAGGTCTGCACCGGCATCATGTAGCCCGTATACCAGGTCTGCCCCGGCATCATGTAGCCCGTATACCAGGTCTGCACCGGCATCATGTAGCCCGTATACCAGGTCTGCCCCGGCATCATAGAGCCCATATACCAGGTCTGCCCCGGCATCATAGAGCCCATATACCAGGTCTCCCCCGGCATCATGTAGCCCGTATACCAGGTCTGCCCCGGCATCATGTAGCCCGTATACCAGGTCTGCCCCGGCATCATGTAGCCCGTATACCAGGTCTGCCCCGGCATCATGTAGCCCGTATACCAGGTCTGCCCCGGCATCATGTAGCCCGTATACCAGGTCTGCCCCGGCATCATGTAGCCCGTATACCAGGTCTCCCCCGGCATCATGTAGCCCGTATACCAGGTCTGCCCCGGCATCATGTAGCCCGTATACCAGGTCTCCCCCGGCATCATGTAGCCCGTATACCAGGTCTCCCCCGGCATCATGTAGCCCGTATACCAGGTCTGCCCCGGCATCATGTAGCCCGTATACCAGGTCTGCCCAGGCATCATGTAGCCCGTATACCAGGTCTGCACCGGCATCATGTAGCCCGTATACCAGGGCTGCCCCGGCATCATGTAGCCCGTATACCAGGGCTGCCCCGGCATCATGTAGCCCGTATACCAGGGCTGCCCCGGCATCATGTTGCCCGTATACCAGGTCTGCACCAGCATCATGTAGCCCGTATACCAGGCCTGCCCCGGCATCATGTAGCCCGTATACCAGGCCTGCCCCGGCATCATGTAGCCCGTATACCAGGGCTGCCCCCGCATCATGTAGCCCGTATACCAGGTCTCCCCCGGCATCATGTAGCCCGTATACCAGGGCTGCCCCGGCATCATGTAGCCCGTATACCAGGGCTGCCCCGGCATCATGTAGCCCGTATACCAGGTCTCCCCCGGCATCATGTAGCCCGTATACCAGGCCTGCCCCGGCATCATGTAGCCCGTATACCAGGTCTGCCCCGGCATCATGTAGCCCGTATACCAGGTCTGCCCCGGCATCATGTAGCCCGTATACCAGGGCTGCTCCAGCATAATGTAGCCGATATACCAGGGCTGCCCTGACATCATGTAACCTATGTACTAGGAGTGCCCAGACATCGAATAGCCTCTAAATTCATTGTTCATTTATTACCATTTTTATATATCATACCTATTTATTTTTATACAAAAATTGTTGCATGTGGTATTACGCATTGCTCGATTTTAAGGATCTTTCAGGTTGCCCAAAGGGCAATCTCCTGAGTGACCCCAAGTTCCCTGCTCATAAATGAAGTTGCCCTGCAAAAAGGTTACAGATTCTTCAGGATTGATTCTGAGCTCATATGAGGATGTGCAGTGTTAGCAGCTGGGAGGAGATAGCATAATGCTTACCTGATAAGCTTGGTGTGCTAGCATAGATGCCATCCATTTTAAAACAGGCCATGCATAGTTCATTGGCAATATATACCACTCACTCTGAGCTCTACAGCCTTTGACACATAACATACAACATGATTGAAATCTCATGGTGTTGATTGGAAAGAATGACCAAAAATTTTATTATTTTTAATCTGTCAAATTACTAAAGTTTGACTTTTGGTCATTTTTCTGCAGCATGATCAATTGTCATTAGATATTGTACATTTACATACAGCAGTGACAGGTGGCAGCCTTAATTATAAAAGCCAGAAATTGTACTAAATGAGGAACTGTCTGCCAGCCAAGAAAGCCTCTTCTTACTGTTGATCTGAGCCAAATGGCCTGGCTCGGTAAAAAGAGCCGGAATTCCCACCATGACCACACAAATGGATACCCGCAGAAATGGACTGTCCGAAATACTACATCGCAGTTGCGTATAAAACACGTCATGGGTACTTAAGGCATACAAATGTGACATTAATTTTCAGGGATAATGTACAGCCTACAAACACATATATTTACTCAAAAGAATTCTGCAGCGACATCGATGAGGTAGCCATTGAGACTGCAGTGGTCAAGCAAAGGATGAGGAGCTAGCTAGATAGACTGCATGTGGTAAACATACACCTGCCCAATGCTAATTCCTTATACAGGAGCACTTAGGGCTATACGCTATCGCAGATCCATAATCCATGCAATCTCAGCAGCTCTCTAAGTCTTCCAGGTCACTTTACCAATGCTGTGACTCTACACTGATCTGTTCTGGTGAATTGCAGTTCTCCATGACTGTCCAGCAGGGGGAGCTCTGACGGCGATTGACAACTGGAGATGTGCACGATGTTGGCGCAGTTAGGAGCTGACTGATGCCACCCACCCTGAGTGTTCTGGATTCCCTGCTGTTCAATGCTTCTGACATTTTTATTTGGCAGAAGCTTAATTTCAAAGCAACTTTCCGGTCAGCGCTCCAATTAAAGAGCATGTCAGGAAAAACGTTTAGAGGTGCCTGTCCAGTCAGGCGACGAACAGGAGCTTTGAGCCCAGTTCCAGGGGCCCAGGGGGGGTCACTGGACTTCCCCCTTTATTTAGATCTCCTCTCTATTGTTGGTGACCTCCGTTGCTATAAAGATCCTCCAATCATCACTCTGAGCAGCAATATAATCAAGGGAATCCCTTAAGTGCTTTATGAAGTCTGTCAGTCACTACATGTCTGAGGCAGGCTGAGGGCACAGGTGCATATTACTGTCTCCATTAGGCCTCCCCATCAGAGAAAGGGGTAGAGGGGCAGTGACCTCCCCCCCCCCACGTCTCCCTCTACTCTTTGTTCTCCCTCTTTCATGGGTCTCCTCCCATTCAGGTCGTCCGTCTGATTCCCCAGAAAGTGAAAGCTTGTGTTTCACAGAGAACAGTGAGGATGACCAGAGGGGGGTTGGCGAGGCAGAATACAGGGGGACAGGTGGTCAATGGGGAGACAGTGCCCCCCCGCTAAGGCCGTCTGCTGAACGCTTCGTCTCCAGCTGGAAATGAGGGCGGGGGCGTCGTTAGCAACCGGCGCTGCCTGACTGACAGCTCTGCCGAGCGCCGTTTGATTACTCAAACTCAGTCCCGAAGGAGCTTGTTAAAAGAGTCGAGATCCCCCCCCCAACCCCAGAGAAGCCCTCCATGCTAATGAGAGAGAATAACAGGCAGCAAGAACCTACAGACAATAGGAACACTGGTGGAAATGACAGACGAGGGGGTCAGGAGCAAGTCAGCCCTTAAATGAGTTAAAGCAGCATTTAACACCCCTGAGCTGCTCTGTTGCTCTTATATTCTAAAGAACTTTCTTGTCATGAAACATCTGGCAGCAGCGCAAAAAATGTCCTTAAGCCACTTAAGCGTGACTCTGAAAGGCCCCCACTGCAAACATATGTCTCTGTTTTGTACAGCAGGGCACTCTTTGGAAAACACACATCGGCTGAGCACTGTGGCTGCGTCTCTCCCAAGTCTTTCATCCCTTTCCTCACCTGATGCTTACTAGTTGGATAGGTAGCAGCCACCCCCTCCCCCATCATCAGCAACACCCCCAAGAGAAATTCTTCGCTATTTTCTTGTTTAAGTCTGTGTAAATCACGTACTAATACACCACCACATACCTGGGTCAAGCACCTTGGGGTGATTCTATTGTGAAAAGCACCATATAGAAATTAATTTAATTGAACTGAATTGAAATCTGTGAGTGTGTCTACAGGGTAAACAGGCTAAATGAATTTATGGTTTCTGCCAAAACTGGGGGAGGGGTGGGGGGGGGACAATGAAACAGACTAATTCAAGAAAATGGCTGCAGTCATTCCACTTCATTAACAGGGTTAAGTGGGTCCAAATTGAATCAACCAACCGCTGTCTGTAAGAAGATTCTGCAAATGGATACACCATAAAAGCAGGTTTATTATTTAACAATTTACTATCATCGCTGTCGTGAATGCATCGTGACGCCATACTGAATCGATAGATTAAATAACTTCCTTTCTATTCCGAATAAAACCTGCAAGACAGACTTCCTGATCATAAAGTGCTCCCAGTTCAAAAAGGTAAAAATGTAGTTTTATAGAAACACTTCCACTAATGTAGGGACACCTGGTTTTACCCAGACACATACTGCACAGTCGCTGAATTTGGGAACTAAATCTAGATGTTAATAATCAATACAACCTGTATTTCAGCAGTCCAGCTTCACATATTTGCCAGCAAGGGACGCTTCCTTTTCAGCCCTACAAGAAGCAGGATACCCGAAGCATCCTGGGTTTGTAACAATCGCTCCTAATCTCGCACGACGTGCTGAAAAAATTCAGCGATATCGGTTTGTATTCATAATAACAGTGGCTCTTATCTGTGTGACTAAGATTTCAGGGTATGGGTGTGACAAACAGTAACAGGCGGATGTGATGGAAAGCCACTAAATGCGAACTGACAGAATTCACCCCCGGATCTGCTGATTCCTTGTTTTTTCTTTCCCTGCCGGGATCTGGCATATCTTCTGAACCGTGAAAACATTTTCTCAGCTTGCCGACGTCACGGAATGACGGGAATACCAGACGAGCTACCATCCAGCCCAATGCTTCCCACTCTAAATTCTGTTTTCTTGGCCAGGTAATGGACAATTTCAGAGTAATGCTAAGGATATTCCCCATCACCAGCACTGTAGGGCTCATCCCTCTATGATTCATAAACCCACAAGCAGAGACTTATGCTAGACATATCCCTCAAATCCCACTACATCTAGTGACTCCCATTCGGAGCCATACATTTCATATCTGTAGTTCAATGTTTGCGTAGTTAGCCATGGGCTAACACTGAGGAGCACTTGGCAGGCAAGCTCAAACATCAGTTATAACATTGTCTTATCACAAGAAAACTACTGTATCGCTGAACACTCTTCATAGACCTCCTGGTATGTGCAGGACAGTGGTCATCTCCTGCATAGCAAATCCATTTCTTCTACACCACCCTCAGAATTTCTTGGATTTAATAAACCAAACTGAGGGACTTCTGTGAATGGCTGTGCGATGTGAAGTGGGTGGGAGTCAAGCCGTCACTCAACCAATCAGCCGCCTTTATCGCCAAAGTCATAGCCCCGGTTAATTCAGACAAGGCCTGTACGTCTGTGGCTGAATCCTTAAAGGGGCTTACCTGTGTGGTTTGAGTCATCGGTGATATGGGGACAGGGACACTGAATAACCCCTGACTGTTCATCTTGTTTTGCTCACCTGATGTTGGGTTTTACGTCCCACCAGTGTTCAGGCCTTGTTATTATGTGGTTTTCAAGGGCCGTGTGACAGCGCACGGATGAGGACCAGCAGTCATTGGATATGATAATTAGCAAGGTCGCCAAAAAGCCACGGCGGGGCGGCTTCAGTGGGATTTACTCAACTGCTAACATCGGCTCATAAACAGATTGTATCGGGGCATGGAGAGGAGTACGCCATTGATAACGAGGTGTCTTTGGGTGACGCTCAAAACCGTCAACGACGACATGGAAAAATAATGCGTGATTAAAAATACTGACTGCGCCGGTGAGTAAACAGACTAGGCTTCACACTGACCTCCCCCAGTTCAGAGAACCTTCTGGAAGGTGAAGGGGGCAGACAGGTTTATGGGGTGGAGGTGTTTTTTTTTCTTTTTGTTTGTTTTTCTACTTGTTTGACGTGTATCACCTTCTAAGAAAACAAAGAACGCCCCCTTTGTTTAGCAAAGCTTGTCAGTTCCATTGGGTTGCAGTTCTATGAACAGAGGCCCAGGAACATGAGGTCCAATATTTGATGTGGATTCACATCACAGCACTTTCTCCTATGCCACTGACTGTAAAGTCTCACAGCTCCCAGAGCGTAGCTGATGTATTATGATGACGCAGCTTTGAAAAGCATAATCCTGGTACAGCTGTGGGTCAGGGTCCCAGACTGGTACAACTGGAAATGTGTTTACTATTGGTTTAGACTGTACCAGCATCACCACACTTTGCAGTTTGCACAAAACTGCCCTGTTCTGTACACATCACAGGAGATGTTGAGGGGCAGATGTAGGAATGGGGAAGAACTGGGCGCCACGCAGATGGCGTAAGTATCAAATTTCCCCACAAGATGTGGGCCCACCATTGACCTTTGACCTATGATCCAATTTTGTTACTGGACAAAGTTTCACGAACATGTCGCTCTGGAAAGGTGGCCTATTTCCGAACTTAAGTCCATATGTTGTGACTCTAACTGTTATCAGAGCAAGGAGAATTATTTGAATTATTTGAACACAGCTAATATCAACAGAGTGTGTCCGGACAACATGGAGTCAGCGGGCAAACCAGCAGACTAGCACTTATCACGGTGGCCAGACATAACGAGACATGAGCAGGTCTTTGCTGGAACACGACAGAGCACTGAAGGCCGGGTCAGGGTGGCGGGTAATCCTGCACCAGCAGAGAGCGAGTGTGTCCCTGTTTCACCTTGCTGGGAAGACCTTGTATGGGGAGCCCTGGAGTTCTCACAATTCTCAGTATCCACTAGCCTTTGTATGTTGTGGCTTAGATGTAGACAGACGTGGGGGGGCAGGATGGTTATGGCATGTTCCCAGCAGGACTACTCAAACGGCACAAGCAACAGAAGGGCAAGTTAAGGATCAGCCTTGAACAGCCACAGAAACCCGCGTATAGATATTTGAACCCAAGTCTGCAGCCTGGAGATACTAGCCAATCAGCAGCCTGTCTGTGTCACACACTGCATAAGTGCAGTGAGAGCCAGGCTAAGCGAAGCATAACCTGTTGCCACTCATCCACGCTGTCACTTACATCTGTGCTGCCCCCTAATGGACAGAGCTCCTTACTTGAACAGCTGTGTGGTGAGTCCAGTTCAAAATCTGAATGGTGTGTGAGTGCACCCTGCGATGGGTTGGTGCTCCATCCTGCAATGTTCCCTTTCTTGCACCCACAGCCTTTGGGATAGGCTCTGGTCCCCCCATGACCCTGAATTAGATAAGCGATTGGATGGACAGACAGACAGATAGATAGATACATAGATAGATAGATAGATAGTTCAAAATTTCCTGTAACAATTTCAAGTCATTCAGATCCAGACTCCAAATTTAATAAACTCATCATAAGTGCCTTCTTCTGTATTCAATTTGTATTATTCTCCCCAAAACACAGGGGGGGCAAAATACTTCACATATTTCCTTCACATCTGTGCCATGTATTTTGGCATAAAAGATGAGAGTGACACACTGGTGGGGGACGAAGCCGGTGGCGGTCTCGCGAGACAAAGTCACATGAGTAGCATTTTTCATGCTGATGAATTCCACCTGTCCCTCACCCCCAGGAATGTGCATACATTGGCTTGCTCTGCTGTTTTGGTTCCGATTAGAAATGCGGTAAAGTTACAAAGAAACATTTACTTAGCAGAAGAGTTTTTCTAAAGCAATGTACAAGGATGATATGATTACACTGCAAACCCAGGGATTCAAACTAACAACCTCCAGGGTTAGAGTACCTAACACTAGCAATGAACCACACACCTCACGATTCCCTAAATAAAGATTCCACTCCTTCCTTAGCTAGTGCTGCTTAGTTCTCCCATCCAACCCTATCTGGATGTTAAAATTAGTGGATTCCTGTTCCACTGTTTCAAAGCCAAACAATGTTGACTCTTCTTAGAAGAAAAAAAAAATCTTATCAAATCACTGCTTGTGGCTTCATGTCCTACCTGAAGCACAAAGAGGCATGCTGTTTACAAAAGAGCCACGCGGACATGCTATGTCAGCGGTGTTGTAATGTTGATAAAATGCTTAGATTAACCTTTGGAGTACAGCTGCTATTGACATTTCAGTTACTAATACAAAATAATTTGGCCAAAGGCACTTCAGTTTTTTTTGTGTAAAATTAGTTGGTTCTGCAGCTATCTTAGCGCTGACATTTCATCTTAATCATATTGACAGTGATAGACCTAAAATAAAATAAGATGGTCTTAACATTTTAGTTTCTGCTTCACTGAGGCATTGATTTTTTTGTTTTATTCTTTCTTCAGCTCTATCCAGCCAGCATTTTTACAACTTTCATCATTATTTCCCCCTGCATTTGTTTCTCTTAGATTATTTACTGACAAACATTCTGAATTTTGACGACCCCCCCAAACTCAACTTCCTAGCAAAGACAGGCCAACGAAGCAACACACACCTCTCTCTGGAGTACAGGTGGTCTGCCATCATCGGATGAAACCCACAGTGTGAACAGAAAGCGTTCTTTTCTCGAGGGTGGGGGTGGGAGTGGAAGATTTCACTGCTGTCCAAATAGGAGCAGTGTTGCTTGCCAACTAATTTCCCAGAAGCCTTTAGGTGGCATGAAAGAAAGAACCATGCTTGCCAACTAATTTCCCAGAAGCCTTTAGGCGGCATGAAGAAAGGAGCCAAGACTGACCAATTACTGCCTGTATTGGGGTCAGCGCCTGTCGGACCCTGCCCTTTATGTCATGTCTCCTACCTATTTGGTCAGCAGGTGTTGCTGGCCATCCTGTTCTCCTCCCTGTCTCTGGTCCCCAGTGTGCTCTTCCCTTTCCCCAGGCCAATGCATGGCTCAACAGGTGAAGTGTGTGACTCTGAGAATGTTAACCCTTTGGTTATGAGTTTGATGCCAGCTTCCTCTGTGTTTATTAAACTTCTGTTCCCCAGTGTTTCTTTTCTATTAGTTTTCTTGTCCCTAGTTTGTGGTTTGTGTTCTGTTTTGGTGTTTGCTTTGTGCCTTTTGCGGTTATGCGTTACTTGTCTTTGTTATATTCTTCGTGTTAGATTCGGTTTCTTGGTTTACGTTTCCTGGTTTCCCCCTTAGTGTCTTAGTTTCATAATTAGTTTATTGGATCCACTTGTTTCCCTGTGCTTCATAAATTGATTGTTCTACCTGATTGCTCATTGTTCTGCATCCTCTCTTATTGGTTAATTGTTTCATTGTTTGCTCCTGCTTCTTCGTTACCCAGTTCAGTTTTGTGTATTTGAGTGCCTGCCTTTGGCCTGCTTTTCATAAACGCCTGTTATCTCTAGGAGGTGGATTTGTGCCGCCTTTTTCCGCCTGCACCATGCCCTGCTTTCGTAATAGCCTGTTACAAACGCTTTAAGGCATGCACCGAAAGTGATATATTGTTGCTGCCCAATGGAAGTACTTGTATAGCCAAAAATCTATTATTTTAGTTATGTGAAGAAATGCATTTTCTCAGGATTTACTTTACAAAAAAAAAAAAAAAACATGAGACGCCTTTAACACCACAAATAGAATCCTATCTTTAAGCCGTTCGCTGTCATGTTTTAACAGGACTTGCATGGACTGTTGTCAGTAAAGCAAATATAAGTGTCACCAAGATATAAACTAATCTTGTTTTGTATTCACAATATCTAGTTATCAATATTAAGCTGTTAAAATGATCAATATAAAGCTTTTCCGTCTGCCATACAATGAACAACGCAACATCTTACATGCTGTACGAATTGGGCTCCATTTCACAGAATCTTATCCAGCTTCACTTATCCAGATTATCTAATCAAGCCCATACTATCAGTTACAGAGCTAAGACACATACACATACAGTATGTGACCCTCTTCACCATGGCAGTCAAGGCTGCACGGCAATGCTGCCATGCTCTTGTATATGTGTGCATTTTTAATACGTATTCAGTCAGAGTCAGAATTGAATTTGCACATAGAGCCCATCTGTGTGTCAGGAAAGGGTATACTGGACTTTTGCATGGCGCCACTAGTCTTTTGAACCCTTTGGTATGTAGACTGTGTGTCCCTTCCTTGGTGCACCATAAAACAATGGAAGGGAAAGGACAAGACTCTGGATGCTGTGAGACTGCCAGATACTGCCATTGTTATTGCCATCAATCATCTGTACTCGATTGTCCTACGCAGAGTCAAGGGGATCCGATCCCATAAGCTACAGGCGCAAGGGAGGGAATGACCCATGACGAGGCACTAACCCATCACAGGGCACACACACAATTTAGCAACTCCCATTTACCTTAGAATGCACCTTAGCATTGGACTGTGGGAGGAAACTCTACGATGACACAGAGAGAACATGCACACGTGGAGTCAGTGCAGAAACGTGATCCCAAAATCCTGGAGGCGTGATCCAAGACTGCTAACCATTGTGCCACCTTTCCGCCCAGGCATTCCATTTAATAAATTCAGTCATTAAAATTAAAGTATAAATTACTGTTGTCGTTTGGCTTGTGGCAGGATGACGTGGGAGGGGCCGCAGGGTGCAGTGACGTCCCAAACCTCCATTCCTGGTCACCTGACCTACTCAGCCAGATGCTGTGTCCCTCAGCTTCAAAAAGGTGGGTCCTGCTCTCAGCCTGTGCCTCACACTGTACTCACAACGCATTCTTTCTACTTGCACTTTCAAAATGTTCTTGACTATACATTTATATTAACTTTCAGCTCTATATTGCTTTTTATTTCTTTGCTTGAATTGAATTATCTTCTTTCATCATTCAAAGCAGCTTGTTATATGAAATAAATTTTGAGCCGCTCCAGTAAAATCGATTCTTCTCATTGCTGGGAAAACCTCATTTTGTTAGGTACCATAATGTTTTTAGTGTATAATTACATCTGGAAAACATACAATGATACGGTGCAGATAAGGCTGTGTAGCCCCTAAAGAGCCCAGCCTTAGGTAGTGCCCCTCATAAAAACCCCTCTGAAATGCGTTCACAAACGCGTCTAACCTTAAGGTCCTGCAATGCCATGCACTCACATGATCAAATGCCAAAAGTAACATCAGTTCAGAGTTGAGATGTGTGGCAGACCACTAGTCATCCCATATTAATAACAGGCTGATCTCCATGGAGAGAAACCCATAATCATTACGTGTGGTTAACGTTGTAATGCCGCAGAACGTCTTGGCTGAGAGCAACACTCGAAAATTGGTGGTCCCTATATACCCCTCGTATGTGATAAATGCATCCCTCACATACTTCTGCAACATTGTGATTGACACAATGGACAACAAGAAACAACCCTGAGCTATAAAGCCAAACACACATGGAACCTTCCTCTCTAGTTTTTTTCTTTCAAAGTAACTCTTGAATTTCACATGAGATATTTCATTAGGCGTTAGCCAGAGGCTACAGCTGGACCACAGCTCCTGCCTCAAATTTAATTTAAAATACTGATGAAAAAATGGTCTCAATCTAATAGTTATTCTCTGATATGCCTCCGAGTCTAAATTTAAGCCATTATGTTGTGGGGTGTTTGTTTATTTATTTTTGAGTCACTATCTCTGCGATGGGTTGGCGCCCCACCCTGGGTTGTTCCCTGCTTTGTACCCTCAGCCTCTGGGATAGGCTCCGGACTCCCTGAAACCCTGAATAGGACAGGCGGGAACAGAAAATGGATGGATAGATGGATGGAATCGCTATTTCTTCATTTTCTTTTTAACTGTTTCCAGCACTGTCTATATATATATATATATATATATATATATGTTTTATTTTTTTAAATAAAGCATGGTGAACTATTTATCTGTGTGTGGGTGTGAAGGTAAGTGTGAGTATGTGAGTTGCGACTGTGCAGGTGGAAAGGTGGTGTAGCAGAAGTGTGAGATTGGTGACTATATATATATATAAACACACAAAGAAATCCGCCAGCCACTCAATTTAACTGGGCAGTTTAGCTTTTGCTCTCATTTCAGCATGAGATATGCTTGGATGTGCAAAGTAAGTAGACTACTAAAATCAATACCCTGCAAAATACAAGAATTATGAACAATAAATTCGAGAAATTCGAGATAATTAAATAAATTAATACAAATAACTTTGTATAAGAACTTGTACCGCACGTGAAGAGTAGTCCCGGGGTCACACGCGTGCCTGACAACTACTGCTCGTAAGATGAAAGTAAAAAAAGGTGTACAGACACTAGCCGATCGGTATCGTGCCCGAGCACGTTTGAAGTCCAGTTCATTTGACTAGTGTGATCGCTCCGTACCGTACGCTGACCTATTCGGAGAGGTGGGCCAGAGCACGAATAATCGTCACGTGACGTCACGATACGACTGACACCCGCATGCGCACATGTACATTGTAAGGAACCGAACCAGTAAGTAACTGATCGTGTGGGAATGTACATATTGCATCATTTTCTTCCCCGCAAAACTCTGTTGCGAAAAAATTGCGAGTAATTATAAGGAGAGTATTTGGGGGCTAGGAGACAGAGGGGGGTCCGTATGGATTAGATGCGATTCATTATATTAGGTACGTTAGCATAATCGCGAATCGGCCACCGCCATATTGGTTCCGATAGCGCGTTCGGGATTTTTTCGGCCTGGCAGGGGTATACCTATTAAGATGCCAGTTTATGGGCAAACGGATGGAAATTCCCTGGTACAGTCGAACCTCGTTACTACGTACCCCGGATACAACGTTTTCACCTTTTAAACGTACAGGTTTCTAATTCCCGTTTTTAGCCTATGTATTATTCCAATAGCAGCCATTGTTTACAGCGTACATCCTTACAGCGTAAACTTCGATACAACATCCAAATTTCTAGAGAAAATACGAAAACTAATCACCGTTATAACGTACAGCGCTCTCCCCGCCCACCACAACTGTGTCGCTACATCTACCTGATCTTCGCCCGACAATGCACATTTGTCTATTGCGTTGATTTAATTTGACCAATATTTCATTAATACTTTCAGGCCAAATGCCAATTTGGGTGCGAATGTTTATTTTAAAAATCCATTTTGACCAGCCGTTGTGTATTTTCGTTGCCGTTTATCGCCAGCCGGCACTAAGTAATCGTGAGTAATTTAAGGAAATTTTCAAGGATCCAAATGAGCTTTCTTGAATTATTTAACAAGTAATGATGTATTCGTTTGTTTTGTAGTCCACTTAAGGGTCTGTTCTATTAAAGTTTTATCATTTACATGGATATTTCGTGAGTTCTCTCATCCATCTTGCAATAAGTGGTTACAATGTTCTATGCTTATAACGTACATGTTTTTGATATCCCGTCTTTTACGTAGTAACGAGGTTCGACTCTATCCTGTTGATGACGTGGATACAAGATACCTAGAATTCCCCTTGTTCACCAATTTTCGATTTCCGATTTTTTTGGATCGCGGCTTAAGCGTATGGAGTTTTGTGTTCACAAAAACAGCCTTCAATTTAATAGAAGGTAGGTATGAATTCAAATAAATTATGTATAGACTACTAAATTAGATATTCAAGATCAAATTTAGAAAGTTTTGTGAGTTTTTTTTTACTTTTTCAGCCCAGAAGAGTTTATATGGTTCCTACAAGGTTTTATTTCAGAGACTATACTTGGCAATCTTTATGGTAATAATAATATGTTTGGTCCGGGAACTACCACTATTGATTTCCTTAGCTAATTAGGGGTTAATTGTATCGTGTAAATCACCATTGGAATAAGCAGTTTAAGGTCCAATGAACATCATCTGAAATTTTCATGGGAATATCTAAAGAAATAAAAAAAGTTACAGCATTTCTTCGGCTTTCTTCATCTGCTCAATAAACAAATAAAAACTTGCACATTATGCTTTATTATCTAACTGCTTCAAACACAGCGTAGAATAACCTGTAAGTACAGATGCTAGTTTCATGTTAACGTAACCTGTCTGCTATATAACAAGACCTCTCACATAAATCAATGACTTAAAGCTAAGGAGATTATGTTTTACTAGCTGACATTTTAGTATCCTATATAGCACGATGCATGCAATTCTGACAGGGTATAATTGAGTTTCGCCATTTGTTCAGACATATTGCGCGTTAGCCATGTCTGAGTGTATTTAGTACCAGGACTATATATATATATATATATATATATATATATATATATATATATATATATATATATCGAACAGCTTTCCATACAGTACCATAATACCTTTCCAGTACCGGTATCCCATGCAACGCTAGTCTGTATAAACTCCGAGATATTTGGTAAAATGTGGGACTTATTATTGGTGCAGCACGAATAAATAAAAATAGCTGCGCTGCATACTTTACAAATCTGTGTCTGTCACTGAGCCCCAAACGACTCCACATAAGCCACAATATATTGACACATGATCCTGAATTCCGTTCTGCTTTCCTTCCTATGTTTTCTTCAACACAAAAAAAGTCGCACGGTGATGACGAAATCGTGCTCGAGAAAGGATCGTTACCACTATGTGAGCAGCGCGGACCAGCGGGGGAGTGGAGGTAAGCGGGGGAGTGCAGATGGGCGGGGGTGGGGGGCAATCGTGCTCGGGCACGGTATAAGGCAACCGGGCCGACTGTGAGTACGCCCTAAGCGCCGGGAGCATACATACACCAAACTGCAGCAAATCAATCATCACAAATCAGGTTTTGTGCAACGCCTATCCTCATAAATATCGTTCATCTGGAAAAGATACCTGGAGAAAACCCGTATTATCTGGCGTATCTACCGAATAATTGTACCATGCCTGCACGAAACATAAGAATTCGTGTTTTTACTAAATGTTAAACTTGTTAAATGAAATCACAGTCCGGATGCGGCGCATGGGTCATACTTTTCTAACTTTCGATGTTTTCATAAACAGCCATAAACCAAGAGAATTTATCCGAAATTAGGGGTTTTGAAGTAAATTCTCAATAATTTAGGACTCTTCATTGGAATCAATCCCCACAGTTTAGGTATTACATTTAAATTCCTGCACGCCTACTGGAATATATGGAATTGATCCCGTCAAGTATAATCCATTCCAGAAAGTTAAAGATCCTTGTTATAGTTTTTGCAACAGATAAAACCGTTGAAAATACCACATATATAAGGTTACACTGGTTTGCAGTGTTATACTATAGATGTATACACTCAAGTGCGTCAAATTGTTTGTAGGCTATTAGTTTATCTATACTTACGTTTTTCCACTAAGCGGCTGCTAAAGAAAATGCGAAGTTTTAGGTGCCGTTCAGTCGCTGCGCTTCCAGGAGCCCCCGGGAAGGTGTTCGGCTCTTCGTAGGTCGGCTCCGTTAATGTGCTCAGGATCGGTACAGATACACGCCAAATAGCCGGATCCGGTAATCCGCAGAGGCTGCGAGCGGACCAGCGCGCTGAATGATCAATTTCACACTCGCTATGCGGACACTCCTCCTCCTGCTCTCCCCGTTTGCGCTCCTGCTGTGGAATGCCGCTCCTCGCAAGCCGGCGATGCTCTATAGCTCCTCCCGCTCCCGAGATCATCTCCAGTTCCCCTATTTATTTTCCTTTCTCTCCATTTATCACTTTCATTTTTTTGTCCGATAAAGAGACATGCATTATTCTGTATTCTCTCATGGCCAAAGCATAAGCCAAACCAAAGAAGATTCCATGCAAACAAAACACACCTTCTCTTATAGTTTAATTCCTCTAACGTACGGAAGCAAATGTGTCCGACAATAAAATATGTACCTGTTTTAATGCAGGAAAATGCCTTATATCTAAACTACTCGGTGCTCTATTGAAAATATATTAGGTAGCTCTAATAATTTTAACTATGGCATTTTAATTGTGGGCTATAGTGGGCTATCTATCTACTAATCTTCATATGCATCCTGTACATTTTCCATATTTGATACTCGAAAATATAAAGCCTAGGCTGCACGATTAGTCGAAGGAAGAAAATCGCAGTCATATTTCAAATTAACAGCGTTTAAGACGATTATGCTTTAGTCTAAGAAGGTGAACAACCATTAAACATCAGAAAAGACTCGGCGAAATTCAAGGTTTTTACAGGAGTTCATTCTGAACGCAGAAGACTAGTAAGACAGGTTGTTTAAAAGCCTAAGATAGTAAAATGGAAAAACTCGGTATTGTGGTTCAGGGGTGATGCCTGGTTTTCAGGGTTGCTGTATTTATTCATTATTTATTTGCTGGCTTGCATGATTTGTCAGTGATATAGCGCTCGAGTTGCACATGGATTTCATAAAACACGCCATTTTCACGGAATAAAGCTTTTTTTCTTCTTCTCAATTTCACTTTGGCGCCTCCAGTGACAATGCCGGAGTTTTGCAGACCTGATAACGCAGCCCAGCGAAGCACGGGCACTAGCGCGGAATTCGGCGTCATTTTCGTAAAACGCGTGTCAGTGGTGTCACATTTATTAGTTAGGCGGGGGCTTTAAACTGGAAGTCCGACTGGCTATAAGAATGTTTCTAACCTTTATCGACGTATGTATAATAAAAATCCGCTTTACGCAACGCCAAAAGCATGCAAGGGGGAGGTCACCTCACCCGGAAAAAGAAATATTAACCCCCATCGACGTCTATAGTTTTTAGTTTCTTATTTGTTCACGCGTTAGTGGTAGGTTATACTTAAGCATGGTTTTCATGTAGAGAATACTGATTTAAGACAGGCTGAAGACCCCTGCCCAAAACCACAGAGATAATACACAATAATTAATTTCCTTCAAACGTTATGTATGTGTGTCGAATTGCACATTCCCTTGATGTACTCATTTTTAAGCAGCCACATTTTATAAAAAGCAGCATGGTTAGCACTGTAACCTCACACAACTGGTGTTAGATCTCTCTGTGCATGTGTGCATGTTTTCTCTGTGCTTTTGCAGGTCTCCAGGTTTTCCTCTTACAGTCCAAAAATAACTAATTAAATGAATTTGTACACCACATTTTCTTTTGCTGAATGTACGCACTGCAGTAAACTGGCATTCTGTCCAGGGTGTTCCCTGCCTCATATGGTGTGCTTCCTTGCAAGGCTACTGGTTTCCCATGATCTGGGAATGGTTATGGAAGACAGGTGGATGTTCCATAAATAGAGTAGAGTGAAGAATGCTTGCTAAATAAGTGATGTTTTTTTTTTCCCCAAATATGAACACTAGCATAGGTTATTAAAGATGCCCAGAAAATGTTGGCTGTATTGCATTTCTTGGGAAATATCACCCTTGTTTTTTTCAGTGTTTTTTTTTTTACTTCTTGCAAAAGCAAGAATTGTGCCTTATTCCTTTTATTCATATTTTGTTCAACACATTTCAAAACTGTGGTTCTCTCTCTGCTTTCAGTACGTTTTGGGAGTATGCGGGACATTCTGGAATGTTTTGGAGTGTTCTCCAAATTATATTTTATTACAGTGAAGCTTTGCATTGGACACTGTGAAGGTGGAATGTGTCACCAGAGTCACACTATGGTTAGATCTAGTACCTGTTTTGATGCTGTGTGTGGATTCTGTGTCAAGACAGATGTGGAGGTTAAATGTCTCTGCCAAGAGGGGACAAAGTTACCCTAAGTAAGACCTAACATTCCTCATTGTGCCAAGTTTCAAGGAAAAAGAAAGCTGATATTTATTATTACTGCAAAAACAATGTTTGAAGAAATCTAACTAAAGTATCGTGTCTAGATGCTGGCAAGGAGTGACATTCCCAGTGCAGCTTAAAGAACTGAAGGGGATTTTATTGATGAACGCAAAACACATATAGAACCAGAAACAAAAGGACAGTAAGAAGTTAAAACAAGAGGCAGGGAGGATAAACCGGAAGGGACAAGGGTTGATTTAGACACAGGGACTGGCTTGGGAAAGCAATAAAAACGATACTAACATAGAACAATAGCAACCCTGAGTGGGAACTAATGCACAGCACTAACATCTACAATGACTGACAAAGGAACAGGGCATGGGCAGGCACATATATACTGATAATGAGGGTTACAAGACGGACAGGTGCGGGCCACTGACACTTAACCAAACACAGAGAACCACGAGTAACAGGGAACAAGTGAGGGTAACATAACAGGAACATAACGGACCTGACATGGATAGATCAGGACAAACTGTTTCTGTCAAGAAAATGGAAACAAAGTTAATCTTTTACTAATAGTTCCTCCTGGTCCATTCATTTCAAGATTTGTTTGAAGAGGAAAAGCATTATTAAATGGCCTTCTGTTACTCCAGACTACAAACAACAGAGAAAGGGTTTAGCATGTATCCTGTGAATTTTTATGAGCATCACAGAGTAGTGCACTTATATTTATCCCAAATTGTCAATATAATAGGCTGTATGGCAGTTTGTTCTTAAGTGCAAGTTGTTCTTAAGTTGAGCATTCTTAACCTGGGGACTGCCTGTGCAATAATTTGGACATCCAAAGTTCACGTCACCTGCTGTGATCATGGCAATATTTATGTACAACAGTAGCACACATTCAATGTAATTAGAATAATTGCTTGGAATATAATGGAACACAATTTTAAGTGACTATGCTACTATGCAACTAATCAAACCTAGTCAGAGACCATTTTGGTCACGTCAGCTATTTATGGCATCCCAACTGGTCCTGTCTTTCCCAGTGCATAGTACTCTGATAGGGGATTAACCACATCTGTTCCAACTGCCAAGTGTGATTTCTTTTACCAAACTCAAAGCCAAGAATAATGTCTCTTACATAAGCATTTTCCTACTGAGGTATCCAAAATCACTTGATTTAAATGAAAGTGAAATATAAATCCTGGTGTGTAAATGCGGGGTGGCTAGGGGGGCAGGGAGGGGAGAGATTTTCTCTCAGTGGGGGGTGTGAGTGAGTCTGTAGTTGGCTTCCTCAAGGACACAGGCTTCACTGAAAAGTCCAATGGAAAAAGTTGACTGTTCTGGACATGTGTGACCAAGGGTTCAAGAGCATGGCCAGAGTTGATTCCCCCTGCCCCAGGGAGGTGCCCGCCCATCTTCTGATTCTTCACATGTGTGATATTTTCATGCAAGGGAGGACATGTCCATTTAAGAAGTGCTCTGGACCACCTTAACTATTCCACATCTGCTACACCAGTGAAGCTCAATGTCACACAAAGGGTACCTTGTTGTATTGACTGGGGTGGGGGTTGCATTATTCCCTGAGGTCTTGTGTTCAATACTTTGAGCAGTGCTAGTAACGGATTTTGCAGTTTTATTTACACTCATGTGTCTATAATCTGCTTGGGGGGGGGGCGCAAGTAGTGGCCAATTGCCTAAAACAGGTTCCATGTGAAAACTGAGCAGATCGAAGGGGTTGCAGTGCCTCTGGCCATGGCAGGGCAATTATGGAGGCAGCTTACTACTCATATTAGGGCAAGGGCTTGGTCTCTTGGGTCATGCACAGGGGTCAGGAGGTTTGGGAAGATGCAGCAAAGCATATGGACAGAGGCACCGTCTCCGGCTGACTATAAAGGAGACAAAACAGAGGCCCATCGTGTTCGGGGGAGGGAGGCAGAAAGGACCCAGCATCGTTGATCATCTCCAGAAATTCCCACGTGAGAAATCAAGGTCCAAAATTCATGAAATGCTTTGCAGGCAGAGCAGAGCCAAGAACACACAACGCAATAAATAATGCTGTCATCTCAGCCCATGTGACCAGGCATGTGTATGCACCTATGTGCTGTTTCATTCCTTATTTATGGATGCGGCAAATGAACTGGGGTCACTTGGGGGTTGTGGGGGAACACGAGTAATGGCTTGATGAGCAAACCCCCACCTCGACCTACAGCAGAAAAGACGAGAGTAACAACAAGAGAACAAGACACCTGCAAAGTGAAGTGAAAATTAGAAAATGGCAGCTCTCCCATGGGGGTCCATTCCCATGGAAATTACATGTGGTGGTTCTCCGTTTCTCTCCATCTTATCCAAGAGGCACCGGTGCCTGTGGACTAGGCATTGTCTTTAGAGCAAGCATACCCTCAAGTGTATCTCTTCTTGTCAGTTGCAGGGTTCCACTCAAAAATGTTGACCTTAGTATTGCAGTAGTGTTTGATTGTGGACCATGAATGGAACCTATGACGGCAAGTCAGCACAGTGAGGAGCTGAGATATGGTAACCTACCTTCTGCCGTTCCATAGCATACGATGGGACCCTATACTGCAGCATTTCACAAGCTACAAGGGTTTCGGCAGCTTGCTGTTTTATTACCTGTCCTTAGTCAATTGGGTGTGTAATAAGTGTTCACCATTATCATATAGCTGGTACCCCTGTAGCATAATGGTGCCTGAGAAACCTTACATTCCAACTGCAATAGATGAAATCTGACAAGTGGTGGGCTTGGCAAAGCGGGGTGGGGAAGGGGGGGAGGTTGAGGGAACTGCAAGCTCTTTTGATATACGCTCGTACAGACAGGGCAGATGAAACTAGTGTCCAAAGGGAAGAGTCAGTCACTGATCGATAGGAAACTCAACCCAACAGATGGTGACCAGAACCACGCATGTCAATGTGGAGCTTGCCTGCGGGGGGAGGGCTCTGTCAAAGGGGGGTGAGCCACTTGATCCTTATTTTCTTGGTCATATACCCCTCCGTAAGCCTGGGCCTGCACAAATGCTGACAATTCCAATCACATCACAAGCCTACTTCGTTTGGTTTCCTAGCCACTCCAAAAATTGCATCTTTTGTTTGTCTTTGAAAATAGTTTTACTGTGTAATTATCCCCCTAAACCCCCATCACTAATAAAATCCAGGTCTCCTTTCCCCTGTGTGCTAAGCCAACTTGCCAGTTCCAGATTTGTTGGTTTGTTTATTCTTAATGATTGGAGAAAATCCTCCCACTGTTTTGCAATATCCACACCCCCCAAATCAACATACAAATCGTCCTTCTCGTACTCAGTGTGCTCCAAGTACAGCTTCCCTTTGGTGATTCAGCTCAGGCTGGCGTGCCTTAGATGCACAGTTACCTTCCTGAAGCGAGGCCTTTGCCACCCAGGTCCCAGTCTTTCCATAACAACGGAATAATCACAAGAGAATTTTGCCTTTTTTCTCATTATGCTTCTACAAAACTGTGAGTTGCTGCTGTTTGATATTTCCATCTAGTGGTCAGAGGGTGCTTAGCAGACGTGTCACTTTTTCAGCATGAAAGTGACACATCCTGATGAAGGAACATATATAATGTACAAAGAGAAATTACTTATATAAGCAGCAAATATCAGGGATGTGATGCAATCCTGCCTAGATAAAAATGAAACATCCACTCAATGTAAAACTAGCCTAAATTACGAAAAAAGCTCAACATCAACTACAGGCGTTTACAAAATGCAAATCTGAAATTCACTTACACGCCCCAGTATTAATTTTTGCCGCAATTTGAGTTTACGTTTTACATTTATTCATTTGGTGGACACTACTGGCTAAAGTAAGCATGTAACCACCATGAATATCTTGACACTTTTACCAACATTTAAAGTACCTAACCTGCCATTTTTGATCCGCTAAAAGAAAGTCATGCAAAACACAGGAAATATGCACAGAAGCAGAGTTGCCCTTTGAATCCCTGTATGGGTGTGAGGCCACAATGCTAATCATTTAGCCACCATACATAAATTACTCATTTCCAGCTCGCCTCACACTACCAAATGTTCATCTTTGGACTTAGGCTCGAACAATATTCTGTGCGAAAGAAATCATTTTAATTCAATAGATTTCTTCCAGTTACTCAAAAATAAATTGTCAAATAAGATGTATTGTGTTTGATGAGGCCTGTGGAGCTCTAGAGAGGTACATTGGGCTCCGCCAGCGAAGTAATTCTGCTTTCTGGACTAAATCAAAGACTCCCACTGTATTAAACACAGATTTAATTCAGATCTCATGATTTTTCACACAGTTTCTTTTTACAATATTTACAAGCCCGTTGGTCTTTTTAGATATATCTGGATAATACTGTTCAGTATATATACATTGTAGCGTATGCTAATGGAACAGAAGCTGGAGACCGGGTTCTCCGATCAGTCACGAGCACCCAGTGAGAAGGCCGGTTATCTCCCCCTCTGCTTGTTAATCCAGGGCCCCAGGGTCCAGTGTTGCCATTTAATTTAGCGAAGCCCCCAGCTTGATCCGAGGATTGAGAAGGGAACCGTAAGGAGCCCTACTTCATGTTCCTCTGGATCCAGTCCTTGAAGCTGGAAACACGTGTGTAGACGGTGTAGAGCTCCGGGCTGCAGGCGCGCCGATCGTACCCGAAGCTCACCAGCCCTAGCAGGGTCCAAACGCGACGGGTCTCGTCAAGGCCCTCGGAGTCACCGGGGGCGGGCAGGATGACGATGCCCCCGGTGTCGGCGGGGCAGATGTCGGAGAGGGCGCGCGGGTGCTGCCGGCCACACAGCATGTTGTCTGTGACGCCGACGGTGGCTCCGTGCTGCGCGAACTGCCGCTCGCATGCCACCACGTCGGCAAGCTCCACCAGGCCCGCCCGCGCCATGCCCTCGGCCTCCGTGCCGCCCGCGCCTGGCAGGATGGGCCAGCCGATTACGTAGGCCTGGCGCGCGGCCCCCTGGCCCTCCCACGCGTCGGGCAGGCAGACGGGCAACACGCGTTCACCCACCCGCGCCTTATCCAGCAGCTTCAGCACCGCCAGGTCCGAGTCCAGCACCAGCGGGTCGTAGTTAGGGTGGACCAGGACAGCAGACACCTACACACACAAAGAGCAACATGCACTGTGGGGGGAGGCAGCTATGGACATACAAATCCAGCTGCCCCCTACGAAATCCCTGAATGGCTACCGTCTGCCCTTTGCAGACTCTTTCTTTCACAATCATTTTTGCATGTGGCTCTTTTATTTCACAGCTAAACACCAAGCTGGAGAGCAGGACGGGAGCACATCTCATCATAAAAAAGGCCTCAGATGAAATGGAATGTATAATTTATAAAGGTTCTCTTTAAATGTAGGGTTTCATATTAACAGGCAGAAAACAGCGGCCTGCCAAATGTGGTCCTCTGGCCTACTGGGTGTCTCCATCGTGCCCAGCTGGTGTTTCCACCAACATTCTCCTTTAATTATTAATCAGATATATCTGCAATTAAAAACAAATATTTCAAACTCCAAGGCACATTTTGTTCTATCTTGCCGTACATCTAGGAAATCCTGTATTTTAAGCCAGAATGACACACACTGTGTTATGCTGCTACGCAGCAGCTTAGCCCCGGGTCATGGACACTGACCCCAGTAGCATGCCAGCCAATCAGATCTCATGTACGACAGCATGACCCCGCCCCCGCTCAGCAGAGCCCCTCCTACCCGCAGGTGCTGCAGGCTCTTGGTCTCCCTGAGCTCACTCCTGTAGTGCTTCCCCATCACCACCTTGACGTCGCCGGCGCTGATTGGGTGCGCCTTCCCCAGCTCCGTCACGCAATGGGCGGCTACCACCACGCTGCGCTGGTTCACCAGAGCGCCGCTGCACACCAGCTGCCAGCTGCCCGTCCGGGTCTCCTCCTCCTCATCCGCCCCCGCCGCGGCCGCCTCTGGAGACCCCTTCCCCTCCAGGGCCTCCTTCCCCAGGCCTGCCGCCAGGCTCTCCTTCTTGGCGATCCTGGAAGCGATGCCGGCGCTGGAGCGCCTATAGATGGCAGCGTGCCAGGGCCAGTGTGTGTCGGCCGGCCTTCGCGCGCTGAAGCCGCTCAGCTTCCCACACACTGCAGGCACACAGCGAGCCACCATCAGCACCCCAGGTGCCTCAGTAAACCGACGTTACATTCGCATGTGGCTCCAGGCTTCTCTCGCAGGGTGATACCCCAGCCAGTCATTCATTCAGATAAATACGTAGGAGGTACATTTACAATAAATTATTATTACACACTGATATGACTAGCAGAAGCCACATCTTCAAATATAACTTCAAAATATAATTCAATTTTATTGAACTTAATATGTTCGAATTGCATTTTCATTTGACCAAGAGGGGGTGCAATTTCACCCCCGGTAAAATCGCCAAAGATTATAATATTATTTTAACGCCTAGAGGCTTGATAATATTGTGTTTTCATCACTGGAGTCCCTGAGGCTATATAAAGGGTACTGTACAGGAATTCCATGCTTTACTTCTGAATAGCTGTCAATTCCGAGTTTCTGCTGCCCTCACCTGGTGAGCAGGAGACATGACGCCCACTCCACTTGCCCGTCTTGAGACACGTGCGGCGAGAGCTGCCAGAGTGGTGGTAGAAGGGAGAGACACACTCATACTCTATGTGGGTGTACAGGTGGTGATAGCCCTGGGGGAGCTCGACCAGCACCGGGGGACCCTTTGTTGGAACGACTGGGTCATACACCTTCCAGACGGTGGAGGACGAGTAGAACTTTTGCACCGGGCTTAACCTGTGGGGCCGGCAGGGGCGGGTGGGGGGGGGAAGGGGGTGGAGACATGCCAGAGAGGGACATCGATGAATCTGAGTGTTGGCATCTGCAAATTTTGTAATGCCCCCCCCCCCCCAAGCCTGACTGTGCAATCGGAGGCTGTGGTGTTTACAGAATCCCGGCATGAGTCATCGGCCCTCACCCCGGAACGAAAACAAGAAGTTGTTTTGGGAGAGAAGTTTACAGACCCTGCCCAAGCTTTTCTGCGCTCCATGTTTTAAAGACAGTCACTTCTTAGGCAAATAGCATGTGTCGCGTTTGACGTGTTTGTGTCTGATGTCCACGTTCGGAGAGGCACAGAGTAATTCTGCTTTCTGGACTAAATCAAAGACTCACCCCTCCCAATGTTTTAAACCCTTATTTAATTCAAATCTCGTGATTTTTCATACAGTTCCTTTTTACAATATTTACAAGCCCGTTGGTCATTTTAGATATATCTGAATTATACGGTTTGCTAATGGAACAGAAGCTGGAGACTCAGCTCGGAAATCAGTCAAGGGTGGGGGGGGGGGGGTTGGGGGGTGGCATACAGGTAGGAAGAGGAGTCCCACCTGGATGGGGCCTGGGGTGGCAGCACCTTCTGTCTCACCAGGTCCGACACTTTGGGCTCCCGGCAAGCTGGAGGAAAATGGGGCATGTAGCTGGTTACTAAATGATGGGTATTCAGAGGGTATGGCATGTTTTTATTATTATTATTATTATTATTATTATACCAGTGATAATATCTCGTAGTGTGTGATTATGTAAGTTTGGGTATATACTATGAGGTGTGAGCCACGCGGGGACCCAGGGCCTACCACGGATACACAGGGGCTGCTTGCCACTCCAGGAGCCGTCTGCTTGGCACGTCCTCTGTGCCGAGCCGCTCAGGGCATATGAGTTGTTACAGAAGTATTCCACGGTGTCGGGGGCCTCATCCAAACCCAGTACCAGTTGATGGTACCCATTTAGCAGCCGGGGGGGAAGGGAGCAGCGGTGCCGCTCAGATTCTGTGCAGTGAGACGACAGTCGACAGACGGGGGGGACAAACAGAGAGACGAGCAGGCAGTCAGATAGACAAATGAGCAAGCAGTCAGACAGACAAGCAGGGAGTCAGATAGACAGGCAAACAGGAAGTCAGACAGACAAATAAGCATAGACTCAGACAGACAGACAAGCAGTGAGAAGGACAGACAGAACGACAGACTGGGAATGCTATAAAAAAATGTGTATAATGAAATCTGTCTCTTGCTGCAAAGCTTCTCGTTTTCATTCCAGTATATTTCCCAGACTTGATTACCAGTAGTTGGCTTAACAAGTAATTAGCGATAGCCGCTATTCCTGCTAATGAATTGCCCTCTAAATTGCGGCTCTGAATCACATTTTCCAAAATCTACAGAAAAGTTGCCATCATCCAGAGCACTGTATCGTTACACTATGTAAATCACATGCTAATTAAGGCACTAAGAGATGGCACACAAGGCTTTTCAGACTATAACACTCCTGTCAAATGAACCCTTGCGCTGCTGCTTATCATCTGGGCAAAGCAAGGAGGTTTTAAACTTACCGCTGACGCTCAGGTTGTCAGGTACTGACTCTTTCCCCAGGTCTTTCTTGCCGGCCGTATCCGTGCTGGTGTTTGTATTTTTAGTGACGCTGTCGTTGGTTCCGTCTTTATCTTTACGGCCAGTGCTGGCTGGGATTTTATCTTTGCCTTTGTCTGACCCTTTGTCTGACCCTTTTTCTAACCCTTTGTCTAACCCTTTGTCTTTGTCGTGCTCTTTGTCTTGTTCTTTATCTACTTCTTTCACTGGAAAAAAAAATTAAGTACAAAAGCCTGTGATGTACTGATTGCAAAAAGGTTATTAAAGAACACATTCTGCGCATCAGTTAATATTTATCAAAACTGATTTTGAAATACATACATATTATATATGTATATCAAATACAGACGCTCCTCTACTTACGAACTTTCTACTTATGAATTTTCGGACATACGAATGAAGAAGTCTGTAAGTCCAAATTGTGTCCATTGGGCTCCCGTCTCCTGTCCGCAACATCAGTTTTTTTTTCTGCGCACCAATTCCGCCTGGTATGACTTCTGCCTACTACTCCCGCCGCGCAGCAGCGTAGCGTGCGTACTCCCAGCATCCTAGTTCTTTGTACTTGCGTATACCCTTAAAATGATGTTTAATAACGACTTACGAACATTTCAAGTTATGAACGGCCATTCGGAATGCATCTCATTCGTAAATAGAGGAGTGTCTATATAATACCTTCTGACCTTCTACAAAACCTTATAACCATGCATTTAATGAAATTGAACAACACAAAATGAGGCCAAAGCTTCTGTCGCCCTCTAGTGGTGGCGCCAGACTCATACGCTAATTGGTGTCAGGTGCGCACACTTGTGAAACTAATTATTATTACCAGTAACTGGTAAATTGTGATTTCCCAGGAGTAAATCTGTAAATAAGCAAGTTGTTATATTTAAGACATGCTGGGCCAGTGATTGTGAGTTGCTTATGTTTACAAACTTCCCCGATAGTGCAGAATTGGTTGTAGTGGAATATTTTTGATGTCTGAAAATGCATTTCATCATTATCAGTGAGCAGGAAGCTTAGATAGACTGGCTCCCCCTCCGTAGAGTGTTGGAGTGCTCCGGGACCTTTGTTCATGTCTTTGTTCCCCGCTACTGTTCAGGGTTTCCAGCACATTTACAGCACTCCATGAATGCGGAACCTTCATGTCCCCATTACCGTCATTCACCCTCCCTCCCTCCCCATGCTGTTTTCCTCCCAGCCACACCCAGAAAGTGATAAAACAGAAATGGAACAGCAAATTGCGCTGACACAGCAGCTAATGTGACTATACCGACAGCTTGTGATTTTCCAGAAGTCTCTCCAGTCCCCAGCCCCAAGGTTAACACCCTTAACAACTCAACATAATTGGTGAAAAAAAAAACATTAAAACCTACAACAAATGGTAAAGAACAACTGAAATATTTTAGGCCAAATAGCAAACAAATATTATTAAAACTGATGCAAAATTGTCTTCCATAAAGAGACAAATACATTAAAATAATTTTAAAAAAACTGAACGAAATCCAATAGTCACCATAAAAATGACCAGACCAGGTAATAAAGAGAACTGAAAGTTTGATAAAAAATGGCAGCTACAGGTGGAGAATGTCTGTTACAGGTGCTCATGCTGAACAGTGGGGGCGGAGTTTCGACAGGAATTGGCAGGTGATGACCAAGCAGCGTGTGTGTGTATGCATGGACTCACCTTTGACACAGAGCGGTGCCGGTCCACTCCAGGTGCTGTTAGGAAGGCAGGAGCTCTGCGACTGTCCCTTTAGCATGTAGGGTGCGTGGCATAGGTACTGCACGGCAATGAGCACGTCCTCCGGGCCGTACACTAGGAAGTAGTCCCCATTGGCAGGCTTCCCGGGGGTAGGGCAGCTCTTTTTCTCCACAAACACTGACAAAGCAAGGGGGGGCGACGTTCAGTATGATGTCAGACAACATTCTCGTGACTCTCCTTTGCTGACTCCCCATTGGATATCTTGCAGTTCCACTGGCATGTCAATGTGCCCATTTGCACCACCTGACCACCTCACGTCGCAGACACTGCAGGTTTTGTTCATCCAATCGAGGGGCGTTGTGTGGCTACGTATGAGGGTCCTATCCACTCCAGGATGTGAAGCCCAGCAAGTAACAGCAGGTGGACATAAGGCCTTCACACTGCCTCACCGGCCTCTTACCGCATTTGGGAGCAGGGGTGCTCCAGGTGCCGTCCAGGCGGCAGGTGGCGGTGTAGGTGCCCTGCAGCATGAACCCGGGGTTGCAGCGAAAGGTGACACGTGCCCCGAAGTATAGGTGCAGATTCTCCATTGTTCCATGGGCTGGTGTAGGGGGCTTGCTGCACAGCACAACTGCACAGTTACACAAACCCAGACAGGTTCAGTATACCATAGGTGGGCTACGCTATGGTCACACAAACCCAAACTAGCTGACTATGCTATGGGGAGCTACACTACAGCTAAACAAATCTAGACAGGTTCATTACACAGTGACTTGGTCCACTGAAAGATCACACAAGCACCCACCACACAGGGGCAGTGTGCAATGAAACACCACGCAAACAGCGGCAGGTTCATTACACTACAGAGGGGCAGTGTGCAATGAAACACCACGCAAACACCAGCAGGTTCATTACACTACAGAGGGGCAGGGTGCAGTGAAACATCACACAAACACCGACAGGTTCATTACACCACAGAGGGGCAGGGTGCAGTGAAACATCACACAAACACCGACAGATTCATTACACTACAAAGGGGCAGGGTGCAATGAAACACCACGCAAACATCGACAGGTTCATTACACCACAGAGGGGCAGGGTGCAATGAAACACCATGCAAACACCGACAGGTTCACCACAGAGGGGTAGTGTGCAGTGAAACATCACACAAACACCGACAGGTTCATTACACCACAGAGGGGCAGGGTGCAATGAAACACCACGCAAACACCGACAGGTTCCCCACAGAGGGGTAGTGTGCAGTGAAACATCACACAAACACCGACAGGTTCATTACACCACAGAGGGGCAGGGTGCAATGAAACACCACGCAAACACCCACAGGTTCACCACAGAGGGGTAATGTGCAGTGAAACATCACACAAACACCGACAGGTTCATTACACCACAGAGGGGCAGGGTGCAATGAAACACCACGCAAACACCGACAGGTTCACCACAGAGGGGTAGTGTGCAGTGAAACATCACACAAACACCGACAGGTTCATTACACCACAGAGGGGTAGTGTGCAGTGAAACATCACACAAACACCGACAGGTTCATTACACCACAGAGGGGTAGTGTGCAGTGAAACATCACACAAACACCGACAGGTTCATTACACCACAGAGGGGCAGGGTGCAATGAAACACCACGCAAACACCGACAGGTTCACCACAGAGGGGTAGTGTGCAGTGAAACATCACACAAACACCGACAGGTTCATTACACCACAGAGGGGCAGGGTGCAATGAAACACCACGCAAACACCAACAGGTTCATTACACCACAGAGGGGCAGTGTGCAATGACACACCACGCAAACACCGACAGGTTCACCACAGAGGGGTAGTGTGCAGTGAAACATCACACAAACACCGACAGGTTCATTACACCACAGAGGGGCAGGGTGCAATGACACACCACACAAATACAGACAGCTTCACCACAGAGGTACAGGCTGCAATGAAACCTTACAGAAACACCAGCAGAGGAGCAGGGTGCACTGACACATCACACAAATACCAATACTAACATGCTCCTTAGTCTACGGATCCCCTACTATACATAAATCATCATTTCACCTTTACCACACCTTCAGGTCCTGAACCTGCTGTATCTTCTAACAGTTAACAGTGACGTTGAGCTAGTATGACTAGTCTCCTCAGCACAGGCAGTTCAAAAACAGCTCACAAATCGTCTCACTAGTTAACTCCCTGAATCACCGGATCCCACAAATGAGCCACTGAACCTGGCAGCTTGAGTCAGAACCAAGAGTCCGGTTTTCAAAAAAAAAAAAAACATGTGAAATGGGGCATTTTACATTTTAAAATATCCCAGGAGAGTTGGAACTGGAGAGGAAAAGCTGTGTTAGTCTGTTGGGCTCATTATGAAGCATCTCAAGCACTGGGAGAAGTTGGACGCAGCACTGTGTTAGCACTTCGCTGGGGCAGAGGAACAGTCAGTCTGCATTATAACTCCTATTTAACAGAGTTACATTTTCCACCTTAATGAATGTCTTTTATGACGTGTCTGCCTTGAGTCTGGAGTTGTCATAGTTAGCATTAGCATTTTTCCCATAGAAATGAATGAGCGGTCCCCATAAAGATATGTTTACCCGAAGTGTGTGTGTGTGTTTGTGTGTGGGCCAAATGTCCCTTTGATGTGCTAAAAACCCGTTATTTTGACGTTATGGGGACCATTTTATCTGTCCCTACAAGGGGAAATTCAATTTCGTAAAAATCTGCAACTGCAATAAAAAAACCTAAAAATGTCAAAAGACGTGTCCATCGTTTGGTTACTTACTGTATGGTTAAGGTTACGGCTGGGTAGGGATTATGTTTGTCATATTTGTAATTAGGGTTTTCTCCATAGAAATGAATGGATGGTCCCCACAGAGATATGAGTTCAGATCCCTGTGTGTCTGTGTGCATACATTTACCATATTGTGGAGACCAAATATTTCCACATTGTGGTAAAACCTATAATTTTTTTAGCTTGTGGGGACATTTTTCAGGTCCCCAGAGAATAAACCTCAATACTAAAAAACAATCTGCCAATGCCATCAGGAATCTAAAAGCCTTAAAAGCATTTGGTTTGGTTACTTTATAGTTAAGGTTAGGTCTGTTTGTACAGACACTAAAATGTGTTTACAGACGTTTCGGAGCTATATTTTAATATATATGTGACTGTTATTATCACTGCACTGGAAAAGAAATATACACACACATCTGGAACAGAACTACCCATCATACCAACATAGTTATATTTAAAATATGCTGTACTTTTATAGGTTCCAGATGCTGACACAGTCTATTGGATTACATAAGATTGTGTGGGGCATGAATATAAAATTCTAGAAAAAACAAATAATCAAGCAAAGTCAAATTTAACAACATTTCGAATTGAGGCAAAATGTGTTATGTAAATCCAAAATATTTCCAGGGGCATGCATTTGACTAGCACAGAGCTGAATATTAAGCTGATATTTCCTTATGAATAAGTCTGAAATTAATTTGTATTATTTTTTTGTAGCATGGGATTAATTCTATAGAAATCATTTCAACGAGAGTTTCCCGAAAGGCTGGAAAATCTGTCAGGTCCTAATGAAGCCCGGAACTTAGCGCCACGCTTTACTTGCAGAACTCCTGTCATTAACATCCAAGTACGTAAACGGTCAGCTCTGTTTCCTTTTAACTGTATGGTTACTCATTTGTCCTAAGCAGGCATATTTAAAAACGCATGCCAAAACAGCAGGAGCATCATGTTTCCCAAACCCAAGGCCAATTCACAGCTTTAGGTCCCGGAACAACACTGGAAAAGTCTCCCACTATGGAGTTCCTACTGGTGTCTAAGCTGTGTGCTAGTGCTGGAATGTTAATTAAGGAAAAATAATCATTGGACTGATTCTCTGCAGTAATAGGAAATTTTAAAGGGCTCTCGTTAGCTTTTAACAGTGCACTGGAAATAGCATTTTAAGAGATTTCAGACTGCAGAACATTAAATAATCTTTCAAATGCTGCTTTCAAGGAAAATATATTGCCTGAAAAGAGGCCATTAAAGACCCAAAACAAAGTAGCCAACTATATAGTTAGTTGTCACATGTATTTGATATGAGCTGGTGCCCGACCCTGGGGTGTTCCCTGCCTTGCCAAAAGATCAGTGAACCAGGGTCTTACTGAGCTACCATTTCATGGAGGCAAAGGGCATGTGTTTGGAATCAAAGGCCTGTTTAAAAGAGAGACGGTAAAGGCTGTACAAAAATGACAATACACAGGTATTCCGGACATCATCTGGAAAAGCTTATCTGTGGCTTTTATACAGCCACTTTTTTAAAAGTAAGACTTCCTGGGACTTGACCTAGCGACCTTCTGTTGAGTGCCCCATGTGGTCACCCGCAGGCCTGTCAGTTGCCAGCAGGTGCGACCCCGGGCCTTCGAATGGCTATTTATGTCAGGTCACATGACTTTTCTAAACAGACTTCATTGCTGGATAAGAACAGAAGCACAATGCTGCTGTCAAGCATCCTTTCACCCTTGTAAACTTCCTTTTGGAATAGATACATCAGGTTAAGTGTGCTTTCCAAATTAGACTTTTAAGAATCCAAGTTAGGCCTATCTGGAAAAGTGCAGATGCACAGAATAAGCACTCCCTCCAGGTAGATTCACTAGGCTTAACTACTTAGAGCAACTAAACTCACCTGAATTCTTTTGAGATTTAGATGATGTATAGGAGTAGCATGCATGACACCCTCTGGCCACACAAAGCGAGCTAATCTCATAATCCAACTGACTTTCATTAACACATTAAGATAGATCTGTTTTTAAACATTGGGGGAAAAAAGACTACTTTTATAAGAAACTCCTGGCTTCCATTGACATGGTTTGTGAGATACTCATGGGTCATTTTCTGGAGATGGGAGTGGGGTGTAATTAAGTACAGTTGAAGAGGGTCCAAGCCTTTCATTTCAGGCACATGCAGGCCAGCCGAGAACAGCTGACGAGGCAGGACCCAGACGGAGCACGCCAAGGGCATGGCGTCACGCGCAGCTGCTGTGGAAAATATTCGCGCTCAGATCAGCCGCGACGTCCCGGCATAGACGTGGCAGGTGCAGCTTACCATTCTCGCAATGCCGGCCCGTGTAGCCGGCCAGGCACGCACACCGGTACGAGCCCAACGAGTCCAGCACGCAGGTCCCGTCGTTGCGGCAGGGGGAGGAACTGCACGCTGTGGATGAGAGAGAGAAAGCGGGCGGTGGAAAGTGGAGCAAGCCGAAAAGTGGGACCAGAACGGACGTGCCTCTGGATAAAGGAGCTGGTCCATGGGGCCCTGGGGATGGAGTCTGGGACTTGACAGCTTGGAGGTATTTAAAGGGCTTTGTTCTTAGACTGCACACCAAGGGCCCAAGCAGATATCTGGCAAGTGCCCGAGATGGCGAAAAAAGTAATCCGATTATTCCCGGGAGCGCACCACTTGGTCATAATAAGCGGGTCTGGAAAATGCCCCCTCACCCCCGCCGCTTACCCGAGCTCTCCTGGATGTGGCGAAGAAGCCGTCAAAGTTCTTGTAGCCATCCGAGACGAAGAGGATGTGCAACGAGTTTCCGGAGCTGAGGATGGGCGGCGGGCCGCTCGTTCCCGCAGAACCGGCCAATGACGCGGGAGCTCAGGCTGTCGCCGTCCCGCACCTCGATGTAGTCGTAGCGGCAGCTGTAGTCGAATTCCAGACTGATCATCCGGAAGCTGCAGAAAAGCAGCCGTGATTGGATACTGAAGCAATCATGACACTATCTCTGCAGAAGCTGGAATGCTTCAAAAGCAGTAGCCCCAGGACACTAGTTTTCCAGCTGGGAAGTTTTCCGGGGCCTGGGGGGGTTGGGGACCCTCCCTACGACTCTGCAACCTAGCTGTTGTTTGATGGCTCTAGACGACTGATAAATCCCCAAATCAGGGTTACGCGTTACTCTGACGTCATTCTTCACACAAGTTCCTTTGTTCCACGGAGGTGTGAATAGTGCAAGTAATTTCCTCCTGTTGGTGAAACTATGAAAATGAAAGCCACGATATATTAAATAAGCCACGTTTATTCTCCGCAAACCGACCTTTATATTATTTTTTTAGCCTGTTAAAAGGATCAGCGCGAGAAGAGAGTTATTAAAACTGGCAAAAGCTCTCCGTTGACATCATACTGGTTTCCACAGCAGGCAATTAGAAGTAACAAGTCTGGGAGTCTTACAGTCCCAAGCTATTAGGATGACCGAATATTAAATATTTTCTGCAGTCGTAAGTGACACTTAAAAATAAACAGATGTTGCTTTTTGAATTTAATAAGGAAACACCCTACATGCCTACAATAAAAATATTATCATCTATAGTGCTAGCTGTAAAAAAGAATGCCTATATTTTGTTGCTTAAAATAGCTCCCGTTAGAATATGCTTTACATCCAGATGGCAGTCATTAGACAGTTAATGCTGGCGTGGTGAGTTTGCTCACTTATTACTCTTTATCCATGCAATTTTCCAGAATAACTGCCCTTGCTGCATATTCAGCATCTGAATTTCTGGATGCCTTTTCCAACATAAATCGGCTGTTGACTTAAAACATTTGTCATTTTGCAAAGTTTCCAAAATGTAACCTACACGGTCAGGTGATATTATTCTATGGTGATATTTACTGATCCAGTTATTTAACCAGTTTTCCTCCTATGATGGAGTATGGACTCCAGTTTCATTAGTTAATCACTTATAAAAATAAATAAAAATAATATTTTCACTTGAGGTTACAGTTCTAAAGTGGAAAAATTAGCCCTGCACCTGTTTTGAAATTTCTACTTGCACTAAATGTAATAAATGTTTACTATTTTCTATTTTAAAACCATGTGTTGTGTGCAAGTTTTAGTAAATTTCCCATTTTAACCAACTATTATTACTATATTATACACATATTAGATTATACTCCACAAATGGATATTTTAAACAATGCCTGAGTTTAATACATTTTAAGAGAAGAGAATCCAATTTGCACAGTAAATGTATAAACATTCAAATAATGCAAGCTTTCGCTAACAGGACAGAATTGTAAGTGCTCCCAGCTGTTGTGCGTCACTGAGAAACGGGTCCAAACAAAAGCAAACCCTTAAATCAAAATCGGAAGCTTTTAGCCAGCTTAATCTGAGACTGATAACTTTTGTTCAGCATGCAGTAACATATGCAGTAGATCCCAGAAGAATTTCAGTAGCAATAACAGTAAATATTTCTCGGAAATAAAACTGTCTTCCAGCCCCAAAGAGATTTTGCATGGAAGGCGGAGTTTTCCGTATAGGTAAAAAAAAGTTTCAGAAACAATGCACATCTCTGTACCTAAGTCATGCCTTGTGGTATTTGCTGCCTGGGGTACACTCTACGTCCCCCCCGCGACCCTAAGTAGAATAAATGACTTGAATATGGAAGGATGGATGGATTCGTACAACATGCTGCCAAAACCCTTGATTTAAAAAGAAAGTCCAAACTATCTAGTCAAAACAGCAGACCGTGGCCCGCCCAAGCGCTTAATTTTACCCACTCACGCACTCAAATGTTTTCATATTATAAAGGATACGTCTATTGCGTCAAGCAGACAAAAGCGCGTTCGGAGCCAAACAGCAGATGCAGGAGTATCTACCCGCAGACCGGACGGCACGCGAACTCGCGTACAGCTGGACAGAGGACACCTGAACGCGCATAAGCGGCCGAATTGCAGAGACTACATGGAGTTATTAGAAGCTGGACAGACACGCGAACGCGCTGTACCAAAGAGCAGGGGCGCGCGGATATAATTATGACAGCGCGTACGACATCACTTCGGGCTGCGGGGGGCTACGGAAGGATCCTTAACAAGCGATGACGTTGTTCATAAATCATTCTAAAGCTGGAAAAAATTCTGTTAGGGCCAAATTTTACTCAGATATATAGCATACACGTAGACATTTAAGAAAAACCAGAGATTGGATGCTGTCTATTTTTCGGTAGCTGGTAGACATTTTCCAATCTCCACGGCGGTGGAAAAGCGTTGTCGGTAAATGTCGGTGTAAAACTTTGTGGGGCTTCAGTCACGGCGGCGGAGAGCGGAGCGCTAAGAGGATCGGCCCGCGGGAGCAGATTACCAGGTGGACTTCCGCTTGCACGTGCCAGGAGCTATAAATAAGCGACGGCAGTCCGTTATTTAGGAGCGCTGACATAAGTCCAGAGTAATTCCATTTATGACCTTCATGCGCGTTGTAAAATCTCCACAAAAGAGCCATTTTTAGAGGACGGGTGTCTAAAGGGAAAACGCTGATTAGGTACGTAAGTGCTAAACTAACGCCCAACTCAGCTGGCTGACACGGTTTGTGTAAAAGTTAAATTCTAAAAGCCCGGTGGCAGCTGGTGACCTGACATCGCAATTGGACGGTCTTCAGGGGGGGCACGTTTTACTGTCAAAGCAGACCGCTCCAGCCAGAGCAAATGACTGTGATACCTAAAGCAGGGAATGTTTTGTGCTATACGGTAATGTTAACAGCAGATATAAGTCCTTTCCAATCTGTTTTAGTTTCAATGGCAATTATATGTTTTAAAAATATTTTTGTATAATGACAAACCGATATATTCCTGTGTATATATGTTCGGCCTGATGGTGCAGGATTTTGTCAGTGTGTCACTGAGGAGCAGAGATTGAGGGGTGGGGGTGAATACCTGAGCTCGATGGTGAAGTCCTTGTCCACTTGCAGCGTCCACTCGCAGCGAGCGTTTGTCGGGTAGCTCTCCAGAACCACATGCCCCTGGGCCTTCCTGATCACTCCTCCGCATCCTGCGGGAGAGATGAAGGAGGAAAAAGGGACACATTGAAACACACAGATTCAGCTGCTCTCTGTCAGGAGAGAAATTTAAACAGGAAGGGCTGCACTGAAGTAAAGGGCTTTCCAGCACTCAGCTAACATCTGATCATGTCACCCAGATGTACCCGAGGTCTTCTGGAAGCTGTTCTTCCTGAGCTCCATAGTGGCTTCCGTGTTCATTATTAATGTCTGAGACACACGAAAGGAAAGGAGGACTTGAGATGCTCACTCATGCAGTCGCCTCCGGACCAGCCGGGTCGACACTCAGCACAGTACTTCCCCCTGACAAAGAAGTCGTCCTTGGCCGCCCATGTGCCATTGTTACATCGTTTACAGTTCTCGAAGATGCTGCAACCTGCAGGGGGCGGTAGAGAGATGGCAAATGAAAAGCAAGAGAGAGATGAGGGTGAGAGTCAGAGACGGTGATAAAGAGGGTGAGAAGATGAAGAAGGGAGGTTATTGCAGGGAAGAAATTCTTTCTTGCAACCTGAACGAAATGTTTGATTTATTTACGTCTACTTCTTGCCTTTTTTTATTTGAAAAGGTTTTTAGCTGTCTTCTCTTCCCCCTCCCCAATACGCACACCGCAAACACAGACTTTGTCTGCACCCATAAGCTCTGTCATCTGACCTGGGAAAGTCATCAGTTTTACTTTCGAGAAAGGATGGGGAGGAATTCAACACTGATTCCAACCTGAAATGGAAATGCTCCCAAAACCCAGAGGGCCCGATGCTAAAGGGGGCCTGGATTTTCACTCAGACTCACAGGACTGAGGCTGCCGGCCAAGGTCTCGCGTCCTCCACGTGTCGGCGTGAGTACCACGACCGTTGGGGGCAGGTCTCCATGGAGACAGCAAGTCACTGATTTACGACTGAACCTATCAAGTTTATAAAACAAATTCACACTTGGTTGTGAACATACGTGTGCTGCTTCCCGAAATGCGGAATCACATATTTATTATTATTACTCTTTTTCATGTAGGTTGTAAAGCCAAGTGAAACCAGGAGGTAGAAAGTAACATGATATACGTCACCTGTTATGTCATATATGTAACATACTCCTCACTCCAAATTGCTCGGTTTGGGGTTTGCATGTTCTCCTAAAACCTTGTGGTTAGGTGATAATCTATAAATTGCTCATAGTGTGTAAGTGTGTGTCCTGTCAAGGACTGGCAACATGTCCAAAGTGTCCCTTGCCCTGCTCCTTGTGTAACCATCTTGTCCTGGATATGCAATCATTGAACATGGATGGATGCATCTACTCTTACAAGGCGGGATGACAGGAGAGGAAACCCTTACCTGGATGGATGATGCAGGGGTCACACTCGTTGACAGCATTCCGGCAGCAGGGCACCGCGTAGCCCACCGGCGACCCCTGGGTGGGGCACTTGCAGCGGATGAGGTCGTACTCGCAGCAGCCTTGGCACATGATGCTCCATTCGGAGCCGGGGCAGGTGTCGTACCAAAATCTGTAGTCTGACAGACAGAGGTGCTGTTCAGCAGAAGTGGGCTCTTCGACACAGCGACTGACAGCGTTACCCGTTAAAAGACTCCAGCCTGCAGGTGATAACTACAAAATAGCTCAGGGTCTGGAGAATGTGGAGGAGGGAAGCCCGCAGGGTTGGTGTATCCTTGGGATCCACAGTATTTGTCCTTAAGAATTTCAGCTGAACTCCATTTTAATCACTGTGTTTGTTTCTTGGCAGTAATTTATTTGCAAGTCAGGCCACCCATTTCCAAGAAATTCAGCTTTAATTGTTGTTTTCCTATTGAGTAATGTTTGCAAGCTGATGGCACACATCGCATCAAGCGCTGGAAGGTTGTTGACCTGTTCCTGCTGCTGAGCAGTATGGGGGGGGGGGTGGTTGACCCCCCGCTTAACGTCTGTGTTTATCCCAGCCTCCTCATGTCTGAGGAACTCACTGGAAAAAACAGCCAGAGGGTGGGGGTAGGCGAGGTGGTCATCGAGTTCTAGGAGAGAGTCTTTGTCTCAGTGCCGGCGATTATGTAACTGACAAGACGAAGACAGGGACTACGCGTAGAAATGGGAAAAAAAGCAAAACAAAAGCAGTTTCAATCCACTCTGGGTGCCTCCTCTGCTTGGAGAGTTCTGAACATTCCTGTCCACCACAGGCTTGGTCAGAGCTCTGTAGGCTTGGGTCAGTCTCTCCGGCAAAAGTCTCTGGGAACCACTGACTGCTCTTCAACGCATGGCTTGAGGGGTGAGAGGAGGTCAGCCCCGCTTCCGTCTTCTGCCAAAGGCCTGCACAGTTTGTGGGCCAAATACCTCTTCATTCTTGAGGTCGTTGGTATTATTCCTTGGTAATTCCATCAGCTGAGTGTTGCGCCTGATGGCCCCCACCCCATCTGCCCACACGCCAGCCTCCATGGTGAATCACAGCGGTTGACGTGATTAATGGATGTGTTTCTCTGTGTGGACAACCAGCTGTAGAATGTCATGACATACATGCAGCGAGTATCTGTGATTTTCAGGCCATTTTAAGCACTAACACTGCAATAAAATTACACCCTTCTCCTTCATCCAGATATTTGCGATTCCCTCAAGATTTTTTTTTTTCATGAAGGAAAACAATATTGTTTACTTTGAGAAAAATGCTCCTGATTTAATTGTTAAAGGGCAACAAAAATACATCTTTACATTTTTTTTTATTGTGAAACATAAAGCTAACAAGACCAGCTATGGCAAGCCGTGAATTATGTTATCATCAGTTCTGTTTCCTATGCCATGAGAGTCTAGGTAACTTTTATCTGGTGTTTGTACAAGTATCTCAGAATTCCCTGTTTTTTGAGTTATGGTTTTTTCTTTGAGACGCACTTTCATATAGGTGGGGGCAAAGTTTGAGGTCGGCTCACACTATCAGGCATTTTATCCTACCCCCCCCCCCCCCCCCAGAGTGATTTGTCTAACTGAGATTCAAACCCACAACCTTCCAAACCCAGACACAGACACCTAACCTGCAGCCCCCTGCAATTCCTTCCTGCTCCACCAGGTGGGCACACAGAGGTTGAATACCTTTCTCTCAGAGCCATGCACCTCCCCACTGAAGGGCAGAAAAAGTGGCTTCTCACATATGAAGACCATTTTCTCTATGCAACGGTTTATTTGCGTGGAACTTCGTAACACCCCTGCAAGTATTCAGAAGTTTATCTGTCGCCATGGTGGGTGATAATGGCCTGCAGTTTCTTTGCTGCCGGTAAAAAACGTTCGAGTCTTGTTCTGGATTTTCTTCTCCGTTTCTGACAGACACTCCTTAAAATCATTTCATGGGGTTCTCTTCCAGACAAACGTCAGGAGCCACAAACCTCTCCAGTGCAAATTAAGTGACAATAAAGTATTGTTTGCTTATTTGGGGAAAAAAGGGGAAAAAAACACATTTTCTATCCTATAGGCACCATGCAAGAACTGGAGTCAATTATGTTCATTTACTCGGGGTAAATTGCCAGTGTTTTACAATTTCCATAATGGTTTTCTGTGGAAATGAATGCAACAAGCTTCTTTGCAGTTTTGCAATCTACCCCCAAGGTCTGTGTGAATCTAATATGTAAAGTATGGTTGACAGCTTCGATCCCCAGTGAGATTTGCTTGCTGCCACACTGCTGCACTAAAGGTATACACCGAATGATGCATGTGGCAGCTTCAGCTAACCCCAGGAATCAGCCAGATTCTGAAGGATAGATTATAGTGTATACCCTTCCCAGCTGATGTAATGGTGCTCTTTTCATTGCTGTGTTTATCGTCCCCGATAATCCACTTAAACCGTCCAGCGCTTTTAAGCTCATTCCCAGGATTTGATGCCGTTAATGCGCTGACTCTGATGTAACATGGCAGACTAGCGACTTACACACTGGATAATTTGGCCAAAAGCTCGCCGGCTCAGCTGTCTCGTTGGAGGATATTCTGTTACACCACTGAGCGTCCAGAATTGCTTCATTATAGATATGGTGCCAAATATGAATACATTTGTTTGCTTTCATCGGGGAGGTGGGAAGAGAGGAATTCAGACTCATTCTGGCTGTATGATAATCTGCAACAGGTTCTTGCCCACGGCCCTGATGTATGCAAAAGCAGAGTTAGACGTTAACCGGGGACCCTGGGGTGTTTTAATGCATAGGTTTACCCGGACTGAAATACAGGGGCCTCTGCTAAAACGGGGTCCCCAAATTTTAAACCCCCCCGCTCCACATCCTTCCAACCCCCCCATTCGATATGCTTGTACCATCACCACTGACCACACCTCCGGGCAACAATTAGGCTAATATACAAAAAGGTGTGGGGGAGGGGGGCTCTGACTGTGATGTTAATGTGCCACTAACCCCCCCCCCCCCATGACATCCTTTGACTTTCTGACCTCTACAAGAGCGACCCATCCGCCAGATTCGAGTCTCCTGATCCTCCCATTCCACCGGAATTCTGAACAGTCCCTGTAGCACAGGCAGCTGCAGCATGAAGCTGGAAGCCAGGCAAGTCGCTCCAGATCAAGAGATGAGCTTGTGTCGTGTTTACTGAAAGGTCTCCAAGGGGTATGTGGCACATTGTTCTGGGATTAAGGGGAGGGGTTTAAGAAAAGGCCTGATGTGTTTGGGTCCTGGTTTCTTCTCTGTCATTATAACTTGTAAATCAAAGACTCTGAGCCACAATATTGGTCCCTGAGTATGACTGGAAGGCTCAGCTTTTTCTGGTCGTTTTCCCCACCCCTCCCAGTTTGGATCCTTTGTATTTACATCGTGCATAAATAGGGAGTCGGCAGACCCACGTAGAATAAAAGCAGGCACCGTTGGCACACGTGTGCCTGTAATTTGAAGGCACAGAGCCCAAAAAATAGTCCTGGACTCTGTTTACCTCCTCCTGGGGTAGCAGGCTCAGCAAGCGTTTAGTCCTTTGATGTTCTGCAGTCATTATAGCTCTTATCTTTTTGGTTTATCATTAGCCCAAATAAAAAAAAAAACACACACGCACGGTAGAACAGCACTTAAAAGTCCATCTTTGCTGGGATAGGTTTTATCGCGCTCATCTGGGCTCCTCTTACCAGTAAGAGCTGCGAACCTGCACACTGATATTTCCTGGCACGCGACGTGCGTATACCAAGGTAACTGTGAGAGCAGAAGTAACAAGCATGGTTTTCTTCCAGGCCATGTGCTTCTCCCACCATGGGCCTTCTGTAGGTTTTGAGACTTGCTGGCCTTATGTAATTAGTATCTGTTTTTTCCATTCCAGATGTTGAATTTTTGATGGAGGTAACGGAACAGAAAGCGCAACAGTCCATGATGGAAACAGTCCGATCACAAGGTGAAAACTTATGCCCCATGGTACAAGGAACCAGCGAATTCTGCCTAGCGTACACAGAGTGTTACCAGGACCGTTTCCCCCATAGAAGTGCATCTCTCTCTGGGACACCCCGCAGAGATCTCAGTCCTCTCCAGCAATCCGACTATCCGTACATGTACATACAGTCTGCAGTGTTACAGATTTAGCGCTTATTTTCCTTGGTCATTTTTGCAGAAACCCCCTCGTTCTGCCAAAATAAAGAGCCACAATCAGATTAGTCACACCCTTCTCGCCAGATATCCAAACCCCGATTTAGAGCATCTGCGATCAATGGCGCTTGTACCCTGAGGGCTTGGTGAGGGCAGGTCGCTCTCCCTACTCCTGCATGGTTTGTTCAGGGGTTCTGCATTGGGGCTTCCATACAGCTGCACAGCACATCATTTTCCTGGTCTGATTTAGGAGCCGGCACATCTGATTCAGATCACATTACATGACATGACTTTGT